>NW_022984654.1:749628-1381520 GCF_008694065.1 Daldinia childiae | reverse complement strand
ATTTTATTATAATTTTTATATTATAAATAAAAAAAATATTTTCTTAAAAATATAATAATTTTAATAATATTATCTTATTATTTATTTATTTTAATATAATTAAAATAAAAAATAATTTTATATAATATAATAAATATATCTTTAATAAAATAATTATATTTTAAATAAAATAAATTTATTTTTAATAAAATTAAATTTATTTAAAATAAATATAAATTAATAATTTTAATATATAATAATTTTTAATTTAAAACAAATTATTAAATTTTAATTAATAATAATATTATAAGTATAATTATAAATTATTATTAAATATTAAATTTTTTAAGTTAAATTTTTTAAATTAATAATTTTTTTTAATAATTAAACTTTTTTAATAAATTATTTTATAATATTAAAATATAATATATTTAATTTTTATAAATTATTTAATAAATAATTAATTAAAGATTAATCATCTATCTTTTATCAAATAAAAATTATAATTTTTGGTTTAATATTATTTATATTATATTATAATATTACTTTTATTTCGTTTTTTTATTTTTAATTATTTATAAAATTATTTATAATAGGTAATTTTAATAAGGTATTTAATACTAAATTTAATTATCCTAATATATAATAAATTCATAATTAAAATTAAAATAAATAAATAAAAATAATTATAAATTTATTATTTATTTTATTAATATTAAATATTTATAATATAATTTATTTAACTATTTTTTTAATAATTTTATAATTAATTAAAATAATTATAAACTTTTTATATACTTAAAATTACAATCGATATTATTAATATGTTTACATAAAATAAATAACCTTTAATTTTATTATTTAATACAATATTTATTTTAATTAACACTTTAAACAAAAATAAAATTTAAGAAAACGCATGCACTTGCAAGCTCGCGCAAGCGTTTTCACATGCTCGCAAGCTTATACGGTAAAATCTATCGGAAATATCTAAATATTTTAATAAATTTTAGCCAATTATTTTTATTAATTTATCAATTTCTTATCATTTATTAAAGAATTATTTATTAATTTTTTATCAGTTTTCCATAATAATTTTTAAAAGTTTAAACGTAAAAAATGTCTTTAACAAATAAATAAATTAATATTTTAAATAAAAATATATTTCCTATTTTATTTATATTTAAAATAAAATAAAAAAATATTAAATCTTTATTATTTTAATATATTAATTTTAAAAAATATTATTTAATATATATTTTAATAATATAATAAAATAAAGTTAATTAACTTTTTTTAAAATATTTTAAACGTTTTGAGTTTATTAAATATAAAATCAAATAATATTTTATAATATACCTTTTTTTTATATTTAATATTATAAAGATTTTTTTTTCAGTTTTTTTTAATAAAGTAATTTTTGATTATTAAAATAGTTAAACTTTTTAAAAATACTATAAAATATATTTCCGTAAAATTTTTATTATATTTATATATATTTTCAAATTTACCAAAATAGTTAATATTTTAATTTTTTTAATAATTTTTATATCATTTCTTACTATAATAATTTTAAAATTATTAACTATAAATTTTAATAATTTTATAAATAATATAAATAAATAATTAAAAGATAACTTTTTAAAATTAAATATAAATTTAATATTTTTAAATAGTTATAAAATTTATTAAACATATTATTCATATCATTTAATAATATAACTATAAATAATGATATTATTAATATAAACGTTAATAAAATTTCTATGTAATTATAATTTTTAATCTATAAACTAATAAATATAATATTTAAAATCTTAAAATCTTATTAATATTACATTAAATATTTCAAATTTTTTCAATAATATAATTATTATTTAGTTTTTATATTATTCCGCTATAAAAAATTTATAAAAAATTTATAATTATAATTATAAAATATTATTAAGCTTTTATTTTATCAATAATCTTTTTTTATTTTAAAATAAAATATATATTAAAAAATTTACATTTATTAGGAAATTATAAGTCAACTATAATACGGCCTTTTTATTTATTATTAACCATTTTTTAAATAATAAAATATAAATAATTAAATAATATTAATTTTATTTATTTATTTTTATTTATTCTTATTATATATTTTATGAAAGGTTTTATTAATTAATTTTTAATTTTCCATATTTAATAAATATATTTAACTTATTTTATATTTATTTTACCAATTGTCAGTTAAATTTACAATTATTTTTTTATTTTTTAAAAGTTTAATAATATTATAATTATAATATAAATTATAACCTTTTATTATTTAAATAAATTACTTATTAAATAATAAAAATATATTATAATTATATATTTTATTTTTAAAAACAATTTTAAATACGTTTTTTAATTTTTATATATTAAAATTAAAAGTTTTATTTTAAAATATAGATTTTTCATTATATTATTTATAATATTAAGATTTTTAATAAAAAAATTATTTATTATATTATTATTATAAATAATAATTATAATTTAAACAATATTAATTTTTTCTTATATAATAACCATAAGTTCATTTATTACAATTTTATTAATTATAGTTATTTTCATTTTTTAAAATATAACAATCTTTTTATTAATTTAATTAATAAATATAATAATTTAAATAATATATAATATATATACTATATATAACTTTAAAATATATAAATTAAAATTAATAATTTTTTTTCAAAATATTAATAAATTATATTAATATAATTATTGTTATATTTATTAAAACAATGATTTTATAAATAGTAATAATTCTATGTTATAAATTTTTTAATATTTTAAAATAATGAATAATAAATCTTTTTTTAGAAATATTTTTATAATAATTTTTTTTTAATTAATTAATAATAATATTATAGTTTTTGTAAATTGTATTTAAACTTTATAAATAATTTAATAAAGAATTATACCTTTTTTTTAAATTTTTATGATTTTTATTATTTTGTTAATATTTGACAATATTTTTAATTTAAATATTTCATAATTTTTAATAAAATTTTTAAATTAATTAATATTTATTATTTTATTCACAACTTTTAAATCTATGTATTTAATGAATTTTGGACCATTATTTATAACATTTACTTTAAAATAAATATATTTAATACTATATTTTTTTAAAAGTTTTTTTTAATTAATATATTAATAATTTTAAAATTAAAAAAAATATTATTTTTATTATTATTATTTTTTATAATATTTTTTAATAGTTTATATTTTATATTATTAATTCTTTCTATATATAATATTCTTTCTATTAAATTATTTAATTTTATAACTTTACTTTTATTTATTTTTATAATTTTACAAAATTTTAAACTTAATAATTTATATAATATATATTTATTTCTTTAAATAAATTTCAAATAATTTATTATATTTTTATGGGTTTTTTAACGCAATTTGTAATATTAAAGCATAATATATTTAATTTTCATAAATGATTTAATAAAGGTTTAAGTTTAAATATTTTAACCGTTTTAACAATAAGTAAATAAAAATTAAAAATTATAAAAAAATATTATAATAATAATAAAGGTATAATATTAATGGCTGATAAGTTTTTCAATAAAAATAAAACTATAAAATATAAAGATTGTTAATTTATAAAAATTTAATATATTAAATAAAATAAAAAATCTTTTTTAACTAAAATAAATTAACTAATGAACAAATAATTAATTAAAGATTAGTTATTGATTTTCTATCATTATATAATTTATAATTCATAAATTATTTTAATTTTAAAATAATATAATAATATAAATTTTATTAATTTATATATTTATTAATTATTTGAAATGAAAAAATATATAAATACAAAATAATGTTTATATATATTGTTATATATATAATTAAAATTTATAAAATTTTAATATTTATATATAATTTTATTAATATAATTTAATTTAAATTAATTAATATAATTTATTATTATTATATATTTTTATTTATTAATAATAAAAAATAATAATGATTAATTTTTAATTAATTAATTATTTATTAATTAATTAATTTTAATTAAAAGAATTTGTTTTTTATGTAATATATTAAATTTATATAAATTGATAATTTTATATTTAATAATTTCATTTTTATTAAAAGGTTTATCAACCATTAACATTATACTATTATTATTATTATACTATTTTATTATAATTTTTAATTCTTATTTATTTATTATTAAAATAGTTAAAATATCCAAAACTATATTTTTATTAAATAATTTATAAAAATTAAATATATTATGTTTTAATATCATAAAATAATAATCAAAAATATATATTTATATATATTTATTATTTATTGTTTATTAATTTAATATAAATAATTAATATATTTTAAATTTTTAAGTTATTTTTGAAATAAAATCTAATATTTATTTTAAATAAATTAAATAAATTAAATAAATTAAATAAATTAAATAAATTAAATAAATTAAATAAATTAAATAAATTAAATAAATTAAATAAGTTAAAAAATTAAAATTAATAAATTATTTTAAATTTTAAGTAATAAAATAATATAAATTTCTTTAATTTATGCGTTCATTGATTATTTATATTATATTTATTAATTATTTTATTAATTATTTTATTTATTTAATATTATTTTAACATAAAATAATATTTTAAATATAAATAATAATAATAAATTTTATATCATTTTAATTTTATTTATTATTATAGAAAATTTTTTTATAATATAAAAAATGATATTTATGAATTTATTAATATTATAAAAGTTACATTTTTTAAAAAATATATTAATATATTTTAAAAATTTAAATAAAATATACATAATTCAATATAATAAATAATAAAATATTATTTTATTATTTTATTAGTTTTTCCATTAATTTTTTAGAATATTTTTAAAAGAAAATCTTAATTAATAAACCTAAAGATTATGTCGCCCTTTGAAATGGCCTTTAATATTAGTAAAGAAATTAAACGTCATATTATTATTAAAAATTTTCTAACCTTTTTAAATTTTAATTAAAATTATTAATTATATAATTAGTGCATTATATTAAAAAATATTTAAAGATATTTTATAAAAAAAGTATTAATTATAAAAATTATATTAAATATATATTTTGAATTTTAATTTTAAATTAAGAACTATTTTATTAATTAATTTATTAGATTTTATATTTATAAAAAATTAGTCGTTAAAAACATTTTTTACGTTTAAACTTTTAAAGATTATTATGGGAAATGAATAAAAAAATAATAAATAATTAATGAATAATTGATAAAAAATTAATAAATTAATAAAAAATTAAATGTTTTTAATAGATTTTATTATATAAGTTTACGAATACGTGAAAACGCTTGCGCGAACTTGCGAATGCATGCGTTTTCTTAAATTTTAAAAATAATATTAATAATAAATATAATAAATTATTTATTAAATTTTTATTTATTATTAAAATTAAATAATATAATAAGTTATATATAAATATATATTGTGAAAATTACTGATTTATAAAAACTTAATGTATTAAATAAAAAAAAACTTTGTTTTTTTAATTAAAATAAGTTAATTAATTAATAAATAAGTAATCGAAGATTAATCATCGTTATTTTCTATTATATATATTTAATATTACCTGGTTTTTTTTTTAATATTTTGACCTTTTATATAATAATTAAATAAGTTTTAAATAAATCAATAAGTTTATTTTAATATAAAATATTACTTAATTATAATTTAAATTTTTTAATAAAATAAAAATTATTTAAAATTTTATTTAATGTTTTATTTAATGTTTTAATTAAGGTTATATATAAAGTTTATTTTAACAACGTTTAAACTATACATAATTTATATATTTAATAATAAATTTTTTATAAAATTTTCTTTTGTTACGTTTTAATACCGGCAATAATACTTAACTTATATTTTATTTTATTTTACTAATATTAATATTGTTAATAACTTTTTATTATAAAAAACTTTAACGTAATAAATTATATAAAATATTTGGAAATATTGATTATTTTTTATAAACTTATAAGCCATTTAAAGAAATTATATTTAATAAAATTTTAAAAATGTTTATAAATTAACCATAAGGTTTTATAATATAACGTTTATATATTTTTAATAAAAAATAAATTAAATATATAATATTATTAATTTTTAATTTTTTTATTAAATATAAAATAAATATTAACTAAATTAATTTTTATATAATAAAACAAATTTATTTTTTATAAAAAATATCCTTAATTTTATTAATTTTATTAATTTTATTAATTTAAGCAAAAAATTTAAAATTTAAGAAAACGCATATACTTGCAAATTTACGCAAGCGTTGTTACATGTTTATAAATTCGCATAGTAAAATCTAAGGCAAACGCAGCTTACCATAGCCAATTATTAACTTATATAATTAACTTTAAACCTAACTATAAATTATTAGCAAACTTTTGGTTTACCAATATATTTATTTTAAAAGAATCAATTTATAATAACTTCATTAAGAAATAACTTATTATTTTGATAACTTCACTTTTTTTTTTTTTTAACCACTTTTCTTTTTTTTTTAAATTATATATATTTATTTAATCTATTTTAGTAAAAAGATATACCATAAATACCATAATATTTCCCTATTTTTATCCCTAAACCTTATCTTTAAATTAAACCTACCCTTTTTTTTTAATTAAATTTAAAACAAATATTAAAAAATAAAATAATAAACAATTATTAAATGGTTATATTTTTTTATAAAAATAATAATTTCTTTTAAATACATAAAATAACCTTTAAAAAAATATAAATTATAGTATTTATAACTTTATTACCTCCAAAAATTAAAAATAAATATTAAATTTCCCTGCCATTTTTTAAACTAATATAAAAAGCTTAAAGTTAAAAGTTTGAACCATACCCAAACAAATAGGTTATAAATACCTTTAAGGCAAAAACACATGTAACCCAAACAAATAATTATTTTTATACCGTAGCAATGGATTTTATAGTAGCCTTACTAAAAATATCCGTTTAAAATATAATATAATAAAAAACAAACTTTTAAAAAATTAATACGATATTAACCGTAATATATAAATTTTATAAGAAATATTTATTAATTTTAAGCTATATAAAATATACTATATTATAATGGATAAAAACCTTATATATTTTCCTATTATTAATAAATTAAAACCTATTAGCAAAAATCATATCGGATAAAAATTTAAAATTTATATTTAATATATGGCAAATATTATAAACAAATTATAAAATAACGTTAACAGTTTTAATAAATTATTATTTATAAATAAATAAATTAAATAAACAACGTAATTAAAATATAAAAATAATAATAAAATTAAATATATTATAAATAAAAATAATCTTAACTTTTTAACATAATTTAAATAATTTAAAATTGTTAATATTAAAACAGTCCTTAAATAAAATAATTTTTAAATTTAAAATTTACTTTCTACTATTTATATTAAAAATATTTAAAAAATTATTAAATTTCAAAATCTAATAGATATTATATTAATAGGAAATAAAAACAGTTATAAATTATGTAATAATAAACGTAAAAATATAATATAATTAAAAAAGAAAATTAAAAATATTCGAAATAAACGAAAAAATATTTTTACGTTTATATAAAAGGTATTATTTACCTGGAAAATTAGAAAAAAAATAATTTTAATAAAAAATTAAACCTTTTACAATAGTAAAAAAGTAAATAATTTGGTTTATAAGTTAAATTTTTTATAATATTAAAAAATATATTAGATAATATTAATAACCTATTTAATATTAATTTTTAAAGAAATAAATCTTTTTTTTAAAAAAAAACTAAAATCTAACCAAATTTTTATTAATAATAATATAAATAATTTATTATTATTTAAAATATAAACTTTTATAAAATGAAAAATAAATAAAATAAAATTAATTTTAATTTTAAAATATTTAATAAAATAAAAAGGTTATAACCTTAAAACTAATTAATAATATTTATAAAAATTATTTATATAAAATATAATTAAATTGGTAGAAAAATTTAATAAGAAATTTTTTTAAATAAAAATAAAAATATTTATAAAAAAATATAAAAAAATTAAATTAAATAGTATAATAATATTATAAAATTAAAAATTAATATAAATAATATTTAAAATAAATTTATAAATATAAATATTAATTAAATATAATATATTAAATTAATAAATATTTAATAATTTTATTTTGTTAAAATTATTTTAACCTTTTTATAAAATTATTTTTATTTAATAATTTTTATTTTTTTTTAAATTTATTATTATAATTTCATTTATTATCTTAAATTCTTTTACAAAACTATTTCTATTAGATGATTATTATTTGTTTTTAAATTTATTAGTATAAATCTAATTATTATTTTAATTATTTAATAATATATTTTTATATAATAACTTTTATTTTTCTTTTATTTACTATTTTAATTTTCTTTACAATTATTATAAACCAAAATAGCTAACGTTACTAAATTAGAAAATTTAGCGAAAAGAATTCCGAAAGAAAATTAAAACTATAAATAATTATTTAAAATAATTAAATAATGATAGAAATTGGTATATAAAATATATATAAAAAATAAGATTTATAAAATTATTTCTATATTTTAATAAAAATTTAAAATTATAAATTAAAAAAATTATAATTATAAATATATTTATAATAAATTTAGAATATATAATAAAATTATTATTTAAAAAATAAAAATTATTAAAAATTATTAAATAAAAATTATTTTAAATTATAAACCTTAAAAAAGTTATAATTTATATAAAATATTAAAATATTTAATAATTATTAAAAAAAATTAATAATTATTAAAAATTAATTTATATAAGAATATTAAAAAGGTTTTAATAAAAATATAAATATATAAAAAAATTAATAATTATAAATATATTAAAATGATTAATTTTAAATTTTTAAAATAAGAAATTATTTAAATTTTAAAAATATATAGAAATAGTAAAATAAAGTTTAGAATTTTATTAAATTAAATAAAAAATTTTTTAATAAAGATTAATTTTATATAATTTAATTTAATAAAATTTAAAAATATTTTTAAATTTTAATTAAAATATTATAAAACTTTTATTAATATATAAAATATATTAAAAAAATTTAAATAAATTAATACCAAAAAAATTAAAAAAATAAAGGTTATTAAGAAATTTAGAAAAATTAAGAAAAACTTTAAAAATTTAACCTAAAATTAATTTATTTAAATTAATAATTTTAAATAAAATAAATTTATAAAAAAAATAAGAAATTATATAAAGAACTAAAACGTTAACCTTAAAATTTAATAAAAAAATTAAATTTATCCTAAAATTTAGTAAAATAATAAGATTTGGTAATAATAAATTGAGCAAAATAATATAATTTAATAATAATATTTAATAAAAAAAGTTAAAAATAAAATAAAATAAAAAATAAAATAAAAGAATTAAAAAAATAAGTAATAAAATTATTAAAAAATAAAAAATTAGTAAAAAAAATAATAAAAAATTAAAATAATAAATTATAATATTAATAAATATTTTTATTAAATTTATTAAAAATTTAAATAAATTATACTAAACATAAAAATTTTTTATTAAAAATTTAAAAAAAATTAAAAATTATTTTTAATTAAACCTATATTTATAAACTTATTACTAACAAAATTAATTTTAACCTAAATTATTATATTTAATAATATTATAAAAATATTAACTAATAAAAAATATTAAAAAAAAAGAAAAAAATAAAAAGAAAAAAAATTTTTTAAAAATTAAAAAAACAAAAACGTTTTTAATTTTTTTTAAAAAAGAGGTTATAATAGACATAACTTACTATAACTAATTATTAATTTATATAATTAATTTTAAACCTAATTATAAATTATTAACAAATTTTTAATTTATTAATATATTTATTTTAAAAGAATTAACTTATAATAATTTTATTAAAAAATGACCTATTAATCTATTAAAAATATTTAAATATCTTAATAAATTTTAACTATTTACTTTCTTTATTAATTTATTAATTTTTTATAATTAATTAAATTTTTATTTATTAATCATTTATTAATTATTTAGCAATAATTTAATAATGTTTTATAATAATTGCCAAAAGTTTAACCATAAAAAATATCTTTGATAAATAATAACAATGTAATGTATAAAAGTTGGCAGGCGCAACCTGCCATAACCAATTATTAGCTTATGTAATTAGCTTTAAGCTTAGCTATAAATTTACTGGCAAACCAGGGATGTTTCTAAGTTTTGTCAAACCGAGCCACACAAGGCCGGTCTTTATTAAAAGGTTCTTTATTTGGTTCGGTAAAGTTCCAAACCTTATCTTACTATTTCCATATATTTTCAAGGCTTTAATAATTTCTTATTTTAAAAGTTCGAAATTTGTCATCCTAATATATTTATAGTTATTAACTTTTTTATACGCTTATATTTTTATTAAGGCCTTTTGACATTATCATATAAACTAATTTCTAATAGTTGCTAATCCCTTTTAATAATTGCTAAATATCCCAATAATTTATATAAATTATAATTTTTTTAAAACTTATAATTTAAAATAATTTCTATCCAATAATTTTTAATAATTTCCACTTTTTAAATAATAATTTTATTATATATTTTAAATTTATCTTAAATATATTTATAATTATAATTTTCTTAATTTATAATTTTAAATTTTTATTAAAATATAAAAATAACCTTATAAATCTTATTTTTTATATATATTTTATATATTAATTTTTATTATTATTTAATTATTTTAAATAATTATTTATAATTTTAATTTCTTTTTAAAATTTTCTTTATTAAATTTTCTAATTTAATAGCGTTAATTATTTTAATTTATAATAATTCTAAAAAAAATTAAAATAATAAATAAAAAAATATTAAAAATTATTATATAAAAATATTTTTACAGAAAAAAACTTAAAAAAAGATAAATATAACCAAATAAAAATAATTTTATAAAGAATTAAAATTTTCGCGAAAAAAAATTTAAAAAAGAATAAGAATAATCGAATAAAGATAATTTTGCAAAAAATTAAAATAATAAGCTTAAAAAAAAAGAAATATCAAATAAAACTAATTTTGCAAAAAAAATTTAAAAAAAAACTTAAATTTTAAATAATTAAAATAATAATTAAATTTATAATAATAAATTTAAAAAAAATAATAATTATTTAATAAAAATAATTTCGTAAAAAAATTTAAAATAATAAATAAAATTGCAATAATAAACTTAAAAAAAAAATAGAAATTATTAAATAAAAAAACTTTATAAAAAAATTAAAATAATTTTAACAAAATAAAATTATTAAATATTTATTAATTTAATATATTACATTAAATCAATATTTATACCTATAAATTTATTTTAAATATTATTTATATTAATTTCCAATTTTATAATATTATTATACTATTTAATTTAATTTCTTTATTTTTTTTTATAAATATTTTTACCTTTGTTAAAAAAAAAATTTATTAAATTTTTCTATTAATTTAACTATGTTTTATATAAATAATTTTTATAAATACTATTAATTATTTTTAAAATTATAACTTTTTTACCTTACCAAATATTCCAAAATTAATTTTAATCTTATCTTATTTATTTTTTATTTTATAAAAATTTATATTTTAAATAATAATAAATTATTTATATTATTATTAATAAAAATTTAACTAAATTTTGATTTTTTTTTTAAAAAAGATTTATTCTTTTAAAAATTAATATGAAATAAACTATTAATATTATTTAATATATTTTCTAATATTATAAAAAATTTAATTTATAAACTAAATTATTTATTTTTTTTATTATTATAAAAAATCTAATTCTTTATTAAAATTATTTTTTTTCTGATTTCTTAAATAGATAATATCCCTTATATAAACATAAAAATATTTTTTCGCCTATTTTAAATATTTTCAAATTTCTTTTTTAATTATATTATATTTTTACGTTTGTTATTACATAATTTATAACCATTTTTATTTCTTATTAATATAACATTTATTAAATTTCAAAATTTAATAATTTTTTAGATATTTTTAATATAAATAGTAAAAAATAAATTTTAAATCTAAAAACTATTTTATTTAAAAACTATTTTAATATTAATAATTTTAAATTATTTAAATTATATTAAAATTTTATTAATTATTTTTATCTATAATATATTTAATTTTATTATTATATAAAATCTTATTACTATTTTTATATCTTAATTATGTTATTTATTTAATTTATTTATTTATAAATAATAATTTATTAAAATTATTAATATTATTTTATAATTTTTTTATAATATTTATTATATATTAAATATAAATTTTAAATTTTTATCTAATATAATTTTTATTAATAAATTCCAATTTATTAATAATAAAAGAATATATAAAATTTTTATCTATTATAATATAATATATTTTATATAATTTATAATTAATAAATAATTTTTATAAAATTTATATATTATAATTAATATTATATTAATTTTTTAAAAATTTACTTTTTACTAAATTATATTTTAAACAAATATTTTAAATAAAATTATTATAAAATCTATTATTATAATATAAAATAATATTATTAATTTATTAATTAATTTAAATTTTCTTAACATTTTTTATTTATTAATTTATATTATTTAATATTAAAAATAATATATTAAATATTTTATTAATTTAATTAAAAATTATTTTATATTAAAACTATTTAAATTATATACCATTTCTTTAAAATCAAAATAATATTTTTTATTATATATTATTTTAAATAATTATTAGATTATATTTTTTTAAAATATATAAATATTTTTAATTATTTTTATTTAAAATATATAATAATTTATTTTTATTTAATTAATAATAAAAATTTTTTATAAAAGTATTTTTTTAATTTTTTTTTTAATTTAATAATAATCTTTATTAAAATTTAATTTTATTTATAACCTTTTTAAATATAATTTTTAAATTTATTATTTAAGATTATTATTATTTTAATTATATAATTAAAATAATTTATTATATTATTTAATTTATTTTTATATTATTAATTCTTCTTTTCTTTATTATACAAATTATATATTGTAAAGAATTTAAATAAAACATTAAAAATTAAATTTATTTAATTAAATATATATTGAATATTTAAATAAAATTATAAAAAATATATAAACATTATTATTAATTAAAAATTTAATTTAATTAAATTTATTAAATATAATATAAATTACATAATTTTTTATTATTATTTTATATAAATATAATTAGATTTTTATATATAAATTTTGACATATTTAAATAAATTTAATTATTTTTAATTTTATAATTTAATATTATTTCTTTACTTCTATCAAGATTTTATTAAAAAATTAATTTAATTTAATTAAGTTTATAATTAATTTAATTTTATTTTAATTTTAATTATTATAAAAGCTTATAGTATTAAATCTTTTTTATTTAAATATGTTTAATTTTAAGAAAGTAATTTTAAATAAATTTTAATAAATTAAATATATTATTATTATTAAATTTTTTTATATAATTTTAAAGTTTTAAATTTCTTTTAATATTGGGGTAAATTTTATAAACTTTATTTATTTTTTTATTCTATAATTATTTTAAATATATCCTTTATAGTTTATTTTTAAATAATTAAATTTATTTTATATTTTTATAATGGTTTTAATTTTTATTAATATTATAGTATAATTTTTTTTAAAAATATAATAAAATTTATATATATTTTTAAATTAAATAATATTATAAATACCTTAATCTTTTTTAATATAATTATATAATTATTAAAAAAAAATATCCTAAATTTATTTATAATAAAATTAAATAATTATATTATAAAATAATTAATAAAGGATTTTTTTGATTTAATAGTTAGGTTAAATTTTTAAAATAATTTAAATATTAATTTTAAATATTATAAATATTCTTTTATTCTTTTAAAAAAAATTATAATATTATTAATATATATTATAATAAAATATTTATATAGTTTAAATTTCTAATTTATATATTATTATATATATTCTAAATTATTTTTAAATTTTTAAATAATATAATTATTATATAATTTTTATAATTTAAATATATAAATAATTAATAAAAGAATTTTAATTTATTAATTATTATAATATAAAAATATTTTATTATTTTATTAATTATATTTTCTTATATAAGTAATAAATATATATTTAAAATAATTAATTTATTAAAAAATTATAAATTAATAATAATTTAATTTTTTTTATATATTATTAATTATATAATATATGATAAAAATTAAATAATTAAAAAAAAAATTTATATATTTTATTTTATTATTTTTATATATATTATTAAAAATATTATTAATTATCTTTTATTTTTTAATATTAAATTTATATATTTTAATAAAAAATTACATTAAATTTTGTTAACTTTTTATTAATAAAAGTTTCATTTTTTATTTATTTAATATATTAATAAATTTTATATTTATTAATTAATTATTATATTTATTTAAAAAATTTAATATAAAAGTTTTATAAATATATATATATATATTTTTTTGTTTTAATATAGGATATATTTTCTAATTGTTATATTCTTGAAAATAATATTATTTATATTTTGTTTTTATTTTTTTATATAATTATTTATATATTTTTAAATATTTTTTTGTTTAACGTAAATATTTTTATTATTTTATTTATAAAATTAAATTTAATAAATATTTAAAAATTTTATTTACCTTATTGTTTAGGGCTATAACTATTTATATAAATAATACCTTTTTTTAAATAATAACAAAATATCTTTTAATATAATAATCTTTTATATAACCTAATCTTTATTTCTGTTTAATATAAATAAATTTATTTATAAAATTTTAATTTTTATAAATTTATTTATTTTGGTTATAAGTATATAATTTTTAATAAATTTTTTTATATTAATTTTGGAAAGATTTATATATTATACTAATATTTATATTATAATTTTAATTAATATTATTATTAAATTGATTTCTTCTTTTTAATCATATTTATTAAGGTAATTATTTTATTATAAGAATTAAATATCTATTATATATTTATATAAAAAAAGGATTTCAAATAATAGATTTAGTTATAAATTATTATTAATTAATAATATTTTAACTATAAATATTTTTATTACATGATTATTTCTTAAAATATTATTAATTTTTATTTAAAAAGTAATTTTTTATAATAAAGTTATTTATTTTATAATATTTTTTATGGTAATGAGTATAATTTCTATAATTTTGGTATTTAGGGTATATTCTTTTAACCAAAAGTAATTTATAAGTATATTTAAATAATTAATATTTATATAAATTATAATAAATTTGGTATTATCTTTTAATATAATTATTATTTATAAATAGGTGTATAATATAGATCCTTATTTTAATATTGCGTTAGGTTATAGCTATATTATAATAACATTAAATATATTATTTATTATAAAGGTTTTTTTATAATATATTTATATTTAATAATTTTTAAGAAGATTTGGTATTTTTAATTTTAAATTTTTTTTATACATTTTTATTAAGTTATATATAAAGAAGGCTATTTTGTTTATAAATTTGTTATAATAAATTTAATAAATTAATTCTTTAATAATTTTATTAAAAATATTTTTAATTATGTTTTTATTTAATAATATTATTATTTATTTACGTATTAGTTATTTATATATAATTAGATATATAGAATAAATATTAATTTTATTAATTTTTACGCCTTTTTTTTTTATGTTAATTATTTTTAGGTATATTTCTTTTAAATTTTCTTTCACTTTTTCTTTTATTATAATATAATTTTAAGTAATGAATTTATATTTATATTTTTTTTTAAAAGTTATTTACGTTTATATATATTTTATCTTAAATATTTATATAATTATTTGTAAAATGTTTAAGCTAAAATTATTATCGGTAATTTTGATAAAATAGATGTTATTTTTAATAAATTTAACTTTAATAACCTTTTCAGTTATAACTACGTTTTCGTTTTAATTAATTATTATATTTTTAAGATTATTATAATTATTTTTTATAATTATCTTAACTAAAATTATTTTAACCAAAATTGCTTTAATTAAAATTACTTTAATTAAAACCTTATTTTCGTTTAAGTTAAATACTATATTTAAAAAAACGATTTAAATAGTATAATTATTAATTCTAATTTATATTTTTTTTAACCAATATAAATAATATTAATTAATATTTAAAAAGTTTTGGTAAAAAAAATTACTGGTAGGGTTAATATTGCAGGGATAAGGAATAAAATTAAAATATTAAGTATAATAAATTTAACATAAAAACCTTTTAAAATAATATAATTGTAATATACTTTTTACCTTTTTTTTAAATATTAAAAATAATTATTTAATATTATATTTATTATAAACTTTTATAATAATATTTTTAATTTTGAATAAATAAAATTATATAATTAAAATATTTACTATAAATAAATAATAAATTTATAAATTTTTATATAATAAAATATTTTTATTATTTAAATTATTATAAAAATATTTTTATTATTTAAATTATTATAAAAATATTTTTATTATTTAAATTATTATAAAAATATTTTTAATTACGTATATTTTAATATATATTATAATTTATATAATAATTTATATATTAATTAAATTAATTTTAAATTTTTTTATAATAAAATTAAAAATATAATTTAAATTTACTTTTATTAAAATTTTTATTTTATTTATTAAATGTATAATCTACTATAATTATATATTTCTTTATAAAAATTGTAAGAAATTATTCTATAATATAACTCTTTTTATTAAATTTATAAATAAATAAATATTATGCTAATAAACATTATCCGTAATAATAACGCAATTTCTTCTACCGTATAATTTAATAAAATTAAAATAAAAATAATTAATATAATAAAATTTCTATTTATTTAATTTAATATAAATATAAAATAATTAATGAATAATAATTTTAATAATCTTTAAATAAATTCTTTTTCTAAAATAATTTATACCGCCATAATAATAATTTTTACTTATTATTAAATATTATTATTTATTATATTAATTAAATTTATAAAATTATATAATAATAAAATTTTTTTAATAAATTAAACTAATTAATTTAATATAAAATTCATAAAAAATAATTATTTAAAATTTAATAAAAATTTTTATAATAAAAACGTTAATTCTTTTTATTTTTACTTACTTTTAAAAAATTCTAATAGTTTATTTTTATCAAAATTAAAAAATAATTTTAATACCATTTTTAATTAATTTATTAAAATAATTAAATATTTTACTTAATTAACGTAAATCCTATATAATAATAAATTATTTATTTTAATTTTAAGGCTTATAATTTTAAAATAACTATATATTATCCTATTAATATTTTAAACGTTTATTAATTTAAAATAGTTATTTTTTTTTAAAATAATTAATTTTTTTTATTATTTTATTTATTTTTTTTATTTATTAATTAATTATTTATTAATTATTTATCAATTATTTATTAATTATTTATTAATTTTTTATAATAATTTTTAAAAGTTTAATTATAAAATATATCTCCAACGGATTAATTTATATTTTTTATTATATTTTTTTACTAATTTTATAATATTTTATATTAATAACTTTCTTATATACCATTAATAATACATTAATATATATTTTTTTTATTATATTAAATATTTTAATATTAATATCTTTTAATAATTAATATATTTTTTTAATAATTTCTTAATTATATAAAATACCCAATTTTTATTATTATTTTCAACCATAACTTAACTTTATTAAAATTATTTTTTATATATTTCTTATTATATAAATTCTTTTTTATTATATTTTATAAAATTACGCCATAAATATAATTTTATATATTTTTTAATAGTTAAATATATTTAATTTATGTATAAAATCTTCTTTTTATTTAATAATTATTAATAAATTAATCTTTTAAATAAACCATTTTTTAGATAATTTTCCAAATAAATTATATCTTTTATATAATTTGATATATATAATATTATTTATCTTTTAATTCATAAATTTATAAATCTTATTATATTATATTTTAAAATTATTAAAAAATATGTAATAATTTTAATTCTTTTTAATATAAATCCCATAATATATTATAATTAATTAAATTACTTATTATTTTTATCATAAAGTTATAATTTTTAATTTAAATTTATATATTATTTTGTTAAAATTATAATATTATATTATAATATTAAAATAATATATATTTATAATTTCTATAATATTAGATAATAGTATTATATAATTATTTTAATATTTTAATTGTTTTTTATATTGAATTATTAATTTAAAAATAATAATTAATTAATATAACCAATTTACTATTTAATGTAATAAATAGTATTTATTAAAATTTCGATATAAATTTAGGATTTTTATTAAATATTATTTTTATTAATAATCTTTAATTATATAATAATAAAAATTATAATATTAATAAAATTTAATAATTTATTATATTAATTATATAACTTAATCTGTCGGAGACATTTTTTACGCTTAAACTTTTGGAAATTATTATAAGAAACTAATAAAGAAATGATAAATAATTTTTCAATAAATGATAAAAAATTGATAAATTAATAAAAAAAATAATTGGTTAAAATTTATCAAAATATTTAATTTATTAAAACATTTAGATATCTCCGATAGATTCTACCGTGCAAGCCTGCAAACACGTGAAAACGCTTACGCGAGCTTGCAAGTGCATGCGTTTTCTTAAATTTTATTAAAATGATTTTTTTATTAAATTTAAAAATTATTATTATTATGGTATTATAATAAATAAATCCTTTAATATACTATATTATTCTTTTAAATGAAATTTTAAATAATTTAATAATAAAATTTTATATAATAATATAATAAAATATAATAATAAAATCAATTGGTATTAATTTTCCATTTATTTGGAACTTATTATTTCAATTTCTTTAATATTAAAATAATATTAAATATATTTTTTAATTTTATATTTAAATTCTATATATAAATATTTTATAAATTATATATCATTTATTTAAATTTAAAATAATATTATTTATTATATATTATTTTTCATAAATCTCAAATATAAAACAATAAGATCATAAATTACTTTTCATTTATATTTAATATATAGTATATAAATTTGTTTTTTAATTTTGTTAATTAATTATAATATAATTTATAATTAGTATAAATATTTTCTTTCTATAATTTATAATTTAAAAACTTTATTAATAACCGTTTCTATTATTATATATTTAAAATCTTCTATAATATTTTTAAATATTATTTTTATTTTATTTTTTTATTCATAATAAGTAATTTTAAAAAGCGTTTAATATTAAATTTAATTATTTTAATATATAATACATTTATAATTAAAATTAAAATAAATAAATAAAAATAAACATATATTTACTATTTATTTTATTAATATTTGATATATATAATATAATTCATTTAATTATACCTTTAATAATTCTATAATTCATTAATATAATAATAATTCTTTTATAGAATTAAAGTTAAATTTAATATTATTAATATATTTAAATAAAACAAACAATTTCCAATTTTATTATTTAATACTATATTTTTATTTTAGTTAATATATTAAATAAAGATATTTTTCTTATTTTATTTGTATTTAAAATAAAATAAAATAATATCAAGTTTTTGTTATTTTAATATATTAATCTTAAAAGATATTATTTATTATATATTTTAATAATATAATAACATAAAGTTAATTAATTCTTTTTAAAATAATTTAAATTTATTAAATATAAGATTAAATAATATCTTTATTATATATTTTCTTTTTACTTTTAATATTAAAAAAAATTATTATTATTTTATTTTAATAAAATAATCTTTATTATTAAAATAAATAAACTTTTTAAAAATATTATAAAATACATTTTTATAAAAATTTTATTATATTCATATATATTTTTAAATTTACTAAAATAATTACTATTTTAATTTTTTTAATAATTTTTATATAATTTTTTAATATAATAATCCTAAAATTATTAATCATAAATCTTAACAATTTCATAAATAAATAATTATAAAACAATTTTTTAAAATTAAACATGAATCTAATATTTTTAAATAATTTAAAACCTATTAAAAATATTATTTATATTATTTAATAATATAATTATAAATAATAATATTATTAATATAAATATTAACAAATTCATTATATAATTATAATCTTTAATTTATAAATTAAAAATTTTAAAAACGCATGTATTTGCAAGCTCGCGTAAACGTTTTCACATACTTACAAGCTTATACCGTAAAATCTGTCGAAAACCTTTTATTAATTTCTTATTATTTATTAATTATTTATTATTGTTTTACTAATTTCTTATAATAATTTTAAATGTTTAAATGTAAAAAATGTTTCCAATAAATTAAATATAAATTATAAATTATAAAATATTTATTAATATTATTTTATTATAAAAATTAATAAAAAAATAAAATTATTTATAATGATAAAATATTATTAATTTTTTATTTTATTGATAATTTCTTTTTATTTTAATACAAAATATATTTTAAATAATATATATTTATTAAAAAGTTATAAATTAATTATAATATAAATTTATTTATTTATTATTAATTTATTTTATATTTATTTTATTAATTGTTTATTAAATAATAAAAATATATTACAATAATATATTTAATTTTTAAAAATAATTTTAAATATGTTTTTTGGTTTTTATATGTTAAAATTAAAATTTTTATTTTAAAATTTAAATAATTTTTCTTTTATAATTTATTAAAAGTTTTTGATTATTAATATAATATTAAAATCTTTAATAAATATAATAGTTTAAATAATATTTAATATATATATAAATTAAAACTAATAATTCTTTTTGGAAAAAATTAATAAATCATATTAATATAATTATTATTATTTTTATTAAAATAATGATTTTATAAACAATAATAATTTTACGTTATAAACTTTTTAATATTTTAAAATAGTTAATGGTAAATTTTTTTTTAAATATACTTTTATAATAAATATTTTTTTTAATTAATTAATAATGATATTATTATTTTTATATAATTTTATATTAAATAATAAATTTCGGTTTAAATTATATTTACATATTTAAATTTTATAAACAATTTAAGAAAAGTTCTTTTTTTTTTATAATTTTTATTATTTTATTAACATTTAATAGTATTTTTAATTCAAGTATTTTATAATTTTTAATAAAAATTTTAAATTAATTAATATTTACTATTTTATTAAAAGTTGTGGAATGAAATAAAATAAGCTAAATACAACAAATAACAAATAATTATATCTAGTTAAAAGCCTTTCATCCCGTAGGGATAAAAGGCTTGACTGGTATACATAAAGACAAATAAAAACTTAGTTTAAAATAATCAATCAAGGATTTTATTTGCTCTCAAAAGTTTTTAAATTTACGTATATAATAAAATTTATGCTATTATTTATAATATTTATTTTAAAATAGAAAAATACTTTTAATATATTTATTTGATAATTTTCCTTAATTAATAATATATTAATAATTTTAAAATAAATTCTTTTTTATTATTATTAGTTTTTGTAATATTTTTTAATAACGTATATTTTATATTATTAATTTTTTTTGTTTTTTTATTAAACTTTTTAACTTTATAATTTTATTTTTATTTATTTCTATGATTTTATTAGGTTTTAACCTTAATAGTTTATATAAATATATTTAAAATGATTTAATTATATATTAAATAATTTATTATATTTTTTATAAGTGTTTTTATATAATCTTTATTATTTATATATTATATATATAATAAATAAATTATATTTTTATTTAACTTTTTATTGTTTAAATATTTTTTTAATAAAAAATAACTTTATTATTTTAATTTTCTTTTCTTTTTTTTAAATTAAATTTAATTTTTTAAAGAATATTTTATGACTATTGTTATTAGTACACTTTTATTTTACCATTAAAGGCTTATTAATATACCTTGTATAATAGGTACATTTTTACCAATTTTTTAATTAAATTAATTTTATTATGTTTTAACATTTTAAACTTTATAATTTACTTAATATAATATTTTAATATATAAGATTTATATTACTATTTTTACTTTAATTAACTTTTTTTTAATAATATAAATATTAAATAAATATATATATTATTTTAAAAATTATTTATATATATATTTACGTTAAATTAAATATAAATATAATCGTAAAGAAATTTCTTATAAAACTTTATTTAAAACTTTATTTAAAATCTTATTAAATATATTAATTTTTATAATTTATCTAATTTAATAATTTAATTTATATATTTTTTACTATTAGTTTTACGTTAATTAAAAGTTTTTAATAATATAAATATTAATTTAATCCGTTGGAGACATTTTTTACGGCTAAACTTTTGGAAATTATTATGGGAAACTAATAAATAATTGATGAGTTGAAAAAGAAAATAATTGGCTGAGATTCATTAAGATATTTAAATGTCTCCAACGGATTCTACCGTGCTATAAACACGTGAAAACGCTTGCGCGAGCTTGCGAGTGCATGCGTTTTCTTAAATTTTATAGGCCTTTAATATAAAATTATTTAAATATATATAATAGTAGTAGTTTTTTAAAAAAAAAACTACGTAATATCCTTTTAAATAGTTATATTTATATTAAATTAAATATATATTTCAATAATTTTTAATATAAAACATATATTATTAGAAACTTTTAATTAAAGTAAAAATAATAATATAAATTTTATATATTAAAATATTAAATTAAATAAATTATAATAATTAAAATAATAAAAGTTAAAAATAAATAAGATATATTTAAATATATTAGGTGTATTAATAAGCTCCGATAACAAAACGAAGATATATTAATAGCAATAGTTTTAAAAAATATTTTAATGAAAAAATAACCATATTATTATATATATTTTTTTAATTTTTATAATAATAATTTTTTTCATTTTATTAATATTAATTAATATTAATTATAAAATATCTAAAATTATATAAATAAATATATTATTAATATTTAAAAAGAAAGAAATTATTTAATAAGTTATATTAAAAACATTATTTATTTACATATATATACGTATTTTTATTTTAATATAAAAAATGAAATTTAAAAAAACGCATATATTTGTAAGCTTATATAAGCGTTTTTACGTACTTATAAACTTATATGGTAAAATCTATTAAAAATATTTAAATATTTAAATAAATTTTAATTAATTATTTTTTTATTAATTTATTAATTTTACATAATAATTTTTAAATATTTAAACGTAAAAAATATT
Source organism: Daldinia childiae (assembly GCF_008694065.1). Classification (NCBI taxonomy): domain Eukaryota; kingdom Fungi; phylum Ascomycota; class Sordariomycetes; order Xylariales; family Hypoxylaceae; genus Daldinia; species Daldinia childiae. The sequence goes on along the minus strand of NW_022984654.1, from coordinate 1,358,000 downwards.
TCCAATAAATAATATTTTTTAATTATTATATAACCATTAATATTTTAAAGGTTAAAATTTATATTATTATAATATAATATTATATAAATATTTAAAAAAAAAATAAAAAAAATAATAAAAGTAAAAAATTAATATTAAATAAATAAAATAAAATATACTTTAAATATTATTACAAATAATTATAAATATAAACACATAAATATATACAAATAAATGTATTGTTTGAAAATTATTTAAACGTTAAAGTTTATAATATTATAAAATAATATTATATAAATAAATAAATAAAATAAAAAAATAAAAAAAATAAAAAATTAACTTTAAATAAATAAAATAAAAGATATTTTAAATACTATTCTTTTTATTTCATTATTTTATTAAAAATTGAAATATTTATTATTATAATTAAAATTTATAAAATTAATTAAAATTTAAATTTTAAAAACGTTTTTTTTTATGATTTATAAAAATAAATATATAAATTAAAAATTTTATAACATTTATAACGTTAATAAAAAAAATAAAAATAAATAAAATTTATTTATTAAATTTTAATATTAATATATTAAAATAAAACTTTTATAAATAAATAATATAAACATTATCTTAATGTGTTAAAACTAAAATTCGAAAAGCGGCAAAGCTTTGCCTACTTTCGCTTCTTTTTCGTTGACGCCACAAACGTTACGAAACCTTTAGTTTATATGGTTATATTTATAGGTTTTAAAGGAGGCGTTTTTTAAATTTTAATTTTAGTTAATTTTGTATATTATAAAACAAACCGGTATAAGTTTAAATTTTAAATAAGATTTTTAATAAAATTATATTAATAATAATATAATAAGTAATAATAATATTTAAAATACCTTTTATTTTAATTATTTAAAGCTAGTTTTTTGTTTTTACTATTTTTTCGTTTTTTTTATATATTTATATAATATTGTGTTGAAATATTATAAGCTTTAATGTTTAAATAGTTTTAAAACGTTATATTTACGCGTTTATATTTATAACCACACGTTTGCACCCATAATTACTTATAACTACGTTTAAAATACCTTTTATTTTTTAATTTAAGACTTTTTATTTAATTGCTTAAATCTTTTAACCTTTTTTATATATTTATATAATATCGCATTGTAATGTTATAGGTTTTAACGTATTTATTACAACTATAATATACGATCGGTATTATAATTAATTTTAACCCAAAACGCGTACGTTTTATATATAATAATTTATTTAAATAATTAAATTAATATTTATTTTTTATATAAAAATTTTATTTAATTATTTAAGATTAATATTTTTAATTAATTTAATTATTATATGGTTGTTTAAATGAAAAATGTTTAAGATTTTTTTAAATTAAAAATTTAAAAATGTTTTAAAGGGGTATACCAGGGTGTAATTGGTTGGGAAAAGATGTGGCTAAAAAATGTACTTCTTTTTAAACCATTTTCAAAGTTTTAGTCTAAGTTAGCTAAAATAATATAAACATAATTTTTTTTAAAATATTTCTAAAAATAATATTTAAAATATTATTTATTATATATAATAAATAAATTAAAAAATTAAAATGGGAAATAAATAAAATAAAATATAAAATAATTAATAAATATATAAATCAATAAATATTAAAATGTTATATTATTTTAATTTAATAATTTTAATTTATTAGAAATATTTTTTACGTTTACACTTTTAAAATTATTATGGGAAATTAATAAAAAAATTGATAAATAATTAATAAATAATTAATAAATAATTAATAAATGATTAATAAATAATTAATAAATAAATAATTAATAAATAATAATAAATTAATAAAAGTTTTTAATAGATTTTACCGTACAAGTTTGCAAATATGTAAAAACACTTACGTAAGTTTATAAATATATACATTTTTTTAAATTTTATTTATTTAATTTAATCCGTCGGAAACATTTTTTACGTTTAAACTTTTAGAAATTATTATAAGAAATTAATAAATAATTAATAAATAATTGATAAATAATTGATAAATAATTGATAAATAATTAATAAATAAATGTTTAATAAATAATAAGAAATTAATAAAAGTTTTTGACAGATTTTACCGTGCAAGCTTGCAAACATGTAAAAACGTTTGCATAAACTTGCAAATGCATGCGTTTTCCTAAATTTTATATAATTATTATTATATTTTAATAATTAGAAATTTATGTAAAAAAATCTAATAATTTAATATTAATAAATTATTATAAAATACATTTATCGTATAAATAAAAATATATAATAATAAAGAAATTACAATAGTTAATTTAAATTTTATTATATTAATAAAACTATATATAAATATTAAATTTTTATAAATTTTAATTATATATATAATAATATATATAAATATTATTATATTTTTATATTTTTTGTATAACAATATTTTATTATTATTAATAAAATTAAATATTAATTAAATTATTATAATTTTTTTATTTATTAAAAAAGTTTTATACGTTAAATAAAGTATATAAATTTTAATAATTAAATCAAAAAATATAAAATTTTAAAAATTAAATAAAAATAATTTAATAAATAATATTTATTAAAAAATGGTAAAAATAAATAATATTTAATTTATAAAATTAAATTAATAAATAAAAAGAAATAATTAAACGTTTTATAAAAAACTAATTAAAATTAAATTAAAAATTAAATTACCAATGAAAAAAATTATAAATTTAAAAATAAAATAAACAAAATTTTTTTTACTTTAATAATAAATATAATAATTAATAAAATAATAAATTTTTTAAAAAGGTTAAATTTAAAAATATTATAAAAATATTAACATAAATAAATTAAAATTAATAAATAATATAATAAAATAATAAAAGTTATATAAATATATTTTAAATATTTTTAATATAAATAATAGTAATATAATAAATATTATTTAGTTTGAAAATATATAATTAATTATTTATATTAAATTTATTTTTTATTAACTTTAATAATTTGGTTTAATTAATATTGAAAATTAGGTATAAAATGAAAAAATAAAATATTCTTTATTAAAAATAATAAATTCATTATATATTAAATTAAAAAGAAATATTTTTTAATATTTATATAAAATTTAATTAAATGTAATAATAAAAAATTAAAAAAAAGATTTATAAAAAAAGCAATTTTTATAATTTAATTATTATAAATAATAATTTAAAGTTATTAAATTTATTAAAATTATTAAAATTAGTAAAATTATTATTATTTAATTAAGATTATTGCTATTAATATACCTTCGTTTTGTTATTAAGGCTTATTGGTACATTTAATATATTCAAATATATTTTACCAATTTTTAACTTTTATTATATTAACTTTTATAACTTTTTTAATTTTACATTTTAATATATAAAATAAATATTACTATTTTCGTTTTAATTAAAAGTTTTTAATAATATAAGTTTTAATTAAATGTATATGTTATTTTAAAAGTTATTTAAATATATATTTATATATATATATATTTAATTAAATGTAAATATAACCGTAAAAAGGTTTTTTATAAAACTTTATTTTAAAGTTTTATCAAATATATCAACTTTTATAATTTATTCAATTTAATAATTTAATTTATATAATTTATATTGTTAGTTTTGCCTTAATTAAAGCTTTGTATTAATATAAATATTAACTTTTTATAGGCTTTTAATATGAAATTATTCGAGTATATGTGGTGGTAATGGTGGTTTTTGAAAATACCACATGATATCCTTTTGCGCGGTTGTACTTGCATTTAATAAAATATATATATATATATTTAAATACGTTTTAAAAAAACGCATGTATCCAGTTGAAACTTATATCATTAAAAAGCTTCAATTGAAGCAAAAATATCAATATTAATTATATTTATTTTATTGCGGGATTTGAAAAGTTATGAGTGTTAATAGGTTAAAATATTGTTTAATTAATTAAATTAAAAAGATTAATAAAAATATACCTTTTATATAAGGTGTACTAATAAACCTTTAATAATAAAACGAAAGTGTATTAATAACAATAGTTTTAATTAATTATTAAATTTAAATAAAAAAATAAAAATAAAAAAAATATAAAATGTTAATATATATTATAATTAATATTATTTTAAAATAAAAATATTTTAATTTTTTTATTAATAAAAAAAATTATTTAAAAAATTAAATTAATTTGTAAATATATAAAAAAATTAAATATTATAAAAAAATAAAGATTATATTTATAAATAAATTAAAAATATTTCAAATTATTATAAAAATATATAAATTTAATTTTTTAATTTAATTTTAAATATAAAAAAAAATATAAAAAGTTTAAAATTATTAAATAAAAATTATTAAAAAATTATAGTATAAATTTATAAATAAGAAATATAATAATAAAGACTTTATTTAATATAATTTTAAATAAAAATAAATTATATAAATAATATAAAAATTTAAATTATTTTTAAATAATAAATAATATATTATAATATTTTTATTTAATTATAATAAAAAGGTAAAAAATTAAATAAAAATGATTTAAATTATTATTAAAATAAATATTAATATTATAAACTTTTTAATTAAAGAATACAATATTTAATGTTTTAAAACTTTTTTTTAAATATATATCAAAATAATTAAATTTTATTTGAAAAGTAAAGTTAATAATTATATAAATAAATAATTTATTACATTTATTAAATATTATATTTTATTTTATTATTATTATTTTATATATTTTATTTAATCTTTTTTAAATAAAAAAATTAATATATATATTATAAATAATATAAATAATTTTATATTTAATATAATAATTAATATTTTTAATAAAGAATATATTATATTTATAAGAGTTAAAATAATATCTGTTATAAAAATAAAAATTGTATTATATAAATTATAAAGTTTAAAAAAAAACCTATTAAAATAATATTATAATATATTTTTTATATTTAAAATTTCTTATTTAAAATCTCTTTAAAAAAATATTATATTAGATAGAAAAATAGATAAATAATTAATATATTTAAAATTTCAATAAAATAATTTTTATAATAATAAATATAAAATAATAAGGTTTTTTATTATAAAAATATAAATTAAAGATAAATATAAATATTACTAATAAAAAATTAAAAAAATTAATGTAAATTTATAAAATATTATCTAAATTATTAAATAAAATAAAAAATAAATTAATTTTTTAATGATAAAAATTATATTATTTTAATATAAAAAAATAAAATAAATTATTAATCCATCGGAGACATTTTTTACGCTCAAACTTTTAAAATTAGTATGGGAAATTAATAAAAAAATGATAAATAATTGATAAATAATTGATAAGAAATTGATAAATAATTGATTAATAAATGATAAGAAATTGATAAAAGATTAGATATTTTCGACAGATTCTATCGTGCAAGCCTATAAGCACGTGAAAACGTTTGCGCGAGTTTGCGAGTGCATGCGTTTTCTTAAATTTTAAATTTATAAATATAAATATTAATAAAAAAATTATTAAAAATCTTTTTCAAATTATATATAATTAAATAAAGATTATTAACATATTTTTTAAAAATAAATAAACTATATTGATAAAATTATATAATATAATTTATTTTAATTAAAAGTAATAAATATTTTATAATAATTATAAATAATAAAAATATATGGTAATAATTTATAATATATAAAATAAAAAATAAAATTATTAAAATTTTTATAAAATATTTTATTTAATTTATTTAATAATTTTAAAGAATAAATTAAAAAATTTAAAATTAATAAAAAATAAAAATTTGGAATAAATTATTTAAAAACATTTTATTAAAAAAACGAATTAAATTAAATTAATTTTTATTTTATAATTAATATTAAAACTATTATTATTGGTATACCTTTATTTTACTATCGGAGTTTATTGGTATATTTAATATATTTAAAAATATTTTACCTATTTTTAATTTTATTATATTAACCATTATAATTTATTTAATTTAATTATTAAAGATATATAATTTTCATTATTATTTTCGCTTTAATTAAAATTTTTTAATGATTTAAGTCTCGATTAAATATATATATTATATTAAAAATTATTTAAATATATATTATTTAATTTAAATGTAACCGCGTAAAAGGATATTACGTAGTTTCTTTTAAAAACTATTACCAATATCACCACCACCACCATATATACTTAAATAATTTTATATTAAAAATTTATACTAGGTTGATATTTATATTGTTAAAAAATTCTAATTAATACGAAAATAATAACATAAATCTTTTATATTACATTATTAAATTGAAAAAGTTATAATAGTTAATATATTAAATAAAACTTTGGAATGAAAATTAATAAAAAGCTTTTTTAGGATTGTATTTATTCAATTAAATATACATATATATTTATATAGCTTTTAAAATAAAACATATATTAAATTAAAGTTTACATCATTAAAAAGCTTTAATTAAAGTAAAAATAATAATATAAATTTTATATATTAAATTATTAAATTAAATAAGTTATAAAGGTTAATAAGTTAAAATATAATATGGTTAATTTAATTAAAAAAATTAGTAGGGATGTATTTATTGTATAAAATGTACTAATAAACCCCCGATAGTAAAACAAAAATATACTAAAAACAATAGTCAATATTAAAATAAAATAATAGAAAAAAGTATATATTTTTTATAAAATAAAATTAAAATTATATATATTATAATAAAAATATTTATTTATTTTTAAAATTACATATTATTAATAATTATATATATTATTAATAAAATTAAAATATTAAATTAAAAAAATGTTATATTTATAAAAAAATATAAATTATATTTAAAGTTTACGAAAAATTATAAATTTTATAATGTTTATTTTTAAATTTTGATAAATTATTATATTATATTAATTAATTAAAATTATTAAGTTATAATGATTAAAAAATTTAATAAAAAAGATGTAGAGATTATATTTTTAAATTATTAAAAAAAGTATAGTTTTATAATATAAATATTTAAAAAAAAATTTATTATATTATATATTATTTTTTATAAATATATTAAAAATAATAATAGAATTTTTAATTTAAAAAACATTATTAAATCTTTATTAAATTATATATAAAAATGTTTATATTATAAAAAAATAAAAATAATAATATTATCAATGAAAATATTATTAATAAAAAAATGTTATATTAAATATAAATGTAAATATTTTAAAAAACTTATATTAGATTTTTATATTTATAACATATTAAATAAAATAAACAATTTTTTTATAATAATTTTTAATTAAAAAAATAAATTAAATAATTATTTTAATTTTGAAAATTAATATGTTAACGTTATTATTTATAAAAAAAAGAATTTATAAATAATTTTTTAAAAAGATATAAAAAAGTATAAATAAATAATAATAAATTTATATTAAAAAAGGTAAAAGTAGGTTTTAAATAAAATAAATAATTCAAAATTATTTATAAAAAATTTCAAAAAAATTTATAATAAAATATATTTAATTTTATATTATTATATAAAATTATATATAATTATTAAATAAATTTAAGGTATATATTTATATATAAAATTTTATATAATATAAAAGTATAAATTATAATAAAATAAAGATTATAATAGCTAAGGTAGCCTTATAGATGATATTAATAGTGTTAGTTATAATTTTAAATTAATATATTATATAAATTAATTTTATAATAATCTATTTTAACAAAACTTTTTAAAAAAATATGTTTATAAAAAAGTTTTTATTTTTAAAAGAATATTTTAATGTATATTAAAATAAGAAAAATAAATATCATTTTAATAAATTAAAGATTATTAAACTAATAAATTTATTATTTAAATTAAAATAATTTAATATTAAATAAAAAAAAAATTAAATAATATTAAAAAAATTAAAATATATATAAATAAAAATAAATATTATTATTTAAATTTAATTTTAAATAATTCAAGATATTAATAAATAATATTTAAAAAAATATTTTCGTTATTAATATAGGTAATATTAATTAATTTTTAAAAATAAAGATTATAAAATTTAGTTTTATTAATAATATTTATTTTAATTAAAAATAATATATTAAAGAAATCTTTTAATATATAACGTTAAGAAAGATAAAAGAAATTATAATTTCTTTTAATTTAAAGGCGTAAAAAATATATAATTTTCTATAATATACATAATTATATAAATATAAATAAAATATTTAAATATATTTTTTAATAAAAAAAATAATTTTTTTAGCTTATTTAATGAAATTTAATATTAATTTTATTACGTTAGTTTAAATATAATTTATAAATAATTTTATAATAAAATATATAATAAGAATGAAAAGAAATAATAGAATATTTATATAATATAATAAAATAATATATATAATATTATATATTTAATAAAAATTACTTATATTATAAATTTAATAAAAGTAGATTATATAATATAATAAATACCAATTATATTTTAAACCTAATTATTGAAAAATTAACCATTAATTATATATTTTTTATAATTAAAATATTTATATTATAATTATTTAAATTATAAATAATTATTATTAAAAATTTAAAAAAATTTAAATATATTATATTTATTACTATTATTATTGATATAACGTAAATTTATAATTTTAAAAAAAAATTAAGCTGTATATTTAAAAAATTGATTATATTATTATATAATAATATAATAATAATTAATTAATCAAAAAAATTAATAATAAATTATTAAAAACAATATATATAAAAAAATTATTATTATATAACATAAAAGGTAAAAATTAACTATATTATAATACGGTATATTAATAGGAAAGAAAATTTAACTAATAGATTTATTAAGCTTTTAAATAAAAAAAACACCATATATTTATAAAATTGATAAGTTTAAAAAATTAGAAACAGCTTTATAATATATTTAAAAAGGTATATAAAATATATTTATTTTATAAATAAAAATACATAATAATAAAGAAATTATCATAATTAATTTAAATTTCATTATATTAATAAAGCTATATATAAATAATAAATTTTTATAAATCTTAATTATATATATAATAATATACATAAATATCATCACATTTTCATATTCCTTCATTTTAATTAAAAAATTTTAATAATAAAATTTAAGAAAACGCATATATTTACAAGCTCGCATGATAAAATCTATCAAAAATTAAATATCTTAATAAATCTTAGCCAATTATTTTCTTTATTAACTTATCAATTTCTTATCATTTATTAATAAATTATTTATCAATTATTTATCAATTTTCCATAATAACTTTTAAAAGTTTGAGCGTAAAAAATGTCTTTAACAAATAAAAATTAATTAAATATAATCGTAAAAAATTCCCCGCAAAACCTCATTTTAAAACCACCTTAAAAATATTAACTTTTATAATTTATTTAATTTAATATTTTAATATATAAAATTTATATCATTATTTTTGCTTTAATTAAAACCTTTTAATAATATAAATATTAATTTAATATAAGCTTTTACTATAGAAATATTTAAATATATATAGTAATAATAATAGTAATAGCTTTTGGAAATATCACATGATATTTTTTCACGCGGTTACATTTATATTAAATTAAATATATATTTAAATAACTTTTAAAAAACATATACATTTAATTAAAACTTATATTTTTCAAAATCTTTAATTAAAACAAAAATAGTAATATAAATTATATATATTGAAATATTAAATGAAATAAAGTATAAAAATTAAAAGATTAAAATGTAATATAATTAATTTAATTAAAGAATTAATAAAGATATACGAATTATACAAAATATATCAATAAATCTCCAATAACAAAATAAAGGTGTATTAATAACAATAATTTTTTTCATATTTATTATATTAAGTTTTTATAAATTAATAAATATAAAAATTATTAATTTATAAAAACTTAACATATTAAATTTGAAAAAAAAATTATCATAATGGTTATAATAATTTTAATAATTTTTAATATAAATTTTATAATGTAAGTTATAAATTAATAGTTAATATAAATTAAAATTTTAATCGAAATATAATTGAAAATTTTAATTTTAACAAAATTTATTATTTATATTAAATAAATTAAAAATTTATTATAAGAAATTAATAAAATAATTAATAAAAGAAATTTATCTTAAAATCTTAAAACTAAAGATTTAAAAAACAACAAGTTTTATATACTTTTACCTTTTTTTTTTATTAACGTTATAAACGTTATAAAACCTTTAGTCCGTATATTTATATTTATAAATTATAAAAAAAGCGTTTTTTAAATTTTAGTTTTAAGTATTATTTAAGTTTTAACTATATTTTATATATATTTTAAAATTTTAATAAAATCATATTAATAATAATATAATAAATAATAATAATATTTAAAATATTTTTTATTTTAATTATTTAAGATTAAATTTTTATTTTTGCTACTTTTTTATTTTTTTAATATTTTATAAAAATATTATGTTACAATATTATAAGTTTTAACGTTAAAATAAATTTTAACGTTGAAATAAGTTTAAAACGTTATAATTACGCGTTTATATTTATAATTATGTTTAAAATATCTTTCATTTTCTAATTTAAAGTTATTTATTTAATTACGTAAACTTTTTAATTTTTTTTGTATATTTATATGATATTAGCTAATAATGTTATAAGTTTTAACGTTTTATTATAATGTTTGTTATTACCGGCGTTATAACCGGTATTATAGTTAATCTCGATTAAAAACGCATATGTTTTATATATAATAAGTTATTTAAAAAAATAAATTAATATTTATTTTTTATATAAAATTTTTATTTATTTAAGATTAATGTTTTTAATTAACTTAGTTATTATTATTATATTAATTAAAAAGGAAATGTTTACAATTGTTTAAATTTATGATTTAAAAATGTATTAAAAAATGTATTAAAATATAATTAGTTAAAAAAAGGTATGGTTAAAAAGATACTTTTTGTTAAACCATTTTTAAATTATTAGTTTTAAGTTAGTTAAAATAAAAAAATTGAAAATATTTATAAATACTACGTAAAAAGTTAATAAGTGAATAAATTAACGGATTTTAAAATGATATATTATTTTGATTAATTAAAATAAATAGTTTAAAAATAATGTAAAATGTTATCATAATTAAAATTTAAATTTAATAGGAATTTTTTAAATGAAATGTATAATTATATATAAACGTATTTTATATTTATATTTGTTAAGCCGTTGATTTGTAATTTACGTTAATGTATTATAATATATAAAATTATTTAAATAAATGAAAATATTAATAACCGTATAAATGTATAAACTTTAAAATGTTATATTATTTTAATTCATTAATTTTATTTAACATTTTAAAAAATATTTTGTATATAAATTAAAATAATTAAATTTAATTTTAAAAGTAATATTAATAATTACATAAATAAATAATTTATTATATTTTAATTTTATTATTATTATTTTATATATCTTAATTAATTTCTTTTAAATATAAAACTAATATATATAGTATAATTAATATAAATAATTTTATATTTAATATAATAATTAATATTTTTTAAAATTAAATTAATATTTATTTTAAAAATAAAAATTATATTATATAAATTATAATATAAAACAAAATTATTTTAAAACTTTTTATATAAAATCATTTTAAAAAAATACTTATATTAAATTAAAATATAATTAATTAATCGATATATTTAAAAATTTAATCAAATAATCCTTAAAATAATAAATATAAAACGTTAAAAAATTTATTAATGAAAATATAAATTAAAAATAAATATAAATTTAACATAAATATAAACTATATAAGTTTATAAAATATTATTTAAATTATTAATTAAAAAAATACATTAAATTTTTAATATTAGAAATAAGTTTTTTATATTTACATTATTAAAAAACTTTATCGGAAATTTACTTACATTATTATACATTTAAATATATTTTATTTATCTTTAATAATTAATTTTTTTACTTATGATAATTTTATTAATTTAACGATATAATATATAAGATTTATATTATTAAAATTGTTTTTAAATAAATTACGTGATATTTTTCGCGTTTATATATGTATTATATTATATAAATAATTGAATTTTAATTAAAATATTATTTATATTTAATTAACATATTATGTATATTTAATTAAAACGATTTTAATGATATAAATTTTATATAATATATTATTAAATTAATAAAATTATGGTTATTAAAATATTAAAAAATATTAAAAATAAATAAGATAATATATAAAGATATATGTCCTTTTTATATTAATAATACATATAAAACTCCGATAATTCTTTTTTAATAATATAAATAATATTTTTTTAATATAAATCAAATAAAATAAATTATTAATAAAAGAAATAAAATAAAATAAATAATACATAAAATTGTTATATATTGTTAAATATTGGTTTTATTATATATTTATATTATTAAAATAATTGAAATTATTTTATTTTTTAAATAATACATATTTTTTTCATTAATTAAATTTTAAACTATTATTATTAATACACTTTCGTTTTATTATCGAAGTTTTTATTAATACATTTAATACATTATAATATATTTTACTTATTTTTAACTCTTATTATATCAACCATTATAACTTATTTAATTTAATAATTTAATATATATAATTTATAATTTTATTTTTATTTTAATTAAAACTTTTTAATAATATAAGTTTTAATTAAATATAATATAAATCACTAATCAACGACCCATATAAATCAACAACCTAAAAATTTATACCTTTTTAATTAAATCATTTATTATATAATAATAATATTTAAAATTAATTAAAAATTAATTTAATTTTTATTATTAAAAGTTTTGAAATCGGTTTAACAAGTTTATATATTATAACCTATATTATTATAAATACCATAACATTATTAATTTTATTATTATTTTATTATAAAATTATTTTTAATAATTATAATATTATTTTTAATATTAATATTTTTTTTTCAAACTTATAACGCATTTTTTTTAAATAAAAGGTTTTTTTTTTATAATTGTTTATTTTTTACTTATTAACGTTTAAAAAATACGTAATTTATTTTTTTAAAAACCTAAAACTTTTTTTTTTAATAAAGCCATTTTATATAATAATTTTTAAAATTTTAATTAACAAATTAAATTAGTAGGTAAAGATTTTATTATATATAAAAATAAACTATAATATAATTTTATTAATATTTTTTAATATTTTAAATATTTAAAATAAATTAAGTAGTTTAAAATTTAGAATAAAAAAATATGCAATTTTAATAATATTAAATTATAAAATAATTTAATTAAGGTTTAAAGGAATTAATTTAATAATTACAAAATTAGTTTATATATTTCTTTTAATAAAAATAGTATTATAAATTTATTAAAAGGTTAAGAAAAAATTTTTTTTTCCGATATAAGTTAAATCCTATTATATTAAATCTTTAATAACCTACTTGTATATACATTTTAAAATTAAAAAAACGTTTATATCTCAAAGTTAAAACTTATAAAATAAATAAGTAAATATATAAAAGTTTACAATATTATTATTACAATAATATTTACAAAATTTTATTAATATATAATTTTTATAATTATTTAATATTAAAAAATGTTTAACGTTTTTTATATAATTTTTTATATATTTATCAAAATATACTAATTATTCTAGGTTAATTTTATTTATAATTTAACCGTTTTTAAATAATTTAATAACTTAATTAGGTAGAAATTTATTATTATAATATTATAAGGTAAAATATATTTTATTTACCATAACAATAAAAAGCAATATAACTTAATCTTAAGAATTAATTAATTAAATAATTGTAAATTATTCCTTATCCTTAAATATAACCTAATAAAGCCTTTAATATCAATTAAAGTTTAGAATAACTATTTTTATAATAATTATATTTATTATAAATCTAATTTTATTAAAATTATATATATTTTTAAATAAAATACTTTTTTTTATTATATTCGCAATTAATTTATATTACGCGTAATAAACGTTAAAACTTTTATAAAAAACTTTTTAATAATTAATTTAATAATTTACATATATTTTAAGTTTAAATTGTTAACGTATAAAATTTATAATCTAATTCTTTTTAATAAATTCCCCGTTGCGTTTTTATAATAATATATTAACTATTCTTTTAACGTAAAAAAATTAAAAAAAAAATCTTTAAATATTTAATTTAAAAATATATTAAATAATAATATTTTTCTTATATTAAATTAATTTTTATTAAATTTTTATAATATTTTTACGTTATTAATAATCATATATTTTACCGCGTAACATTTTATAAAAAATATTATAAACATATATAACGCGTTTTATATTAAACTTTTTATTACGTTTTATAACGTTAAACGCCAGGTTTATTTTAATCTTTTTAAATAATTAAAATATTTTAAATTAATTAAATTATTAATTATTAAAATTAAAAAGTAATAATTTAAATATTTTTAGGCCGCTGATTTGTATAAGCTACTGACTAATGATTTACGTTATGTATTTATCACGGTCAAAAGTCAAGCATCTTGGATCCTTATGTATATATAGCCTTGCAGCTTGCTATAAGGCTTTTGATGTTTTGGTTCCTTAAAACATCATCGTTTTCCTTTATGACCTTTTGGTCTCGTGATAGTATTATTTTAAAAGTTATTTAAATATATATTTATTTTAATTTGTTGGAAACATTTTTTACGTTTGAACTTTTAGAAATTATTATGGGAAATTAATAAAAAATTAATAAATAATTGATAAAAAATTGATAAAAAATTTTAACGGATTTTATTATATAAGTTTATAAATATGTAAAAACGCTTGCGTAAGTTTACGAGTATATGCGTTTTTTTAAATTTTATAAATATATAATAATGATTTTATATGGTAAAATAAATATTTAACTATAAAAATGTAAATTAATATTATAAATAATTATAAAATTAATTAATTTTTAACATATTAATTTTAAATAAAAATAAAATAAAATAAAATAAATAAAAATATAATTTTATTATTAATATTTATATATTTTTATTTATTTTATTTTGTTTTATAGTTACAATTATTGTTTTATAATTACAATTATTGTTTTAATAATGGTTGTTATAATAATGGTTGTTGTAAGTTATTTTAATGTGTTAAAACTAAAGATTTAAAAAGCAGTAAAATTTTATTTGTTTTTGCTTTTTTTTTCGTTAACGCCACAAGTGCCATGAAACTTTTAATTTATATGTTTATATTTATAAGTTTTAAAAAAAGCGTTTTTCGAATTTTAATTTTAATTACCATTTAATATTTTAATTATATTTGGTATACGTTTTATAAAATTATATTAATAATAATATAATAAATAATAATAACGTTTAAAATATTTTTTATTTTAATTATTTAAAGTTAATTTTTTATTTTTATTATTTTTTCGTTTTTTATATATATTTATATAACATTATATTATAATATTATAAATTTTAACTTTTAAATAATTTTAAAACGTTATATTCACGTTTTTATACCTATACATTTATAATTATAATTATTTATAACCATTTATTAAAATAATATAATTTTTGATTAAATATTTTAAAATTAATGTTTTATTTGTTTTTATATATTAATTAAACCTTTTATTTTTATAAAATAAAAAGTTTTTAATTAAATATAATTATTTATTATTTATTATATTTAATTTAACTTATTTTATTTTATAATTTATCATTATTTATAATTATGTTTAAAATATTTTATATTTTAATTATTTAAAGTTAATGTTTTATTTTAAGGTTTTTTTTTATTTTTTTATTTTTTTATTTTTTTATATAATATTATGTTATAATATTATAAATTTTAACATTTATTACGTTATAATTTATATTATAATTAATATTATAATTAATTTTAATTTAAAACGTATACGTTTTATATATAATAATTTATTTAAATAATTAAATTAAAAGTAACATTAAATCGGTAATAAAAAAAGCTTTATTTAAACAATAACCACAACTTAAATAAAATAAACCACAAATACGTATTTTACCATACAATTTTACTGGTACTTTTTTATATTTTATATTTATTTTATTTAAATATATATTATAATTTTTATAAAGTTAAATATGCGTCTTTTTATTCGTTAAATTTTATACCGTTTATTTGGCAATATTTTTATTTCGTATTTTATTTTAAACTTTATTTTGTAACTTTATTTAATTTAATTTATTTCATTTAATTAATTTAATTAAATTTAATTATAATATAAGGTTTATATATCATATTATATATATTAATTTTAATCGATTACATATATTAAATAAATATTATACGGTTACATTTAAATATTATACGGTTACATTTAAATATTATAAAATAAAAAATTTGAAAATAAAGTTTAAATATATATATATATATATATATATATATAAAGTTGTTTAACCGGTTGGCCAATTAAAATTAATTAAATAATAAAGTTTGGTATATATTAAAAGATAGCTTATAAATATACAATAATAATAATAGTAATAATATATTTAACGTTTAAAACAATAGCTAATAAAACTATCGCAGACTTTTTTAAAAATATAAAGTATGTAAAATTATACGTTTTTATATATATTTTATAAGTTTAATTTAAAAAAGTATATATGATAATATTTTAACCGTTTCCGTTAATTCTTCCAAATAAATTCATATTTGACGCAATATAAAAAAAAGAGTTTTTCTTATTTTAAAAAAGTAAAAAAAGCTATAATAAATAAAATTATTAATATTAATAAAGTTTAAAACACGGTATTTTGTTGTAAAATTTTGTTTTTTATTTACCGCCGTTTGTTATTACCGTTTTTTTCCTTTAAGCTTATTTTTATATAAAAATTTATATTTTAAGTATTTATTATTTGTTTATATGGTTTTATTAATATAAAAACAAAAACGCGCCGTTATTAAATGTATAAGTATAATTTTGTTATTTACCCAATTATTAGCTTATATTTTGACTTAAGAATATTAAGTATATAATATTTATTTTAAGGGTTATAAAACGGTGACGCGTTTATTGATTTTTATTTGTACGTTTTTTTTTATATCAAATAAAATAGAAAATAAAATATGCCGATAAGTCGTAAAGATTTCTTAAGTTTTAAGACTCCATTACGTTGGTATACAAATAAATATTATCGTTTTTTATAGTGTTAAAGTCGTCGAAAAAAAGGCGAAAATCTTATATGTTAAAACTTTAATAAATATTGTTTATTTTTTATATAAGGTTGCGTAACCATTTGGTAGGTAGCTTTAATATTGCACTAACAAAGTGGATCGCCAAGAAATTATATAAAAGGGAAGTTATTATAAATATATAAGATTGGTATAAAAGATACATATGCGGTTTAATAAATATATAAAAAAATATATGTAATATTTATGCGACTTTTACGTGACCCCCGGTTATGGTTGGATGATATGGTTATTACTTAAATAAAGCCTTTTTTATTACCGATTTAATGCTGTTTTAAATTAATATATATTTATTTAAAATTAATATTTTTATTTAATTTAATTATTGTTATATTAAAAATTATTATTATTAATATACCTTTATTTTGTTATTAAAAGCTTATTAATATATTTTATATAATAAATATATTTTTATTAATTTTTCAATTAAATTAACTATATTATATTTTAACTTTTTAATTTTTAAATAATATTTATAACATTTATATCGTTATTTTTACTTTATTTAAAACTTTTCATTAATATAAATATCTATTAAATATATATATTATTTTAAAAATCATTCGAATATATATATTAATATTAATAATAATGGCTTTTAAAAAAACCATGTAATATATTATTGTTTAATTACATTTATATTAAATTAAATATATATTTAAATAATTTTCAAAAAAATGCATACATATAATCAAAATTTATGTTATTCAATGATTTTAATTAAAGCAAAAATATTAATATAAATTTTATATATTAAAATATTAAATTAAATAAATTATAAAAGTGAATATATTTGATAATGTTTAAAATAAAGCTTTATGGGAAACTTTTTTACAATCACATTTATATTTAAATATATATATATATTTAAATAATTTTTAAAATACTATATATATTTATTTAAAACTTATATTATTAAAAAGTTTTAATTAAAACAAAACTAATAATATAAATTTTATATATTATATTATAAAATTAAATAAATTATAATAGTTAATATAATAATAATTAAAAATAAATAAAATATATTTTCATATATTAAATATATTAATAATCTTTAATAATAAAATAAAAATATATTAATAGTAATAATTATATTAAATAAAAGAAAATGTTTAAAATTATTTTAAATTAAAAATTTAAAAATAATTTAAAAACGTATGTTAAAGTGTAATTAATTAAAAAAAAGTTTAATAAAAAATGATATTTTTTTAAACCATTTTAAATTTTTAATTTAAATTTTTTTAAAATAAATTATAAGTTACATTGTATTTAACCATATTATATAACATTAAATTAAACCAAACCAAAGTTATAACCGTAGTTTACTTTATTTTAAAATGTATTTAATTAAATTTCCATTAAGATTTTTTTGTATTTTAAAATGCATTTAATTAACGTAAAAAAAGGTTATTTTTTACAATAATTTTGTTAATTTTAATTAAGTTTAATAAAAAAAATATCGATTTTTATATACAAAAAATACGATATAAAAACTTTTCGTACATTTAATACAAAACGTTATATAAAATTATTATATATATTATTAAAAACTTTTAATTAAAATATCATTAATTAATAAAATAAATTATATAAATTTAATTATTAAATTAAATAAATTATAAAAGTTTATAAATTAAAATATAATTTAATTAATTTAATTAAAATAATTAATAAAAATTTATTAATAATAACAATTTTTAAAAAGTAACATTAAATCGGTAGTAAAAAGGGCTTTATTTAAACAATAACCACATCATTTAACCACAACCAAAAGTCACATAAAAATTGTATAAATATTATATATATTCTTATATAAATTTATTAAGCCGCGTATGTATCTTTTATACCAACCTTGCATATTTACAAGTTATTTTTTAACATATACTTAACTTTATTACCTAATCAATTTTAATTAATTAACCGACTAAATAGCCTTATACACTTAAACTTCATTTTTAGCTTTTTTACTTTGTAATATTTAAATACAACCGTATAATCTTTATTTAATTAATGTATATAACCGAGTAAAAATAGTATAATAAAACATATAAACCTTGTATCGTAATTAAATTTAATTTAATTAATTAAATCAATTAAATTAATTAAATTAAATTAAATTAAATAAAGTTATAAAATAAAATCTTTAAAATAAAGTTATTACCAAACAGGTAATATAGGATTTTTAACCAATAAAAAAGCGTTGTAAAAATTATAATATATATTTTAAAAAAATGAATATAAAGTATAAAAAAATACCAGTAAAATTATATGGTGGGATATATACCTGTGATTTGCCCCATTTTGGCTGTGGCTATTGTTTAAATAAAGCTTTTTTTACTGCCGATTTAATGTTGCTCTTTTTAAAAAGATTTATGTTAAATTTTTATATTATATTTTTTTTATAATTATTTTTTATAATTATTTTAAATTAAAAAATAAAACTAAATAAATATTAAAAAAATGTTAAATAAATAATGTTTATATATATATTATAATAATTAATATGTTAATAAAAATATATATTATATTTATAAATATTAAATTAATATTTATTATAAAAATAAAAATTATATTATGTAAATTATAAAAATTTAAAAAAAGTCAATTAATGCGATATTATAAAATATTTTATATATTTAAAGTTTTTTATTTAATATTTTTTAAGAAAATTATTATATTAAACAAGTAAATAAATAAATAATTAATATATTTAAAATTTTAATAAAATAGTTTTTATAATAATAAATATAAAATATTAAAAATTTTTATTATAAAAATATTGTAAATTTAATTTTTAAATTTTAATATATTTTTATTAATAATAATATAAATTAAAGATAAATATAAATAAAATTAATAAATTACTTTAATAAATTAAAGTAATGAAATATTTTAATGTTTATGTGTTTATACATTTATAATAAAAATAATGATAATTAATTTTAAATTAATTTTCTATTAATTAATTATTTTATTTTAATTAAAGAAAATTTCATCTTTTTTTTATTTTATATATTAAATTTTTATAAATTAATAATTTTTATATTTGATAATTTTATTTTATTAAAAAGTTTATAAATGATTAATATTAGATTTTTTTACGGGTTTTAATTTTAATTTATTTATAAACTAAACGGTTAAAATATTTGAATTTTAACTTTTTATAAAATAATTTATAAAAACTAATTATATTATATTTTAGTATTATAAAATAATTTAATAAAAGATTTTAAAAGTAAATATAATTTTTAATTGATTATTTTAAACTAAGGTTTTATTTGTCATTATGTATACCAATTAAACCTTTCATTTTTACGGGATTAAAAGCTTTTAATTGGATACAACTATTTGTTACTTATTATATTTAACTTATTTTATTTCATTCAACAAATTTTAATTAATAAAAAATTTATTTATTTAAAAAATTTAATTTAAAAAGTTTAATAATGAATTTTTTTATTTGTATTATTAAAATCTTTTATTAGAAATTTATTTAAATTATTATATATTGGTTTTATTAATTTTATATTAATTTTAAAAACGGTAAATAATATATATTTAATTAAAATTAATTTTTATTAAATTTTATTTTATATAAAAATATAAAAATAAAATAATTATTGTATTATAATATATTATTATTAATTATTGTATTTTTATATTTTATAAATTATTAATTATATAAAGTCTTTTTATTTTTTTTATTATTTTATTGAAATTATTAAAGTTAAAAATTTTAATGTATTTTTTAAAATAACAAGGTAGTTTTATTCTTAGTTTTAAGTAAATAGTTAAATAAATGGTCAAGTTAAAAAAGGTATGTTTATTAAATTAAATTATAGAAAGTTTTTTTTATATTTTTATATTAAAAAATAATAGTGTATATTATTAGTAATAATAATAAAGTTATTTAAAAATTTGTTTAATTAATTTTTTATAATTTTTGGTTTTTACATAATTTTTACGTATATTATAATCATTATATTATTGAAGGAATATTTTTACTAAAAAAATTATAATTTTAAAGTTTATTGTAAAAATTTATTATTATGTTAAAATTTTAAATATAAGAATAAAGATATTTATTTATTAAATTTTAGTTTAATTATTAATATTGGTTTAATTATTAATATTGGTTTATATTAACTTTTTTAAAGATTTTATAAATTTCTAGTTTAAAAATTATATTATAAACGTATAAAATTTTATATTATTTTATTATTTAATTAATATAAATTTTGAAAAATTGTTATTA
Source organism: Daldinia childiae (assembly GCF_008694065.1). Lineage (NCBI taxonomy): Eukaryota > Fungi > Ascomycota > Sordariomycetes > Xylariales > Hypoxylaceae > Daldinia > Daldinia childiae. The sequence continues at coordinate 1,336,391 of NW_022984654.1, read as the reverse complement.
ATTAAAATATTAAATATTTTTCAATATTATATAATAAAAACGTTAACATAATAATATAAAATTTAATAAAATAATTCTTTAAATTATTTAATTTTAATATATTTATAATATAAATATTTAATTTATATATTTTAATATTAAATTTATATTATTATTTTTTATTATTTTTTTCTTTTTATTTATATTATTAAAAATTATTACAATTATGTAAAAAATAAAAATTTAAATTATAATATATTATTTTTATTAATAATATAATTATTTAACCGTAATTTTAATTAATAATTATATAATAAATTATTTATAATATTTAATTTATATATATATTTAATATATATAATAATAATTACATATTTTTTAATTTATTATTTTTAAATGTTTTTATATAATATTAAAAATTTTTTAATTAAATTATATATTATATATTTTTAAAATTTCAATAAATTTATATAAATATTAAAAAAAAATTTTAATATTTTATTAAAAATTCTTCATTTTTTTTTATAAAAATTGAGAGCAAATAAGATCCTTGATTGATTATTTTAAACTAGGGTTTTAATTGTTTTTATATATACCAGTCAAGCCTTTCATCCCGTAGGGATAAAAGGCTTTTGATTGGATATAACTATTTGTTACTTGTTATATTTAGCTCATTTTATTTCATTTCACAAAAACGTTAAATTATTTATTTTTATTAATATAATATTACATTATAATATTATAAACTTTAACGTTTAAAAATATATAATAACTTTAAAACGTTATATTTATACGTTTACATTTATAATTATTTACAACCATTTATAACCACGTTTAAAATACTTTTTATTTTAATCATTTAAAGTTAAATTTTTACTTTTGTTACTTTTTTGTTTTTTTTACATGTTTATACGATATTACGTTATAATATTACAAGCTTTAACGTTTAAATAAACTTAAAACGTTATATTTACGCCGTTACATTTACGCGTTTATATTTACACGTTTATACCCACACGTTTACACCCACGTGTTTATATTTATAACCACGTTTAAAATAACTTTTATTTTTTAATTTAAAGTTATTTATTTAATTACCCGGACCTTTTAACTTTTTTTACATACTTACATAATATTACGTTATAATATTGTAAACTTTAACGTTTATTATAATATTAATTATAATTACCGCGTTATAACCGGTATTATAACCGATATTATAGTTAATTTCGATTTAAAACGCGTACATTTTATATATAATAACTTATTTAAATAATTAAATTAATATTTATTTTTTATATAACAATTTTACTTATTATAAAAACGCGTTAAAATTAATATTTTTAATTAATATTTTTAATTAATATTTTTAATTAATATTTTTAATTAATATTTTTAATTAATATTTTTAATTAATATTTTTAATTAATATTTTTAATTAATATTTTTAATTAATATTTTTAATTAATTTAATTATTATTATTATTAGATAATTGTTTAAAAGGAAAATATTTAATAATGTTTTAAATTAAAAATTAAAAAATATTTTCGGAAAGGTATATTAAGGTATAATTGGTTAAGAAAAAATATGGCTAAAAAAAGTACTTTTTTTTAAACCATTTTCAATTTTTAATTTAAGTTAATTAAAATAAAATTTGGTTATAAGTTTTATTAATAATTTTTAATTTATAAAATAATATGTTAATTAATATAAAAATTATATAATTAAAATTTTATAAACGGTATATAAAATAAAAAAATAATTTATTTAATATTATTATAATTAATTAAATATCTTAAATTTTTTATTATTAATAAAATTATATGAAATATTTATAATTATTTTTATTAAAATAATAATTATATAAATAAAAAATAATATTTTAAATTTATTAATTTTATACATAATATTAAAAAAAAATATAAAAATATTTTTATTATATTTTAATATATTATTAATAATAATGTGATCTTTGATTAAATATTTTAAAATTAATGTTTTATTTGTTTTTATATATACCAGTTAAACCTTTTATCTCATAAAAATAAAAGGCTTTTAATTAAATACAATTATTTGTTATTTGTTATATTTAGTTTATTTTATTTCATTTTACAATTCCGGTTTAAATTGAAAATAATTAATAATATAATATATTTTAATTAAGTATATATAAATAAATTATAATATTTTTTTATGTAAATTTATTAATTAATATTTCAGTAAATATAATTATTTAATTATTATTTTTAAATTTATTATTAATAATCATTAATCTTTTTTATTTATAAAATTTATATTTAAAAATTATTTTTAAACAATAATATTAATATCATAAAATTAAATGTTAAAAAGTTTTTAAATTTATTTTATTAATTTGTTTATATTATAGGTTAAATTTTATATATATGTAGAAATTAAAAGGCTTTAAATAATATTATTGTTAATATGGTAATTATAATTTTATTATAACTTAAATTATTAAAACTAATTATTTAATATTTAAAAAATGCTTTTATTTTTTTATATATAATTTATTTTATTTATGGTTAATTTATAAATGCCGTTTATTTTAAAACGTTAAATAAAACTTTTATAATAAAATAATTAAATAATAATAAGTTTTTTATTATAATAATTATATAAATATTTTTTAATGATAATAAATTTAATTATTTTAATAATATTTTTTAAATTATTAAATAAGTTTTAATATAATTTATATAAAATATTTATAATAAATTAATAGTTTAGAAAAAAGTTAAATAAAAGTATAAAATTAAAATATAATAGTAATAAATTTATTAAAACTATTTATAATATTATAAATAATATTACAAATATAAATAATATAATTAATAAGATTAAAAATAGTTAAATATATAAAATGAGGATTTAAAATTAATTTATTGGTTTTTTTATTAATTATTTGCCGAAATAAGTATAAAATATTTAGGAAAATATGTAATAATGCAAATAAATATCCAATAAACAAATTCTTAATAATGTAAATAAAATAACTTTTAATAATTAATAATTTATAATTATATTTATAATATTATCATTAATTAAAATTTAACAATATTTTTTAAATTAATTATAATTGTATATTAAAATTATTAATTTATATTTATTTTAAATAAAATTATTTTATTAAAAATATATTTATTATATTATATAAAATTATTTTTTATTTTAATTATATTAAAATAAATAAATAATAATATAATATTATCGAAATTATTGTATTTTTAAGAAAAAATATTTTTATTTACGGTATAAAAATTATAATAAAATAAAATATAATAAATATTTATATATATAAAAATATTTTAAAATATTTTAATTTAATATAATTTATAATAATTCTTTAATTAATGTATAAAATTTTTTAACAAAATATTAGAAAATTATATTTTAAAATTAATTATAAATATATATATATTTTATTAAAATTATTTAAAATTATTTAAAATTATATTAGATTTTTTTAAAATATTTTATAAATAAAATATTAGTTATAAAAATTATTTTTATTATATGTTTTTATGTTTAACTTTAAATTAATTACTATTTTAATAATTAATTTAATAAATTTTAAATTTATAAAAAATTATAAAAATAATGTTAATAAAAAATATATTAAATTTATTATTAAAATTAATTAATATAATAATTTAATGATTTTATTAAAAATTGATTTAATTATTAAAAACTTATTATTATTATTAAAAATTATTAAAAAAAAGTTAATATAAAATATTTAAAACTATATTAATTTAAAATTGTTAAATAATTTTAAAATATTATTTTATTTTTAAAAATAAATTTAATTAACATAATTAATCAAATTATTATATTAATTATTTAATATTAATTAATATATTACGTTTTTAAATTTTATATTAATAATATTAAAAATTTATTATTATATAAAAATAATATAATAGTTAATTTTAAAACTTACCATATTAATAATAATAATAAAAAATAAGGTTTAATTTTTAATTTACTAATTAATTTCACCCATATTAATAAAAATAATAAATATTAATTTCTTAAATATATTATTATTTTATAAAAATATAAAAATTAATATCTAATATTATTAATAATTTTTTGATTAAATTTTATAATATTTCATGTAAATAATATATAATTATAAAATAAAGAATTTAATTAAATAGTTTAAAATTAAAAATATTAATATATTTTACTTAAATTTAAATAAAGTTTTTAAATTTAATAATATTATTATTATAATTTAAAATATTATGTATTATAATATTAATTTATTTCTTAATATCATATATTACGTTAAAATTAAAAAAGTTAATAAAATTATAATTACAATTTATATATTTAAAGTTTATTATAAAAATATAATGAATTAATATTTTCAAATATTATTATAAGTTAAATAAAATACCATATTTTTAAATAATAATTATGTAATAAATAAATTATTTAATAAATTTTAAATAATATTAAACAAAATATATTAAAGATTTTAAATTATTATATATATATAAAAATTGTTTTAAAAATATATTGGTTTAAATTTAAATATATATATTATTATGTACATATAATATTTAATAAATAAATAATAAATTTTAATAAATTTTTTAAATTTTTTAAATTTTTTAAATTTTTTAAATTTTTTAAATTTTTTAAATTTTTTAAATTTTTTAAATTTTTTAAATTTTTAATTTAAATTTTTAATATATAATATTTATTTAACATAAAGTTCGTTATTTATATCAAACAAATTAAAAAATCATTATGGGAAATTAATGAAGTAATTGATAAAACAATTGATAAATATTACGTAAATGATTAATAAACGCATAAATTAAAAAAGTTTGTATTGTTATACCATTTTAATTTATTAAAGTGATTTATTAATTTTATTAATCAATTATATAAATATTAATAAATATATTAAATATATTAAGAAATAAAATAATAAATAATAAATAAATATAATTAAAAAATGATTATAACGTTTACTAAATATTAATTTTTTTTAAAATAAATAAATATATAAATAAATATTTATAAATAATATTTTTTATATTAATAATAAAATAATTAAATATAATTTATTCTAATAATTTAATTATTAAAAAAATGAAAGAATTTAAAAATGTAATGATATTTATATATATTATTATGTATATAATCAAAGTTTATAAAAGTTTAATATTTATATATGGTTTTATTAATATAATAAAATTTAAATTAATTATTATAATTTTATTATTATTATATATATTTTTTATAAAGTAAGTATATTTTATTTTATATGTTTTTTTTAAATATATTATAAAATTATTTTTTTAATTTTTTTAATTTAATAATTTTATAAATTTATAATATTTTTTTTATTTAAAAGTTTAATAAATTTATTGGTTAGATTTTTTTATTAATGTATTATATTATAATCTAATTGGTTTTTATCTTTTAATTTTTATAATAATAATATTTTTATATATATTATTTTTAACAATTTATTATTAATTTTTTTAATTCATTATTTAATGAAATACGAATGTATGTTATGTTAACGGTAATGGTGGTAAATATAATATATTTAATTTTTTTAACCTTTTAATAATAATAATATATAATTTAAATAATTATTTGTTAAAATAATATTTTTTACGTTTAAAATTTTAAAAAGTATTATGGAAAATTAATAAATAATAAATTGATAAATTATAAAAATTTAATAAATTAATAAAAATTTAAATATTTTTAACAGATTTTATTGTGTAAATTTTCAAATATGTAAAACTGTTTACGCAAGTTTATAAATGTATTATTTTAGTATGTTAAAATTAAAATTCGAGGAGCAGTAAGCTTTTGTTTATTTTTGCCTCCCGCCACAAACGTTATAAAACCTTTAATTTATATATTTATATTTATAAAACGTGGGGGAGGCATTTTTTAAACTTTAATTTTAACTATTATTAAATATTTTAACTATAATTAATATATATTTAAATTTTTAATTAAATTTTTAATTAAATTTTTAATAAAATTATATTAATAATAATATAATAAATAATAATAATATTTAAAATCTTTTTTATTTTAATTATTTAAAATTAAATTTTTATTTTTATTACTTTTTTATTTTTTTTATATATTTATAAAATATTACGTTATAATATTATAAGTTGTAACATTTAAAAATATATAATAGTTTTAAAATATTATATTTATACGTTTATATTTATAATTATGTTTAAAATATATTTTTTTTAATTATTTAAAATTAATCTTTTATTTTTGTTATTTTTTTATTTTTTTTTGTATATTTATAAAATATTACGTTATAATATTATAGGTTTTAACGTTTAAAAATATGTAATAATTTTAAAATGTTATACCTATACATTTACACTTATAACCACTTATAATTACCTATAATTACGTTTAAAATATCTTTTATTTTAATTATTTAAAATTAATTTTTTACTTTTATTACCTTTTTATTTTTTTTATATGTTTATATAATATTACGTTATAATATTATAAATTTTAACGTTTAAATAAATTTAAAATGTTATATTTAAATGTTTATATTTACGCGTTTATATTTATAACCATATTTAAAATATTTTTTATTTTTTAATTTAAAATTATTTATTTAATTATTTAAAATTTTTAACCTTTTTTATATATTTATATAACATTATATTATAATGTTATAAGTTTTAACATTTATTACGGTTATTATGTTATAATTAATATTATAATTAATCTCGATTTAAAATGTGTATATTTTATATATAATAATTTATTTAAATAATTAAATTAATATTTATTTTTTATATAAAGATTTTATTTATTATAAAAATGTATTAAAATTAATATTTTCAATTAATTTAATTATTAAAATTTAAGAAAACGCATGTATTTGCAAGTTTGCGCAATTGTTTTCACGTGTTTATAAATTTATATGGTAGAATCTATTAAAAATATTTTTTAATAAATTTTAATTAATTATTTTCTTTATTAATTTATCAATTTTTTATCATTTATTAAAGAATTATTTATCAATTATTTATCATTTTTTTATTAATTCTTTATAATAATTTTTAAAACTTTAAACGTAAAAAATGTTTCCGACGGATTATTATTATTATTATATGGTTATTTAAAAGGAAAATATTTAATAATATTTTAAACTAAAAATCAGAAAATGTTTTTAAAGGGGTATATTAAAGTGTAATTAATTGAAAAATTGTATGGTTAAAAAAGTATATTTTTTTAAACCATTTTTAAATTTTTAATTTAAGTTAATTAAAATAATAAATGTATGCGTTTTTTTTTATTTTAATATAAATGTTTTAATTATAAAAAATATATAATAAGTAATTAACTTTTTAATAATTAAGTTTGAAATGTAATTAACGTTTATTATATTATATAATTTAATTTTATTAAATTTATAATATTATATATATTATTTTATTATAATATGTAAATATTTTACTATTTTTTAATTTTTATTATATATTTTATTATAAAATTATTTATAAATTATATTTAAAATAATATAATAATATTAATATTAAACTTTATTAAATAAATTAAAATAAAATTATATTTATAAATTATATTTATATTTAAAAATTTTAAAAATGAAATTATTTAATAATGCATTATTATTTATATTTAAAACAAATTTATTTATTAATTATTATATTAAAATTTAAAAATAAATTATTATTATATATATATAATTTAATTTTTTAAATGTTAAAAATTAAAATAAAATTAATTATAAATTTATTAAAAATTAAAATTATTATAAAAATTAAATATATATATTATTAATTTTAAAATATTAAAAAAATATTATTATATATAATTGTTAAATAATTTCATATTATAATTATTTATCAAAAACATTTTTTATATTTAAATTTTTAAAAATTATTATAAAAAATTAATAAATAATTAATAAATAATTGATTAATAAAAGATAAAAAATTAATAAAAATTTTTAACAAATTTTACCATATAAACTTATAAACATATAAAAACATTTACGCAAGTTTATAAATGTATTATTTTAGTTAATTTAAATTAAACATTTAAAAATGATTTAAAAAAAAGTATTTTTTTTAACCACATAACTTTTTAATTAATTACACCCCGGCATATTTTTTAAACCGTTTTTTAATTTTTAATTTAAAGTAATTTTAAACATTTTTCCATTATTTAATATAATAATAATTAAATTAATTAAAAATATTAATTTTAAATAAATAAAATTTTTATATAAAAAATAAATATTAATTCGATCATTTAAATAAATTATTATATATAAAATATATATTTTTTAAATCGAAATTAATTATAATATTAATCGTAATACCGGTTATAACGTAATAATTATAATAAACATTAAAACTTATAATATTATAATATAATATTATATAAACATATAAAAAAAACAAAAAAATAACAAAAGTAAAAAATTAACTTTAAATAATTATAATATAAAATATTTTAAACGTTATTATAAATATAAACGTAAAGTTATAAATATAAACGCGTGGGTATAAACGCGTAAATATAACGTTTTAAAATTATTTAAACATTAAAATTTATAATATTATAACGTAATGTTTTATAAATATATAAAAAAAATAAATAAAAAATTAACTTTAAACAATTAAAATAAAAAATATTTTAAACGTTATTATTATTTATTATATTATTATTAATATAATTTTATTAAAACTTTAAAATATATATTAAATATAATTAAAATGTTAAATAACATTTAAAATTAAAATTCGAAAAACGTTTTTTTTATAATTTATAAATATAAACATATAAACCATGAATTTTATGGCGTTTATAACGTTAACAAAAAAAGCAAAAATAAATAAAACTTGTTATTTTTTAAATCTTTAATTTTAACATATTAAAATAATAAATGCATGCGTTTTTTAAAATTTTAATATATTATATTATTATTAATAAAAATGTATAATTTAATTTTAAAAATAATTAAAATATTTTAAATTAAATTTAATTAAATATTATGTTATATTTTATAAATACATTAATATAAACTATAATAACGTAATTTAAAACGTAACGTATTTAATTAAATTTAATTTAAATTAATTAAAATAAATCAATAAATTTTTAATAATAAAATAAAAATATAATAATAATAATAATAATAATTAAATTAAAAATTTAAATATATACCGGTTTATTTTAAAATATATATAATTAATTAAAATTAAAATTTAAGAAATATCTTTTTTACGACTTATAAATATAAAAATATAAATTAAAGGTTTTATGGCGTTTGTGGCACTAACGGGGGAGGCGGAGGCGGGTAAAGCCCGCCGCTCCTCGAATTTTTAATTTTAACATATTAAGATAACATTGTTTTAACTTTTATCAATTTTTATATCTATTTACCTTTTCATCCTTTTTAACATGTTGTTTTATTTTGTTACTTTTCTCGCTTTTGTCACCCAAACATTAGCTTCCAACTCTACGGGACCTTTTGCCCTTCACATTACAAGCCAGTCGAACTCATCAATTAATGGTATTGCTGTTTTCCCTTTCCTCTTTCTCTTGCTATCATGTCAAGTTCGCTAAATTATATCACAGGATATGCTGCAGCGTGTCATGCTGGCGCGGCCATAGAAGGCCTTTGTTATTCATCTGGTGGTGGTGGGAGTGTGACTGAATTCTATTTCAATTACACTTCCTTCAACTCGGATACGGGAGTCCCCTCGCAACCCGGCTGGATCACGTACTTGTTGAAAGCCGGTAGTAATAACGGTACTATTACTGTGCCCTCCTCATTACGTCTTGAACCGAGCTTTGGAAGCAACGTTTACACAGCTCTTATCTATCCTGGCGTTGAGGATGGTACCTCTGTTTACTTCCACCCGAATAACGGCACATTGTACATGAACGGGGGCTACGACGATTCAAGCTTCAACGCAACATATCCTATCCCGCCTCCATCCCTAGGCAATCTCACCAACTTCCACTTATGCTACCAATTCACCGGTGGTTACTACTACCGGTCAATTGCCTGGGTATCTACACAGCCGCCACATAATCCGTCATGTGAACCTGTCAACCTGAGTATAGAAAACCTTTCCTAGGAGGTTTGAGAGCCGAAGTATTTAAGAGCCGAAGTAAGGATCGAAATCTGAGAGGCGGGGGGCTGCGGGGAAAGTTTTGATGTTTACTTTCCTTATTCGAATCTCTAAGAATTTACGTAGTAATATGACGTCTCATGCTCAAGGGTCAATAAGATCTGGATCCAGTCCTTAAGTCAAGCATCGTTTATAATATCAAGCCACATTGTGGCTGAAATATTTCACAATATCTATGGATAACTAGGTAACCGTACTAACTGTATATTATATGCACTGTACCGTTTGAGGATGTTGATATGCTAATTACCACTTATTTACAGAGCTATGACGTTAATTGCAAGCATGATCATCCAGAGACGCACAGAGCGCGTCGCGTTTATTAGCTAGTAATTATGCGGTGTAGAATTTGACTTTTATATATCATTTCATACCTTATAACTAATGCCAAAATATTTTCAGTTCTGTTAAAGTTTTATATTATTCTCGATACGATGCCTCCTAAACGCCCTGCAGCTAGCGCTAGCACTTCTAGGAAGAAAGCTAAGACATCGAGTGATGAACCGTCGAAAAGCAAGCGATGGTCCGCCGTGTCTGGCTCGGCTAATGCTGATGCTGACTACAAAACGATATGGGAGAAACCCGACAAATGGTATTCGTTTGTAACTATCTGCCCGCCAATACCGGACGATGACGATGACGATGACGAGGAAGAGGAAGAGGAACAAGAGGAACAAGAGAAAGAGGACGATGAGAAAGACCCCGAAGATGAAAGCAGGGATGGACCCAGATGTGCTCGAAAACGTTGTATATGCTCCAGACCAGCTGGGGAGAATCCAGATCACCCGTGGGTTGTGAGTCGGGCTGGCTACCGGAAATATTCTACTCAGCAGATACATTTCTCATTGCGTAACCCTGATTACTTCGATATGTACACCTACAATGATCACGTTGGTTACGGATGCGTTCAGATTGTGCAGAACTTGGTGTTAGATTATGTTGAGGCAGTAGAGCGTGGCTGGAGAGAACAATGGGCCGTTTGTGAAGGTCTCGGACTTTGGTTGCTGAGCTCAGCTAGCGATAGCATGATGATGTAAAACCTCGCCAACTTCTATCACCGTTTTATTAATTCCCTGCTAACATTTTTTTTTTCATATCGTTAGGATTGACGATGGCGAATGTGTCGATCAAACTATGCGTCTCATCGGCCGTATGTTCTTAGATATGCTGGCGCAACTCGATAGCCTGAATCTGGTTGGCGACGCTACCGACGTTAAGAGCTTGGGCACCATCATGGCTATATATTTGAAAATTGCTTCAGGGGTGCGCTCAATTGGTGGTATCCTCGAGGAAGACGACGATGATAAGGGAGGTCGCAAATCGAAATTTCAGGCCAACCGCTTCGATGATGCCATTCTTTCATACGCCAATCAGCGCGGTGTTACATTACAGGGTCCTGAAGATATCGACGAGATCACTGCAAATCTCGAGGGAGAGGTAGAGTTACCTAAGAAAAACGCAAAGGATCCATGGGGCTTTAAAGCCGCATTAAAGATATATGTAAAGAATAACGGCAAAGGAAAGCCCCACGCTATCGGTGGCGATGATCTAGATATCACAACAGTATGTTACCCCTCGGAGTCTTTGTTCTCTCCCATGCTTAAAGTAACTGCTAACACTCATCAAAGTGGACTAGCTCTCAGCGGAAGGAGGCAAATTTCGACCATAAGGACCCATTAGGTAAGCGAGAGATTGATGCGATCAAAAAGGGGATGGTGATGCAACTTGGGTGATCTTGTCATATCCCTGATTGGAGTCTCTATTCTGCTATTGTGAAATTGAGGAATTTGTGAAATATATGGGCTGGTAATCCGTTACAGATGTTGCTATAAATTAGTTTGGGCTACCTTGTGTCTATGGGAGCAATGTAGTATTTGTTTTAAGTTAGGGTTAAGCTAATCATACCATATCAAACATACATGCATGGCATAGCCTTTGTAAGATGGTGGCAAGGGGGATATCCCTGATGCAGGACTATGTTTGATGTTGTGATGCTCTACGTTTCTATTAACAGCCTGACGAGCATTACATGCTTATAATTATTTTGTAAAACAAACCTAGTAGCGAGATCAACGATCCTACGTTTTGTTCTAGTCACGTAGTCTATATTATACTTGAATGTTTAGTTTCTTGTCTAATCGCCTAAGTCCATTACATTCATATAGGTTCAAGGTTGAACTCGTACTTGTCTAATTGGCTGATCGGCGGTTGCGGCCGATCAAGCTAAATTAAATTTCGATTGTTTGATCAGGGAGAGGTCTTTTTGAGGGCCGACCAATAGAATATTATGCATCCCGAATCTCTTTGTTGCACGGAAGGAAGGTAGGGGTTGCTATTGGGGTTGCACCACCAACCCGCTTCGGCACTTGTCCGAACCTTCCCTGTCTTCTCAAGCTCCGTTAAGCCGGCGCAACTCTACAAGTAGCTGCAAGTAGCTACAATTTGTACGCGTATGCGCACGTCGGAACCGAAAATGTCATATAGTAAAAATGTCGGAAATGCACCGATATCTAAGATATAGATTGTAGTAAACCCCCTGCCGCAGTAGTCCATCATAATCATACTTACCCTATGAGCTGATCCATGGTAAACGGAACAAAGAACTGTGACTTTTGAGCTACGAACCTTATCCAGAGGCCTAATTGTAGATATGCGGTCCCTTGTTAGATGTGAATATAAACTAGAGGATTTCGTACATTACCATTGTAGGAGCTCAGGATCATTATCCATGTTGGTACAACGCTCTCCTCATACACCATCACGCAGCTGTGTTCATGATACTCTAACTTGGAGGAAGCATGGTTTCCAAATCCGAATTCTCGCTTGTGTAAATATTAACACCGACGGATCTTTTAAATTAACCATCAGTATCCTTAAGAAGTCCTCTATACGGTCGGGGGACAGAATCAGGTCAGCCTTTTACACTAGATGGCAAAGACCGAACTCGCCTCACTGAACAGCACATTCACACCTGGTGCCGGCCACTGGGTGGACGCCGTCATATGGGCACTTATTAGCTTTTCTACCGTCTTCTTGGGACTTCGAGTATTCTACAAATCTAAGCAAGGCCGAGGACTCTGGTGGGACGACTGGGTTTTGTTAGCATCATGGGTTAGTAGTTGCACTCGTTAATACACAAGGTATATATCGGCTCACTCATCATTACGATCACTCTAGCTCGTACTTATTGCCTCGGGAGCACTTATCAGCCTCTGTGTATCGGCAGTTTTCATTAAACACGACCAAGACAACGGAATGGGTGCCCATGATGTCGGCCTCCTAAGTACGATTGTAAGCGATCTACTCTTTTGCTTCATCTCATTTCTTTTGACTTCATCTTGTACAGCCAGCCGTAAATCTACACTCTGAAGTTTCTATTACTATATATGACTAAGTGTTGACACAAACGGCAACAGGCGGGGACCTTATTCTTTGTTTCGTCAATATGGAGTAAGACCTCATTTGCTATAACTCTAACTAGGATCGCGGGTCCTCGGTTAAAGATCGCACTTCGCATAATTATGATCTCTATGAACACAATTACCTGTATCAGCTTGATACTACGATGGGTACAATGCCGGCCAGCGAGTATGATCTGGGACTCCCACGCCACCGGAGTTTGTTGGAACAGGAATCTTATCCTTGCGTTCACCATTTTTGCTGCTGGTGTGTATATGGTATTCGTCTGGTAACGAATAATTATTGATCAGTGCCAGCATACTCCGCATTCATGGACTTCGTCCTAGCTGCTCTACCATGGCCCATTATACTAAAATTGCAGATACGGACCAGCGAGAAAGTAGGTGTTTCTATTGCTATGAGCATGGGTCTTTGGTAAGTTGGATGCTTCTGGTGAAAACAACACTCTTACTTGTTCATTTTCTTATACAGCAGCATAGCGCAGGTATAACATCAATTGTCAAATGTACAAAATTTAGCATTCTCCGGAGTGATGACTATGGCGGTAAGTAAAAGCGTTCAATATCAGTAAGCAGAATTGTTCTAACATAGATGATACGTGTAGATAACGTCTTTGAACTCGCAATATGGTCCGTAGCGGAAATCGCCACTACAATAATGGCGGCGTCGATCCCTGTACTTCGTTGTGCACTGATGCGCGAGACAGCGGGTTCTGTTCACTTGAGTTATCCTATTACATTTATCAGAGACCGTTCCCGAAAGGTAGTAAGTAGGGTACGAAGCAACCATATCTCGTTATCCGCACCAAGACGCTCTAAAATGGTAAAATCGCCTGACGGTGTTATGTGTGAGGACAGAGCCGCCTTTAGTGGGAATACTTATGATGACCAGATTTTCAAGATAGAGGAGGTCCATATCCAATTTAGTAGTGGAGGGGTTAGAGATAGCATTGACCTTGAGCTAGAAAGAATCCCACGGTCGTATTCGCCGTGGGTATAACATGGAATTCATATGGGTAGCTAATTGTAAAGATTCTATAAGTAGAGCCTCTAGTCAATATGCTCTCCAGTATTAGAGTTAATACTTACCTTTCGAAGGAGAACACATAGAGGTCGCTTTTGAGAGGTTCATTTTACATGTAGACTTTCCCAGGTAAATATAGAAAGCAGCACTCTAAATAGGAATCCATATACATGAGCGTAACCTATCATGTAGTCTATGAAATCACATGGTTCTATTTGTAGATTTTTATGAAGTTGATTATGAATAGGGTTAATTAAAGGACCGGAAAGCTGATGAGGGGTCACTGTGAAGAACCAACACTCTTACGCATCATGTCATCTTCTATTAGGTGTAGCGTAAATTACATTGATGTTACTGTAAATTGCTACATAGTTAATATTACTTAGGTTAGGTACGTAGGTAAACAGCAAGCTTGTTTGGCGCTAAGATAGACTTTCCATATGAACAATTTATTCGCAATATTTTATCATGGCTCTGTGATTAGATATATCTATTATGTACTCGGGGTCATGACAGCCCATAAGCATGATAAATTTATATGTTGCTGGTTGACATACGATGGTGCTTTAGTTATGTCCCCTAGGTAACCTCCCTCCCCTTGGGTATAACACCCTAGCTATGGCAACTTGAATTCCTGAACGTACATTGTAGGCATGATGGTATAACTAATAGCTAATTATTTGCAGATGGTACGTGAGAAGACCATTGCTCCACGTATGCATGCATAATCGATTGGCACTAAGTCTCCCATGATACAACAGACTGTCAGAGTCGTAGTTGAATGGACAGGGTCGACATGCTTCAACCAAGTGGTGATGGTTGTATAATCTAATAACGACAGGGGTAACGCCGCCCAATGCAGATGAATGGTATCTTAACTCATTATCGCTTGCTGTTCACTACTATACCATAAACGATTCTCCGCAGCCGCATTCCTCCTCTATGCATAGGTTAGCATCTAATCATATCTAATCGTATCTCCCAAGTAATAAGTATAAGTGTTATATGAGAAATACTGACTTATGTTTGGATTCCGGAATATGAACCGTTGGCTCAGCTTATCCTCAATCCAGTCCATTTCGCTTCCTATTATGCTGAATAGTGCCTTGCTATCGATCAAGACCTTTACTCCATCTTGCTCAACTTCCTCGTCAAAGGCTCCAGGCTTGTCCACGTAGTCTAAGTGATATGATAGACCGCTGCATCCCCTATTGCGTACGCCCACCTTGATTAACTTTGGCTCTGGTTGGTCTAGCAAGCCGCGGAGATGTTCTACTGCTGAAGGAGTGAGCTTTAACGCGGCTTTGCGTGGTCTGAGCTTGCGCTTCGGAGGGGCTGGTTTCGGCTTTTGTGCCTCCTGTTCTGTGAAGGCAACATCAGGATGTGTAATTGGCTCTGGCTGAGGTAGTGGTCGTGTCTCGTGGATGTTTGGTATGGGACTGGCGGTGGAGGTATCTGGTATAAGTTCGTTGCGCGGTTGCGATGATCTACCCGGGTTTGTATTTAGGGGGTATGGTTGGTATGATGGCGTTTCTTGGAGCTTTTCTGAAGGCGCATACCACGGTTGATAATTTGAGAACTGTCGCAAAAGGCTTTCGCAAGGGAGTAGTTTCGGGGCTGATGTGGCAATGCGACGACCGGATAAGGCTGTCCAAGTTCGTGATAACGCTATGCGAGGGGAATTCATCATGCTATAATAGACAAAGATAACGTAATGTATAAGGAAAGGAAAGGGAAGATTGCGCCCATAAATTCCTAATGAGACGAAAGTGTAGGTTTGATAAGTGGTTAACTATCACAACCAATGGGAAATTCAACGGGCTTGTAATGTATGTAATGTACGTAATGTATGTAATAAATTAATAAATTGTAAATTGCTTTGAAAGCAGCTTTAGAACCGGATGTCTGATGACATCGGTCGATAAGGTTTGCGACCCGGCTCTGACCGGACCAATCAAGGGTTTTCTATTGGTCAACTACACTAAGTTTACCGGTCTGATGGAATTACTAGCGGAATAAGGCTTTTCCCGGTAGATACTTGCTTAGGTACCACCTACACATATGAACATGTGAATGTTACGTAATCTAGTGGATCTAGGAAGTACATAGGTACTTATTGATAACAAAGGGCTAACAACTACGTACAGTGCAAAACACGGATTTGATTTTACAACTTAACACAGTACAACACAACATCCAGACGAATGGTGTCGCATGTCTCGATTACCATTTCTCTTAATGATTGCGACGCAGCATCTCAAGTTGTCGACTTAAGGATTTAGCATAGTTGCAATTGGCACAAAGAAGACCCTTTTCAGAACCACTCATATAACACGCGACTCACGGCATATCACCTATTTTGCTACTTGCTACTGCGATGATACCACCCATAACCCATATCTATGGTATAATATAAACTGCGTTCATGTGTCGCTTGTTCATGCATCATCATCATCATCATCATCATCATCATCATCGGTCATGGAAGTCTCGCCCTTAACCCAACAGGCTCGACCTGAAACCTTCCAACCGAAAGTTGATCAGCTGTACGAAGCGTTATTCAAGGTTCGAGAGCTTCGGGTTTCCTTTTGATCTTAGGATTGGACAAAAAGCTGACAATGGGAATTCAAGGTATGTCGGCCTGTTCTAGAAACCATCCTGCCCATCTAGTCCTCGCTTAGTCGCTTAGTTGCTTAGTCGCTGACTCTTCTATCGCTTGAGTAGGATGATATCGATACGGACGGAGAAAAAGCCGAGGGTTTCTGGCGAGAGTTCTTCCTCCTGAAGCCCGACCGACCCTTCTTGCAACAAATTCTAGCCGCCCTAGGACCCGACGACTTAATAAACCTTCAGTCGCAAACCCAACAGCTCTTCTTCCGGGCTGTGGAATGCTTGAAAAAAGGAAATGGTGTGGCCGACCTACATGCTCTTGAGGTATATGATAAAGTCGAACTCTGAAATACGGTTCAATGAGCACATCTCTAACTCATTACATACATAGACTTTAACAACCTTCTTCTCTGCCATTCTTCCTAAGAAATATACAAACCCGAGCTCGGATATCATAGCTGTGTTGGCGGGCCTAGACCAGGTTGATGCCGTCTTCACCGATTTTGTAGGGGCTCTGGATGGGGTAATTCGTAATGGCAAATCAAGTAGGCTAATATTCTGCTTCGTGACCTGGGCGAGGAAGATACTGATAATCGCGGGAATATAGTGGAAGTTCGGCAAAAGGCCGTGGATGTTGTCTTATCCATCACCTCGGGTGCATACCAGACAAGTATTCTAACATATTTCATACAGCGGGATCTCTTCCCCGCCATAATGAAGGTTGGCTTCTTTCCCACTATGAGTCGGGACCCGAGACTGACGTAGCCAAGCTCATTCAAGACTCGGAATCTTCCGGAAAGGTCCTGGAGCCATTTACTTTATTAGGCCTATTGGCAAATTACAACAAATTTGAATTTCAGAACCCCTACCAGCTACGACTCAACGATTTCGTTAATGAGGCTGCTATCCGGAAAATCGTTCGATGCGTCGGGCATACTTGCCGGAGTTTAAGAAGTCAATACGTCGATATTCTACAGGATTTACCGGAAGGGTGGTCCATCAGTAATACCCTAACCATGATCGGACTTGGTGCTATTACTCCTGGTGCAAAGGCACATCAGAAACCAACATACGACCCAGAGGTAGCTAAGCAGATGTTCGCAAAATTGTAAGATGGCATCCCATTTACTCCAGGGCCTCGGCTAACCTATCTAGGCCCGGCGAAGATGCTGCTGTGCTACTAGGTGCATATGATTTCAGTCACGCAAATAAGCTATTCTGCTTCACCCTCGTCACATTACCTGCTGAAAAGGGCGAAGAGCAACCTATTTCTAGTTTCCTATCACTAACCTCTTACCTCCTTCAACATGCCTTCCTCTCTACCAGAGCCACAAACTATGCTCATCTCAGTCTAATGGTTTTCCGGCTTCTTATTGAGGACCAGCTGCTATGTAAGCGAATATGTAGCGATGAGAGTAAAGTCGCCGTCAGACTCTGCCGCCAACGGCAACCATTCCTGCCAGCTGTCCGGGGAGAACGCATCTTGGCGACAAGCGTTCTAGACACTATGATAGATGGCATCAACCATAATCTGCGCCGCAGACTCGATGTCAGCCTCTACACTTTGTGTGTTGGTATCATGTTGCGTATCATCTCGTACCTTTCGCGGTCACGGACAAGATTGCAATACCATTGGTCTGAGCTGTTTCGCTCTCTGCTATCTCTTATTCGTTTCCTCACTACTTATTCTTCTGATCTCAAGGGGCTTTCCCATTATGAATCTCTCTTGGATCTGGTCGTGAACCTATTGGCCCTTTCTCTCTCTGCAGGTGAAGCCTTTCTTCCTACGCCTGCTGCCTATGATGACCTGTTCTACAAAGTTGTCGAGAGTGGTGAGATCCTAGTAAAATTCCGCGACACCTACCGCCTAGCAAGCCGACCATCAAATTCAATAGGCACGCTTATTAGCGTGAGTACGCACTACAAAACCATGTTGGACTCTGATAGTTCCAAAAAGAACCTCACTAGTACTGAGGTGGTGGAGGTGATCAAGCAGGGCTACGAGACGTTGAGTATCCAGGCAAGGGAAGGGCTTGATGGCTGGGAGAGGTATCGTGAAGCCGATGAACGGACACTTCTTAAGAAGATGGCACGAGCAACGGTAGCAGACGTTCAGGTTATCGTCCAAGCCTAAGTCATATGGACAGGACGACCCCAGGCTAAGATGTGAATCAGAATGTGCTCATGCAAAAAATAGAAGCGAGGAACCATAAACACTGGTGCTGTGTGTAAGATACTACATGAGTCATAAAGTGCTGTGGTGTTTGCCAGAAAAAGACATAAAAGACCGTGAGAGGAATCCGGCGAATGGGTTTAGTACTGTAGAAGGACCCTGATTTTGTGGGCGATTTATGACTAACAACATTATGCCAAGAATATTGATCAAGTCGTAGGACTTTGTAAGAGCTCCAACCTTAGACGAACGGTGAAACCGTGGGGGTGATAGAATAGGGTAGTATCGCCAAGGTTCCATCACAGTCTGCATGGCGTAACGATGAACTACTAATAATATGAGAAGTTATGTACATATCTGGAATTTAACATGATGATGAGCCAAAATTCTACTACTAGTCGTATAAAGACCGGAGATTTTAGTTTCTATTGATTTGCTAACCCCTTTCGTTGTCTGAACTCTCGTTATGGGTCAACTTTGGAACCGCATATGCTAGTTTTCTACCAATAGCCCTATGCTATCCTATGGGTAAACGTCTACTAGATACCTAATGTAGGTAATTCGATAATTTAGCTAGGTGGGCTGTTTTCGTGCTGATGCTCGAGGTAGGATCGCACATTGTAGGCCTTCCCCTGGCACGTTGTTCTTATTCGCGGACCCAAGCTTCCAGTTTCGTGGATCGCCATACGTTATTGCTACGCTTATTAGTCATATGAGGATGAAGTTCTATAAGCATTAGTACCTATGATACCCGATGGATTCTATAATTAATGTCTACCTATATTCCGCCCTTGGCGACTACCGGCAATGACTACGCCCGAATACTATGGACATTTGGATACCAAACCGCGCCAATTTCAGTGTCCCATGGTGTCCCGTAGTGTCCCGTGGTGTCCCTTCATCGGCGTAAGACTACAAGATCCCCATCGTTATCTGCGAGAATACTACGCTGTATAAATCGGGTGAGTATAGACAGCCGCACGCAACGTGTAACCAAAATTATTTGTTCTTGCTAGCACCGTCTGAAGCACCAAAAACTTCCGCATCCCATCTTCTCATCCTAATCGACCACTCTCCTATCTCTCATACCCCCCCAGCACATAACCTATTAGATGCGAGATACGAGTGCCTTCTCGCTGCTTGGAGAAATTCCTATGTAACCTCTACACTCGACACTGACTAGGTGACGCGATGGCAGTCTAGTGGTTATGAGAACGATGTGATATCATCTATAATGAGCAGTTATTTGTTCGGGTGTATAAAGCTAAAGGATAGTCTATTATAATATATCTTACGGGCTCGCAAACAACTCCTTGGATACATCTAAACTATAGTATATATCTAGTATAAGCATCTTCTCAGGTATGTGCAAGTGTTTACTATTTATACCCGAGACCTGTTCTAAAATCCTTCGCTAGACATCATCATGTGCGACTGGGAACGAACGCTTTGCTCCAACTGCAACCGTGTAATCCAGGACAAATGCATCGCCCCCTGCCTGGACGATTACCACGCAGTATACACCGATGGAGCAAATGTGCAAATTGTTTATAGAAAATGCGGGCCTTGCAGCAGACCTACACCTCCGCCGTGATATCATATTGACGAACTCGCACGATAAGGTCAGATGATCCCTTTGGAGTACGAAGGCGGACGAAGCAGCGTAACTACCAGCAGCAACCAATATCCCGACTTTCATCCGGAACACAGCCAATTCTTTTGCGAGAATTGTGCTTCGTCGTGGTTGGGGTAGATATGTAGGGAGTAGTTAGTGGTCAGCCAGCATATTGGGTGCTTACTTTTGTGTGGTTGCTGCTAACTGGGGTGCTATTTCTAATGGTCAACATGCCTATCGGGTTAACTTTCCTTTGTAATTATTTACTAGTTAGTTTAGAGTATACGGTCTCGTTATTCTATCCTCGGTGCGTATAGCTATATTCGACTAGTTACTCTACTCTACCTAACTTAGGTACAACGGGCGAGTTACATATGTACTATAAGTTGGGCAGAGGATTGGTGTACTTTTACAGGGGCCCAGAGCTTTAAATACTTATCTCGTAAGATGCGGTCAGAGCCTTGAGGTCAGTCTCGGCTGCTTCTATTAGGGATTACTCTGATCCCACCCAATAACCGTCTTTAAGATGTTAGGCTACCTATGTTCTTTGTTCCTTTTTGATATGTGATCTATTGTTTTTCTACCCTTGATTTCCCAGCACACCGCCTGGATTTATAACATGATATATATCACCCCTTAATGAAAAGTAAACATATCTCTAGTTAACGTTGCGGGGGCGAATACCACCTCTCAAGTTGCGTAACGTATCCACCACGTAAGTTATTGTAGATCATCAGCAACCAGTTAGCCATATCTGTCAGCCTGATTAGTAAGTTTTAAGAAACTGACAACGTTAAAATTAGGTACTTTAAGAATTTATCATATACAGATGGTGGTACATGTATGGATGTCTAATAAAGAAGACGATCATACCACAACACCTACTTTTAAAGTAGATTAGTGAGGAACAATATTTCCACACGTTTGACTTCTCGTATCATAATATCTACTGAGGTAGTATTACGGATTATTCAGACGATTTCCAAATTGCTGCTACTTGTAGTACAAGACCGATCATCAACAGTACCAGCTCATGCCTCACGCATAGAACTTCCTAGGCCAGATATTCATTGCCGTCTTCAAGCCCTCTACTACTGGGAGGCCCGCGTGGACAGTTCGTTCATCTCCTGTGCCATTTTGAAACAAATTAACCCAGAATAGCGCGTTTCCAGCTACAGGTTTGAAAGCTAAGCCACCATCCTCATGGTTCCTCCAAAGCCTCTGGCCATTCTCATTTGCCTTTGATAACGCAGTTGTATTCACAAAAGGGAACCACGTCTCACCACCCGTGCACTGATCCTCTAGAATAGCAAAGAAGCTGGCGATGCGATTCCAGCTTTTTCCCCGCCCCAGCATACCCCGCCGTGTTGGCTGCGGCCGATCGTACCAGTCGTGGTGTCTGTTGAAGCGCTGGCCTGCAGTGTAGCGTACGAGTTGTGGCGGGCCAATGTCATCTCGAGAAGGGTCTAACATCGTACCGAGGAAAGCTTCGGCACGAGCTAGTACACACTGTACTGCAGGGTTGTCGCGTGGTAGACCAGCAGACGATGATGTCCGATCTTGTGTACCCTGATTATGACCACTTTTATAGACCCGAGAGGGAGAGAACGCAGAGTACCCGGCTTCGAGCAGAGCCTTTATCTCGGTCGGCGCAAGGAAAGAATCAATGTAAATAACAAGGGGGTCGAGAGAGATGATTTCGGTCGTGTAATGATGGGGAAGACAACTGAAGGATGATGCAACTGGTTCAATGTCTTGACTAAACATATTAGAAGCCAAGGAGGAGAGTGAGGCTAGATACGGATATATCGAAATGACAGATGGGGATGCAATTTGATAGATGAGCGGTGTTAATAGGGCGACTATGGCGACAGCCAATGCCAGAATACCTGAAGGTCGAGATGTCGGGGTCATGATGGTTTACAACTAACGTAATATATTTTCAAAGTAGTCGACGCTACAATAGTGCAACTTACAACGATGAAGCTGTCAAACATAATTGTAAGTCAAATGCGAGCTAGAAAAAGCTGACGACTCTCTGAGGCACTGTAAGAGGTAGGTTTCTACAACATATGATCCCCTTGACGTACTCGGAGTGCCTTGTTCCGATATAATCCTCTACACAGCTATTGAAGCTAACCATTGCCGGTGGCATGAGTGGTGACACCGCATGCAGGCTGAAAAGCCTGGATTCTCCGAAATGGAAGAGAGCGACCCATTGGAGAACTAAGTACAAAATTGGTTACCCAATGTGACGTATCAACCCATGCCCATGCCCGGATGGAACATTTATGAACATCAACCTACCTATGAGAATTAATAATTGACACTAATTATCAAGGGTGTGCCAACCATGAGAACCAAATTCATACTATTAACGGTATATGTGACCAAGTATAAATAATAATGTTAATACTATCCCGTACTCGACGCAGTGAAGATTTTCTGGAAAAGGACTTATATAAAACTTGCCATCGGATCATTAAAACTTATAGAGAGAAATTTCATATAGCAAGGTTATTATGAATTTATTGATTCCCATCTACCTACATAGTATATAGGTACCTATTATTAACCCCAGCATGATAAAATTATAGAATTATTTTATAACTATTGGTCAATTTCGACAGGTTAATAGGGCTTTACGAATACTATTATTAGGTTGCAATACAATTATAACATGTACATAGAGCTTAAAATATAGCTATAAGGAAATAACACTTTGGTCGAAACTTCACCTGGGGCGTACTATGCATACAACATAATATAATCGTCGCTATCAAACAATGCGAATTAGGAAATAAAGACCAAAAAAAAAAAAAAAAAAAAAAAAAGGAGCCAAGCAAAATATTAACAACCATATCTCTCGATCGGGGAATTGAACCCCGGCCACCTGCGTATTTAATCATACAGACTGATCAGAATGACAAGCAGGTATCCTAACCACTAGACGAATCGAGATCTTTTTAACATTGCAAATGGTGCAGACGCTAATTGGCTTTAGTGGAGATGGTGTACCGTTTTTATTATTCAATTATATAAAAATCCGAATCTGAAATTAAAAACTCGATGGGCCATGGAGCATTATTCTACTAGATTTATCTAAGATGCTCATCATGATTGTCTTCTACACAAGCGTATAGGTATAGGAAAGATTACGTTTTACATTCCCAGAACCGATCTCTTCCCCTCCTAAACCCCTTTATTCTTATCACTAACATCATTTCTGACATTGATAGATTCTTCACAAGAGACCAGAATATCATATAACACGAAGCCTTTCTGCGTGAAGTACGTTTAAAATATTATTGTCTAACTATCACTTCTAGGTCACCTTCTTACGAATTGCTGGGTACAACAGTACAACAGATATTACGAGACTTTTCCATCACGTTCCGCTATCATCAAGCAGTACTTGATTTATGCATCTACACATTAGTATCAAAGAAAAGGGGCACAACTTTTGATGCGCCAAGGATTGTGCTCAAAATAAGAATTGTCATACCAAGCACAGCTCCACATTATATTAAATATTACATGGAGGCATCCTAGGTGTCCTGGGCGTCCTATTAAGATCTAGGCGCATGCGGGTTGCTAATTTCGTAAATATCGTAAATAGATCATACTATCACCTACAACGACAAAACTCCCAGAATGTCGGGGTGTGAGATGGACCCTCAGCTACTTCTCCTACGTCGGCAGTATATGCAACTATTTGAGCCCGACTTTCTCGCTTGGCCGCCAGCTAAGTTCCTTAAGAATGACGATGTACAAAAATGGCTATATAAACACCTATTTGATGAAAACGGAAATTCAAGGTTGCCGCCTGAGAGCTATCAAGTGCGGGTTTTGAAGCAACTTATCACAAAGGTTAAGAAAGTGATACCCAGTTCAGAGCAAGATGTAAGTTTCTTGTTCTAGTCATTTAGTCTCCCCGAAATTCCTCAGACACATAATTAACTCTATTAGGAGGTCTCTAAAGAGCTTACGACTTGTTTTGAATTCTTCATGGCCAGAGGAACTTCACCAGAATTCCAGGCTGCTCAGGGAGAGGCATATGTGACATTCACCTGCCTACCAGAGAAGTATAACCCAGATGATAACCATGACTACCATGACTACCATTACCAACCAGAACCTACAATTACACTACTCGAACGGCGACACTTGGTATCAGGTTCGCAAATAACGGGTTTCCGGACCTGGGAAGGATCTCTTCATCTTGGTTCGTACTTTCTAACTGATTATGGGTCGCGCATTGTCCGTGGAAAGAATATTTTGGAGCTGGGTGCTGGAGCCGGGTTTCTCAGTATCCTCTTAGCTAAGCATTTGCATGCAAGTCACGTTGCTATCACAGACGGCGATGAAGGAGTCGTTGAAGCTATGAAGGGAAACCTCGCACTGAATGGTCTTGATGACAAAGAGAAAGTCCGAACGGGAACTTTGACATGGGGCCGCAACCTATGGGAGACGTGGATCAAGAACGATTGTGACGCTAACCCATATGACATCGTAATTGGTGCCGATATTGTAAGATCGTATTTAGTTTTAATCCAATATAGATATGGAATGCTAATATACTGTACAGACGTATGACGAGGTGGCAATATCAGCGCTAGTATCGACATTGCATCAACTCATTGATAGGAGCCCGAAGCTTAGAGTTATTATAGCCAGTGTCGTCCGGAATGCTGAAATCTTTCAACAATTTAGAGACGAATGTGGTATGTGTTTGTATATTCTTCTGTGTAAATATGGATTTGGTGACACTGACGGAGCACTCTACTACTCATAGTTCAGCACCGCTTCGCTGTGGAAGAGATCAAGTTCGAACCTAAGCCGATGCGTCAACAAAAATCACTCTTCTATGCGGCTGCCATGCCTATCAAAATACTATCCATTCTTGGACCTAGTTGAGTTGCTCGAATCCATATAAGCCCGGGGTTGCTGGAGTCAGTTTAAGACAAGGGATCTGAACTGGTAAACATCATTAGGGCAGTGTATATAGGGCAAAGTAAGAGACGCCGTTTCCTATGACCTAAGACTTTAGAAAGTCTTCACTCTCGTGTATTAGCTATTCGTCATAACTAAGCTAGAATAGCATACACCAATACCGAAGTGACCGACCAGAACCCAAAGCTCCGTATATCAATACTGCCTCGAGCGATACTAGCTGCGGTACTACTTCCAGTCGCCGAAGAACCTCCTCCAGTGTTCGTCGCAGATGGGGAGGGCGTAGCCGACGAAGAAGAATTACCTTGGCTATTTCCATCATCATCCTCGTCGCCGAAAAACTCGGGAAATAGCTGAGTCGAGTTTTTATCTTTGATGATGCCTTTTATGATGACAGCTGTACCGTTCAGCACACTCTCGATTTGTTCCTCGGTACATGTGGACGTGTCGTATATAAAACAGAAGTGTAAATGGTCTGGGGGGTCCTCATTCTTAATTGCCCAAGTATCATCTGGTCCCTCAGTGGCATATTCAACAGCTTCAACGAGATCAACTGTGCCAGTCGCGATGTCCTTGTTAAATAGGGCACGATAGAACATTTTGTATGCCGTCTCAGGTTGGTACGCTGGAACCTCGTGGCCTGCTTCGTACACGCGCGAGAAGGAGAAGTTACCGTATTGCCGGACTTGTCCTCCAATGTATGTATCGTTGATTACGATATCTGTGTATCCTGCATCATGGAACTTCTCGGTATTCGTGTAGTTCACAGCCAGACTGACGGCTTCGCCGCCGATCCAATTGCACGCGAAGTCCCTATCACCATACATCAGATGCACTTTGATCCCATTTTCGAGTAGGAAAGAAAGGTCTTCAATCCATCCCGGCCGGGGATAGTCACCAATTGCCCTGAAAGCGTAAGCGACGGCGCTTGAGGACTGGGTAAAATTGAGGGGAATTCCGAGCGCTTTTTGAACATAAGGTTGGTTGAGGTAGAGATTATAGAACGGAGCTGGGAATGGGTTAGGATTAATTGAGGCATAATCGTAGTAGTTACGTCCCGAGTAGTCGAGGTAAGGATCGCGGACGTATCCGGAGCAAAATGTTTCGGCGTCTGAACACACCTTGTTAACGGTAGTGTTAATCCCGATATTGTCGGGATCGTATTCAAGCGCCAGAGCTCTGCAGTCGTTGATCTGGTCGCGGCAGCCGCCGGGTTTATCGAGAGCGTCTACCATTTGCAGATAAATAGTCTCATTGACGGTCTCGAGGCCGTAGGTATTGTTAAACGCGATGTGCGGATATGCGGGCCATTGTATTTGGCGATCGATGCACGAGTTAATAAGTATGAGTGTGTCGAGGTTAATGATGTAGTTCTCGCCATCCTCATCATTCCACGTGCCATTCTCAATCTTCTGATTCTGCTCCTCAAAGAAGGCAGCGAACTCTGGGCCATACCGACCACCGTAGGATTCGGTAGCAATACTCACCCTTGAGTCGTTCGGATGATATCCTGGAAACTCTTGGAACCAGGTCTGAGCGAAGTGCCAGAAAGCAATGGCGGCGTTACGAGTGCCCTTGGCGGTTTGATTTCGGCTTAGACTTGGGTACGTGCCGACTAGGAGAGTAGCATTCTGCTCGGGAATTGTATCAGTCTCATTAATCTTAAGAGTCTGTCCAGTGACCAGGTTCTCGGTGATATTTTGCAATGTGTCATATGACAAGCCCACCTGAGTCGGCTGGTCAATGAATAGCATATTCACTTTAACGTATTAGCCTTTGCATTCACACCATTGAATGATATGAGGGGAAGGTTGGCTTATTAGGCTCACCGTCGGTATTCCATGCCCACTCGCTCAAAGTAGTCGAGTTAGAGTCGGAATTGACATAGCAAGGCCCATTCTCGGTAAAGAGCCCGTATAACGAGCTGGACCCAGGACCACCGTTAAGCCATATGGACAGCGGCGCATTCTCGGGATCATTTCGTGCTTCGAAGAACCAGAAAAATGTGTTGATAGGGTATTCCTGTTCCTCTCCAAGGTCTGCCAGCGTACCTGGCGGAAGATAAATGTATCCAGCATAGGATTTTACCCCCGGTGTCGTTTCGCAAATACCAGGCTTTTAAGGAGGTCAGGTTCAAAATTTAAAATTTCAATTATATATAGATCTAGGTACATATACTCACTTCCTTGTAACTAATCGTAACGCCGTCGCCGAATTTAGATTTGAGGACAGTGACGTTTTCGGGAGTTGGTGGAAACTGGGCGCGAGCAAATGGAACCAGCGCCGAGAGGCCAATGGCCATACGAAGGCGTACTGCCAACATGGTGAGCGAGGTCGAAAAAACGTACACTCTTGCAGACGAATCTTAGGGAAACCAAGCGCCATACCTTATCTCTTATATGTTTATATACTCGTTTATGACTTGGCGTGTTCCCCGCATCTCGCCATTGATAAACGATTGCATAGACGATTGCATCGCCTGCAACCCTGTTAGCTGGCTGCATAAATAAGGCTACTTATACGACAAGGTAACGATCTCAGACCGAACGTGGTAGACCCAGCCGTACAGGACTGCATATGAGAGACCCAATGAGGCTGGAGGTTCACCCCAGTGGACGTGCATATTGCACGATTCGACAGTAGCACAATTGGGGAAGGTTACAGTAGAGTGGGATATCAACTTGGATTTTTCACAATAGCTACCCCGCCCGCTAATGGATGGAATCTAGAAGGCTGGCGTTTTGGAGAACCTGGCACTGACTCTTTGAACCCCGCAGATGATAATCTGAATAATATGAGTCTTGACATTAGGCCATGGAGAGCGAAGTAGGGGGCTTCGACCTCGATAGATTAAATATATATAATTGATATGTATCTGGGATCTAAAATGATTTCTCTCATATACTATTAGTTATATCAAATTACATCCAACGAGCAGTGCGTACCATACTGTGGTATCTACATAAACAACGAAACATATGAAGTAATTAAATAAAGTACTATCCAACATGGGTAACCCCTTGAGACACTACCACAATACTATGTAAACCTCTATGATGATTATATATCTATTAAACAGGCCTACACGCCTGTACACGGCGTAGCTATCCAACCATCTCATGATAGACCTCGAAGCATAATATCTTGAATTTAAAGGATGGCTTCTTTTTATCTTCGCTTGCTTTCGTACTTGACCGGGCCTCTCTTAACATCGCCCTGGTCTAGTAAATTGCTTCTTCTCTAACTCGCATCGAGTTCGCTGCTCGTCTCCTCTGCCCAACAAACAGTATGGCTCTCCAAATAACGCCAACCCAATGATACGAGAAACCCGAAAAAACCCCTCTCCTTTTGGATTTCCATGGCTGCTATACCGTGAGCGAATCATATACACATCCGAGATCCTCCTGAACAGGTGATGTTTTTCTATGGTAAACCCAAACCCATCATACTACCTAAGGTACCCAAACAAGTGACCTTCATGCTTCCCGATACTCCCCTGGCTAACAAAACACAACAAATACTCCGCGCTACGCAAGAAAAATATGCATCACTATTTCCCTAATTTTCCCTCTAGATAGCCCAACTGCCTCTCCTAGCCCTGACACCCCAGGCCATCTCACCAGTCCCAGAGTCATTAAGAACGGGGTGCTGGCGTGCCCACTCGCGTATATAAAGCTTCAATGCTATCCACCGAGGTGGCTTCGCTCTCCTGCGAGTTCTTCTCTCGTCCTCCTCAGGCGTACGCAGTGGTGTCTCCTCGCCGCTGTCGGAGTCGGTCATTGAACTACCCTTGGGGACGCTCATCTCCATTTGCAGCATGAAACCTTTCTCGATTTTTATGTGATCATCCTTGCGCAATTCCACGATGTCGATGCCGCTGATCTTACTCAGTTCACCATCAAAGGCACGTGCAGTAGCGGGATATCCGAGACTGAGATAGTTGTAAACCTGCGTAACGAAGGCATCATCAAACTCGGCCGCGATGCGCTCCTCAAATTCCTTGCGTGCCTTCGCCTTTTTTAGCCGTTCATCCAATCCCGAGAGCACATGAAAGCCTCTGCCTGTCGGGGACGTAGCCCCAGGTGACTGTGCACCGCTTATGACACCGCTAATGCTCATAGATGCGGTAAAAGCGGCGGAGAAAGGGTCATGCGGGGAATTTGGCTCTTGCGGTGTCATGAGTAGATGGGGTCCTGGGTGTGTCATCTCTACGGCGTCGTTGGCCTTCGTAGAACAGTAGCCACGCCATAGCCCTGTGGCCCCCGTAGCATCTCGCCGTTCAGGCTTCTCAAGGTTGCAATACTGATGACTGGGCTCCATACGTGTCGACTTTGGGCTAGGACACATGCGGAACTGTAGACCACCACCAAGCATAGGCGGCGAGGCAGCTATGCGCATCTTCCGCATCTGAGGGTCTTCGGGCTCATTATTACGAAAGGCAAAAGGGATACCAAATGGGCTAGCATGAAAGCCAGGTTCTGGTGGGAGGACCACGGGCGAGGATGCGCGAGGATGCGAATCTACCCTGGCTAATAGAGCCGGTGAATGCGCGTTTATGATTGGGCTTGGAGCATCTCTCATATTTTCATCAAGAGATGTTCGGAACGCGGATGTTGTCCATAACGGGTCTGCTGGAGGAGGAGGTATATCAACGTGATCCAGCTCTTCGTCAATATTCATCCTCTCTTGGTTGATTTGAGCTAGCTTTTCGGCATGGGCTCGCATTTCCTTAACGGCCCAGCCCGGGTCCGACTCCTTGCGTCGTAGAAGCTGTGAGGTTCCATGCCTTAATCGTTCATCTAGGGCAAGGGGATCCTCATCCTCGGAATTATCTCTAACGAGGAAATGTTCCACACCCTCGGGTCGTACACCGTTGGGGAATGCAGCCATAGCCGCTTCGAGCTCGCGTTGTCTGTGCGCCTCCCTAGCGGCTACCGCTAATAGATAGCCCGAAAACTCCTCGTCACACGACTCTCTCCTCTCGCGGACATGGTAACGCCTGCTACTCCACGAATCGCTACCAACATCGTCATCATCCTGTTCCGGGTTTCCGTTAGAAAGAGCCGGAACCCCAATATTGATAACTGGTGTATCCTCATCGTCGTCATTCTCCTCAGAAGACTTATCCGACTCGGATGATAATATAGTATCGAGATCGGGAGTATACGATTGTCGCGTGCTTCTTCGAGTATTTGGATGCGGCTTCATAGACTGCTGCCTCCGTGGTGTTAAATAGCCATCACCATCGCCGGTAGCATTCGATATACCTGAAACAGCAGGCCTAGGTGCAGCTTTTCGCTTTGGCTTCGGAGCATAGATATGATTTGTACCAGGAGTGATATCCGTCTTATCTATTGGCTTAGTGGCGGGGCCTGGTTGATCTGCCTTTTTGGATCTTCTTGTCGTCTCAATCAATTGCGGGGCAAACTTTCTCTTGGGTTTCTTTTGCGATTGTTCGGATTGTCTCTGATCTTCTTTGTTTTCCCCTTCTAGGAACGCCGGTGCGTATGGGGATGTTGGCGAAGGGTCCGGTGTTAATTCTGCAGTCGGGCCGACGGGATTTTTCCTAATACTACTGTTGCTCACCCTGTACGAGTCGAATGTCGTCTCAATTGGAACTGGAGCAAAGCGCCGAATGGGTTTGACCGGTGGCGCATCCGGCATTTCAATGTCGCTCACCTGAACTGAAGCGTCCCTCGTAGGTCGTCTAGTCGAGTTAACCGTCGAATCCGGGGGTGTCAATGTTAAAGGCTTTAGAGGAAGGTCTAATCTTTTGTTCGCTGACGACTTTACAGATTCCTCAACAAGCTGGGGGGCAAACCGACGGCGGGGTTTCGCCGTGGATGCGGGTGCGGGCGCGGGCTGACTTGCTATAGGAGGGGCCTCGGAAATTGAAGCATCACGCATCGGTTCGTCTTCGCCGGACGCCATTTCTAAGTTGTCTTCCCGTTGTCGGTGATCACACGAGGCAAATAGCAACTCGGGATAAAGTAACAACGTGTAAAAGAACCCGAGTCGCTGGAAATTATGTGTAGCTATGTGTAGCTAGCGGCGGGTAGTAGTGGTAAGGTAATAGCGAGAGAAATAAAGGAAATGCGGCAAAAATGAATTACATATAATTTCTAACGTCAACGTTGTCGACCGAATAAGGAGAAGAATGAAAAGAGATAAATAATAACAGGTAGGAATAATAGTTGGATCCGACCCGGAACCCAGAATCTGGTGAATCAGGTATTATTAACCCCAGCTCGTTTCTAACCCCGTGACAAAAAGATGCCATGGACCCAAGTCGACGCAAGGCCATAAACGACGCACCGCTAGTTTGCATTGAAGACTCCGCGGCCTCCTCCGGGCAGTGGGGGAAGTGGATCGTGAGTGGAGCTATGGAGTTACCAAAAAAATAGAAAGGAGAGGCCGGGAGTGGGTGGGAGAGTAATGGGGAGTGGTAGTGGTAGGAATGGGCAGGAATACCTGGAATGGTAATCATCTTAGTGGCTTTCGTGTTTGCAAACATGCATTTTCATGGTCAATGAAAAGATAGCGGTTTTTTTTTAGTGGTGGTCTTTTTTAGTGGTGGGTAGTGTCGGCATCGACCTAGAACGTTCTGAATTGGCCATTGGGGCTGAGTGGCTAAGAGAAGGTAACATGTATACGGTACTTATAAATGCAGTTACAAATGTTATGTCGTAATGTGAGCACTACCTACATGGCGTATAGAAGGAAATGTATATATACATGCATTAGGTATATATACATGGTATGTATGTAATGGTCCGGCTTCGCAAATTGGCAAATTGGCAAGCTTGGACGAGATTTGGGCGGTAGTAAAGAACCTTGGAACCTTCCATTGTCTCTGAAAAAGGTAGTATTATTGCATAATAACTTTAGAAGCTTCATATATACATGCAGCTAGTTATGTACGTAGTTTAGAGCTTCCCATATTCCCATATTTCTGTATTTTTATCTTCATCTTCATCCTCACGCACGCAAGGGACTGGGGGTAATCAAGTCATTTTAGGCTCCGACTCAATTAATAAAGTAAGGTCAATTATACAATACACGTACCTTATCAGCTACATGTATGTATAATACTGGAAGAACCAGGCCTCGTACGTCTGCAGGACTTCGTGCAGCCCCTCTACACCATCCCCTTTATTGACCGACAATCCGAAGGTAAGTTGGGGATGCTGCTTCTCTCTAAAAAGGAGCAGAGGAGCTGTTGAGTATCTCCCGAATGGTCTTATCTCTTAACCCCGAGCGCATGAAGTCTTGTCTACATAGTATTCTCATAGTATTCTGGTTAGTATTCGGTACGTTTCCCCAGATTTTACTATCCGCGCGACGGGGTACATAGGTAGATAATGGGTATGGGATATGTAGTGTATGTACACTAGGTAATCTAGGTTATAAATTCAACATCAAAAGTCTTGACATCATATATAACGTATAATACGTATGCTCAAGGTTCTAGCCTCCAGCCGGCGCCCGAATCTTTGGATTGGATTCGGATTGGATGGGTTAGCCGAATTTAACCCTTTGCTCCGGACGAACGATATAGTAAATCGATAAGAGCTTGGGAGGAATCGGGTGTCTCGCTCAATAGTATCGAATAGTCCAACTGGTCCGTATCCGGCTTTGCATGCACAGCAGCTCACGATACCGGCATCCGCTCAACATGTTTTTACTTACGCATGACCGTCCTCGTGCGGGTCCGGTATTACACATATCAAAATTCGTCTCAACTCCCCCTTTCCATTACTAACTATACAAACAGAGCTACCGGATACAGCTACCTTGTTGGGTTGGACTGAGACCTGCACTCTTCTATACGTGCCTCATACGTGTAGTAATTAAGAGAAATGATTAAACCACTTGTGCGCGTGTTTTGCTGTTTGAAGATCTTTACTACTCTGATTTCAACGGATCTCGTAGTGTTAGCCTAGATTTGGCTGTTCTCCGCCTCTGGCATTTCAACCCAAAAAGGGTTTCTACATACGTACTATATGGCTCGGGTTCTTATTTGACTGTCGGACTGACCTTCTATCGCAGACAATATGAAGCTTGTTCTACGATCTAGCCCTAATAATAAATAGGAGAGGTGCCAAGAATCGCATTTTCATTATTGGCTCCTCTAATAGTCACATTACAGGCTACAGGACGGCCAAGTCTTCGATACTTTCACCGACTGTTCGGGACCGCCTCGTGCAGCTCCGGGGTAACATAGTTCGGCAACCGCATTGGCTAGGGCCGGCGCGCTATCGTGCTCCGTGTTATGGTTACGCAAGGGAGATCTGTGGAGAGAAATGTGCAACGCTAACTCCGCGATTGTTCTTATCCTTTCCTCTCCCCCCCTTCTTTATCTTTCTTTCTTTCTTTCTTTTACTTTTGATAATCAAAGATTTGCTCCTAGGACCCTCGCACTTTGACAGCTAGAGTCTAAGTGTGGGATCCCCAACTATCTATTGATAGTAATCTCTTTTTATAGTTAACTCCGAATACCACTACACCGACATGTTTGGGTGGTTAGGGTATGTTATTACCGCATATATGTGAACGGCCAAGGTATTTTTAGCCGTTCCGTTGATTAGCGAACGAGATTGAATAGTTGGGCACCTACAACCGAACTGGGTACCTAACCTAATAGATGCGGCATTCGGAGTTCCTACACGGTTCGCAAGCTGGAACCTGGGGTTTCCTCTGGATGCACGTGTCCAATGTCACAGGAACAGATGTGATGGTCATAGCTTACCGTCTTACCTTGTTACCTTGTTGGCGGGACGTAGGCATGCGCGAGATGCGGTGCCTAAGATGACGGCTCGTTTGGGGAGATGAGAGTGGAGGAATACGATCTCAATAATAGGGGCTGCTGGATACTTCCAAGTTGCACGATTGGGGGGCTCTAACTGTTGAAAGCCGAAACGAGTCCCCCGTGCGACTTTTTAATTTCACACGCGTACGGCTGTCTTTCATCGACACGGTGTCTCATTGTTGATCTCGATAGTTAAGAGCAGCGGGTTTTCGCGAGCTAAGCGTCTCGGTCCGAAGCTGTTTTCGTTTTCGTTATTATAAAAGTTTATGACGGCTATGCGTTGAAGGCGCTTATTCTTGCAGGATACCTACCTATGTACCTGGGTAGGCAATCTGGCTGATAATCTGGCCGACCTGCATGAGAAGCAGTACGTAGGTAGCTATCACATAAGGCTGGTTAGATGTAACGGCTACTTACATGTATAGATACGCCAAGATATATTTTACATGTAGGCACTTGATGGCTTGTCTTGATAAGGCTGTAATGTAATCTAATGGAGTGGTCTTATATTATTATCTAGCCTGGCTAACGCGGACGAGGCGGCTTTAAAATATCATACGGGAATGAAGGGCGAGTCTGAGGTTTTTGCTTTTGCGTTTCCCGCCGCCACATTCTACTACCGCAAAAGTCAACAAAAAGCTCTGGAACAAGTTCTATTTAGTGGCGTCTCAATATCGTACGCGATTGTACAGAACGCCAGAATTTTAAGTTGTCTAGTGCCCAAAACGGCATCCCGTCGCTATCACATGCTGCATGCATGTCTTAGGTAGGTATGTAGGTTATGCAGCACTTCTGATAAGACGTGACAGGGCATCGTGATATTAGGCTGTAATACCGGTAGTTGCGCTGTTTATGTTAGATATCCAACGTAACTATCGGGATGATAAGCTATTATATATTATATACAGAAATCCTTAGGTTAGCTTTCTCTTAACTGAACGTCGAAGTTCTGAGGATGCAAAAGCTACGACGAGATCGGCGTTTTTTGTGTATACATAGGCTAGGTTAGGTACCTAGGTAGTTTTAGATCCTGCAACGGATCTATGTAAGGACAGAAAATCGAGAGACTCCACCTTGGGCTAGGTTTGTAATGACGTATCTTATTTTGCATGTAAACGGATCTTGAAGCTTGGATCGATCGGGCTAAACAGCCCCTCTTCTATCTTTTTAATAGTGAGGATAGCTTATGAAGCTGATTCTGGAGCTCTTAAGAAGTTGAGAGCACTGTAAAAGAATGTAGGTACCTCACTTAATAAATAGAAATGTGGGTTAAATAAGCCGCTAGTTAGAATGTCCTGTAAAAGAAGTATAAAAATTTGCCCCGCTCCTTTTCGTATTTTATAGAGGCGTTATTAAATATTTTAACTAGTCGATACGGGAATTTGTGCTACTCATATCACGTAACTAATAATAACTGGTTATAGGCGTAAGACATGTTAGATTATTAAGGGGGAAGGGAATGTTTTACTGTTTTGGTAGAGATACCATCTTTGAAAAGCCTTTTTTTTTTTATCTTCCCCGACCCGTTGGCTATCTGCAGGTCCAGGTAAACCCTGTAGGTATATTACCTAATATAGTAAAGACCTCGCTTGCTGGCTGCTGGCTGGGTACGGTATCCGGACCGCTAAACTTGTTACGTCGGAGTATGTCTGACAAGTAGCAACGACGCAGGTGATAATCAAGGTTCAAGGTTTTTGGGGTAACTACCTCCTACAAGATGCCACTGGATGGAAGCCACATGGTCTATCTACATACATACCTACATACATACATAAGGTACTCAAGATAAGGTACGATGGAAGTATATAGATAATATGTAGGAAGGTATATCCTATCAATTGTCCATTGTCCATTCAGGCACAATAAGCAATTCTCTATCTTCCATGATCCTTGCTACTTTCTGTTCGGCATGCAGCTCTTACACATACATACTACCACCATCTGCCGTTCTCCGCCCCATATTCCTATGCGACCCGCCGAGCCGTTTTTCTTTCTTTCGTCCAATTCAGTTCCTTTACGTCGCAGCGCCAGCTCCAAAGAGAACACAGAGTACACCACCCAACCAGACAAGGATAATGACCCGATCTTAATCCCAGTGATCATGGAAAATTAATTGATTGATTGAAAAAAGAAAATAACAAAAAAAAAAAAACTTGCATCGGCGGGCTAGGATTGGATTTGAGATACATAATTTTTTTTCTTAATTCCAATATTTGTTTTCGTTGCTTCTATCTTGTCTGGGTCTTGTCCTGTCTAGGGGGACATCTTATCGCTTTCATCTACTCTGCCTCGTCTGCTTACTTTCTTGGATTGCTTCTACTTGCTATCTACGTGCAACTGTATCTCGTCAGATCGGCCGAAACCTCTTCCTTTTACGGCTTACTTTTACCCTTATCTTCTTTCCTTATATTCTATATTCAAATCCATGCTATATTATTTGCTCTCTGCTTGAGCTATCTCGTATCGGGGAACGAAAACTCATTCGCGACATATTACACTTAACTACCCACTACTAACTTATACGATTCGCCTTCTCTAATTTATAGCCCTGTCTGAGCCCTACCGTACATCCCAGGATAATCTAAGGACAAGAATACTAGGCGAAGAATATGGGTGTGATGTATGGAGAGGTTTCTCAGAACGATAATGACGATGACGATCGAAATGGTGACACATCACCTTCAACACCATTCTCGCTAGCGCGCTCCTCGTCACCCATGCCTTTCCTCCCAGCTGTCGAATCGACTTTTACTCCTCTTTCAATGGATAGCGATACCTATTCGAGAATTGGGGTAGTTGCCGAAAGTGAGGGCCGTGATGCGCCTGGAAATAATTCTCAAGGGAGGAAGAGCCATAATAAGTTAGCTGCTGGCACGGCCACAACCAGGACCAGGGCTAGCATGAGCATCGGCGACATGGTCCAATCGTTATCACCGGCACGAGCCACACGTAACAATCGTAACGAATACGGTCTTTTATCTCCTGACACTGCCTTCTCGTCTCCTTCGTCTAGTCCACGCCCAGACGACATCGCTTCCAACCCAGTTTCTAATAATACTTCTTCCGAGAAGAAATCCGCGTCGAATTATGTCGAAACTGCCTATTCAAGTTCTAAAGGGACTAATGATGCTTCGACTGGAGAGTCACTAGTAAATAAGACGTTGTCTCAACATCAACACCAAGAACCACCACAGCCTATAATACTCCAGCCGAAACCTATTGTTCGCACTGCCTCTACAAAAAGTGTTTCCTTACGCCATCCTACTCCCGATCTAAATCCACGGACTGTCTCTTATGCAAATAATATTGCCCAGTTAGAGGCCACAGCTGAAAAGCTGTCGATGACTTCGTCAATCGAGGATGCAATTCGAGACTTACACGACGAACAGAAACGCAACGAAAGCCGACGGTCATCAATCCTAGCTGTAAGCATAGGCTCGATTCCTGAAAATAACGAACCGGTGTCTTTCACTGCGATTAAACCGCTCTCAACCACCAGCTCTATATTAGATACTAATAACGCGGTACGCTACGGTGGTTACTCCCCCGCTGGATTTATAATGTCAGACTCTTCTCTAGTTTCTAATCCAACGCGGATGCGATCTGGTTCTGGTCCTCTATCGCGACCTGAATCTGAGGTTGGTAACGTCATGTCGAGGCACGGACCTGGAAAGACTTCTACACGGAGCGTTAAGTCGGTATCTAAGCCGACCTTAACAGATATTGCCGAGATGGAGCCTACTACGCTTACACCAGCGGCTATGGACGAAGCTGATAAATTGGCCGAAGAACCGACAGATGAGACATTACGAATACCCCAGATGGAGGACATCGATCTTACACCTAATGCAGAACAGTTCGGGATGTCGAGTGGCCATGATTATTGGAGCCATGGTGTTACTGAGACACAAGAAGGATACGGTCATAATGGTGATGATATCAGGCCTCCCACTGCTGGGTCTGCTGGCACGTACGAGCAGGCGGAGAGAGCATTCGCAGATTTTGATGGGGCATATTGCCCATCCGACGTTGACCTGGAGGATTCGCTATTTATGCCCTCGTTCTCTAACGGACCATCAATGGATGCCCCCTTCCTACGTCCTTTCGACCCTGTTTTATCAAGGATGCAAGAAGAGCCAGGCTATTCGAAACCCACCATATCTAGACCAATCGCTCCACCAACCGTTAGGCCAAAGTCGTACATGGATCCCGAAACAGGCCAAACTATGCTCTATTACCCAGCGCGTGTTCCTTTAATGCTCAACTTGCCACAAAAACTCTCCAAAAAGCCCAAAGCTGAAGCACGTGACGCTCGTAGATCGCAGGTCCTGAGCAAAATGTCAGAGCCGGACCGCAAATCTGGCACCCTTTGGCTACCAGAGTATTTACCCGAACCTCCGCTCGAACCCATGGGGCCTACCGCCGAATCTTTCGTCCCTGTGCCGCTAAATAGTTCAGACGCAGACCCGCAAACCCAACCGGCTACAAATAGCCAACGCGACTCTCAATTTATCTCTCAGTCCAGCTACGGGCAAGGGAATGACGAAGTGCATGGAACCCATACTTCGGCTCTTAACCCAGACAAGCGGAAGTCGAAGATACCTAATCTTGATGGCTTACCACCACAACTACGTGCCAGTGCTTTTTTCGACCTACCTTCAGAGCCATCACCCACTATCCAGCTTAAAGATGGCTCTGCAATGGCCACCCTAGATAGTATCCTAGACGCTTCTGCTAAGGCGCCTGTTTCTGCTTTTACCGATCACGCGTTCGCAGGAACATTAGGATCAGAGGTATACGGGACAGAAAAGAAACGCAAGTCGCATATGAAACGTGCTAGCGCTACCGATTTGCTAGAGCCTAAGAAGAGAAGCTCTTTTCTACACCTCCGAAAGCTAAGTGCTCTTAGCCGACATTCAGAATCTCAAGAGGAGCGCCGCAATACCATCGCTGGAGGTACGAAGATCAACGGGGGTCTGGACGCTAAAGCAGAAGACGATGAAAGGGAACATTTGGCTGGTTCTGTCGACGGCGAAGCGGTACCAAATCACGCTGATGAAGACGGAGAAGGTGACGAGGAGCTAGTATATAATGGGCCCCCGACGACTTTATTGGCCGAGCTCCAGATGCGAAAGCAGCAACAGAAATTGCGCACTCGGCCGGCTGCTAGTGCTTTCCCTAACGGCTTGCACTCTACGTTACTTGAGATGGATACGGTCGCTCAGATCGAAAGTGACGCACGCAAAGGCAAGAAAGTAAATCTTGCGTGGGAGGACCCAAGCGCGGATCCAGCTACCAATTCGGACGACGAAGATACGCCGTTAGGATTACTTATGGCCGCGAAGGGACAAGGTAATGATATAACCGCCGCGATCGCTGAGATCAATCGGCCCCTTGGTTTGATGGAGCAGCGTGAGTTGGAAGACAGCGAACCCTTAAGTCAACGTCGTGACCGACTCCAAGGAAGAGAGGTTAGCTCAATGAAACGGCAAAGCATGATGACACTTGGTCAGGGTCTCCACAATGGAAGTAATAGCCTGGGGGCCATAAGCCCACAACTCCGTTTACACACTCCCGAGGAAGAGGAAGTTGAAGGTGAAACTCTCGGGGAGCGTATGCGGCGCCTAAGATCGCGTGAGCAAGCGGATAATCCTCTTCCTCAAGCTAGACCCGTCAGTTCTGCGTTTTCAATGGAACTTTTGAGTCAGCTAGGCGAGGCGTTTAAGGAGGACGAAAGTGATGACAAGAGCCAGGATAAGCGAAAATCTCAGCTTAAAGAAGAGGAAGAGACATTAGGGCAGCGCCGCCGCCGCCTGCAAGCAGAACGAGAAGCTCGCGAACAAGGAGAAACTGGCAACCTACTTAGTGGTGGGGTTGGCGACGCACGAAAACTTACGAATCGGCATTCGCTTGCTGATGTGCTTGGTACGCGCGGGTCGAAGACTCTTCTGCGTGATCCTAGGGCAGAAGCAGAGAAAGTAAAGCAACAAGAAGCTGCCCGATATAGACAAGATCAGGATCAGAAGATGGCTATACTTCGTGGTCAGATGCCTTCTAGTCTTAGCACACCAAATTTAAACCAACCCGGGGGGTATATGTCTGGTCGATTCAACGACGGTACAGGCGGCGGAACTGGTTATACGCGAACCAGCACAGCTTTAGGTGGCTATCCTAATCAAAGCACGGGAGCAAGCGGTGGTATGATGGGCAACACCTACCTTGCGGGTGGAGCTATGGGTGCCCCGATACCCTCCTACGGTGTTACAAACGGACTTGGTGCCCAAGTGAGCACCCCTTACGGGATGCAAGTACAGCCACCCGCTCAAATGGATAGAGTAGAGCGATGGAGACAGAGCGTTTTGCCTTAGGGGTCCTTCTCGCCCTAGGACCCGGGATACTCTACGACACTGAGGAGTAAAGTGAAACTAAACTATATTTACTTAATTCTCCTAAGCATCGCGCCGGCGTTTCATAACTGGTCTTAATGGGGTATATTGTATTATGCATGGGAGGCAGCATTGGTGTTCGAAGAAGGTATTCGAAAGGGGGGGCATAGGTATATATAGTTATAGCATATTATAACCAATGTA
Organism: Daldinia childiae; assembly: GCF_008694065.1. NCBI lineage: Eukaryota > Fungi > Ascomycota > Sordariomycetes > Xylariales > Hypoxylaceae > Daldinia > Daldinia childiae. The sequence continues at coordinate 1,295,004 of NW_022984654.1, read as the reverse complement.
ATTTTTAGGCTGTGGTAATAGTGGTAAATACAGAAAGGACCGAGTCTGGGGTAGAGGCAGCAGAGGCAGAGCGACGCATACACCTAATAATATATAGGTATATATACACACCAACGTAGTCATTATTCGTTTAGATACAAAAGGTTATGACCTGATAGAATTAATTCAGCATCAAAAGTTATGTAATATGTAGCTTGCGTTCTTGAAATAATAACCGCAGTAAAGGGATGAAGGCCACTAACCTAGAAGACCCAGGATAGTGATGTTGACTGGGTAGTATATGTCGATTATTTCTGGTCTTTGAGTAAGTAATGCCGGACGGAGTTTTGTATGAATAGTAGCGTGAAAAATTGGTATGGTCATCTCGTGTAAAATTTTCAAAGGGTTTCCGTAAATAGAAGTTGATGAGGTATTCGAGTAGTTGGGGGAAAGGAAGCGTATTAACCAACCAGCTTTTCTGCGACGTAGTGGGTGAACGGAACGACTCACGCGCTTCAAGTCCAAATCGCTGAGTCGTGATGTGAAGATATTTCCTTCGCATTTTCATAATCTGTACCTAGACGTTAATATCTGTCTAGCCTCATGGTCAAACGAGGCGAGTCGAAATAAGAAGCATGACTTACAAAAACTAATGATATTACTATACTAATAAGCCATCCTATGGGTACTAAGACATACACTACGTACGGACGTGCTGTCTGGCTACAAGGTCCCCCTTATAAAAGCGAGTCATGCCTATTCTTACTTTACTCTTCGGGTTATCAGCCTCCATAATAGAGCCTCTTGTTCTACTTACTCTAAATCAAAAAGGGGTCCAAAAAGGGGTCCAAAAAGGGGGTGTAGACAACCTTAGAACGGATAGGCCAATTACACTCCAGAGGGACTCGGGGCTAGTGTTATAGTTAATTCTATCATGGATCCTGTCATGAATTCTGCAATTCACGTGGAATAATGAGCCTAAATGAGCCCGAGTTGTCACATAGAGTTCGAGTCTGTTAGCACGGCCCGTTAACTCTAAGTGCTTTTTTGGTGCCGTGCCCTGAACTATTTAGGGACTATCGCTACACGCTAATCATTCTCTATCCTCCTAAGTGACAGGATGTGACGCCGGCCAAGTCCGGTAGATAGTAGCATCTCCAACATCCTTAGCATCGTACCTACGCTATGGTAGCCTAGTTGTCTTAGTTGTCTTAGTTGCCACGTGCGACTGAATCGTAACCAAATCTTGACATATTTTCAAGCCACACGGCTTGGACGCTTTAGCATTCTTAAAGCATTATCCGTACAGAGTTTTATTATAACGCAATTGCTTTCGACCTAACCTACCCTAGTTGTTTCGATAATTTTTATAGTAAGTCTACGCCACAGGACTAGTAGTGTATTCGATATTCGGAGGGGGGGTTACTTACAACCACTTGCAAATTATAGGGCAAGGTATGTATCTTGACTATCCTGTCAGTCGAACACAGAATTCTCGTACCTGACGCCAGGTCACGCTAAGATGCGCTTCTACGAGTTCAAGGATAAGTGCATACGACTAATGTTGGCCCCATAATCTTGATGGAAACGGTTTCGATGTACTACATGTGCCCTTAACAAGAAGAGACATTATTCATTTCACGAAGTGGCATTTGAGTATTTGCAAGAGGAACGGCTATGCCGACGACTTGCTAAGCAGGAAACAATCTGCCGCCGTCGTCTGGAATGCTTCCCACACCCTTGACGGGATCCCAACCTCTAATGTCATCATGGAGTACATACTTTACCATAGCGGTTTTATACTTCTGTTCTCGTCTGACCTTGGCGCCTCCTTAAACGTGTATATAAGTGCTTAGACTTTTCCCAATAGTTGGACTTAATCATGTCTGCCTTCCCTAGTATTCATAACAGAGCTTCCTTGCTCCTCCATCGCTCGTTCTCTTCTAAAGAAGCATATCTATCCCGCTTCGCTGTCTCTCATCTATGATATATTATAGTTGTTAGCTGTCTTTCGAGGACTAATACTATAATTCTTTTCATTTTATTTGACTTTCATAAAGACCAAAATGCTTCCACGTTTAGCTCTAGCTGCTTCCCTCCTATGGGCATCTAAGGCCCTCGCTGGCTACCAAGCTAGTGCATCAGACAACATTGCTATCTACTGGGGGCAAAACTCGGCTGGTGCCGCCGACGCTGGCAAATCCCAGAAGTCACTTTCCGAATACTGCACCAGGGCCGAAGTTGACATCATTCCCGTGGCCTTCGTGTCTAACTTCAACCCCATACAGTTAGACTTGACAAATATGGCCGATGATAAGAACATGGCTGAGGAGATCACCACGTGCCAGAACGCCGGTAAGACTATATTACTATCCATCGGAGGAGCTACGTTTACTTCGGGGCCTTCGAGCCCACAAGATGCTCAATCTCTGGCCGACCAAATTTGGGCAATGTTCGGCCCCCCTGGTAATGGAGACGGCGGTAACCGTCCTTTCGGTAACGCAGTTGTCGATGGCTTCGATCTCGATATCGAAGCCCCGCTCCCAAACATGGCACCCTTCGCTGCGCGATTACGCGAGAATATCGACAAGGCCAACGCCGGCGGCAACCGAAAGTTCTACCTCTCCGCGGCGCCTCAGTGCCCGTTCCCAGACTATAACAACCAGGCCATGCTGCAGGGCGACGGGGCCGTAGCCTTCGACTTCGTTATGGTGCAGTTCTATAACAACCGCAAATGCGATATCCGAGTCTTCAACGGCCCCGGTTCCGATCCCGTCTCAACACGAGATACGAACGACCCTATGAAGACAGGCTTCAATATGGCTCAGTGGGACGAGTGGGCGCGCACAAGCAAGAACCCCAACGCCAAGGTATTCCTCGGCATCCCAGGTGGCCCCACGGCCGTGACCCCGTCCGAAAAGGCGTCGTACAAGGCACCAAATGCTTTAGGCCCCATCATCGCCTACAGCAAGCAGTTCTCGAGTTTTGGCGGGGTCATGATCTGGGACATGTCTCAGGTCTGGGCCAACCCCAGCTTCCTAGATGCCATCTCCAAAGATGTCAAGTGTCCACCTAAAGGGAATGCTGCGCGATCTACTAGCGCTGCTACCCAGATGATACGACGAACGCATCAACGAGAGTGGCAGTCATGACTGGCTTCTGTTGAATTTTTTTCTATTTAATTCGATTTTGATGGGTAGAGGCGTTGGGAGTTCTTTAGGGACTCCCGTAATGCAGTTAGTAGGCTGCCCAAAGGCGATGATTCTACTGGAGATAATATAGGAGTTCCCAGGAGTTTCCTGCTGTGCATACATTTATATTATACCTACAGGTTGGGTTAAGAGGGAAGTTTCATTCTGGCTAGGTTCTGGAGAGTTAGAATAGTCCCCCATTGATACCCCCAATTACGCCCATGAGAAGCGGACGAGATTGCATCATATTAGGTAGTTTAGTTAATTTATTTTTTTGGTTAATACGTTAAAACCAGACTTTTGTGAATATTCTTATTTTTGAAATACTTTGAATAGTTCTCTCCACCCCCTTTTCTTTTCCGTGAGCAGAAAGGGGGCATTCTAGCAAGTTATCGGTCTATCGTCGAATCCACATGCACGATTATGTCTCAGACATTCCCTACGCTATGCCCGTTATTCCCGCTATCAGCTAGTGTCCATAGCTCCCTGAACCTGGATTCATGTGTTTGGGTGGCCTGTCTCAACTATACTTCCCTTATCCATTACTATAACTATGTCAAATCCAAGCACCACATCCAACCGGTGGCTGGCCATGGTGACTTGTATACCCTTCGAACTCTTCCCTTATGATGTTCTGTATTTCCCTGTTTATGCCCCGGTCTACATTCGAACTGACCCCATTCAGAAGCAGGATCCCGCCATCATTACGCTTTTCTCTCCTAATTCTGATTGAAGTTGTCTCGTTCCAAGCCTCCGCCTCAGAATGGCACGTGCAAGATTGAATAGCTGCTATTGACCCCCCTGAGAGAGTATCCGCAAACATTCCAGTCGCGAGACTACCACCCTCGTCGATAAAATCCTACAGCTTCACAATTTTTAGCACAGCACGATACTCGTTTTCATTGGGAATACCAAACGGGTCCATGTTAGTTTGGAAAGACATGCCGTTAGGTAAGAACACCGGGTCTTGAGGTACGGCAATTATACGCTGGCGAAGAGTAGCGCGATCGATTTTGTGGAGGGGAATATCACCAACAGTGATTCTCTCAGCTCATGATAAAATAGGATTAACATTATGTTCATATACCTCGTGCGATGTGATCTAAACTAAATACGTATATGTACCAAGGTGTCTCGTAGATAAAACTGTTGCCTATGGATAGGATTGATCCTGTATTTGGCTAAATTATGTCTCCTTCCAAGTTGTATACTATTGAGTTATATAACCATTAGTAGTATAGTACAAATAAGAGGTACATATCTTACTGTTCTAGTCCTCCTAGACTTGTCATCTATTTCTCTGTTATAGTCCTTTCCCATGTTTCCGTGACAATCCTCCAGTATCGTTCGCCATCTGATCTCATATGCGATACGTGTGGACTACATTCGAACACTTCTATTCGTACCTCTAGTCCCTTCGCCACAGCTTGCCTTGCATGCATTTCGACATGCCTCCAATCAACCATGAGATCAGCTTTGCCGTATATATATGAACGATTCGTCTGCTTGACCAAGTCTAAGTTGTTGAGAACCCTCCAATTTACCGAAAGGAAATTCTCGCCAGTTATGAATCTTAGAGCATGCAAGATCCAGAGGCAGGTAACAAACGCAATGACTAACGGAGTCGCGATCAACCGTAGGAGGCCCTTAGGAAAGTTGATTATCATTACATTATAAGTAGGAGAAAATGAAAATAACCCGGGACACGAATCGTATACTGCAGCATGAAGCGGAAAGGGGCGCCCTGTTTGAGATTGGAACAGTTCATATAACGCCCGCATAGTAGTCGAGCCACCATTCGAGAATACGTGCTAAATACACGTTAGTATCTTTGCAAAGCACCAAGTATAACTTCCCATCTTGTGTAGACACGTCTTTGAAAATTAGGAGGATGTAAAAAAGAACAATGAAAAAGAGGCATTTCGTTTTAATACGCCAGAGTTTTCATGCATACCGTTAGTATCTCAGGTTCAGTTGGGGATGCCGACAGAAAGCCCGAATCGAGCTGGGACAGAAGGTATGTGAAAGCAGGTTCAACAGTTTTCTGTGCAAGGGATCGAGACATGGATTCCTTGAAGACAAACTTGGCCAGTATGATCCTGGAAGTAGGATAAATAGCTTGGTAACGCGTGATATACTTGGCAATGTGTAAGTCTTGTGCGTCCATCCACGATGCAACGAAGATGAGCTTCGGGACTCGCAATCGGGTAGTTTGTCGTGTAACGATAGATTCGGGTTCATAGATATATACGAAGGGAGTCAGTTCCTTCATCATCGATAGTGGTTTAACCACAGCCGTGGCCGGTTGGTTTGATGCCATCTCGTAGTTAAAGTTATTAAATTATTAAATATTGTCTGTTGATTATCAATTCCTCGTGTTATATATATATATAACTACCATAGCGGGGGTATGTGGGTACAGGGAACCGTTCCTTATTTAAAAAAACGTTCCCTGAAATGTTTTCATACCATAACAGTTGCCTCGTTCCCTACTGTGAAAATGGTTCTCAAAAAGGGAATGGTTCCCAAATCGTGGAATTTTGTCATTTCACGTGACTTTCACGTGAAAAAGTGGGTCTAAAAGTCAAAAAAGTCAAAAAATTAGAAGGACTGGTCCTCGAACCCACCACTCTCGCGTTCGTGTAACCATAAACCCCACCATTAAGGTTAAAGTTTAAAGTGTAAACATTTGAGCTAATGGGACGAGGTGGCCAATCTCATCGAATTATTTCATTGTACAATTTTTTGGTTTTTAGCCCTTATAACCTTTACTTCCGAAATATTATTTTATTAAAAAAAAAAAAACTTTAATGAAAAAAAAAAATTTTAAAAATTTTTTTTTAAAATTTGTTTTTGTAAATGATTTTTTTTAAAAATTACAGGGTAACCCCTCCCGTACTTAGCCATTTTGACCAAAAAGGGTTTTTTTTCTTTTTTTTTAGGTAAAATTGACGAGAATGCTTCCCAAAAAGGGAACGGTTCTATAACAGGGAATGGTTCTTGGCACTAAGAACATGGGATCCAAGGTGGGCCCAAAAATCCCAAATGTAGACCCACTTATTTGCGGATTCAGCCAATCAGAGGCCTGGAATCAAGGGAACGTTCCCTATTAGGGAACCGTTCCCCAAAAATAACCATTCTCTGAAAACCCCCACCTCCGCTATGGTATATATATATAAGTTATGATAACAACTTAGTTTGGGATTTATATTATTTATATATTTATAAGGTATTTATATCAAAGGTCGGAAGGGATATTTGATGCCTCCGCAGTGCCAAGATACATATCTATCCATAGATCTGGGTAATTTCGGCGTAACCCTTGCTCCGTTTGATCACTATTAATCGGTCATAACGGAAGTTCAAGTTGCCGACCCGCGTTTTATCACTCTCATATAGATATATCCTGCGTATATCTTCAATGTTGAAAGAGAGTATCAACTTACGAGTAGTAATGTCAAACATAACACAAGCGCGACATAATCTTGAAGAACGACGGTTACATGTATCCTAAAGCATACTGCAAGATACTACATACAGACAGATAAGCGAGTGCCTTGTATCTGTGCTACTTACATATCGATTCTCTGAATTCAGTCGATGTGTGTAACTCAGTTAAGCAAACTTCCAACTACCTAGTTATGACTTGCTATTTCTATAAACTGCATCTTATACGGATCCATATGCGGATATCTTATAATAAATATCCACATGCAAACAAGTTGAAATAGCTATAGCGTACCTATACTATCACTTACATTATCTAGGTAGGTATGTAATGTATGACCTTATACATCTGCAGTGACCCGCGTCCAGATTCCCCCCCCCCCTGATTTCATTACGGCTTCCTACGTAGGTTACTTCTTACATCGGTAAGGCAATGTCAAATCATATCCTTGTCGAAACGAACGACTATGTGTAGTGTGTACGTGTGCCCAGTCTAAATACATGTTATGCAGGGTCAACTCTGAAGCCCTCGGATTTCTATAAGTCTAAGACCGAACTCACTCTTAGATGACAGTTCCAACCACAACTTTAACCTCTTCTATTAAACCCATTTCCCACTTACACTTTTAATACGACCCTCCGAATGACATTCAATATGATGACTCTAAAGCCACTAGCTCTGTTCGGGCTTCTGGTCCTATCTCTAGCTGCCCCTACCCTTGTCCAGTTGCCTTCGCTCAATTATACCCAAAGCCTTACCTCTGGGGATTTTATCCACTCACTATCTCTTCCCGGTTTCCGGTTCCGTCGTACCAAGCCACTTACTTCAATATCTATTGATAGAAAGGTCCAAAACTATATAGACTTGAGACGTATTCCCCACGATGTGCGCAAACCACGTCGCTCCGCGGCGATCTTGCTTGGTCAAGTCCAACGCAGTAGCGGCGGAAAGGGGTATGAAAACGTTACAGCTATTAATCACTATGCCGCCGAGTATGCGGTACAAGCTTCATTCAATGGGCGGCAAATGGACGTTGTTATAGATTCAGGGTCTGCAGATACCTGTAAGTCAACATTGAGAACCCTCGTTCACGTGTTAGGTTTTTGACCATAGCTCATATTTACAGGGGTCATAGGATCCAACTTCAGCTGTAAAGGGAGTCTGAATGAGACCGTATCAGATGATCTATGTGCTCTCGGCCCTGCATTCGCAGGCAATTTCACTGGGGGGGCTCTGCCTAATATGCATTTTGCTATTAAATACGGGGACGGCGAAAGCGTACAGGGCCGTAAGTAGAACTCTATAAGGAATTATAACGGAGAAGTGTCATCGAAAGAACAAAATGCTAACTCTTTAAGATAGTATTAGGGAAAATGGTGAGTAATTTATAATACCTACATAATGTAAAAGTAATAGCGGAGGATGTCCTATGCAGATCCAGGCTACGTAAATACACATATTAACGGGTATCCTGTATTATCCACGGGAGTAGCCATTATCTAATTAGTATATCATCTAGGACGTCGACTTTGCAGGAGTAACGGTCTTCGATCAGGAAATTGCAATTGCTAGCCAAGGCACATGGCGCGGTTAGTATATGCCTTATCTCTCGGTAGCATCTTTTTTTCATTAGTACTCTAACTTGAGTTTTCAGGTAATAATGTCACTTCTGGCATCCTTGGGCTCGCCTACCCGTCCCTCACTAACGCGTACTGGGGAGACGACATTTATGACAATAGCCAGTTTCTCTCAGTTCCATATTCGCCCCTCTTTACATCAATGGTCACCGGTGGGTTGACCGCGCCATACTGGACCATTGCTAGTATGCTAGTTCCTCTTCCCTCTTTCCTAGAAGTATACTGATATAATGGTAGTGGCTAGAAACTCTTCCCTTGGTTCCGTGAGCATCGGCGGAATGCCACCAGTAGATATTAGTAAGAGCGACCACGACCAGACCCCTATTATCATTGTATGTAAGCTCATTCCCTACTAAAGTCTTCCATAAGTTGGTATGTACATTAACAAATCAGGCGGATATGATCGACAGAGACAGTACTTCTTGGAAGCCATCTTTCTATACCATCGTACCAACAGCTTTTCGATTCGGGGGAATTACGACGGGCGGGCATTATCCGTTCATCTTAGACACGGCTACATCGTTAATCTATCTCCCACCAGGTGAATACACTTTATTTAAACAGTCAAAGGTATAGGTAGCTAATCTTGTGGTTAAGACCTGGCTGAAATGGTCAATGGCAAGTTCGACCCGCCTGCATCATATCTCTGGAATTACGGTGCATACTTTACAAGCTGCGATGCTATCCCCCCAAGTTTTGGGGTCCAGATTGGAGGGACTACCTTCTGGGTTAACCCTAAGGATCTACTAAACAAGGAGGAGAGGGACCCTCTGACTAACCTATGCCAAACTGGAATCGGAAATGGAGGTACTGGTCCTTACATCTTGGGAATTACATTTTTGACCAACGTTGTTGCGATGATGAATATCGGATCTGGTAACATCGAGTTCTGGAGTCACCAGTTCTACTAAGATTGAAAAAAGACAACTCTTATATGTTTGCGAAATATAATACTAATAAGTATAAGGCGGACATGTTGGCCAGATTCCAGATTGTTAATCATAAATCGGTCTCGTTCGTCATCTAATAATTCCGCTTCGTTAATAAAATAGGGAGAAATCTCATGTAAGAGCTGACTATTTAGTTAGAAAGCTGTGATAAAATAGTGCAATACTATACACCTTGAGTAATATTATGTGCCTACATATGTTCTTCCCCAAGGACTAACCGAAATAGGGGTTCCAGAAGGTCGGCATAGGATCTCCCGATATCCCTGTCGGCTCCTCTAAATCTGCTTGGCTGGGAATCTCCGTTCAGGCATTGCACGTGGTGTCGTGAATTCTGCGCGCTATCCTCACCGATAGGGATTGTCCTCGTTATCTCGAAATAGAGTCTTCATCTTCTCTGGTCAGTTTCAGACGATGAAAGTAATTTAGCAGATCTAGTAAATTTCGTTAGACGGATCAAGATCTCAAGCCAACCTGATCCTTCTTTCTGGTTGCTTCAAGCACTACATGGTTCCCCGGAACGGTTTACGTAAATCCCGCATAGCGAGTAGACGTCGCAACGGTCAAACAGCATTGATATTAGCGGTCAAGATAAATACTAAGGAGGCCTCAAGCGTAGGATCCTATGGTCTACTAGGGCAGGAAGAACATCTTTATCATAGGCCGGATCTCACGGCGGGAACCCGAACTATACAAAATTGCCACGATGAGGGGCGTCGTTGCAGGGGGCCGAAGAGGTCACGCGTGGAGTTTTTCCAAGGTGAGATGATGTGTTTTACTTCTCGACACGAACTTGTTTGCTTCTTTCTACTACCGCCGCCTGGGATTTATAATGTAGCGGATAATCAGCCCCCGTGACAGTACGGAGCGGGATCCAATCGCGATTGCGGGTTTGTTACTTGGTATGGTCCTATGGTCTGTGTGAAGAGCGGAAGTATGGCCGATTTAGTCAAAGTTGACTTATAGACTATTATTTTCTGACGTGGAAGACCTCGGTGGCTGCTGGGGGTTAAAAGGAATTGGTGTATCGTGGCACCAACCACATGATGTGTGATTTACACCGGCAGTCATTCTTTTTTGCTGAATGCAGGAGTTGTCGGGAATCTTCCCAAGCGGGAAATGAAGAAGATAATGTTTTCGGGAGTAGTCGGTTGCGGGTGGACGGATTCTTATATTATTAGGTTAAGGCATAGGCAATTAGGATTCCGGCGAGTTGCCGAGGACTTTTATTTATTTTTGTGTATTTGATTCCGATGTTGAAGACGGGACGGGGACCCCTGATAGTTCATGGTTTCTTGTTGTGTGTCTCGAATAGAAACGAAAAGAGATATGAAAAATTTAATACCAAAGTTGGTACTAAAGTTGGTTTAATACATGTTTGGTTGATGATAACTAGCCAGATAGCTAAGCAATCAGCAAGAAGCAGCAAGCAAGCAACAAGTTTATGGTCAGGCAAGTGTAGGCTGTAAAATCCATAGCTGAAAGGCTATCTAAAACTCTAAAAGAACAGGGTCCAGCTCGGCTCATATTAATTTCTGATTGGTTCTCTCGGCTTTCTCCATTGGTCCTTTTTGCCCCGCATCCCGATACAAAGCGGGTTCTCCATTAGAATGCGGGGCCCTATTGCCGACTTTTTATATTTTTTTCTTGAGCTACCCCAGCTGCCTTGTGTTGCGCTGTAGCTGCGCTGTAGCTACCTGTCTGTTGTACATTTGCTAGACCCTGTCGCTGGTTCCTGAGAATCCCGGTGTTGCATCCAATCATGTCCCAGTAGTGACGGAATCTCCTGCATCACCGCAACTTTCCTTCCCATCTATGAATCCAGCCCATTGTCTTCTTTCTTCTCTGGATGCAACACTACATACACCACCACCCATAGCTTTTTTTTTCCCACTATTTGAATACCAAAATTATTAGAAGAAGAAGAATACCAACGTGATATAGTCTCTTCTTTACTGGTTGTCTTTTTTTAACACCTGATCAGAATTCATAATCTCATCTCATCTCATCTAATTCCTTTTCTCCGATTTTCAAATTCGCTTCTTGTCCGCATTGTCGTATTCTCTGTACTCTCTACTACCCATCTTACCTATTGCCTCACATGCTCCCGTTGCTTACGCCTACACTTACAACCTCGCTACATCGGAAAGTTGGAGAATATGGCACCAGGCACTAACGGCCGCGTCGTCCAGGTTGAGGACACCAAGATCTGCGTTGTCATGGTTGGCTTGCCTGCACGAGGGAAGAGTTACATAGCACAGAAAGGTACTACCAATCCCTCCCCTCTTCTTCCTCCTCTTCTGTCTAGCTATTGCAAAACTTTAGAAGGCTGACCTGTCTTACTCGTTCTGAAGCCCAGCGTTACCTTCAATGGCTCTCCATCGACGCCAAGACATTCAACGTCGGTAACTACCGACGTCATGACGCTCCTCAACCGCCAGCCGATTTCTTTGCTACTAGCAATCTCGATGGAGAACGCAGACGTCGCGTCGCCGCCGAGGCCGCTATTGCCGATATGCTAAGCTGGTTTCGCCAAGGCGGTGTGATCGGTATCCTTGATGCTACCAATTCTACTAAGGAACGCAGGAAATGGGTCTACGACTTATGTACCAAGGAGGGTATTGAAGTCTTGTTCGTTGAATCCAAGTGTGATAATGAGGACCTCATCATGGCCAACATCCGAGACGTTAAAACTACCAGTCCTGACTACAAGGGCCAGGATCCTGAGAAAGCCGCTCTAGATTTCCGCAATCGAATAAAGAACTACGAGAAAGCATATAAGAGCATTGATGCTGACGGTGACGAGAATGAATATACCTACCTCAAGATTATGGATGTTGGGTCTCAGGTTATTATCAACCGTATACAAGATTACCTACAAAGTCGGGTAGTCTACTATTTAATGAACTTGCACATCCGGCCGAGATCAGTGTGGCTCTCGAGGCATGGAGAATCACTGTACAACCTTTATGGACGAATCGGTGGAGATGCGGATCTATCTCCACGAGGACATCAATATGCTAAGAAGTTGCCTGAGCTCGTTCGTCAGTCTGTCGGTGTAAGTTTATATCTAACCTAAAAGCTTATGTTGGATAGCAAGACTTACATGATTTGATAGGGTGATCGCCCCCTCACGGTATGGACCTCGACCCTGAAGCGCACTATACAAACGGCTCGTTTCCTACCTGAGAATTACAACCAATTGCAGTGGAAAGCATTAGACGAGCTCGATGCGGGCGTCTGTGACGGCATGACGTACCAGGAGATCAAGGACGTTTACCCAGAGGATTTCGTAGCGCGCGACGAAGATAAATATAATTACCGCTACCGCGGTGGCGAGTCTTACCGCGACGTTGTTATCCGTCTCGAACCTATTATAATGGAGCTTGAACGATCTGAGGATATCCTGATTGTTACCCATCAAGCCATATTGCGCTGTATATATGCATACTTCATGAAGAAGGACCAGTCTCGCAGTCCCTGGATGAATGTCCCGCTCCACTGCCTCATCAAGCTCACACCACGTGCCTACGGTACCGATGAGGAAAGATATCAAGCTGATATTCCTGCTGTTAGCACGTGGAGAGGTAAGGGAAGCACCGCTAAGCACGAAGACCCTGTCCCAGAGGCGAATCTGGGTTACACTCCGACGGCGGCAGTTCACTAAGAATCTGCCTCGATGACTTTTGGTATTTTGGTATTATGACTATGACGAAAATAAGAAAGGTAGGGTAGAGCAGGACAACTACCACTACTAGACGGTCCGGTGGATTGGTTCAGAAGGGCGCATTAACGGATGAATACATTGTTACGGTTCTTGTTTTGGCAACCGGCTTTGTGGATAAAAAGGAATCGCCGCATATTAATATACATAGAGTGGGGTGGGCTGCTTGCATGAAATAAGTGTCCGGTGTTGTAAATATATTTCCATACCTTTATATATCCCATGGGCACTAGATCATTGATAAAGGTTAAAAAAATTGTGTTGGTAACAACTCTACTTCTTCATTTCTTAGAGGTGTACATGATACTATATTCTAAGGGGAATACTTACCTGTACTTACCTGTACCTAAGGTATCTGTAGGTATATACCTCTAACCTACCTGTATGTTAGGATTATCTTACATTGAAATCACGTGCGCTTTATTTCGCTGTTACAGTGTCTGCATCACGCAATGAGAGCTAAAATGATCGAGTTGAAGTAAGTTCCGATTGCTTGGGAGCTAGACGTGAGTATGTTGGATACTATATCAACCCCTTTTCTGTCTTAAATTACTTCATTACTCTTTATACACACCTATACAGCCAACGCCATCAGATGTGAGAGATACAAGAAATATAAATCTCCACGCGAGAGCCCCCATTAACACTTGTCAACATTATTTCACTTGATTAATCAAGCGCCAATAACTTCCCAATAACTAACATACGTTGTAGGTGGGTAGACTGCCGCCCTGGTAAATGAAGCCAGCCTCCCACTGTGGCTCGTCCAAGCTGATGAGGGTGCCGGCCTGACCGCCGGCTACGCATAGGGCTTCAGCTGAGGCAAGCTGGCTGCCGACGAAGTTGGTATCGGTCGACAGTTGTTGACATAAAGCACAAAAGAAGCCCCAACACGTTCCGTATTGGAACAATAGGCACGCGTTGGGCGCTACTATTAGGGGTTGGTCCAGTGCAAACACCTCGTCGATTACGTTGTTGCAGTCGCTGTCACCAGGTGGGGGGCTCTATGGACAAAGGGCGAAATATTAGTAAAGGAATGGACATAAGTAAGACAAGACGGGTGGATGAAAGACTTGAGTTTCGACGTGGTCTTTTGAATATGGCATATAATTGTGGTCGACACAACTACTATGAAAAGGGGGACAAGAAACGAGAGACGTACCGAGTTCCTGCATTCATAGAAGTCCCCGGCGGTGGATTGGCGCGACGATAGGACTGAGCTGGTGGGAACTTGCTTCAAGTTCACCTTATCGAGATGTAGCGACGGCTGGATAGTCTCAATTTCATACACGGGCTGTGGCCGGCGGGCTTCCTTTTGGACGTGGTTAAACCCGTCTACAGCAGAGGCGGCGAAGCCAGCAATAAGAGTGAGGAAGAAGGTTGACTTCATGGTGGCAGAAGTTTATTTGAATTACGTGATGAGGATTGATCGACAGAGGCTGATATTCTCCGGGAATGGTGCAACATCTTTCCCAACCAGAAGACTATACGCACACTTTTTATACTACTTTCCCCACGCACATATCATACGCTTGGCTTGCAGGGAGACAACAAACAGATAGGACTACACTCCGACATACGGTAACCTTGAGCCCTAGGACCTGCCGGATGAGGCATTGGACGTTCTCGCCTCGGTGGGCAGATGATAGCTCGCGGTCTCGACCTGATCGCAACTCAGCTCGTAGTCGATCTGGAGACTAGCCATAATGTCCATAGCCATGCTTCTACGCGGTTCTTCCTAGGCGATAGATGTGCCGGCCCTACCAGTCTGAATCCTGTCATGACCTAAGCCTCGCAACCCCCCAGCATCGTCCAATGATTTCCAACTTTCTCAGCAGCTTGTAAGGCGCCGAGCTCCACCTCAGCCGTGGCCATCATATCCCCATGGCACACCCTTGCGGAGTTCTACCAGAGAACATGCCAAAAGGCCGGACGAGTCCGAGTCTCGGCCGCGTGATACGACATGATCCAAGTAATATCTTGAGCTTACAATCACCTCACAGCTACCTTATTGAGATGCCTACTCGCAACGGTGTCACATCACACTGCAACGTGGTACCCAAGCCCAAATCCAATAAGACTAGAACACGGGAGACGGGCACGGAGGAAGAGGGTAGTAGTTCGGCCGATGGTGATGAGCCTAGCGCACCACGAGTACAAGAATGATGTTGAGGCGGAGAAGGGCAGTGAATAGGGGTAAGTGGAATATTCTACTGGGGGGACGGTCCATCATACCTGCAGAAATGGAATCTATGAGGACAACATTTCCCGGCAGTATGAATGCATATAATACCTATAGAACAGTCAGTTTCCAGGACTCCTCCCAACCTGAGTAGCGGATATGCTTCCCCATAGTATAATATCAACTAATATATCTGACAGAGATTACCAAGCATCTGGGGTACCGAACCCTCAACCTATCTCACACGGGTCATGAGATATAGGATTCC
Organism: Daldinia childiae; assembly: GCF_008694065.1. NCBI lineage: Eukaryota > Fungi > Ascomycota > Sordariomycetes > Xylariales > Hypoxylaceae > Daldinia > Daldinia childiae. The sequence goes on along the minus strand of NW_022984654.1, from coordinate 1,279,628 downwards.
AAGCTGAACTGGTGCCGAGAATCTAATTTAAAAAAAAAACCGACGATGCCGCGGCCAGGACGCCGGGTAAGGCAGCTCTGAGAACGGATAGGAAAGGCGCGTGAGCGAATGGTATGGGGGTTAAGTCGCGAGCCAGAACGAGGAAGAACTACGTCGACTTTATCCGCGAATTTATCCAGTGCAACGGTATGCAAGCTGTAATGCACCTCAACCTGCAACCCTCGCGTTCGAGAAAGGGCATCAAGAGACAATAAGCGAGGGAGTGGGAACAAGTACCCGGCAGCCTGGAAGGATTTAGTAGGTAATAATATCGAGAGCGATGACCGGTAGTGCTTTTCATTTATAACACGTTTGTAATATCAGTTGCCGCATCAGCATTGGTAGAGATATCTAGAGCCAAGGACGGAAGACGCGGCCTGGGGGGGTACGAGATATACGAGGTGTGATGGTAGACTGTAGTATTGACTTTTATTTATAATAAACTGAGGTGTTGGGAAATCAAAGCAGAAGGGAGGTCGAGGTTATTCATGAGCCAACCTAGATTGATCTCTATATAATATAAGCCTGTATTTTTCATATCATTTCAAGAATAGGATATAAAATATAAATGAAATGATATTATATATCTATACTTTGATATATTAGCATTCCATAGATAATTTATTATGAGTGTACATTGTTAATAATAAGATGAATGGATATAGGTAGGTACCTAATAGTTATAAAGTTGTTGAAGTTGTCGAAGTTGTCGAGATCAGATTCTATATAGCGCATATCCTAATAGAGATTGATTATACCTAGACACGCACGGACCATGATAGGTACATATGTACTCATACTAATAGACCCACTTGTGCTTATCAGAATATTTTTCAATCGATAAGCAAAAAAATTCCCTGAGCAAATGGAACAACGGGTAAAAGCAGACAGCCCACTTCTCAAATCAACATTTATATAACCAACAATTAATACAAATCAATACAACATTTTCTCAGTAACTATGGAGTCAACCAAGTATGCCAAAAAGAGAAAGTTCAAGGATGCCAATGGCTCCAAAAGCGTCGAGTCAAAGTTAAAGGCGCTTCCCGTTAAGGCACCCAAATCCAAGAAGCTAAAGCGAGCTGCACCCGAGATTGCTACTGAATCCTCGAATGACGACTCTGAAGCCGAAGATGACGTCCAAGAACAAGATTCGGATGATAGTGAAAAAGAAGATGGTCAGGATGAGGAAGAAATAGAAGAAGAGGATGCGAAAGAAATCTCTGAATTGAATAAGAGAGTGGAAGCGGCGAATGCTGAGGACGAGGACGATGGTCAAAGTCTTCAAAATACAGATTTGCCTACCGATAGCGCCATCGCCGCCCTCCAGACTGCGATCGGTTCTGATGCGCAAAACTTCGCCGACTTAAACTTGTCAGAAAAGACCAACAAGGCTATCAAGGAAGATATGGGCTTTGAAAAGATGACAACTATTCAACGGAAAGCAATTCCACCTTTACTAGCTGGCCGTGATGTGCTCGGTGCTGCAAAGACAGGTAGCGGAAAGACTTTAGCCTTCTTAATCCCAGCGGTAGAAATGCTGAGCGCACTACGATTCAAGCCGCGAAACGGAACCGGTGTTATCGTCGTCTCTCCTACAAGAGAGTTAGCCCTACAAATTTTCGGCGTTGCCCGCGAATTGATGGCGCATCACTCCCAGACATATGGCATAGTTATTGGAGGCGCAAACCGCAGGGCAGAGGCCGAAAAGCTATCCAAGGGAGTGAATCTCATAATTGCGACACCCGGGCGACTCCTAGATCATCTACAAAATACCCCTTTTGTCTTCAAGAATCTAAAGTCTCTGATTATAGACGAGGCCGATCGTATATTAGAAATAGGTTTCGAAGATGAAATGCGCCAAATCATCAAGATCCTACCTAGCGAAGGCAGACAGACCATGCTCTTCTCCGCGACGCAGACGACCAAAGTTGAAGATCTTGCCAGGATTTCTCTTCGACCGGGTCCTCTCTACATTAACGTCGATGAAGAGAGTACCAACTCTACCGTTGCGGGGCTTGAGCAAGGATACGTTACCTGTGAAGCTGATAAGCGATTCCTTCTGCTTTTCTCGTTCCTGAAGCGTAACCTGAAGAAGAAGGTTATCGTGTTTTTCTCCAGCTGCGCCAGTGTCAATTACTATGCCGAGCTTTTAAATTACATCGATCTGTAAGTCCTCTGTTCCCAGTACCACGCCTCGGTCCGTTCATAGATTACTAACAATATTCGGTAGGCCTTGTCTATCTCTCCACGGCAAGCAGAAGCAACAAAAGCGGACAAACACGTTCTTTGAGTTCTGCAACGCCAAGACGGGCATCCTTCTATGTACAGATGTTGCCGCTCGTGGTTTGGATGTAAGTAGTCGAAGTAAATCTCACAGCAGCTTGCCACTAACTAGAGAATAGATCCCAGCAGTTGACTACATAGTTCAATTTGATCCTCCCGATGATCCCCGCGACTACATCCATCGGGTTGGTCGGACCGCACGTGGCGCAAATTCCAAAGGCCGCAGTCTCCTCTTCTTGCAACCCCACGAGCTTGGTTTCTTGTCTCACCTGAAAGAGGCTCGCGTGCCTGTACTCGAGTATGAATTCCCTGCGAAGAAGATTCTGAACGTCTCTTCGCAACTCGAAAAACTCATCTCACAGAACTACTATCTCAACCAGAGCGCCAAGGATGGTTATCGGTCATATCTGCACGCTTACGCAAGCCATAGCTTGCGTTCTGTTTTTGATATAAACAAGTTGGACTTGATAAAGGTCGCCAGAAGTTTCGGCTTCTCTACGCCTCCGCGGATCGACCTCACGTTAGGTGCGAGTATGAGCAGGGATAAGAAGGTGCAAGGAAGGAGGGCATATGGCAGCCAGCCAAGGCAAGCCCAGAAGTTCAAGAGGCGATAGTACTGGCCTGGGAATTCATAATTGTGGAGTTTCGGTTGTGCTTTGATACTATACCAGCTTCTGTTACTTAAATCCTTTATGCGAAAATAGACAGTATGATAACGCAAGGTCGGATGCAGCCACTACTAATGGGATGCTTTATCAGTGAGATTGAAGATAGCATGTTATAGACGCCATAATCAAATGCGCTCATATCTGCTTCATAGCATTGGCCGTACGATTTAATAGATCCCTTCTCGCATTCTCCATAGAGCCGGTGAAGGGCTATCAGGGGCTAGCTGTATTGGTTTATAGTAGCGTATCAGAACTGATAATAACTACCTGATAAGCAGCTTAACATTGTGGCGTATAGACATCCTTCCAGGAGATAGTTGAAGTCTCAAATATATATATATATACCTAGGTATACTGGTATCTCTCCATATGGCATATATAACCCAGAAAGAAAATAGACGTAAACCAACATCGCAGTATTCTTTATTTTTAGATCACGAATCAAAGCTATGCTCCATCTAACTGCAAATAATACAAAATTTCATGCATCAAATACCTTTTTAAAATGTCTGTAACATTGAAGGTTGGCTACTTTAAAAATGCCAAATTCAACGCTATATACTACACTCAGTAACACGTTCCAAAGGTCGTTTCGTGCTGGAAGCAGTTTAGCGTCAAGAGTTATGGCTTCGGTACCCCGACGGCAGACTCTCCCTACGACCCAATACTCGAGATACAATGGCCTAGGATCGACGAATGCCGCAGGGCACTGGCTATGGTGCCTCCCGAAGAAGCTTTGGTGATTATTAATGACGTCGAAAACTATAGCCTTGAAGACCTGAAGATGTGGCTTGTGGACGGGGAAGTCACTGTAGCGAATGTTGAGGTACTACGAGGTGGTGAGGATGGGAAGGGCGGTCTTCACTGTTTCCGCTTTAAGGAGCTTGTGTGAATGTGACATCGGACGCGAACAATTATATTTAGGAAATCAGCCAGTCTTAATTCTTCAGAGATGGGAAATCCTACAGACAGATTGTTAGGGATAAATACAGGGTTATCAACAAGACTGACGATGTTGGTTCTATTTACCTATACATTCGTTTTGTAGGAAGTGAGGATTTACACTCTTTCTAATAAACCAACTACTATACAGCACTTATATCATACGATATTATCACCGAGACATAGTGATAGTATATTACTGGCAAGCTGTAGCGATCTTACCAGTATTGGGTGAAGTCTGAGTTTACTCGGCTACAGCTTATGTATTCACGGTTATCAATATCCCGTACGAACTACGACCCGTAACATATGTAGTATGCTATATTCTATTTCCTTGAATCCTTAATGTCATACTAGCAAATATCTTATTTAGTAGCACGCGATTGACAGAACTCGGCAACCTGTACGCCCCAAGCCTCCTCCTTCTCAACGCCCGTACTCAGGCCTAGTTGAGGGCTGATATGATTGTGCCCGTCTAGGATATCGTAGTCGATATCGGCCTTCGTCCACTCCTTCTTGAACTGCTGTGCCGATTCATACATAAGCTCGGGGTCCAGTTCGCTAACGAGGATGCTGATCTTGACACCGGGTAAAACCGGCTCGGCGTCCTTCTTTTTCTCCTTCTCCAGAATACCAAGCGACGAGTTCTCCCGGATTTTGCCCTCCCCTAAGTATGCTCGTAGGATTGCGTTGTCGTCACCGCCCCAGTGGAACGGTACGCCGAGCAGTATCACGCCTCTGAGTAGCACACCCGGGCCTTTTCGCTCCTCGGATACAACCGACTCCCTAGACTCTTTGAATTCAGGGTCCAGGAGGTATGTCGTAACATGAATACCTCCAGCAGAATTACCCAGTAGAAACAAGTCAGTAGACTCATATCCCTCCTGCTTCGTCAACTCCTTCGCGATCCAGTCGATGACAAGCTTAACATCCTCGCCACCAGAGGGATACTTAGCGCCGTGAGAAATGAGGCGGTAGTCCGGGACGATAACAGTAAAGCCATAGCGGGAAGCGAAGAAGTGGCCAACATTCTTAAATACAAGGCCATGGGCATACTCCTCGTTTATCTTACTGCCGCCTACGAACCCGCCTCCGTATAGAAAGATGAACACGGGCTTCGCGCGGAACTGTGGGGCCGCTTTACCTTGGTTCGGATAATAGACGTCTAGCTGCTGTCGTGAAGTTGCCCCGTACTTATACGTCTCGCGTCGCGTAGACTTGATTTCGGTCTCCTTAGCGAGGACGAGCGGCGCGTAAGCCGCGAAAGTAGGTAGCAGTAAATCATCGATTCCACGCCCTAGCGGTCTCAACTTGTCCATTGTGTGTGTTAATGCGTACGAGGTAGTATATCTTCACTAACTAACTACTGCGAAGTATGGTGGTTTTTCAGGGTCCAACAGATTAGAAAGATGGTTGGTGGAGAGGTTTAAGACGGCGGCCCCAGTCCAGATCGAATGGTTAATATCGATCTCTACCGTAGCATTCGGTGGATTATTTGCATATGAATGCGGGGAATGACATGCAGCTCATAACCCATAAACCTGGCATCAGCATCGTTATTCCTCCATTGATCCTAGCGAGACGGGAAGTTTGACGTTGTCGTACGGTGACTTTCGGCATTTCTGTCCTACAGTCCTATAGGGGCCAAGACAAATAGTTACCGAGCGGACTTATATCGTTAGCTATGAGGCGAGGCCGCGCTAGGCTTGATTGTACTGTTATTATTGGATCACATTATACCCCTTTTGTTTACTTTCGGTGTCAGAATGGAGATAACTCCTAATAGTTAAAGCAAACTTTAGTTCTCAGCGCTTAATCCAAGTAAGGGGATGTTCAAAAAATTAAAAATAAAAGGTGTTTAATTTACTACAACAGATAACTAATAAATATATAAACCTATTACAATTTCTGTCCGGCAGTACCGGGCACGGTTTTAGCAACGGCAGCGGAACCCAGCACCTTGATAGGGGGGTACGGCAGCGAACTAGCCTTCAGAGTGCCGACTGGTGCTGAGTTCTGCGAGCCTCCAAGATTGACATCGTCGAGGACGGCAAAGCCAGTTTCCTTAGAGTCAGCGAAGAAGACTGCGTTCTTAGCGCTATTCTTGAAGGCAGAGCTTTGAATCAGAACTTGAGCGCCCATCCGGGTATTGACACCAGTTCCGATCAATGAGTCCCAGAATGTGTTGACGATATGCACGGTTGCGAAGCGGATTAGAGGTGCCCGACTATACGTATTAAAGAAGTGATTGCCGGCATAAGTGACGTGAAGGGATCCTTTATCCTCCTTGGCGTTGCTGTCCGAGTGACCGATCAATGACGCTTTCCAATGATCATGCAAGTATGTGTTCGACACGGTAACCCACTCAGATCCGTGCGAGATATCGAGTAGTCCGTCAAGATCGTCTTTGCCGAGTTTTAGGTCACCGGATAGGTCGCAATGGTCAACCCAGACGTTTGATGATGCATCGATGCCGATGGCGTCGCCATTCTTAGCTAGGACCTTAGAGATCTTCATGTTACGGATAATAACATTATTAACTTTGCGAATGTATAGACCGACACCGGTAAGAGAACTACCCTTCTCTCCATAAATAGTCTTGTCGGCGGAGACGCGTACTTTGGCAGAGCCGGAGATGGCACCAGAGACGATGATAGTGAGAGGGCCTTCCTGTTTAGCTGCCTTGGTGAGGCTATCGACATCGGTTACGGTCACGGTCTTACCCGCGGCGCCACCTTTCGTTCCGCCGTTCAGGGTGCAGTAGCCGATAGAGCATGCCTCAGCGGCCTGTCTTCGAGCAATGCTATTGCGTGCAACGACATCGTTAAGAGGAGAGGCTATAGCGAAAGCCGCAAATAGCGAAACAGCCGAGAACTTCATATTTGTAGTGTAATAAACGAATGTTACGGCTCCAAATACGCCCAAATGATAAAGACAGGATAGTTGAGTATGAGGTGTAAATGAGTGAATGAGGTGAGCTGATCATACTCGTTATATTATGTCTTTTAATGCCTGGGGAAAGAGTCATTATATAAGAATTATGTCTCCTTAAACATTCCCCATAGAACGGTATATTCCAATATAGGATACCATCATCATATGAGTCCTGCGTGTTATGGACATGACTATTGGCAGAGAAGTGGATTCGGACAGAGGATGCATCAGGAAAGGTTGAAGAAAATACAATATTCAAGGGGCATGGTTCCCGCCTACTAAAAAGCTTGTCTAGTCTTGGCGGACATACCTCCTTCGAATAACCAGGTACCAAGAGGTGATCACAAGCCAAAAGAACCAGTATAAGTTCATCATGTTTGAAAAAAGGGCGGATAGAAGCAGATGAAGTGCAAACCGAGGTTAAGCCCGGTGGGCGTGAGCCATAACCCCTGAAATCTCCAATCTCTCGATTTATATACAAGTCCGGGCTTATATCTTATATAGGGCAATGATGTGACATGCTGTTGGTCGCTCATTCGACATTGCACGTTGCGATCCACCGGGACCGTTCAGTGGCCGTTCACATTACCATTAGAAGATGGAAAGCATACGATAAATTAATCCGTTGCTATGATTTCTTAGAATAACTCGGGTTAAAACATTGCGAGTTAAAGAAAAGACGCTTTAAGAGAGTTATAGCAAGGGTGGTTATAATTTGTAATGCCAACCCAACACTACTTATCACCACCTTAACCCACACGTATAATAGATGTTTCACCAAAGAATAATGTTCAACGCCGCGCAGTAAATATACAAATAACTCAATCCAACTCTAATGTCCGGCCAGCCAAGCAACTAGCCAAGCAATAATGATACGCCCATCTCTCGTATACACAATAAGAGCCCCGTGGCTGCTGCATATCGACCTGAAGAAACGTTCAAGTTCTTGTTTCACCAACAGTACCAGAAACCCAACTACACCGAAACTAATTAGAATACGAGTTCTAGGCAAAGATATAGTATAACTGAGAAGATACCTAACTGAAGGCTAACTTACCGTTTCCACATCTTGCCTACATATCCAGTGTTATACTGATCTGATATGCTCTCGCGTCTTTTGATGGCCTCTTTATCGGTGGGTCTCTTTTGATCGTAGAGGTTATTGAAATCAGGACCGGAGAACTGGACAGTTGTTGTTAGCTCGAAGTCATCAAGTGAGAATCTAGAGCGTCGACTTACAGAGCCAGAATTAGTGTTTCTACCACCTTGCTGACTGGCCTTTCTGCCTTCGGACTGTGCGGTATCCCGGTTGCTCATGTTGATTGAAAATGTAGGTAATCTGTAAATATTGGTAACTAGTAAATTATCTCAATATGGTCCAAATGTAGAAGATTTATTTTTCGTATATATATTAGAAGCCTTCATAAACACTTGAAAGAACGATTATATAAGATTCTAAAGAAAGAAGCGGATCTCTCAACCATAGGAAATTCTATAATACTATTGGATAAGCCTCAATGAATGATGAGTATTGACGTACTCGGTACCGTGACAAAAAGCATAATCTCATTGGCGAATTACGGTGACGAAGTGGTGAAGTCACCAATCATCACACAACCAACCATGTGGCCGTACATAAAAGGGTCTGAGTCAAGCAAGCCCACAAAGACGGATAGCTACGATGGCGGGAAAGGGGTTTGGAAGGGAGATCGAATAATAAGACTTAGACTAAAAGACTTAATCTAGTCTAACCTAGTTACTAAATTCTTAGGCTACTAAGAAGGTCAAGACCCGGTTATATCAGTCTTATGGCCTTAGCTTAGTAGGTTAGTATATAACTTGTATTTGGCATAATAACCTTCACATACGACCATAGGATTTGGAAAACTCGGGATCCCGTCCGCTCTCCCATAGATAAGCCAAATACCGCTAGATTAGTAGTTGGGTCGGTGACGACCAGCGAATCCCTGGTGTTGTATGTTTTTTCTTTCTTTTTTCCCCCCTTTTCATATTTTTTATGGTCTTTTTTAACTCCTCTACCTATATTCGACATTACCTAATGAAATATACACGTGAAATAACTGTTATGGTGTTATACAACAATGTGGGAAGTAAAGGCTGGCCCTCTTCGTAGGGTGAGGGTATTCCAAACTTTTAGTCTACCCACATTTTTTCTACGGCAGCAGATTTAAGTGGATATACGACATCTTCTCTATCCGTTAACATAATATCTAGTTTAAACAGGATTGCATGGTATATAAATTGAATAGTCTCATGGGAATATTTTTAATTTACTGTTGGATCTATATTGGTTGTCTATAATCCCTAGTCAGCCTCCTTAACCAACGCCCAGCACTTCCGCATGCCCGTCCCCATCGACTCCGCATCAAGAGCCTCAACATCGCTCCACCGGCTTCGTGTCCTCCCATCCTCTTTAAGCCTATCTTCATCACTATCCTCACCCTCATCCACAAATTCAAACAGATGAACATGCATCGTCAACTTCAAATGAGAAAACAGCCACGGTACGGACCCCAATTCATCCACATGCTTCACCACGGTCTTCCTCTTCCTTGCCTTCACACTCTCACTAATCAACCCCTGAACAAACTTCTCCGCATCTCTCTTCCTAGTCTTTGCCGATCCTCCTTGCGGATCCTTCACAATATAACTTGGCAGCTCCCACAACCCCGCCAAGAGCCCCTTCTCAGGCCTCTTATGAATCAGATACCGACCATCACTGCGCCGGATAGCACATACTAGAGTTTCTTCTTCGCGCACAGCTTTCTTTACCGTCTTTAGTGGGAACTTTCTCGCGTAGTTTACGACGGCTTCTAGTGCGGCACTACTAAGAGCCGGAGATGGCGGTGGCTCAGGGCCGGGTGTGATTTTCCGTTTGGACGTGACTTGTGTGAATGCGAACGATCGTAACGTAGTCTGTGTACGAGACTTGGGTTTCTGCTGTTTGGGCCCTTCCTCCGTCTTTGTGCCTTGCTCATTATCGTCGTCTTCTTCTGCATACTCCTCAAACGGCTTACAAAGAATGCAAGCGTCTTCAATATCAAGAGTAGTATTACTGGATACCGTAGGCTTGGATATAAACCCTCTTTTACTGGCTGACCGAATACCTTCGTCGTATGCGCGACAGCTTGATGTAATGGGACATACTGCGCAGTTGGGTTTTGGTGTGCATATCGTGCTGCCCAGTTCCATCAACGCTTGGCCCCAGCGACCAGGCCTATTACTCGGTGCTGCTTCTTTCTCTTCCTCCTTCTCAGTAGTGGTATTGTGATCAATATCATCCTCATCTTCTGGATCATCACCTGCAATAGCCTTAACTAGGCTATCAGCCGCCGCCCATAGCAACTCAATAATTGCTTTATCCGCCTTGACATCCCCAAAAACGCCAAGTTGCCGACTGAGGACACGTAGCACGTTACCATCTACCATCGGCGCTGCCCTCCCAAAGACAATCGCTGAGATAGCCCCCGCTGTGTACCTCCCGACGCCGGGCACTTTTGCCACCAGCTCACCCACATCTGTTGGTAACAAACCTTTCATACTAGAATCCTTACACACGATCTTTGCCGCGTCGTGGATTCTCGTAGCACGGCTATAGTATCCGAGCCCACGCCAGGCCGAAAGCACTTCGTCCTGCTCTGCGGCTGCTAAGTCCTGGATCGTGGGCCATCGTTCCATCCAACGGTTCCAGTAGTCGATAACAGTGGCAACGCGCGTCTGCTGGAGCATGATCTCGCTGATCCAGACCTGATACGCGCGGCGCTCGACTTCCTCGAGAGTAGTGGTACTTGGGTCCGTCCAGGATTTACGCCAGGGCATCTCGCGCGAAGAGCTCACGCTATCAAACCAGGTGAGTAGAGATGTGCGAGCTTGACGACTGTCTAAGAGTAAAGGACGGTGATAATATAGTCCGTGGACACGATTAGGGAGGTTAATATAAGTACTTTCTGTAGTAGATATGTTTAGGGCTATGTTCGGTTTACCGAAGAGGCACGCATATAGCTGAGCGGTATCATCTCCATTCTTTTTACTAGAACGCGCCCCTACCTTTTGCCTCTTGACACGTGGTGCTTCTGCTGGGCTATCTTCAATGAATTCTTCATCGCTCTGATGCTGAATGGTCCTCTTCCTAATCCTAGTTTTTCGAGAAGGACTATTAGTTTTTAGCAGCTCTTCATCCTTCGTGACAGATAATAATTCTGGTGCATTAGCTTCATCCGCTAATATTGAGACTGACTGTCGCGTGCTTCGCAATGAGCGCCGCATAGTTTGAAGCGTATAAGTTGATGATTTGTTTAAATAAAATATGTCGCGACGCGTTAAGAGATATAACCGCGTCATCACGTGATGTCTATTATTCATATAACTATCATATATCAATTCAGGGGTTTAAAGCTAGAACATATATTGTCGTGCATATATCTTTTTAAATATTTGCTTCTATCTTGGCTTATTTCTCTACATTTCCTACCATCTAAATCATACTTTTTCCCACCCATATCTGCATTAGCTAATTTGGGCTTATGTGCTCTCATTTCAAGCGGTTCATGGAAAACGCTTCCTTACTTTTTTTCCCCTTATTCTGATCTTGAATATTCAGCTTAAAACTTTGCTCTACTCCTGTGGCTACCTTGTCCTAGATAATAATGAGCTAGTTAATGTGTTAGCGGTTTGTTCTTTACATGTTGAACTGAGGACATTACTAACCTCAATTAACTTCTCAGTCAATATAGAGCACTGCTTGTCCGGATCTTGAGAGTAAGTGAAGGAACTCGAGCGATAAAGTCCTTCGAACCCCAAATCTTCTAAGATGTCACTTAATATACCGGCGCTTTCTAGCGCACTCGTAAACTTTGGGTTGGATGATAACGTCTGAAGTAGAGCGTGCGCTGATCCAAGTGTCGAAGAGTTTTGACCATGGAGCAACACCTCGTCTAGAAATGATGCGATGGTTGGGCATCTATACTATGTTAGTAGCTTATAATACGCAAGGACCAATTCAACTCACAGATGCAATACAACAGTAGGTCTTCCGGATGCTAGGTCATTAAGCCATGCTAGAGTATGGGTCTGTATCGCCTCATCTAAGATCTGGAAATCGACCAACTCGATAGCCGTGCTTAGTAAAAGGTCTTTGTCCTTTACGCTATCCAGGTCGCGCAGGTTACGAGTTGGTCCTAGATTAGCAACGTTTAATGGGTTGATACCCGCCGACCAGAGGCATTCCTTTAAATCTTCAGGAGTAATTGCCCGGGCATGAATGAGAGCCAGATATGGTGACGCGTAGAATTCGGTTGTAAAGGTCTTCGATGAATCCTCGGAGCTGCCTGTTGTCATTTCGAGGAAGGTTGAGAGAACCCGGAGTGCTGTAATTCTAATGATAGGGTCTGTAAGCCCTCGCGCGAGACAGGCGCAGACTGCGAAATGGAAACTGTCTGCCGTAAAATGTATCCCGTACGCTTCATCTAGGGGTATCGCCGCTTCTTCTAATGTTGCTCGGCCTTGTAAGAGATATTGTGCCATTTTATTATTCCTCAATTCACTTGTCGTCCCAATGTTTGCCAAAACAGCTTCTAGGAATAAGGCAGCACAGTTGAACAGATTAACAGGTACAAGACGGACGAGTGACATCGCTAACCAGAACAGTTGCGGCCCATACCGAGAGGCTGCAGTGAGCTTCGCGATCATCTTAGATAATGATGTGACGATAGCAACGAGCATGTCGCTGCCGTTGTCTTCACCAAAGCGGCCAACACTGTTGCGGAGTGCTACGAGGACCTGGTAGAGCAAGTCATCGTCAACCTCTTCGCGAGCCAAACATCCCATTACGGTAAATGCTCGGGGCTGAATTGCTGGGTTATTTTGAAAGGCAGTGCTGGCTACCAAACTCATCCATCTGGACCGCCAAGCGTTAGCCATATCGACAGATGGTGCTGCAACAGAACACGTCTCAAAGAGTAGAGTAGCTAGGTTCTCTATAACCGCAAGCGTCGGCCCGGCCTCGTGAGACGTTGAGATAGAGGCTCCATCTTTAGTTAAGACCAAGGGGACGGACAGACTATCATTCCTTGGTTCGGACAAGATTTCAAGGGTACCCCGGAGTTTCGATAGCTTCGTATCTTCTAGTTGGAATGAGGTGCAAGCTGCATGGATTGAATTGATTAGCAGTCGGTGGACTAGCGCTCGAATATCGTGAGTGCCCGTGTTTGACAGCATAGTGACTATATGGAATATTTCAGGTAGGTAGATCTGCGACTGAACGCCACAGTCGAAGGAAAGGGAGAGGCAAAATTGGAGTAGAATGCAAAGCTCATTCCAAACGGAGTTATCGGGGAGATATTTCGTGGGTCGAAGCGAGGATCTGTTCAGTGCCTTCCGAAGCCTAGATATTATCTTTCCACGAAGCGTTATCGTGCCAATAGCTGTCACTATTGATGTTAAAGCTTGCGTGTGCTCATCATATAGTCCTACGGCTAGCGCTGCCTTGACAATCTCGTCAAGGAAGATGTCTAATAAGACCTCATCCTTATGAATCGCCGGCCAAGCTGTGTATTCCAAAATTAGACCTAGTGAAGGCTCCATAACCGTCACATCTATCAACTTGCGGAAGATCGAAGCGACCTTTTCTTTAGCCTTTTCGCTATCAGACTCGTCCGGTAAGAGTGATGTACGCAGGCTTGGTATCCAGGGCGCCATGTAAGCCAGGCTCAAAGGTTTCTGCTCATCAGAGAAGCTTTCCCACCCGACAAAGAATTCATTCAAGAAGTCGCCTGTTAGCTGAGGCTCTTCTTTGGCAAGGACTTTGCTGACATTGACGATGAATTGAGTAGGGTCTAGAGGAACGGAGACATCTGCGTAATATGGTCAGTGAAGAAGGCGAGAGAATTTTAGAGAGGGCCTTACCTTTAGTGCACATGAACATAGAGGCTGCCTTGAACTTAAAAGCTCGACATAGCGCGCCGAGTAGATTATACGATGCAATCCGGAGCATCGCATCTGGAGAAGCAAGATTTGTTAACGCAAGATTCAGCAAGGTCCCAGGGACATCTTGAGGTCGGATAAGACGCTCGAACGGTTTTATCGTCCTAGCATCTTTACTTAACATTGCCTTTGCTCTGCGGATTTCCTTCAAGACGTCGGCCTTCCTACTGCTTTGGAAGTACATCACAATTTTGCCATTATCTGCACGCAACCCAAACGCAGAGTCATCCTCCGTAGGAATAGAGGTTGGCGCCTCATCTAGATCCTTAAGATGGAAAATGTCGTTTACAATTCCGTTTAGACGAAAAGTTGGATGAACCTCCTGTTTCTTCACGGTAGTTACTTGTACAAACGAGCCACCGACCCCAATTGTGACTTCAATCTTTCCTTTAGTCTTCGAGAGCCGAGTAACCGGCTGGAAAGTGTATCGAGAATCGGTGGCTATGCTGAGGGTCTCCTTCGGAAGGTGAACTTGACTAAGGTGGAAATGTGCCTGTAGATCTTGACGGCTGCCGACTAGTAGATAATCTACGTTGCCTGGGTTTAAAACATTTGTATCACTCTTCGTGGCTATACGAAGTATACGTCGGAAGCATTTCCTGGTTTCGTTAGCATGTAGGATACGCGATAGTGCGATATTAACATACCGGAATGTGCTGTTCATATTATAGACATAAATCCTAGAAAGTTGATCAGACAACTCGCTCGGACTAAGAAGATCCAACTTTTTGAACAGCTCGTCCGGGGGGTCGTTTTGACCATCATAACACGTCGCATCGATTAGTAACCCGAATGGCTTGTGCCATAGCCGGCTCGCAATCTAGGACAGGTTAGACAATGGAGCCTACAATAAGGGAAGGGGTAAAGAAACGGATGCGCGGAGGAAATTTGTTGATTGGAAGAGCCGAACGCATCGGTTTGGTTAGAACTTACTTTTAGGAAGCAATACAAAAGGGTATCATAATCTATGGAATCTTGATCGATATGGCGAAGAATTATACAAATAACAGAGAGCCCATCCTGTTAGTCATTAGCCTTAATCAAGTACAGAATATGTCCTGTCAATCACTATATACATACTCTACTCTCGCCGCCGTCATAGATAGCACGAGATGTCGCAAAGGAATCGGTACCCCGGAAAGCGTTGCGAAGCATGAAATGTTGGAACCTAGAGTAAGACAGTGGAGTATTTGAAGATATTTGAGGGCGGTTCCAAGTAACCGCTAACGGAGGTGGCCCCAAATTTGTTACGAGAGCCCGTAAGGGTTCAAGTACGGGTGTTCGACCACGAACCAACTCGTTAGGAGAGCGAACGTGTTCTCGTCGTTCCTGAGACATGAGTCTTTGCCGGACATGGTCCCAGTGGTCATATAAAAACCTGTGTAGAGCGACACAGGAGCCGAACTCATAGGTTTCGCCGTCTGCTGGACGCGTATCAAGAACAGGTGGAGGTACCTAGATGGCAGCATTATTAGTAGGAATGGGAATAGGTAAGGAACTTGGTAATTCTTACCGATATTTCTCTGAGAAATGTGGTAACACGATAAATGTTCTGCGTCAAAAAATCATTTAGAGGATACATATATGGCTCCTTTGCTCCGAACAAGACGTTATTTGCTAGATTCTGAATGACTTTTGCGATTAGGAGTAGACCACGTCGCATCTCCTTAGACGGCGCTGTAGTTACTAGGTTCTCTGCCTCGGGGGCGACGATGGCAGGGCAGAAGAATCTTAAAAATATGAAAGCTCCAACAGCCGTATATTTAGCCTCTTGGAACCTAGGCATTACCGCTGAAGATATCTATCTGAATGTCAATAACGGTACCTTATACATATCGATAAGAGCCAACTTACTATGCTACAGATTTTCCTAAATGATGTAGGGATGCTGGTGGAGGATGCACAAATATCATCAATAAAAACTTTAGCGACGATGCGTAGCTGTAGCGCATTCTTTTGGAGTTCTTCTTGGGATGAAATTCTTGTTGGATCAAGCTCAAGATCCAAGTCCTTTGAAGTTAGCATTAACCTCTCAACAACTTTTTGGAGCGTAGCTTTGAGATAGTTTGCCCCTTTCCACCTCGCGTAGATGGAGAGCATCTTGGTAGCGACACAATTTCGACGGAGTATCTCAGATTCGTTCTCTAAGTAAATAAATTAGTCCAGGGATTTGGGACAATTAGCTCTTAACTAACCTGTATCTTCAATCTCCTGTTTAATCAACGCTTCCATGAGTTCAAAAACGCGCCCGCGAGATTCAAAAATGTAGAGCATCGAAATTGTAAGTTCCTCGACTTCACCGCTTGGGCAGACTGTACTAATAGCCACGGCAAGGTTCATGTCATGGGTAAGTAACTGATTAATTGTAGTTAGCTGACATGAACGATTAAAGAGGCCTCATTGAACATAGCTGCCTACCTCTAATAGCTCATCGTACTTCTCATTTACTGCCTTGTCAGACAAGTTACTGAACTCTGTCCCTTGAACTAAGATATTGTAAAGGACCTTTATAAACGCAGTGCGAATCTCCACATTTTCATTATAGCCGATACTGAGGGAGTACTTGAGGCCTACATCGATATTGGCACTTAAGAGGTTTGAGAGGATGGTGATGGATAGTTCAGACGTCGATCCAGTTTCGTCGCGTTGGGATGAGTTTCCAGTAACATCTCCCCTGATACTATCTGTCGGCTCGTAGTTAAGTAACGAAAGGAACCTGTTGAAATAGGTACGGAACATCTGGGATTTTAACTCGCTGATACCAGCGTCATTCTGCCCGTCTCCCGGCTGAAGTGGTAGCCTGTAAGTAAGCTCTGCGAGAGACCTGAGACAAGCTTTATCGAGATCTCGTTGGATTCGCGTCGCATTATCCTGGTGAAGCTGCGTGTAGCTGCCGTCTATAGGTGGTGACCGAGGCCTAGCAATCCAACTAAAGATATATTCCAGGAGCTGATTTCGTTTCCGAACGTCATCGCGTAGGTTCAAGTGCTCTTTCTTCCTATTAACAGACTCGCACATCTGACAAATCTTGATTTTGACTCGTAGACTAGCTACATTATCGGCCACACCATCTAGAAACTTTGCGAAGCTCAACCCAAGGGAGCCAAAATTGATCGACGATGCGGCTCCTAACTCGGAGGGCGTCTGTAATCGTTCTATTAAAGCCTTCAATAATGATGCAGCTTGTTCGGCGAATATGATCTCAACGTCCTGTCCTTTACTCGATGTTTCGAGAGCACCCGTGAAGAGCACTTCAAGTTCCGATTCGAGTGCCCTAAATAAAGGCTGATATAAGCTTGGGGATATGTCAGTAGATAAGACCTCCCGTGTGGTTTCCCTAACTCGCACGTTGGTACACGCAAGTAGCTGAGTACTAAGCTGGAGGTATCTGTTGAGAAGGGGCTCCTCGTGGTTTTCCGACGAAAGTCGATCAATCCACTTAAGACCACTAGCAGCAGGCTCATCCATAATATAAGCTTGTTCAGCCGTGCAAATACCACCAAGCGACGCGAGGAACCCAGATAGGTTTCTCCACTCAGAAAAGCGCCTCTCGTCGACATTCTCTGCGGATGTCGTGGACACATCTTTCGAGAGGTGAAGCCACTTATCAAATGCCTTCTCCCAAGCTTCTAGAATACCCACACTTGGATATTGCATGCGCCTTAATAGGGCACGTGTCCGTTTTTGGAAAGCCATCATTCCTGTGAATCGGAATTCGGGAGAAGCGATCTCGCCGAAGATTTCGCTATTCCGGAGCAATAGATTCGCGGTCTTGCCTGCATCCACAGTGGAATCCAAAATGCGGCACTCTTCATTAAAGAGCCCAATGCAAGACGTTACTAGCTGGCTCGTTTCTATGTCTGCCGAACAAAGGGATGTTAGGAAGAGAGTCTCGAGTTTCGTCGAGGTCGCTATGCGTTCCGGAATGTCCTCGGATACCACACACAGCTCCTGCAAGTCTGTTAGCATAGGTTATTATACAAGTCTCCCGGCTCCTGACCCTACCTTTATTGAACTCAGGAGCAGTAGACGCGACTCGAGGTATCCGTGAATGGACTTAAACAATGAACTCTCTCCTTGCTGTTCGAGCTTCTCACACATTTCCATCAAAACAACCGATCTATAGCCGGCCATCAGTTATAGCATATACCTTAGGGCTTAAGGACTTGAACCTACGTCAATTTCCAGAACTTAACCCCGAAGCTGTGCGAGTCTATTCGTCTTGATTTGCGTAACGAAGAGAGAAACCCACTCGGAGCTAGCAGTTTCCTAGCTAAGTTACTGGCGAGGGCCCTAATAGAGTCATTCGCTGTTACAAGACAAGACACGAATGCCTCAAAGATTCCTTCGTAGAACTGCTCCTCTTCCGCACTATTCGCCGGCGGAGCTTCAAATAGGGTTTCCGGCGAGGCATCTAGGAAGTTCAGTACGTTACATACTAATATAGTCGTAGACGAATCAGCTTCGGAGGATTTGCGCTGCGAGTGATGATCTCCTATGTATAAATCCGCCGAAAGAGCGGATGTCGCCTAGAGAGAGAGTCAGTACGTCTGCTTGCTTAGATATGTATTTTACATTGAGGAAATTCTAACCTTCATTTGGCTCTGTATATACCCAGCGGCCTCGGCAAACAAGCGATGATAGTCCTGGGCATTGGGTTGCCGCGCAAAGTACGAACACGCTTGGATAATTGCGATCTTGAAAGTAGTTGGCGCGGCAGAATGAAGGCACGACTGTGTTAGCGACTCTACGGAGCCCTCAAAGTTCAAATGTGTAAGACTAATGAAGGCTGCAGTAGTCAAGTCTTGATCGAACAGAGATCCCTCGCCATTAGGATGGTACCGGCGAAAAACAGCGTCCCGGACTTCATCCTGAACATCCATGGCATAACTTACAATTGCAGCGTCTCCATCATCGTCGAAATGACGAACGGCTCGGAGAAGGCTAACAAGACAATACCCAGCCGCGTCGTTTTTATTCCTGAGCGCTTTTCTTAAGCCTTCAAGAAACCCAACTTTTTTAGTCATGCCACCAGTTTTCGCTTCCCGTAAATTACTTGCTACTTCGAATACATCGGGAATCAGCATGAGTAGAGAGGTTTGGAAGGGGAACAATATTGACCGCCGTTTCCCACTATCGGCTATCGTTTGTGTCATATCAAACAGAGTATCAGGACCACCCTCCAACTTCCTATGTTGATAGTGCAATGTGACGAACTCCTTAGGATAGCGCTCGATCCATCCGATTATTAGGAGCGGCGTGATAACGGCAATCGTATTTTGGTAAGCTCGTCGAAAGTGGAGGAAGCTGGAGCACAATTCTTGGATTATAAGTCCAAGCTTCTGGCCGTCAACCCACATATACGAGACTAAACGTAGTATCACTAACGAAGTCTTCTCTTCCTCGGCCATCGCTAGGGTCGGAACCACTTGCGCCGCACCTGTGGTCCTAATTCCTTGGATGCTGGTTCTCACATTTTCAAAGGAGGCCGACCAGCTGGACGCGGTCACGAACTCCACGATAATCTTGATATATGGTTCAACATCATCTATATCGTCGCTTTTTACTACCTTGCTTTCCCGAGAGTCATCTGAGCCGCTTGACGAGGTGGCTCGAGTAGTCAGGTCTCCAAATCGAGCATCAAAGATTTCTCGTGCAGATCTCTCATCCAATATTGTCTTGGCTGGTAAACAATAGCCATCGGGGAATGGTTTAAGGAGGTGCTTGAAAAGCTCGAATATCCTAGTCACAAGCCCGTCATCCAACGGTTCCGGGGCATTAAACCCGGAGGCGGATAAGCCGACTGCGACATTGGAGCTAGCTTTACTAAATGGTTCCCAACGAGCGGAACAGCAATCGGCGGCAAGCGATAGGACGTAAACTTCGGACAGGAGGATATGGGACGGATGGCTTGCGAATGTCTTATACGGACGGCCAAGCTCTTCCAGAAGTGAGATAAGTGATTCGAGTACAGCAGTAATAGATGTGACGCTGATCTTCACGAGCGTAGCACGCGTGATAACAGCGACGTCGTCGCGTTCGAGGTCTTGACCTGGAGTACCGGTACGATGCGGAAGCTGTGCGCGGAGATGATGATTAGCAACAAGACTATATACAGCGGCTAGTGGGCAATGGGTAGTAAGCTAGGTAGTAGGCTACGATGCTACGTAGAGGAGAAGAGAAGAGAAGAGAAAAAGGAGGTTCCCAATTACCCTAGTTGTAAGTCTTTCGACTAAACATCCAACAAGGCCCGCATCACCGTTCATCTTGTGCTCGTATACCGTCGGGTCGCGATTGAGGGTCTTCTCAACATTGTGACGTCGTCATGGAGCACAGCTAGCGGTAAGGAAGAGGTATCGAGGAAGGCTATAGCTCGTTTGCGAAACGTATATAGATGTCTTAAGATTCGGCTATACACCAGATTCGTCCTACCCTCCTCTTAGAATAACAAGTCTAGTTCAATCGCTCAATCGCTCTCCCAACGTAGCGTATGCCGAAACCGGTAATATTTTCAAGAACAGGTTAAGTACAAGTAAGTATGTATGGAAAATAGGCCCGTAGCTCTAT
Source organism: Daldinia childiae (assembly GCF_008694065.1). Classification (NCBI taxonomy): domain Eukaryota; kingdom Fungi; phylum Ascomycota; class Sordariomycetes; order Xylariales; family Hypoxylaceae; genus Daldinia; species Daldinia childiae. The sequence continues at coordinate 1,259,190 of NW_022984654.1, read as the reverse complement.
TTTTGTGTGGGTATTTCTCTTCTGGAGAATCCTTCGAGGTCCAAGGGTTACCGGACTTTGAAGACGGGGAATATCGTCTTAACTTAATACATATAATAATATTGGGACTTTAGGATCGACATACACCAAGTTCGGGTCCGGGCCGGTCGATAGGATCTGAGATAAAGAATGGGCGAGGCGACAAAGGATAGAATTATTTATTGTTTATTCTTCTTCGTTGAATGAGTATTTCCGACTTAGTTGTGCTACTGTAATAGTGTGTCGTTGGAGCTAGGTTAAGTCTACGAAGGCGCAGGCACAGGAACAGGCACAAGGCACAAGGCACAAACAAGACAATGTGGTCTCAGTAGAAAAACGACCCCCCCCCCCCCCCCCCCCCCCCCCCCCCCCCAGCCGAACTAAGGAAAAGGGTATGGGCAATTACTACATGTAGGAGGGGCGTGGGTTGAAAGAAGCAAGTAAGGTACCTACATACATACTTGTGTAGTACTACATGTATGTAGGTGTAGGTGTAGGTGTAGGTGCAGGTGCCCAGGGTATCTTAGGTACATATAGTACCTATTAATGCTAAAGCTAGGTACCTAACCTAGAGGTATCTTAGGTAGATATGTAACATATACCTACCTCATATGTACTAACAGAGGTGTTATAGTGGAAAGAGAGGTCCAGGCGTATGTATTTGTAACAACTGCGGGGAGAAAGTGTCAAAGATGGGAGTTGCCAAGTCCCAACTTCTCTTACCTTCATTTTGAGAAAATGCTCAAATGCTCAAACGCTCAAACGCTCAGATGCTAAAAAGCGTCTGAAGCTTAGTGGGGCGCAGCGTAGTAGCCTTGTTTAGTGCCGGTCTAAGTGCCCACGAGGTCTAGCGTAATAGGGAGCGGTGATGTATTTTAGCGGGGTAGTCCCCAGGTGAGCCTCCAAATGGTCCAAATGGTCCAATATTATTCCCGAATTCTTTAGCCCCTGCTAAAAGTCACGCAAGCTGGCAAGCTATCGTAATAGGTGAGACAGCGGCCGATATTTCTTACGTGCGTCTTGCGTATAGGAAAAGGGATCATCGTGAGAATTTCGACACCAAAATTTTTTTTGTTAGTTATTTGCAGTTATCCACTCGCTTGGCATCCGCCACGGCCCGGCCCTTTTTGAATTTCGTGCTTCCGTACTTTTTACATGTAACTACTTATTTATCTTCATATGTATTACGATTGATAGGTAGAGCCTGACATGTGCAAGGTCTAGCGTCAGGTTAGGGTCTTAGATTTTTTGAAAGAATGTTTTTCTAAATCAAAATTAAAATATATCAAGTACATAACGCATGGACACTGGCGAGCTACATGTACTTAATAGAGCAACCGAACTCATGATTAAGCAAGATTAGTATAACAGCTATTGAGGCTATTTAAGCTATTTAAGCTATTTAATCAGACAATATGATTTAGCTCGTTTTAATATACTACATTGTCTCATAGAGAGTTTGATTACTTATCATTCCTCCTAATCATCTGTACCCATTGCCATAAGAATTATTGCCTTGATAACCACCTCGGTTATCGTATTGTCGATAGTCCCGATTATCACGGGGGGGTCGGTTATATTGACCACCATGATTATTTTGACCTTGAGGAGGCGGAGGGTACGCTCCTCCGTGTCCTTGAGGACCTCCGTAACTTCCACCACGGCCCCCTCCGTAATTACCTCCGTAATTACCTCTGTAGTTTCCACCGCGATTTCCTCCATAGTTCCCTCCGTAGTTTCCGCCATATTGGTCAGCGAACTGGTTACCAATATGAGTACCTGCCTGCGGCGGCGGCGGCGGTAATCCATTACCGAATCCGGGGAAACCGGGAGGTGGCGGTATCCAACCGGGAGGTGGGACTGGAGGAGGAGCAGAATACGAATTGTTGTATCCGTTCTGGTATGACGGTGGCCGTTCAGATCTATCTCGTCGAGAATCTGGTCCGTAGTTAATCCTATCCTTCCTATTGCCATCCCAACCACCCTGACGCCCAAGAGGTGCGCCTCCATGGCTTCGGCCCGAATTTCGCATTTTCCCTTTGAGCTCTTCAACATCGCTGCGATTAAGTGCAGGATTGGGCATCTGAACGCCTCGCAAGAGCATAGACTTATGATTATTCGCACTTGGAATTTCATAATAGACTCTGTAAACATCGTAATTAGTAATTAGTAATTAAAATTTGTAACTTGTCATAGGAGCTTAAAAACTTACGTTAATGATCGATCATCGTCTACGGGGGGCAGTTGCTTCCTCTCTAGTGGATATTCTAAACTGCCATGAGGCAGATACTCGGGGACTTTTTCTACCTTTCCAGACAGGCCTTGGCTTAAACGCGGGTCGAGTTTATGTATGGGTTCGCCTTGTTTCTTGGAATAGAAACGTGTGATAATATCGTCGTACAACTCCTGGTTGGCCTCGGAAAGTAAAAGTACATCTTTACCAGGGCTGTTGCGGGCTGCATCCTCAGCACTCAGATGAGGATATTTCTCCTCTACGGCAGCAAGTAATCGAGGCATTTCAATAAACGGAAGAAGCGCCACACCCTGCCATGCCATCTTCTTTCCGTTAAGGTCGATTTCAAACTCCTCAGGGTAAAAGTCGATAATAGGGCTATCCGCCTCTGTCATGAGCTCGTGAAAGATGCCGGGGAGAACGTGACGAGACGCGGCAGGCTGGACACTCATGAGCTGTTCGAAGGGCTTCGCGATTCTACCCTTCTCGAAACTGATCTCTATGTTACCAATGTCCACAAAGTCTTGCGCAAAAGGTGCATAGTGATAAGGGTAGAACCATTCCCAAGACGGACACCCTTGAAAATAGTATCTCAGGACCCAAGCAAGACCTTCGACATAAGCTCGGGCGACCTTACGCCTGAATTCGATATCCTTCGGGTCGACGTGGAACTTTTGTTCATAATACCTGTCAGCATAGCCTTCTTCCCATAGTCGGACAGAGTCTTCCGGCTCTTCGGCTGCCGCCGAACTGCTTGCGGGGGTGCTCGGGTTATCCTCCTCTACCGCGGACGCTTTACGTTTACCAAGAGCAGAAGGCGTCTCTTGTGCTTCCGCGCCGCCTTCTTGGGGGGCATTGGCACTCGCTTCTGCTTGAAGTGATTGGATCTGGCTCTTGAGCACCGCCGCAGCGCTCTTATTTGCCACATTAGTATCCTGAGCTCCTCTATTGACGATCATATCATGAGTAAGACCCTGGGGAAGACCACCAGGAAGGGAGCTATTAGCACCACCCCTATTGCCTCGACCACCTTGATTACCGTTACGTCCATTCCTCTGTTCTTGAAGCTTTCGTCGCTTAAAGCCCGCTTCTCTTCGCTGCTCAACCTCTCTTCGTCTCCTGAAAATGGCATCCTCCTGTTTCGCTAGGCCATTCAGAATGTACTGGGCTCTTTCGAGATTCACGTGCCCATCTTTAGTGACGAACCCACCCATAACAGGTAAGTTATCTCGCCAGATAGCAGTTAACGTGTCGATACCATTCTCGCGGATTTCAAGGGCAGGGAGATGAGGGAGGAAATCGTTACCAACAAAGGAACACATAAACACCCAGTCATCAATAGCACGTTCAAGATCAAACCGGAACGGGAGTCCGGGTACATCTAGCTCAACGGCTAGATATTCTCGCAAGACTGAAACATGGAGCCAGATAAACGGCTTCAGAGGAGTAGCCTTATCCTTTTCGTCAAATTCACCCTCTTTCTCCTTGGCTGCACCACGGCAATTTTGCGCATCATGACCTTTCTGGCCACAGATTCGGCAAGTTTTGGCTTTCCCATCCTGGAAAAAGACATCTTCTCGGAGGACACGGAAATGAGGCTCATGGGTAGCGAGTCCAAGCATGATCAAGTCAGCATCTAATCCATAGATAACATGTCTCGTATTGGGATCATGATCAGAGGACGTTCTCTGGGAGCGAATGAAGTTCATGATCTTATGCTCGCCCTCACCAGGTACTGTAGCGTCAGAGATGATGACTTTCATATTAGCCCATCCAGGGTCAGTGTTAAGCTTATAGGCACACCAATACCTCAAACTCATTGCTAGTATGTCCATAAAAGGTGTACCAGGCGTGATAGCGTTGGAATCGAAAACTTTCTTCGCTGCTGCTTCGAGTGTCTCCGGCGGTAATTCACCACCATTCTGCCTCCTGACCATGTTCAATAGTTCCTCCTTATCAGCTTCCTTTTCCTTGGCTTCTTGGGCGGAGCGGAACCGTCGAGATCGCTGCTGATTCATCTTGGCTCGAGGCGCAACACCATCTAGAAAATAATGTTAGCAAACGCAATAGTAAATAATAGCAGATATTGGATGGCTTACCAATGGCAATCATGAGTAGCTTTCTCGGCCGAACCATGTTAACCACACGGTCGGTATACTTAAAGATCTCTAGCATCATCTCTTCCTCGTCTTTTGGAGCGGGCTTATCTTCTGGATGAGAACAGGGATGCACGATACCATTCATATCCAAGTATAAATTATCGAATTCTTCGCCGTTTGGGTTTGGTCGCGTGGTGTCGACAGGAATAACCGCGCCATCATCCATCTCAATAGGCCTATCTTCCACAACAGGAGATATAATCTTGGGGTACTTGTTGGAGAGCCATCGAAAAGCAGCCGGAATACCCATCTTGGCGGTATTGACGTCGCGAGTTTCTTAATAAAGTAAAGACCGGATGCGATAACGAGGTAGAGAAAGCTACCTAAGGTGATAAACCAGAAATCTAGCTAGGCTAAATATCTAGTGTCGACTACTCGAGGAAGCTGAAGGAGCGGAAGGAAATATGAGAGTAGAAATTGATATCGGAGATAGGCGCATGAGGTATAACAAACGCATCAATATAGTTTATTTGTGAGTTTAAACTGGACAAAGTCGATTAATAGTAGAGACAACGCCTCGCTCACTAACTTTTAGACTTGAACAGCTAGTTTGAGTAGCATGGAAAAAAGAGATCGAATCTAATGGTGGTACATCGAAATTAGCTATGCTGTAATTCCGACTAACCAAGCGTACCTCGGCAATCCCACGTTGATATATGTTCGTGGTTGTTTGAAGTTATTGCGGGCACAAAGATGTTGAAGAATAAAGAAAGATTCGGCGGCGCAAAAGTTCATTCAAAGTCGCGAGCCCGGATTAGATGGACCCTTGTCACAAGCAGAAGATAGAGTTCGCAGCAAGACCCATAGAAACCGTTTTGTCCACCGCTCTAACCTATCCGATAAGTGATTACGTCGGGACTTGGGAACTAGCGCCGCTTTTTAAAGAATTTAGCCTTTAGTAAAAATTAAGCAGCTCTATATGCACGTATCCAGTAGCTTATGCCTTTAAAATGAATTATGGAAGCTAAGTGAAACTACCTGGTAACCAACGTCTGAGGCTACCTACCTAAAGTTTGCGCTAAGATTTAGTAAGTACCTCAAGTTCAAAATGCTAAGTACCACCTGTTATCACTTATCGCTACCTATCTGGCCAAAAAGGTACCTAATGTTAACGCACCTGCTGTCAGCCGTAGTTAGCTATTATTACCTATGTAACTAGCTATTATTAGTTTAGATACCTAAAGTCTTTCCTTCAACAATTATTTGCATTTACTTAACAACAACACTGCGCATAACATAGGCACTGATCTATAATCCAATCCAATCCAATCTCTTACCCCTTTACCCCCTTACCTTCGACGGTACGATGCTCTTAAGTCGGTAGCACTTTTTACCAATGGACTTGATGCGTAACCGCGAGATCGAGCAGCAGCAGCACGAACCATGTTCTCTACCATCACCTCTGCTCCCGCGAAGCAGTCTGTTAGCGAGACAATAACCGTTCTCAGCGGACGTCTCAGCTCAGCTACCCTTCTCGAAGACCGCCGCGCTGCTATTCTTGGCCTACGAAGCTTCGCTAAGGAGTATCCTGCATCAGTTGCATCCGGCGCTCTGAGAAGTCTCATCGGAAGCTTGTCAAAAGATGGCGAAGATGTCGATACCGTCAAAGTGGTCCTGGAGACTTTGCTAATGCTTTTCAACCCTAACCAAGATAGTCCTGAGGCTTCTGAGGAGATTGCTCTCTGGTTAGCAGACGAGTTCACTCAACGGCAGGAAAACATAACTTTGCTCTTAGATTTCCTCGAGACCAACGAGTTCTATTCGCGCCTATACTCTTTGCAGCTTCTTCTCGCTATCCTCTCAGCCCGCACCGAAAGAACCGAAATATGCGTATTTACCGCGCCTCTTGGTATTTCTAGACTAGTCGCTGTCCTAGACGATAGGAGGGAGGCTGTTCGGAACGAAGCATTAACCCTCCTTACCTACCTGACGCCTTCGTCCCCTGATATACAGAAGCTCGTGGCTTTCTCAAATATATTCGGCCGGGTTTTTACTATTATAGCAGCCGAAGGGTCGCTTTCCGAGGGCGATAGAATAGTTGAGGACTGCCTGATTCTTCTCGCTAACCTTCTACGCTTAAACCCTTCGAATCAGTCTTTATTTCGTGAAGAGGCTTATATTCCACAGTTAGCAAAGCTTTTAGAGGGCACCTATCGAACCGGGAAAGAGGGGGAGGAGGATATTGCCCATTGGGCTCAGGAACAGCGGAACAGGAACATATATGCTCTACTCGCAGTCATCCGCCTCTTCCTCGTGCCTGGTGCTGTAGGAACATCCCAAAATCAGGCGGCCTTTTGGCAGCATGGTGTCCTCTACCACGCCTTACAACTTGCTTTTAGTCATGATGCAGAGATGTCTATTAGAGCAGAGGTGCGAGGTTCTCCCCGTCTCATCAATATTGTGCATTGTTTGTTTACATATGTGACGTAGGCTTTAACTACTTGCGCGGATATTATCAGAGGTAATTCTAAGTTACAAGAAACGTTCGCACAACTGCAGGTCCCATCGGTGCTAGAGACGGCACTGCCAACCAACGGACACACTGGGAAAGCAAATGGTATTCCGGCCGTCTATGTGATCGACGGTCTCCTAGATCTTACCCTAAGCGTATCTACAACTCAAGCGTTTGACCTGCGGCTAGCCGCATGCCAATGCATTAAAGCATATTTCTTCAACCACCCTGAAGTTCGCCTACATTTTCTACGCCGGGCAATCGAGGGTCACGCATCCGGCGTAGACGAAACAGCTAATGTCCTAACTACCCTGCTTCGACCGTCTAATGGTCCAGACTCGGTAGATCCCTATCGGCATTGGTTTGCAGCCGTTATCACATTTCACCTGGTCTTCGAAAACGCAGAGGCGAAAGCCCTCGCAATGTCCGTGACAGAAGGCGATGCGGATAGCGGTGAAGAAGTCGTAACAAGCATTCAAACCATTGCCGCTCATCTCGTCAGCGGGCTGGCTAGATCCGACGACGACCGTATTTCTGTGGGTTATTTGATGTTGTTGATAGCATGGCTCTTCGAGGATCTTGATGGGGTCAACGACTTCTTAGGTGAGGGCAGCAACATTCAAGCCTTAGCGCAAGAAGTTGCACGGCATAATTCAAGCAGCATCATTGTCCAGGGGCTATGTGCTATGCTCCTCGGGGTTGTCTACGAGTTCTCTACGAAAGACTCGCCGATTCCTCGCTCGACTTTGCACTCTGTTCTTACGTCTCGGATGGGTCGAGATAGGTTTATCGATATTCTAAATAAATTGCGAAGTCACCCTTTCGTGAGGGATTTCGAGGTCATCCCACAGAAAGCAGACAACGGGGGTAATTTACCAGATGTTTTCTTTGATACTACTTTTGTGGATTTCTTCAAGGACAATTATAGCCGCATAATAAGAGCTATCGACCGTGACCCAGGCATGGAGATTTCAGTAGTAACCAACGGTGTTCAGAAAGGCATATCTCGTGAGATGGTAGACTTACTACGAACACAAGTCGACGAAAAGGAACGAGCGTTACAAGCAGCCCTTGCCGATATGGCCTCTCTCAACGGGAAGCTTGGCCAAGAACAAGCTGACCATCGTCGAACTAAAGAAGACACTGCTGCGGATTTGGCACGAATAAAGGGTGTTAATGAGGCTATTCAACAAAACCATGCCGAGGAAATCAAGTAAGTACTTTACAGCCTTAGTAGAGTTCTTCCTAACGTATAAAGGAAAATCGAAGCACAACAGCGATCAAGAGATGAGTCCTACCAAAAGCAAATAGAAGCTGTCCGGAGGGAGGCAGCTAAAGCTGCAGATACCATCCATGCCGAGTATCGTGAGAAAGAAGCAGAATTACAAAGACAGCTGGAATACATTCGAAAAACGGCTGATGCCGAGGCGGCACGTATTCAACGGCGATCTGAGGCAGAAATGGCAGACCTTCGAGCTACAATTAGTCGTCTGGAAGTAGACCTCATGAAAGTAAGTATAAGTATAAGATTCGTCTCTACGTAAGTTAACAATATAATACAGGCAAATAAAGCAAAAACCGAAGAACTCCACACCGCCCAAGAAGAATTTGCTGCCAAGCTGTCAGCTACACAGTCGAAGGCAAAGGCGGCCGAAGAGCGATGTTCAAATCTTGAAAAGCAGTTGTCGCAAAAGGGTAAAGAGTTAGAAGAGGTACTCAAACCGCCATTCCAACTATAATAAATATAATAGGAGCGTATGCTAATCCCTCACGTTAGTCTCGCACGCAGTTAGAAGAAAAAGAGGAGCAGAAATCGGCGACTCAAACCGAACTTGACGATCTTCTTATGGTCTTCGGCGACCTAGAAGAAAAGGTTGAGAAATATAAGGTATGCACGCTTCCCATGAATAACCCCAAATAACTTTGCGTCGTGACTCTTCCATATGCTAAATTGGATCCTTATAGAAACGACTTGTTGATTTAGGCGAGACCGTTTCAGACGGCGAAGATGAAAACGAGGACGAGGATGACGATGACGATGACGACGACGATGATGGTACAGATAACGAAGTGGACTAAGTGTATTTATTCGACACGTCCTCAATATAACCTATAGGTATGTAAAGGAACCTTGTAGTCAGTCCAACAGTCAGGAATACCGATACCATAGGTAATTTAGGAGAAGACAATGAGCTTGAGGCATGTTCTAAAGTGCTTACCCCTATTTTAAGTACCTAGTACGGTGAATACTACCTAGTTTATATGCAAATATCGCGTATGGTATAGTACATATATTAAGTAGGTATTATGTACTTATCCGAGCCGCTATCGTACTTTGGATATTTCCACAATTATAAGAAAATCTTAAGAGAGTCGTGATATTAAAAACGGCCACCAGCTATTATAATATCTAGGTTTATATCAAACAAATAATTGGTGTTTATTAAAATCCATGGTGATACATAAGGAACCCCAAGGTAATATTTAAGATATAGCTCAGGTATTAGGTTTTTTTTTTGTTTTTTGTTTTTCTTTTGGAATCACTCATACCCCAAAATTCAATTCATTTTTTGTCATTTTTTTTCCACTTTTCATATTCATATTCTTCATCATCATCATCATCCCTCTTCTCAACCCTCACTCAAGTACCACCACCAATATCTTATACAATTTTAGGTACGGGACAAATTATCCCGCAATGAGCGCCGCGCCAAGCAAACCTGCGGACCGCCACCCGGCCAGCGAGTCAGACGACTCGGACTCGCGGGACGAGGAGGACTGGAGTGATGCCGAGGAAGATGATGATGAGGAAGAGACTCTTGAAGTTATCTCGCTGCTTGATGACCGAGTATTCCCTGATGTCATGTCTATGCTTGAACATTGCAGAGAGAAGCACAACTTTGATTTCCTAGGCGTTCGACAACGATTGCAGCTTGACTTCCACGGCTGCGTCAAACTTGTTAATTTTAGTGAGTCTATTTATTTTATTCTTACGTATTTTTCTATCGTTCATTTACATGTCACATTATATTGTTGTACCGTGTAAGAGGCCGTAAGAGGCTTCATATATACATAACTATACGTATTAAATCCCTAGATTACACCTATTAATATTGCTTTACCTCCACGCCGTTTACCATATCATCCCAATTCTATTCTAAATTTTATTCCCTATTTCTAACGTTCAAATAGTTCGCCAGCGAGTGCACGAAGGCTTGTCCGTAACGGAGGACATCTCGTCGTCCGACATTGACCATGAGCAGTACTTAAAGCCGGTGTTAGATGACGACGCCGTCATCCTAGGACTATTCGACCTACCAGAGCTCAAGCCAGCAGTACAGAATAGCAATGGCGACAGCGGTGAAAATACCGCATTAGTTGACGACCTCCTAAAGCGCAACAGTGATCTCCAGGAAGAGCTCGCCCGCGTCAAAACCCAATTCGACAGCTATCGCGTCGCTGTGCAGCAAACGCTCGACGAGCGCTGGGGAGACGTCGACCAAGCCGAGGCCGAATCTGCTGCTGCTGTCAAGGCGGGTAAGGGGAAGGAGGTTGGTGAGAAGAAGGATGACTCTCAATCCTACTGGGAATCTTATGCTGGAGCCGGTAAGCATCTACCTAATTATTATACCAATTATCTTTTACCTTGAGCAGTATGCTGATCTCAGTATGTAAATGATTCCCTGCTAACAACTATTTATCTTAGATATCCATGAGACAATGCTCAAAGATGCGGTACGCACCGACGCATACCGGGACTTCATCTACAACAACAAGCACCTTTTCGCAGGCAAAACTGTTCTAGACATAGGATGCGGTACCGGTAAGTCCTATACTTTTCTCCCTTCTGCTTTATTTTATTACCTACCCCCTTCATCCTGTCTATATACCCAATATATATGTATCATCCAATCTAACCACCCACCTCAGGAATCCTAAGCATGTTCTGTGCCCGCGCCGGCGCGTCCAAAGTCATCGCTGTCGATGCCAGCGCCATCATCACCAAAGCGCAAGAGAACATATTCCACAACAACCTATCCTCAGTCATAACCTGCGTGCACGGGCGCATCGAGGAAGTCGCCCTGCCCGTCGACGAGGTAGACATTATCGTCAGCGAGTGGATGGGGTACTGTCTACTCTTCGAAGCTATGCTGCCCTCCGTGCTCTTCGCCCGTGACAAGTACCTCAAACCAGATGGCCTGCTAGTGCCCTCGCACGCTAACATATGGCTCTCTCCCGTCGCGGACCCCCAGTATATCGCTGACAACGTCAGCTTCTGGCGTGATGTATACGGCTTCGACATGCACGCCATGCAAGCCGGAATCTACGACGAAGCACGTGTGCTCGCCTGGCCCTCGTCGTCTCCCCCCTCTGACGCAAACAGCACCATCCCCGCGCCCCCAAGCGCATTCAAGCTGCTAGACCTATACCAAGTCCAGACCGCAGACCTCTCTTTCACAGCGCCCTTCGCAACCACCTTGGCGCGCGACATTGACGCGCTAGACGGATACCTAATCTGGTTCGACATGTTCTTCTCTCCCGTCCGAGACTCCGCGCTCAGCAGCGTAGACCTCAGCTCCACAGCCTCGGCCTGGGCCGCCGTCGACCCGCAAAACCGGGTGGCATTTACGACGTCGCCGTATGGCCGCGAGACGCACTGGGAGCAGGGACTACTAATATGCAAGCCGCCGAAGTCGCAATCAGACGAGAAGAAGAATTTGTTAGCCATGAAGAACGGAGACGAGATTAAGGGCGAGATCACCTTCTCGATCCCCGATAACCACGCACGCGGCTTGGCTATCAAGGTTACGTGGAACGGCAATAAGGGACAGACCTGGTTTTTACATTAAAAGGGGGGTTTTGAATGAAAAGGAAAAGGGGGCGATAGGCCACGTAGCTAGGTAGCTACCTGCAATAACCGTACCTAGCGGTGCGATATTCGGAATGTGAAGTGAGTTTTAGACGTTCGGTAACTATTATAAGAGCATTCATTGCTATCTGAGCTGGTTATTGTCTAAGTGCTTTGCAGATCCTGGATTTTACATGATTCATGTAGGATGATAGACTGAATAACAATACTCCAACATAAAATAGCAGTGCCGATGTCACTTAATGGTCTTCAATGCAGCATATGATTCACCTAATATTATATTACTAAACGCAGACAAATCACATAGTAAACACCAGAGAAATTGTGGGAATATACAACTTCTATTTGCCAGGGGTGTTCTAGCTAATATTGAATAGTTACTCGCACTTTAGCAGGCTCTTCTATATGGAGATTCATAGCACTCTCTCACTTTTTACCCCCATACCGGCATACGCATTCATAATGGCAGTAGAGCCCTTCTAATAGCATCTTTTGGGCTCGAGCATCTGGCTCCCCTTAATGCACCTTCTTTAAACGCCTCCCTTAATCAAAGACCCATAATCTATATATCGAATCTCTCATCATGAGAAAAAGGAGATTCATTAAAGCATAGAAAGTTCGCCATTCTAACGCTGTTCATAAGGATTGCGATGATTCCGGTGATGAGATTCAGGTATACCGCTTCCACCTGACTGGTTGGTTCGGTTAGACGTCTGAGGATATAGTGAATTTCCCGACTGGGCACTATACGGGTGCGGTACACCCACTTGTGCCTCTTCATCATAGGGACCCGTAGGCTGGGTTATCTGAAAGCTTGGCGTGTTCTCGCTTATAGGATGGGGAGGTAAAGTTTCACCTGCTCTCCGACGACCACTACGCTGACTCTCGTGCTTATGAAGATCCAAACGTAACGACTCTATATCAGTTGAGCGTTTCCGCTCTATCGCATCCTCACGAGTATCCGGGGAGTCGTCACGATTATAACCCCAATCGTCGGCAGCTGCCCTTATGGGGTCGAGGGTATTTAGATGCTGTGCAGCCTTTACCTCTCTATCCTCGGGTTTGCCGGGTCTGCTGGATGTGGAAGGGTTCCTGGCCGGTGCTGTTGGTACCAGTCGGCCTTCTTCCTTTTCCTTGGCAGCTTTGTCGCGAGCAGCAGCAGCGTCCGAATCCGAGACACTAACAGAGTAAGAGGGATTTGTAGGCCCACCCAACGCTTCACCGCCGCCACCAGGTGCATATACGGGCACCTTCTTCAAAGCGAGAGTAAGTGCGCACATAAACTTAGAGCGTCGAGTAGCGCGGATAGCCTCATTATGCCAGTTCGACTTGTGCTTGATGGCAATTTTAAGTTGTAGCTTATCCAAGTCGCCGACACCTGCAACACTAATAGAAATGTCTGGTTGGAAGTCTCGGGCATTTTCTGGGGCCTGTACGAATCTCTCCATTTCAAGCCGTAAAAGCTCAATATCCTCAAAAGAGGTATCATACGAGACGTTGATGTCAATAACCTCCTTCATAGCCTTGCTTCGGGTGACATTCTCGATCCAGACGTTGTTCAAAACAATATTCGGCACCTGAACGACTTGCATCCTGTCGATACGATTGAAGACAGTATAAAGCAGGGAAATCTTCTCAACAACTAGCTGCTCTTTCTCCGATCCTGTGATATCGACTCTGTCACCAACATCGTAGGGGTGCTTGACGAACAGGAAGATGCAAGAACCCAAGAATTCCTGTGCCGTGACGGCGAAAATGAAAGAAAGCGAGAGCAGGGTTGTGCCCGCAGTTGTGAGTGTGGTAATGAAGGAACTTTGGAAGAACGCAACTATAACGGTGTGTTAGTAATTTCATAGCTTCACAAGATAGAACTGTAGGTGGAAACTTACGGAAGATGAAGATAACAATCAATAGGACAATGAATAGGAGGACTTGATCGAACACGCCCAAGGCTTGGCTGATATCCTTCATACTGTTTCCTATCGCCTTTCTTTCCTTTCCCATCTCAACCACCTTCCTAATCATTTCGTCGAGGCTGATATCCCCATTCCCATCCGCGTCAACTGCCTCAAAACATTCTTCAGCTTCATCGCGGTGTCCGGGGCCAAGAACTTCGACGATGTCATCCACAAAGAGAGCCTCGTTGCCTTCTACGACAAACGACATCCAAATACGCTTTGCGAGAGCTTCTGAGGTCCTAACCTTCTCGAGCGCCTCTACGACAATCGAGTGGGCAGAGTTCGGGTTGAAGACCTGCTTGCCAGTAATCTCCGAGGCCAAATTTCCAAAGACAGAGGTAACTTTGTCACCGATGCGTGTTACATTCCCAATCAACCTCATAGGTGTAACCACTCCGTTCTTCCTGTTTTTTCTGCCCTTCTTCCCACCGGCCAGTAGTATCTCGATACTATCGTTGATAAGCTCATCCTCGTCGCGGAACTCAGGGCAGTACATAGGAAACAGTTGTCGAGAAGCGTCGTACATCAACCCTAAAAGGTAAACTTCCCGTTTGGAGTCCTTTATCCGGTTGGCAAAGGACCGCTGGTGATAGGTGACGCTGATGAGCTGGATAATGGCTTTCTCGACGAGAAAAACGGCCGAAGAGGCGAAGAGCGCACCCACGATTCTTCGTATCGTCTGAACCCACTCAACATTGTTGAATCTGACATTAAGTAAACCCGTAAATATAAAGAAGGTCGCCAATGCCCAGAAGAAAAGTGACAGCGGGATCTCAAGCGCACGAATGACAATTGCGTACTTGCGAGTGCCAGCACTGACAACACCGGTAAAAAACATGAAAACAGGAGGCAAAAGGTGGGCAACAACCTTTCCAACCCACAAGGACAGCCACGCCAGTTCTATCCATAGGAATAGGTCAATGAGGCGTGGACCGGGTGCATATATAGCGGGAGTTTCGTTTACATCATTCTGTCGCGGGCCATGGCCAGCTTGAAGAGTGTCCTGTTGGCCAATTGCTCGGATAACAATCATAGGGACTGCCAAAAGGACACCGACGGGGACGATGTAAACGAGATATCGCGTGAAGACTGAGGCTTGGATAAGTTTATTGTAAAACCTACCCATAGCATTAAGAGATGCTTCCTCAGAGGCTAGATTGTCGTTTTCCCTAGAGGCCTCGCTTTTGTTAGCTCTCCTCCGGCCACGATGGAAGAAGCCATTCTTCTCATTATCGTCGGAAGGGCTCCGGTTTTCGATGCTAAAGCCGGTTGCAGCGCCTTGGTTGGGCTTTCTAGCACCAGTCGAGCTGGCATTGCTCCGTACTTGGGTCAAGGGGATTTCGTTGTCCATGTCGGGTCGTGAGCCACCTAGTTGCACAAACCCTCTTGGGGAGCGGATCGACATCGAAGTGGGGAGATCTGTAAGTAAAGTGCTAACGTATTCAAGCTAACTAGCTGTCCAGATTCTGGATGTAACCCGGCAGCGTGGTTCAGAAGTTTTTTTTTGTTTCCCTTTTCTTAAAATAGGGTATTGCTGTATATACAAGCGAATGTGTTATACACAAGGTTGGTTCCTCGGGATGGCACCAGGCGATCGATCGGAAGGGTGCTGAGTGCGGTGCGTTTCTAAGATCAGGATCGAGACAAGGAAATTTAACAGCAGGGTCCTTAGGAGAAGGCAGGATGTTAATTGGAGAAAAGAGGCAGACAAAACGAAAGACTGACGGCCCTGTATCTACTGTGTAAAAGAGGTGAGAAGGATCTAAAGCATAGTATGCTTATAGAGGAGAACCGAGGAATTTGTTAAAGATTGAGGATATAGTGAAAGAAGGTAGGGAAAGGGAGAAGTAAAAAGAAAGATCGCGAATCTAGACGACTGAAAGATGCAGTTCGTAGTTCATAGTTCGTAGTTCGTGGGACTAAATGATGTACATGTAAGGACCGATTGGGGTTTTGTATCATGTGGAGAGGATTGACGCGTTCGAAGTTCCTTCCGAGGGTAACTAGGGTCCACAAGGAAATCGATCTAAGGTAGTATGTAGTAGCCTATGTATACCTACCTGGTATTTACCTATTCGAGTTCTATTATGGAAGGCACTATCAAATACATTTACTACATGTATGCAGAAGGTAACAGCAATACAAGTTAACTAGGATATTACAGTTGTACATAATTTATACTTGAGATACACAAAAAGCAAACACTCCCTTTGTATCACATCTAAAATGTTGCAACATAACTCATCCTATAAGATTTCTATCCCTTGAAGCTTTAGACAAAGTTTTACTTCGGGTATTTCACGTTGGAGTTTACGAACTTCCCGACAAATTTCTACTTGAAGGATATTCCATTGACGTTATCCAGGGGTAACGAGTCTAGACGTTTCAGCGGAATTGGATGTCAATGGCGTGCAGCTGCTGTGGTTGGCCAATCGCTATATATTTACCAGGTTATTACCTGCGGGAGAACCTACCCGACCCGAGTCAAGGGGAAGCTTTTGTGTGGCAGTATGCGTATACATATGTACATGTATGTATGTAGGTACATACCACAGCTGCACATGGGAAAAGCTTGGCAATAAATAAAGTTGGTTAACCATATCGCTATTCCCTTTTACGACAATAAATTTGTAAGTTAATCTACGATAGGTAATATATTACATTAGGCGATAGGCGACTTCGTACCTTTTCGTTTATTTTAAGCCACCGGGTTATCGTCCCATGTTTCACAAATTGAGAGGCGAAATTTAAAAATTTATCCCACTTGCCGTTTGTTAACGTCAATTGGATCAGCCCTGCAATTGGACATGAGCCGATAATTACTAATCTACCTACATATGTACATAGTGCCCGTCAATTGAGACTTTTATGCACAGACACACTTTTGATCAGTGGAAATGACGAAAAAGTCAAATAAAAAAAAGGGGGCCACTATTTTGTTTCTCCACGAATGGATCTCTACATATGTTGTACAAGATCACAAGAAGATCATACCTAGAAGAAGATCATTGTTCAAAGATCTTGGTTGTCATCGAGTCCCAATTTTTAAGAATCCCCTTTTTCCTTTCCCTTGGGTAACCACGTCGATCTCTTACATACGATAACACAACATACCTATCATAAATACCAATCAACTTATATATGGGTTATGGGTATTAACATACCGTGTCGCCTCGAATAGTAGTGTGCTATAGTTTCTCTTAAAATGTTGGCATAAAAATCTCTGCCTTGGAATAATCCAAGTTCATTGTTCAGCTGCCACGAGGACGATCACGAGCACGGACATATGGGACCGCAAGAGGTTGGAGACTATCAACTAAGAAAGGAGGTGGTAATGTAGATCTTGAGATCCGAGCTTCCTTCTCCCCAGCTGCTCCAGCTGAACAGCAAGAATGGCTAGAATAGGGATGATCGATCGATATCGCAATGAGCCACTATTGATACGACGCATAATATGATCAAGCTTTCCTCGCCAATCTTGTGCGCCGTACTTTGTAGACAACGGACAACGAACAGCGGATAGAGAAGAGGCACTGACGAAATAATAAAAAGGGTCCGCTAACTTTGAAAATCATTATCAAGAATAATCCACTTAGACACGCAAGTGCCGCGACGCCGGAATTCCAAAACGCGCCGGGCAAGCCACGTTCGCTGATCGTCATCACGCCGTCTTGCGAATGTCTTTCTAGTGTCCAGACTACGGTGAGACTAATACCAGACTAAGTGTGACATCAACCTATTATACCGACATTTCTGCCTGTCTGTTCGCCCAGGATCGCCCGCCATCCATCCATCCACCATGTGGGGGTTCGTGTAGTTAGTGAGGCTATCGGTTGAGCAGATTTTTTATGTAACAGCAGCATCTAAGCCTATTAGATACTTAAGTTTAGGTATATCTTCGTTTCTAAGCTATTCTACTTAGCTATGATTTACGAGATACCTAACCTAACCGAGTGTATCTAGGTTCCTCTATTTACAAAGCAGTGTAAGACAGGCAAGTCCAGAAAAAGACTGTCATCTGTATTTCTACATAGGATATATAGGGTATGTGTCAGCATGAGCCGGATGTCTGTGAACACCAGGACCGTGCCACGAGAAGCGGCGAGAAGCAGCTACTTCTCTTTCGGCCTGATAAATTACATCAATAGCGTCGATACCAGTAGCTGTAGCGCTGCTCTGTGTGTCCTGGGGAGTAACACACACTCTAGTGTTAAAAGTAGTCCCCGTATTACTATCAGTTGTCGATTCATCTTGCACCACAAAATCCGGTAGAGCAACGTCGTCGTGTCTATCGAAGTGATAAAGGGGTTCGAGACTAGCTCCGCGTTGCCATAAGACGTAGCGTTTGAACCACCACGGGACCACCTTATTGCAATTGTACTTGATAAATACGCTCATAGGCACGGCGAAGACGTAATCAAGTTCCTCTAGGGTCCGCTGCTTTGTCTCAGGCATCCATAGGAAGATCATGATGAAAGCTGTGATGTTGAACCCCGCGTATAGACAGAAGGCGCCCTGGTTGGTACACTGTATTAGACTAACTAGTATCTCCATATAACACTTGCGCAAGAGGTTTTGCGACTTCGGAAGAAGGTTCTGTATCGAACTTACCAAAACACCCGTAGCTGCAAGGATCTTTGGAAACGTGATCGACAATATGGCAGCCCAGAAAAGACAAGTTGCAACAGCCCACGCCATACCAACCTCGCGGTGCGAGAGTGGGAAGATCTCTGCACTATATGTGTATGGAACGGGACCCGCGCCGGGTGAATAAAACATAGCGAAAACGTATACGAATAGCGCTATTAGGCCGGTATGAGCTACCGAGGTCTTGGGGATAAGCGTACATAAACCGGCAGCCAGTAACGACCACGCCATATTGGGAAATGTGAAAAGGAGTAAGGGGCGCCGGCCAAAGGTGTCGATCGTCCAGATGGCTGGCTAGGCGAAAAGGAAGTTGACGAGACCAAATCCCCAAGAAGCAAGAAGGGCGTTAAAATCAGACGTCCCTGCTTCTTTGAAGACGGTAGAAGAATAAAAGGCTATAATATTGATACCTATTATGCATCAGCTTCCAAATGTGTGGTGTTCGCGATTCATATTAGGTGACTTACCGCACATCTGTTGGCCTATCATAACCACAAAGGAGGCCAAGGTAGCTCTTCTAATTCGAGGGATTGTAAAGAGCTGGATGGCCCTTTCAATGTAAGTCGAGTCTGTAATGGTTTCAGCTTCGATCTCTATCTGGAAATAGATAGCATAAAGGTCGCGAGCTGCCTGGAGAGGATGATTGCGGAGTCGTAAGAGCGATTTTATAGCATCTCGAATCCGGCCTTTCTTGATGTACCATCGCGGCGATTCCGGGCAAAACAATATGAGGAACGTTAAAGGGATTGCTGGGATAAAGGCCGAACCGACCTGGACTACATAAGAGAATTTGTTAGCTATATAGAGAATAATGGCGGCAAAAGGTAATATATACGTCGCCAGGCGATTTTGCCAACTTGACCAACTGCTAGATTAGCAGAACATCCAAGGAAGATGCCGAATGCAGTCCACATCTGCCATGATGTTACCAAGGCTCCGCGAATAGATGCAGGGCTGTTCTCAGCAGCATATATCGGTACGGTCGCGGCTTTGAGTCCCATGCCAACACCGAGAAGCAGTCTCGAAATTAGAAATTGTTCCCAATTCTGAGTAATAGCTCCAAGTATAGGAGCTATCAAGCAGATGATGGCAGAAATAAATATAGTTCCTCGACGTCCAAAGCGGTTATTGAGCGGGTCCGAAAGCCAATAACCTATAAGTGCCGACCCAATATAAGGAGCCGAGTTAATGAGACCGACGAGTAGCACATCACGGTCTGAATTCCCACCGATACCAAACTGCGTAGGAAACGACAGGTTGGCTCCATTGGTACCCTCTTGATCCCATCCTTGTACAGCTGCTCCTATGGAGCAGGTGAATATGGTTAGATAAAGGAGTTTAGGGACTTTCCACTTATGTGTAGCTTCGCTCTTTAAAGCATCAATCTCCTCTGCATCGAGCGCCTCCGGCCCCTCGATATCTTCGAAACGGACGGGATCCTTGGCAACGAGAGCCCCCTTGCGCATGAGGGGAACGTACTCACATAGGTCATTCCATTCGGAAAACCGAGTGACTTGATTGAGAAGATGCTCACGAGGGATATCAGCTAAGGGGTTTGAAATCCTATTCCTCATCAAAAGACTTGGGTTAGCTAGGTACCTCCTAAACCTCGATATTAGGCCACAGACGTAGCATTTGGGTTATTGTTGAGGTCGATATGTGCCTTTGAGTCAGGGCGAACTCCCATCTCTGTCGAGGCATCGTAGCGGTACATTGAGGTCTTACGACTGTATTAATTATATTAGTAAACGATACTTTAGGTATATAATAATACCTCGATCGAGATATCAGTCTTGTAGTTCTTACACCCGTGGTTGATCATTCTTTTCAGACATAATGTTAGAATTAATAATGAAGCCGGTGCATTCTGTGGAATATATGATATAATAAAAACGTATAATATGAGCTTTAAGGGTATACGATATTAGGATGGTATTTCTAGGGCATGTTGATGATATTGAAGTAAGTAAAGTAATAAGCAGCGATTATTCGGTAAGAGAATATAATACAAAGATATTGAGTAGGTACCTATACATATCATGATTTTGCTACATCCTTAAGAGAAAGAGCATTGCACTTAGGCTCATAGTCAAACTATCATGACAGGCACAAGTTTCAGACCGATTCACATGTACGTCGTCATCTCACCAATAAACTTTGTATTTTACTTTGCATATGAAACTATAGCCATGCCTAGATCTTATCTCAAATAACTATATAATATTAGGATTTTGTTATTACATGTAGGTACACAACATTAAGAGATAGTTAACTCGTTTTGTTGCTTTAAAGCATCCAACTCCCTGATCGTTCGGGGTATCATATAGAAATACATACAATATACAATATACAATACATAATACACGAGCCTCAACAAGCTCACCACCTTCAAATCAAACCAGACGCTCTAACCCCTCCAAGGACGTCTTTAGGCTAGGTACATACATAAATCGTAAACCATAAGCAATACATACTTATACATAGCAACAGCAACCTTAAACACGATACATCATCCATAAATCCGCTAAACCAACCGTCAATGACACATGTTGCTATCCTCCACTCTTGCCTTCCTTTATAACAGACACCACGTCCTCGCGCCTCCTCCCCCTACCAACCATATGCACGAGGTCAGCATACCTCCTGCGCCAGAACTCCACCGCGGCATCTCCTTCGGCTGGGACATCAGCGCCTTCACCTCGATGCTGTGAACCCTTCTTCCAGCGCGCATGAGGCACTATCTCTGTGAACCGGAATCTGGCATTCGCGAGCCCGCAACGCAGATCCCACGTGTAGCTGTATCGCGTATAATCTACGTCGACTTCGAGGCGATGTACTGAATTTGTACCACCACTTGATTTAGGGAGGTGTCTGGCGCCTGCTAGTGCTGCCGTAGCAATCAGGAACGCCTCCGAGGTGCGGCTTCTCTTTGCAAGGCCCGCGATGATGGCCCGGGCTAGGGCGAGCGCCTCGTTGATATCAGCTGGCGGGCTGGGCTGCCCTTTATCATCGTACCACACGCTTTCAAAAAGGTCTGCGACGAGCAAGGTTTCCATCTCGTCGCGGTTGGTCCGATCGCTATCATCGAATTCGAACTGTACGACCGGGCCTGTGGGATCATCGGTTGGCCCGGCCGTGAATACACTCGCAGTATTGTCGAATATCGAAGTGTCTTCTATAGGACTAGCTGTTAATCCGCCAGTGCCGTTGGATATACTCCCATTAACCGTGCTTTTCCCATTTACCATTACAACCGGAGGTGGTGGAGTTGCTAGCCTGACAGGACCGCTGGCTCTTTCCGGTACTTGTAGAGAGAGGCGGCCAGGTCGAGAAGGTCGAGTGGTAGGAGTAGTCGTAGTTGGCGTTGTCGTTGATGCTGCCGTTGGTGCGGTCGTTGGTGCAGAAGTAGGCCCGGCAGATGTTGATACCGGGTCTGGAGGGTGCATTGGGGTAGGCTGTGTATTTAATTGGGACGTACTCTGCTCAAAAGGTGCTGTTTGGAATTCACTATGCTCGTCTGGGATTGCTGACAATGGACCGTCGCTAGGCCGACTGCTAGGAGGTCTCCCACGAGGCCTACCACTTGTGGATACGCCACCACTTCTCCAGGCGGAAGAGACTACCTTCGCTCCGTGGCGACGACCGAGCGATCTGACTTTAGACGGACTAATAGCCGAACGGGGTTCCGCGGGGTCTCCCCAAAATGTCCCTCTTGTCGACGGCGTCATCGCAGATTGGGGATAGGCTGACATAGGCTCACGGGAAACATCGTTACTCCACGGGAAGGCGGAATTCGTTTCTGGCAATACACTCGATCGTGGATCAACAGGTGGAAACATAAAGGCATTTCTTCCGTCTGGATGGGCGGTCCACGGATCTAAAGAGTCCGGACGAGCGGTTCTAGCCTCCCCGTTAAAATTCGGAGACTCTAACCTTGGCTTTTGCGACGGAGATTTGCTAAAACTGTCGTCCTCGGGTCTCTTTCGACCCCGTCGTGGCCGGATATGAGGCAATAAGGCACGCAAGGCCATATCATCTTCAGCAGCAACACCATCTCTACCCTCGTCACATACAGGATTTGGATCACTCGGGATCAGGGTCCAATAGGGATGGGGGTTATCCATCAAATAGTCGAAGAAGGCATTTATGTGCATAGAATGCATCCATCGCTATTACAGGTAAGTCACGCTGCTCTTTAATAAGTTGGATATGCTTTACCTTTAGGCGGACGGCATACTGCTGTATCTTCTGAGAACTCTGCCCCTTGTCGTGATCCGGCGGCTCGACGCCTAGCTTCAATGCCAACTCTGCCCATGTCTTGAGTTCTTTAGAGTGTAGTTGCTTGATGAGTTCGAATAAAGTAAAGGTGCTGAAGCTCTTGCCTTCACTCTTTGGCGGAGTTCGAAAAGCCTCTCTGAGCGCTGCCGTATCCGTTTCTAAGGGTACTGCTGGGTTGCAGTAGAGAATAAAACTCACGTAGGAATCCTCAATAGAAGCACTAGTCACGCTCTTTTGGGGTAATGTCGGTCTTATTAACCCTGATGACCTGGGAGTCTCGCTCCTAGAAGGAGACGGAATAGGGTTAAAGCGACGGGATCCGTTGCTAGTTGGAGTAGAGAGCGCCATCTTAATATCATAAGATAGCGAAATGCGCAATTATCCCCATGAATGGTTGGGGGAGAGGTACGATTATAGGGGGGGGAAGATGCTGGGCGCGTTTGACTGGTTGAAGTTCTCACGTAATGGTTGGTAATGTTATAGACTTGATATTCTTCGCAACACGAGTAACAAATAAGGTAGTTTTACTATTCTCATCAAATCTGTGTCTGTGTGTAACACAACTTGTCTGTCTCATCTCTTGTCTTTCGTAATTGGCCCCTAAGTCGATGTGTGATCATGTAAGTCTGGTGTAAGTGATAAATAATAAACGTTCGCTAGGCGACGATGCGTAATAGTTAGTAATGAATGGTAAAGACGTTTTTAACTGGTGGGAAATATAATGGTCAAATGATAAAAGGGAAATAAAATAGTAGCGGATTTCCCGTCTTGAGCGTTATTGAAGCTGTTAAAAAAAAACAGGTGTGGCAAAAGTTAATGGGGAAAAAAAGAGACAGAATGGTTGGTGAAGCCTCCTTCCGGTGTCCAATGCCTATTATGCCGAATTCTATTTTGAGAGCGCGCTGGCGGAGGCTGGTGCCACGAGCGCACGGCTGTTTTAGATGGGCCGGGAGATTTTATTGTGCATGTACCATGGTAACTTTGCTATTTTTGGGTACGTATCCACGTGACTCGTATGCATATGGATGCATATGGATGCATACGAATGCATACGGATGCATTATGTGCATAAGCTTAATGCACTGAGAGTAATTAACCCCTTTTTCTGTAAAACATACCTTAGGTACCTGATGTCCTACATAGGTAAAGCTTCTGTCTGTCTGCCTTACCAGTTCATTGGGCAAATACCTCTTTAGCAAAGTAGGATTCGGGTGGTAGATTATTCGTAAACCTGCGGTCCATGGGCACGGTATGATCTCTTCATCTACCACCAGCCACTATCACGGTCTCTTTGCATGCCATTATGAAACTTGTATCACAGCACGCTCTGATATCTTTGTCGTGCGCTGTCTCAAATTTAGGGTCGGCATTGCTAAGAATACCTGTAGAGGCATATTTGGCCTTTTAGGGTGGTGTCAATGTTGATGATTAGGATTGGGAAGAATGTAACTGGGTTAGAATGTAACTAATATCAGGCATTTAAGTATTTGGGCTAGGTCAGCCTTATGCATAGTCCCTTTTAATCCTTTGGCGTATTATGTAAAGACTAGCGATGAATTAAGGGAGGTTAGGTATATGAATGTACCTGGTGATGTAATTTGTAAAATAGAATGAAGATGCATCATATAACTTCAAGATAACTACCTAGGTATATAAAAAAATACTAAGGGTAGGAAAATATGTATAGGAGGTAGTTACACATTCTATCATATCTGACTTAATTCGTATAAAATCCATCAAATTAATGAGTGCATCATCATTGTCATCATCACAAGATAAAAAAAGATAATACCTAAGCAATCCCATCTCGCATGTGAAAGTCGGGAACGTTGGAGGTCTCAGCTTCTTTAACGAATTGAATTGAATGCGGGGCAAAGCCGGGGGAGAAGAGCATGGGGAAGAATGCCGACCTCGTGCCAGATGGGGCGAGGTTAAATGTTTAACAGGTCTCTTACAGGCGGATTTCGGCTCGGGCTCAGGTAGATTTACAGGGGATTACAAGGGATTGTAAGGGATTACAGGGCTACATCCCACTAAACAGAGGGGACTAAGCCGCATTGTGATGCAATGAAATCGGACCTCGGCTTCTCAGCTTCAATGGGACCTCAACTTCAATCATTTGAATCGATAACGCTTTTATTATTATTACTCTTTCAATATTTCGACGTGTAAGTCGGGCGTAATAACATTTTGACTTTTATCATTTCTATTTTCCATTTTCCATCAAACCCGTCTTATTAAATTTATTTTTATCAAAAAAGCTTCAGATTGATATAATCTTGACATCCCTTACTTACCTCAAAGGTACTTCGTAAATCAATAATCACGATGGCGTCGTCGAAGCCCGCTGTCCCTCAGAATGATAACGTCGCGCACGCCCTTGCCGGCGCTGGCGGCGGGATCCTTTCTATGGTCTTGACGTATCCGCTCATCACCCTCTCTACCCGCGCGCAGGTCGAGTCTAAGCGAGCCGAGACCGCCTTCCTAGCCGCCGTAAAACAAATTGTTGCACGCGAGGGCGTCTCGGGATTATACGCGGGCCTTGATAGCGCCGTATTTGGTATTAGTGTTACCAACTTTGTCTACTACTATTGGTACGAATGGACGCGCGGTTTCTTCGAGGCCGCTGCCTCCCGTGCCGGACGAGCTTCTAAGAAGCTCACCGCTATCGAAGCCATTATCGCTGGTGCCATTGCTGGTTCCGCCACTGTCATCCTAACCAACCCTATATGGGTCGTGAACACGCGCATGACGACTCGCAAGGGGCAAATCGAGGCCGAGGAGAATACCGGCGGTGTTCCCGTAGAGAAGAAAAAGCAACCGACTACCTTGGGTACCTTATCAGCACTACTACGCGATGAAGGTCCCCAAGCGCTCTTCCGCGGCGTCGTACCGGCCCTCGTGCTCGTTATCAACCCCATTTTACAATATACGCTATTTGAGCAGCTCAAGAACGCGTACGAGCGACGCCGGAAACACAACGTAACCCCAACCGTAGCATTCTTCCTAGGCGCTCTCGGCAAGCTTTTTGCCACCTCCATCACTTACCCATATATCACTGTCAAGAGCCAAATGCACGTCGCCGATGATGGCCAGAAGCGCGAGGGCATGACCCAGGCCATTCGGCGAGTTATCAAGGAAGAGGGTTATTCCGGCCTGTATAGGGGTATGCTTAATATCTTATTAATTATCTAACCCTTTGAAAAGCATTATTTAGTCGATCAGTGATATACTGACTTATTATTACTCTAGGTATCGGCCCTAAAGTCACCCAGAGCGTCTTGACAGCCGCCTTTCTCTTCGCCTTCAAGGATGTTCTCTATGAGCAGACGATAAAACTCAGAGGCACCATGGCCAGAAAGGCCATCAAGGCATAAGTACCCAATTTATAGTTGGCAATGCATTTACTATGGCTTGTATGAGCTCTGGCCTTAAACCTGTACATATTGTATCATTTCCAATAAGAGGCTCTTGGCCTCTTGTTACTTGGGCGTAGTCCCAACAGCGTCTATCGTAACTTGACTCATTTTGTTAACATTGGTACGATTAAGAGGGGGAGAGATGAGTGATTAAATCAGGCTCAAAAAAAGCTAGGGGAAAGGGGAATGAGATGTCATCTCTATTTCTATGTATTAACAAAAGGCATATGTGCCCCAGAAGAAACCAAGCAATGAATAACTAGTGAATAAAAGGAATTATCCAAATGCTTTAATGTACGTTTCGCCGTTCTCTAGTTGATTTACCGTAATAGAATGATATCCATATATGCTCATGTGCCAAAAGCCCTATCTCTCCCAATACTCATGTCTTCCCTAATTAACTTCCGGCACCCAACTACCTAATCCTCATCCCGATCATAATCTACTACCCGCATACAGGGCAAAGAAGAAGAAGAAAAAAAGGAAAAGGAAATCACGCCATAGGAACTAGCTTCGGAACGATCCACCAGTCATGATACCCTTTCCCGGGTGCCGGCATCTCAACCTTGAGCTTTAGCTGTGAATCTTTATCTTCGCTCCCTCCGGCTCTATCTAACGCCCTCTGCAGTGTTGAGACCGCAACGCCCGCCGCGATCGCAGCTTTTAGACAGTCTCGAATATTATTAACCCACTGGTCGTGCGCATTGACGCTGAAGGATTGTGTATCCGACATCTTACTTAAGGCCTCATACCCTTTTTTGGCGCCGCCGATAGCACCTTCAGCATACTTAAGTAGATCAGGTGTTGGAGTCTCGGGTTGAAGGGTTGCGCGCGTAAATTCGTCAAACGTGGGTAGCTGGGGTAGCGTGATTGTTCGGAAGGGCTTCATGCGCAGATCATAACGCATGGTATCGGTACTATAGGGGCGTTGCGGTAGAGCGATGAGCTTTAGACGTTGTAACGCCGTATATAGACAGCAAAGGCCATCCGCAAATTCCCACGTGCACGCCGCGTCAAGCATAGTTATGCGCAAGTATGTCAAGGAGGTCATATATTCGCGCTCCTTAGCGGCCGTGTATTGCGGTAGCTCTTGGTCTCCCTTTCTGCTGTTGTCGAGGCCGTGGCGTGCCTCGTCTAGGCTGCGCATTGTAAACGACTTGATACGATCACCATGCTGCGCGCGTGTCTTGGCCAGGTAATTTAAGTACCAGTACATGCCAGCAAGCTCGTCCGTCTGGTAAACCTCAAGTTCGAATCCGAGTTGAACGATCCACTCCATCTGCCTGAGCTTATAGAGATACGCCCATGATGATAGAGGGAGAGAAAACCCAATACTGCCTC
This sequence comes from Daldinia childiae, assembly GCF_008694065.1. Taxonomy (NCBI): domain Eukaryota; kingdom Fungi; phylum Ascomycota; class Sordariomycetes; order Xylariales; family Hypoxylaceae; genus Daldinia; species Daldinia childiae. Next base: position 1,231,815 of record NW_022984654.1, on the reverse strand, counting down.
TATCTGTTATGAGGGGTCTCTCATCTAGGGCGACTTGGAGAAGTTGGTCAATCTCCTCGACATCTACTTGGAGCATATCCCACTCTTGGATATTGTGGCACAGTGTGCGTCGAACTCTACATCTATTCTGGCAGAATATCCTGAAGACATCCAAATAGCATTCAGCTACCCGCTGCCGGAAAATTTCCATCTGCGCTGAAGTCTGGTGACGGGGATCAGTCGGGACCTCAATTTCATCGTAGGAAGCATCGATCTGTGGTGCACAGGGCATAACGACGATCGAGAGGTCATGGTCGATTATCTGCCGGATGCTATAGTTGCCTAGAACGACCATTTCTCTAAATAAGAGATTCTGGAGTAGTGTCCTAATATAAACTAGTGGTTGTGGTTTTCTTGCCTGGAATAACAAGACGAAATTCTATAAAAAAAAAAAAGGTTAACTCAGTTATTATAAAACTGACTAGAAGAGTTTACCAAAAGGCTTTGTGGTTCTGAGTACTTCAGAATATCCATGATATCAACTCCGTCTTGGAAAAGTCGTTTAAGATGGTCATAACTCTCTTCAAAGCTGGGTTGGACCATGGGGCGCGGAGGCATTGTGCTCGCTAGCCGTCGCTGTAGTTTAGTGCTGAAAGCTTCTGGTACTGGCTTGCCTAGCGAATGCTGCTTTTTAATGTGCTCAAGTAGACCTTTCATCTGTACCCAGGGCATCTTCAAGGAATCTGGGTTAGATTTCCGCAGGCCTGATAAGTCAATGGCCCTTAAGAATGCGATACGTAGCTCGAGCCGAAGATCCAGGGCTGCGGAGATATCCTTTGCAACTTCATTGCTAGCAGCACGAAGGTCACTTCGGGCCTGCTGTAGAATATTATTGATGGAACTAACGGGCATATCAAGAAGTAGATCACGATCGTATGTGTTAGTAACAAAGTCTTCTTCCTATATATTCTTAGTAGCTTATTAAAATGATAATCATTTTGTCCTATCGATCTTACCTCATAGTAAAGTTCATCTTTTACAAGCTCGTTTACGAAACAACATGCTTTAAGGAGTCCGAGACAATAAGCTCGTAAAACGAAGAGCAGCTTCGGTTGCTTCTCGCGGGCCTGGGGATCCCTTATAAACTCAGCCTCGCCTATATTGGCTGGGTGAGGGTTCATGAGCGATTCTATATAGATGCTCGTGAAGAGGGTCTGGGAAAGGGGATAACCAAGATGCCAGGCCATCTAGTCATAACGTTAGGCCGGTAGAAACAGAGAGTAGAAGCTTTGTCACTTATCCAAAACACACCTCGAGGCAAAGAAGTTGGTCAATAATTCCAAGAATTTCTTCTGGAAGCAGATCGCGAGAAACGTCATATTCTTCATCTAGAGATTCCCCTTCTGCTAGAGCACCACTATCCATCTTTCGATCCATGATCTAGTGGAATTTCTCTTAGCAGGCACATTCTAGTGATCCTATAAACTTAAGATGATGACGTGGACTCACCTCCAGAGCCGCGACGGACTCAAAAAGGGTAAAATGGTCATCTTTGACGAGTTGTCCGGGTGCCAAAGCTATTCATGAGATTAGTAAATTATATCTTGGTCAAGACCTGAAGTACCTGAGCGCACTCTTTACGGCAGAGGCAAATTTCTTGGTGATATCGGTTGCCTTGACTCCGGGATGTGATATGTTTGGCGAATGTGATATTATATTAAGCTGTTGCATCTTGACTATCACTCTTGATCAATTGTGGCTCTATTTCTTGTTAGCCTGTATCTATGCGATTTATGAGTCTTTTGTCGAACCTGATATTTCGAAGCTTAAGGTACTCCCAATATAATTAATTATACTAACCTTAGTCTTGGCAGGAGTAGCAATAGGCGAATATTATGGATTTCTGGGATAAAGAGCAATCATAGGTCAGGTCAGTTGGTTAGATGTACATGTATATGTGTTTGTTATTGGTGATGATGGGTATTTTTTTGCGGATGGAGCGGCGAAATGAAAGATTGAAGAGAGGTAATTGTAAATCAGAATTAGGCATTAAATTTACTATGTAAATTTTTAGTGTCGAAACGTGCAGTACCAACCTAAATATGTATACCAAATACATAAGTGCATTTAAATGTGCATTGAAAGGTGCATTGGGATACAAACAACATTGAGCCTTGAAACATTGAACAATGAAAGTTTCAATACGGACAAGAGCAATTTGATTTGTTACTTGCATATATATGAGGTAGGTCTGTACGTTCCCTTGAAAAGAGGATTTTACGTTTTCCGATGTCAACTAAGACAGGTGTAACCGGTCTAAGAGGTACAGAATACCACTTAGAGAAATCGCTATATAGCAATTACCTTTTTATAGACGTATGGATACATTGCATGCATTACTTAAGTAACCTACCCGAACTCGAATGCGGTTTAATTAGGTACTTAACATGAAATACATATATGAATTGACCTCGACGTATACGACATATATGTACGCACGAATTTACTGCTGTCCAATGTAGGTAAATCCAAGGGACTCATTTTTTAGGATGAAACTGTTTTATTTTATACAGCTATACACGAGACGGCTGGCATAATTGCATTTTGCTACCGTTGTTCTTGTCTATCCGCATGCGCATGCGCATCTGTCTCTTATAGGTCCTAACTATCCTCGCAAGTTTCACTCTCATCAAGGATTCGTATATTTCGTAGACTTGTAGTTTATGACGAACCACCGGAAGCGGATGAAACAGCGGCGGCTGCGTTGGCTTCAGCTAAGGGTCTCAGCTCACTCATCTTGCCGTTCTATAAATTGAGGCATATAGTCTGTCAGTTACTAACTCCTAAACTCCAGATTCCCATGTACCAAATTTCCACTTGTTAGGAATAATCAACTCACCTCCCATTTAGCAAATCGCAGGTCCATATCTCCTCGTCGTTCGGCAAGTAGTCTCTTTTCCTCCTTCAAGCTTCGGCGCACGACGCGGGATGCGACGGCCAGGTAGCGGTTGTAGCTATCCGATCGGAGGAGCAGTTAGTAAACCAGGCAAATTCAGGTCGTCGAGGGATGTATCGAGATATATAGGAAGAGAATTAAATTACCTCAAACCAGCTGCTTTCCACGCGAACACCATGTTGATAGTTGCTCGAGGTTCAATTGGGGATCAGGGATTGATTGAAGATTCGTTTGTATGCACGGAATCAAAAGATAGAAAGACTTCCGTTAGCCGAAGCCTGTCAGTAAGGTACGTATGTGGTGGCCCGAGCTTTCACGTGATTAAGAAATATTACCTAACCTTTATTTTGGTACCTAGATACTTAAACCCCCAACTCAAACCTCCCTACGAAGAAACCCCCCTTTTCTTTTATAGAAATACCAATAAATTGTATATTCAGGATTCTGTAAGTCTTTAATACACAGAGCTTATCATGTATATATAATTCTAGACCAAGGTCATTCACAAATTAATCACCATCGCATGCCCAAGTACAAAGCGTGCTGCCTCCCTATAAGCTATAAGTCGGGAGTTGGGTAGTTGAGTCTGTTCGAACTTGAAAGAAAACTCTAGGGGATTTACTATATGCACATGTGGCTCGACTCGACTCGACTCGACTCTACAGCGGTGGGCTAATCTGTTGGTACACTTTTGCTGCCCAAATTTCCCCGTCTATACTCTCAACCCAAGCTCCTCAGCATATGGCAGAACGTTCAAGTCACCAACTGCAGCCACGGTGGCCTTGCCCTCGAGAAGGGACTTTGCAGTCTATGATGACAATTAGAATTGATAAATAATAATAATAATAATAATAAAGAAAATTAGATAAACTTACCGTCTTGAGCTTGTCTGCTGTGATGCCGTCGATTGAGCCAACAGTCTCGGCAATCTGGAAGGGCTTACCGGTATGAATAATACCAGAACCGGCAGACAGAAGCGTTGACACACCCGACTGGCTCGCATCTAACGCGTCAAACTTTGCCTTGGCGATCGCCTTGGTAAGATCCTCCTTGCTGATGCTACCTTCGGAGATGCTCTTAAGAGCCTTAACAGTCTCTTCACCAGCCTTGCGAACTGATGCGGCGGCACCGGTGACTTGAATAGTCAACAGTCCGGCGTCCGAGTAAGCCAGGTTGGTGCCCGAAGCAACTATTCCGGGTGCCGAGGCCGCAGCCTTGGATAGGAGAGTGAATCCAGGCGACCACTTGACGTTAGGTTGTCCACCAAGCAGGGCTGCTAGGACCGCAATTTCAGGCTTGAAAGAGCCAAAACTGGAACCAGGGAAGGCAATAACTAAAGAGTTTCCGGCAGTGTGGGACGTACGCTGCTCGCCACCGTAGTACGTCGTAGATTTCGCGTTAAGAGTGGCAGAGCTAGATGATGATGCTGGTACGCCGCTGAAGAACTGTTCTGTCCACTTATGTAGAGCAGCTGTCGTGGCGCCATCTCCAACCAGAGCAATATTAGGCTTTGCATAAACGGCTCCCGCGTAGTCAGCGATGGCGTGTTCGTTTAGATAGCTTTTCAGAGGGGTTGAAGTCGTCGGGTATAGGGAAGTGCCAAGGCCTGTATGGAAGGCGACCGAATGTGCCGAGTCGAGAGCAAGAGCGGAAACGTCGTTGGCAAGCTTAGCCTGCTTCACCTTTAAAACCCTCTCGACATCCTCGTGAAACTCGTGCGCTATAAACTATATAAGCATTTTATCACTAGCCAATGGCTTCATATAGCTCACTGGTATACTTAGTTTGAGAGATGACCTCTGCTAGCAGTTCGGCGAAGTAAGGGATGTCCTCTCGCAGAAAGCTTGCTTCGATAACTAATGCTTCTCGGGTGTGGTATGCGGCTAATTGACCTCCTAAAAGCTCAGCTTCTCGAGTGATACGTAGGGCAGTTCGCTTTTCGGTGTTCTATTATAGTTGCATCTAATTAGCTCACGACAGAAAAAAAACAAGGATAAAAAGATGTAGACTCTTTCACCTTGAAGGCAAACTCCTCGAGGCCGACAGTGAGACCAGGAGCAGGCTGATATCTAGTACCACCCTTGGCGACAACAGCAAGTTTTGTTGTCGGACCGTGTGAGTCTCTGGTGGCTACCTTGATACCAGCAACTTCGGTGGTGTCATAAGTGAAAGCGGATGGTGCCGAAGATGCGGCAGCATAACCTCGGCGCTGAGAAAGATGCGAACAGCCTTGCCTACGAGCGGCAAGCTGGGCACCTCTGGAGAGAGCCGATCGAGAGAACATTTTAGGGGACGATGCCGTCAACAATTGGCTATTGAAGTCTGCGACAACAGCTTTTAATCCGCAGATCGTTGAAAGCTTCCAAGTCGGAACAAAAAGATGCTCAATTCCGGTAAATTCTCGGTTACCGTATGTTAATTTGAGGCTTAATAAGGCTAGAGTCTGGTCAGCCACTTGCTAATAAATTCTATTGGCCGATTGAGTCAACTTGAACAGAGGAAAAAAAAAAAAAAAAAAAACCTTTGGGGCGGGGAGCTTATTTCATAGGTACAATGACTGCTATGGCTTAGGTAGGTAGGTACTACATAAGATTAGAGAGACAAGAAGCTTCGACTATCAATTAGAATTCCCCGCTATCCTTAAAAAAGTAGTTGCATCAAAATTATTTTTATACGCTATTGTTCACTTCGCGCTGCGCAAATCATTCTTCTTAACCAACTTTCGACTTTACATATCAATACTTCTTGCGCCACCTTCGTGTTCTTCGGCGCACCTTTCTCTCTCTTTCCTATCAAATACTTCAATGAAGCCGCGGTAGTAATTGTAGTGCTCTAGAGATAGTGAGAGGATCTCTAGAAGCCAACCCCTTCGACAAGTCCTAAAATCCTATCTATTCACCTCGCGCCGCCTAATCCCAAGCTCAGCCAGTCATGTTAGTGGTAAGTGATGGTTCTTTTCAAGTCGCTACGACTTTTTACAACAACGCCCTGAAATGTATCTCTATCGTATCGAGCAAGAAACTAATAATATTTATAATTGCTAGACAAAAAATGTTGCAGAACTTTGTGTTCTGCTGATCAGTGAGCTATACGGCCAGCTCCCATCGGTAATGCTTCCTTTATATTATATCCTCTGAGGCCTCTAGAACCTCTACTTACGTAGCCTTGGAGCTAACAAATTTCAACTTCGCAGCGCATGTTTGCAGATCTTCTCGCAAGAGGCAGGTCGACCATCACGCAATTAGCGCAACATACATCGCTCAACCAACGACAAGTGCGTCATGGGATCGCTGTGCTCATTCAGCTAAATCTCATCTTCCACTTTACGGACCAAGACTCGGGCATCACATACTATGACGCAAACCCTCATGCTGCCTACAATCTTGTCCGAACGGGAAAGATCCTTGACATGGTTCGTGAGAAATATGGGTCTGATGCGAATGCTCTCGTGCACGAGGTTCTTGTTCAGGGTCACACGAAGATTTCCGATTTGATAGCAGCATTCAAGGAGCGATATACTATGCAGCAAAAGACTGCCAACGGTGTATCCCAAAATGGCCACCATGTCAACGGCAATGGCGTTAGCAATGGTATGGGCGATATAAAGATAGGGGATGAACGTGTCGACCTAGAGGATCAAGCCTACGAGAGTCTCGCACAGCTTATTGCGGCCGGTATTCTTGAGCCGCTTACGCTAGCGATGTACCAATCTCCACAGGACCTAAGAAGCACAATTGAGCAAGACTTCCTGACTAGCTACTATCCCACTGGCATTCGAGGAGCCAAGCAGACAGCCGAATTCGATAAGTATGTCAGAGACAAGCTAAGGGATTTTCATCTTAAAAACACGGAACTAAAGAATGATCTCGAATTTGAATTCGAGAACGGGGCTGGCTCTAAGCGCCGGAAGCTAACTAACGGCACGACCTCCAATATACTTGCCAACGGAAAAGTAAAATCCACTTTACTAAAAAACGTGAGTTTCTACTACGTAGAAATCTACGTCGGGGAGATTCGCTAACGTTTTCCCTCAGCTTGATACCGTGCTTCGGGTGAACTATGATAAATGTGTGGTTGAGCTCCGCAACCTTAAACTCGAGCGGTATGTAGAAGACTTGATCGGCGATACTACAGCAAAGGTGTACGCAACATTACTTGGCGTGCTGAGCAAAAAGATTTCTCGTTGTCAAACCGATAAATCAATCGAGGTCGAAGATGAGAACGACGATGCTTCTACAGGGCCCCGCGTCACTACTCAAGAGATTTTTGAGCACCTGAACCCTTCTATTGATGTATCAGGCGGTGTTGGAATGCTCCATGAGGATGGTGCCATTGATATTCGCTGTGCAGAAAAAATTAGACGATTTCCTCCCCAGCTTAAGGGTTCGACCCTTAAAGAAGAGCTCCAGGAAGGGGAAGAAATCGTTGAGTCGGACGACGAAGACTACGATCCCAGCGGGGAGGCAGCTATCAGCTTCGGATTACATGGTCCGAATGGTTCAGATGAAGTCAAAATGCAAGTGGACGACAGCGTTCCGATCGGCACTAAGCGGCTACATCAGATGCGACAACATCTACTTATCCTTACCGAAAGTAAGGAGGGTTTTGTGCGACATTGTGGCAGTCTTGATTTCGGCGAATGGACAGTCGATTTCGAACCACTCGTGCAGCATCTAAAGTTCCTCGAGCTTGATACGCTTATCGAGAACCGGTTTGGTCGTCGGGGTCTACGTCTCACTCGAATTCTTAGAGAAAAGGGAAAGATCGACGATAAAACATTGCCCAGTTTGGCTCTTATGAAGAAGCCGGATGTGCACGTTAAGATGGCGGAGATGGAGATGGCGGGATTCTTGGACGTACAAGAGGTACCTCGGGACAACAACCGAGCGGCCGCCCGGACAATTTTCTTTTGGTTTTTCGACCTCGAAAGGACACTACAGCGAACACTAGACAATACCTACAAGTCCATGGTGCGCTGTCTACAGCGATTAGACGTCGAGCGTCGTAAGAAGGCAAGCGTTCTCTCGGTTGCCGAACGTAAAGATGTTCAGGGAATGGAAGAGGAAAAACTAAGAGGTGACATATATAATGAATACGTGCAGTTTCTCGACCTCGAAAAGAAACTACTCGGCCAAGTTGGAAAGCTCGACGATATTGTAGCAGTCTTTAGAGACTTCTAGGGTTCATTCTCGCAATCGATACCAGTATAGGAGGGATATCTTGCATCATGGCGGCGTTGGTTCACGGGTGGTACAGCCTAAGAGGCTTAAAAAGTGACTTTTGCATATTGGACGGCGTTGTCTTCTACTCATTTTGATCAGTCTCGAACTCGGAATGTGGTATTGTCGGACCACATCTCGGATTGTATGTCCCGATAGATGACGAATGTATTCATAAAGTATTATGTAGGTATGCGCCTAGTAAGACGATAAGTCTACTAGCTACTGTACAACTACACTTCTAGATTTATACCCCAGATGGTGCTATGACTTTTAATAATATACTAAGGTACCTACCAATGCCATATGGACAATTCGTGTATATACATAGTTAACATGTATAATCTTACCTAAAATAATCAGTTAGGTACATGAGGGGTATGATTCCGATATCTTATCGCTCGTTGATAAAGCCCTGATAGTCCTAGGGGACCCTTAAGCTCCCGCAAGCTCCCCGCTAAATTAAGGTTGGTGCGGTACAAATTGGTAATAAGATCTAGATTTTTTTTTCTTTTTTTTTTTTTATACCCTTTGGCGCGATTGAAATTTTGTTCGACTTCTCGTGAGCTTTTCTCCTCCGAGTCCGCAGTCGTTCTTATCTTCAATTCCTCGTCGTTTTCTTAGAACAGTCCGTCAAGTCTTCTTAACTCGGGACATCTAGACTGCCATATATCTATTCATATCTATCCTTAGAATTCCGGTATTAGCATACACTTGTAATTCATAATGGCGCCGATGGTCACTGGCAAGGAGCGCGAGTCGAATCTCGCTCGACTCCTTGGTTCCGGTAGGTTGAAAAACAAAAAGGATATAACCAATGATAACTGACAAATATAATACAGGCTCTGCCGGTATTTCGGAATTGGCTGTCTTCCATCCTGTACGTGCTTGTACAGCTCGAAATATTGCGGCGCAAGACTAATAAGTCCAAAGGTCGACACCATTGCCAAGCGATTGATGAGCAACCAGACCAAGGTGCGCATAACTCACCTATAATATCCAAGGAACATACAATATTAATTATCCTATAGATCAAGAATACGAGCGAACTAAATAAGGTCATCTTCAAGGATAAGGCAGAGGCGGCATTCGGTCGAAAATTCTTCTCGCTCTTCCCGGGATTGGGTTATGCGGCGGGTTACAAGGTCCGAGATAGTTTCTACTCGAGCGGATAGTTAAGATTAAGAAGCTAAACATCCAGTACAGGTCTTGCAAAGGATATACAAGTATGGTGGTCAACCCATCGCAAGAGATTATCTTGCGGCGCACTATGGCAAGGACTTCGAGGGCGCTTTCGGAAAGAAAACCGGCAAGGCAATCATGCACTCGACTGCTGGCAGGTTAGTCTTAGATTTACACCCCGCTTAATCCTACCAACTGACATATTCTAGTTTGATCGGTATTGGCGAGATTGTCTTACTACCATTAGACGTATTAAAGATCAAGCGCCAGACCAACCCGGAAGCGTTCCGAGGACGAGGCGTTTTCAAGATTATATCGGATGAGGGCTTTGGATTATATAGAGGTTGGGGATGGACTGCAGCCCGAAATGCTCCTGGGTCATTTGCAGTACGTTTATTAAGATGGTTTGAACCCTTCTTTTGATATACCTCTAACGCTTAGTAGCTCTTCGGTGGCTCGGCTTTCACTAAGGAATACGTCTTCGCACTAAGTGACTATAACAAGGCGTCATGGTTCCAGAACTTTATCGCTTCAATTGCCGGTGCTTCGGCATCCTTGGTTGTCTCTGCTCCCTTGGACGTTATCAAGACCCGTATTCAGAACAGGAATTTCGAGAACCCCGAAAGCGGCTTCCGTATCTTATCCAACATGGCAAAGAACGAAGGTTTCTCTAGTTTCTTCAAGGGATTGGTACCTAAGGTAAGGAATATCGTATAATTCGTCTTAGACTCGGTACTAAATTCTTATAGCTCCTTATGACCGGACCGAAGCTGGTATTTTCCTTCTGGCTCGCCCAGACACTGATACCAGCATTCGACACAATGTTGAAATAGAACATTTGACTTGTATCATAGATTTGGACGCCAGCGTTCCACTGTATGTATATACGATCGAGCCGGCGTTTTAACGGTTGCGGATGACAACGCGCTAAGGGAGGTGGGATCTATCGGTTTGGACTTATTAGATGATTATGAAAGACTTCGGCAGGGTAGATAAGAATAACTGCCTGTCTAGATAGATATGAAGTAAAAATAAATACTCGACTCTAAGCAATGTTTTATATTAGGATTTCGTGGATGAATAAGTAGGTGAATCGCTGCGCTAGTGTAGATCTCTTAACTGTGTTATTTGTATAAGCCATGACTTGTACATAAAGTCAAGATAGGCATATATTACCCCCAAGAGCTTGTAGGTATTCCCTTAACCTAGTACATTCACTAAACGGGACTACGCAGGACGTCCAAGTTACCATGACAGGTATCTATTCAAACTGAACCTCATCACCATCGCAAGTAAAATTCGAGCTATGCCTAACAAACATCCGAATCTAACTAGTTACATATGAATAAATATCCGATGATTATCCGTTCAAGAAAAAAAAAAAAAGAGGTCTGCTGGCGGAGCCGCTCACAAACGGGGCTATTACAATATAGCGCTTGTTTGAAAAATCTTTTCATCAACTGGTCCTTTGGCCCAATGGTAAGGCGTCTGACTACGATTAGTATCAATCAGGAGATTCTGGGTTCGAGCCCCAGGAGGACCTATTTCTTTTGCTTTTTGTTGCATTTATGTGCTCGGGATGTATAAGAATCGATGCTATTTTATTCTATTTGAATTTGTTGTTTTGCTAGGGGGTTTATGTGAGCTTGTTACTCGTGCAACTTTAGCTTTTTTTTTTTTTTTAACGTAGCCTTGGGAAATTAAACAGTTATTCCTTGCAGTTATACCTGTATGTAACTCTGGCGAGATATTAAGTAAATATCTAAGGAGTAATGCTGGGATTGTTCTTCTGAAATTATCGTGGAGTGACTGGTTAAGTCAAGTGTATAAGTAGGTATAACTAGTAAACTGTTATAATGATTTGGCTTAATTCAATTCGCTAATCTTACCATTTATCTCATCTTGAGCACTTACTTCCCATTGTACCCTTAGACGATGATCTGTCGATAACATGTTAGAAATTAAGAATTGGGTGGGTTTTAATAGGTATGAAATTGGCATGATTGTTACGCGAGGTGAACTATGATTTACGGACTCTTATATATGCTCACTATAGTAGTATTAAATCTATTTTGATACCAACACTAACTTAGACGTTTCGAGGCCTTGGACTTGAGTGACTTTGTCTATTGTAAATTACCTGAGTGATGATCTTCCTATTCGTTTGCTAAACTTACGATTTCTAAAAGACAGTACTTATCACATATAAACGCTGGCATCTGATCTTCGTTTTGGGAACTAACAGTTGTTGATTATGGGAGTTTTGTATTGATAGGAAAACCGCTGTTACCAGTAATAAGTTGCTTTGCCAGATAAAGATGTGATAAGGAACCCCGGGCGGTTGGTGATAATATGGTCGGGTCCATATGTGGTCTGATCGAGAATGCCGGACCCATTTGAGTTCCCGATGTATGGCAAAGCTGGTTGCTTACTTGCTTGTTTATTTAGTGAAGAGGGGACTCCACAGCCGACATAGGATCGTGAATAGGTAGATGGTAACACTAGTAACAGGGTTTATTTTCCTAGACGTTGTCTGTAAAGGTATACTACTGTCATGTTGCTGCTTGTTGATATGTAGGTATGGCGCTATAGCCTACATAAAAAAGTATGGATCTAAGCAAGACAAAACACGTGGGACCAAACCGACGGGGCGAATCCTGCATTCAAAGCTCGAGTCTGATACTTGAACTACATATTGAAACTAGTGCACACGGTGTTGTTGAGGCGTCTGCATAATCGGGAAGGAACCGGAGTAAGATAGTACGGTAGAGTACGACGATAATGGAATTAATTGGATTTAATATAACATCGTGATGGACCATAGAGGAAAGATGTGAGGTTATCAATACCCTGCCTTAGGTAAGATAGGTATGGGTATGTAGTGTATGTAAATAATAGAATGTGGATCTTTTCGCTACTGCGTGCAATGAAGACATCATGGAAAATCAATATGTACCTCATGTAACTCATGTACGTACCTCATGTACGTATGTTATGTACATATGTACCTAAGGTATATAATTATGGGTAACAAGGTCCGGTTGCCGGGGCAGCGACGTGTGACGTTGCAACTCAATTGGGATTGGGCAAGCGCCTAATTTGTTTGTCCATACACAAAGCGGCGCAAAGGCGGGACAGCCCCATTTTCACCCCATTTCAAACAACATACGGAATACACCTTATCACATATTACCAGGTCCTTCTTAGATTGATCCCCATTCTCCGTTTTTTTTTGCTTTGTCTAATCTTCAAGTCCATCCAGCCCGCCAGCCCGACAGCCCGCTCTCAACTTATCATATTTGATTTGACTAACATCAATTCTTTACTTCCCGCTTCGACGGGGCAGCTCAGGCTGGCCTATATGTAATTCAAAAGCATCATATATACCTAAATAACATAAGGTATACACAAAGTGATAAAGGTTGTCTAATAAGTTTGCGACTCAGACATATCATTCCGTCAATCTGAGAGAAACAACGCCGTTCCTACGGTTAGGAATATGCCACCGGTTGAACGAGACGCACCGGTCGATAGGCCTCTAAGACATCAACATTCTTCTTCCATAGGAGGAGCCATTATACCAATGTAAGTTTCCTCTCTTTGCTTCTCTTATCGTTACCAGTTGCCCTAGTAATGTTGTATATAATTATATTTTCGACTAACAAAGAGTTCCAGGTGGGACAGCTCCGATCCAGAGCGAGCGCCGCCCCCTCTACCAATGAACCCTCAGTCTCCTGGCGGCGTGGGCCCTTCGCGAAGTGGTACTTCGCTTGCTATTCAATCTGCGCATGCAGCTTTAGCTGAGAAGGCGCGCGAGAACGCTCTCGTCCCCCACATCCCAAAACGGACCAACGAGACGTCACCAGAACGTGGTCTTGTCCAAAGACCAAGCCCTCACAAACGAATGCAATCCCTCCAGCCGGGTAGCGTTAGAGATCTAAGCTTAATGATTGAGGGGTCGAGAGATCGAGACTCAGCCAACTCGACCCCTCGAGGTTCGCCTGAGAAAGATAGGCACGCAAGACCGTCGACGCCGATTCGTGGCAGGGACCACGACAGAGACAGAGACGTAGAGTTGACCTCAGCAGAGAAGGAGAACGCCGCCCCCGGCACACCAACTCCCGCGCCGTCAATCATGCCTTCTCTTGCTCGACCCTCTGCGAGGAAGCAACCGCAGAGCATCCTTGGTGAAAATACGCCACCGCAGTCTGCAACTATGTTGGCATTACAAAACATGCCTTCAATATCATCTCGCGAGGGTGAATCACCCCTAGCAACCGTCACAAACAACTCTACACCAATGATGAAGCCACAGCTCTCTACCGAATTCCTTTCGAGCCAGCTTCTGAACCTAACCAACATCGCAACCGCTCTTCAGAAGGAAATGTCTCAACTTAGTCGTCGGAGTAGAGATAATGCTACCGACTTGATGAGCCTCAAGGAGGCCACGCATGCTAGAGATGAAGATATTCGAAAGAGTTTGCGTGAGTTAGTCACAAACTCGGACGGTAGCCGGTACCATCGGGATTCATATACGGGCGGTTTATATCTTGACAACAAGCCCTACAACATGTCTCCTGGCTCGAAAATATCAAGACCGATTTCCCTCCCAAGGATTCCATCGCCCAATAGTTTTGCAGCGTCCATCGACAGAGAATCTACGCTTAGTACGCCGTCGCTCGTAGGTGGCGAATCTCCTGCTACTATGGCATTGTTGGAGAAGATCATTAGAGACATGGGAACGAAAGACGGTCAGGATACGATCGTAGGTCGTTTGTCTGAACTGGCTGACAGGCTGTCTGGTATGGCCTCAGCCGGTAAAGTCGAAGAGCTGATTCATCACCTCAAAGTAGCCAGCGAACATCCAATGAGTCCCGGGGCCGGTAGTGGCTCGGAGAAGTCAAGGACTTTGAGCTTTAGTAGTGATGACTCAGGATCTAAAATCAGTGGCGTGATGAACCAGAGAGTTGATAAACTGCTCAATGGTAAAGATGGCCGACGATCTTCGACTACAGTGCGAGTAAACGATGCATTGAATGACGATGTCGCAAAGCTCATCCGTTCTGTTAAAGATAGCGTTGCCCAAGGAGGAGGCCTGACAGCTGAGGTGAAAGCTCTCGTTCGGGAACTTCGGGGCGAGGTTCTTGGAATGGGAAGAGAACTCAGCAGAAAACTGGACGAATCGCATGGTAAGACTCCCAGCAAAAGCGAAACGGCAAGCCGAGCGGAGCTTGCCAGAATCGTAGAAGAAGGCCTAGAGCAGATACGGGTTTACATGGCTCAGCGTCTCAGAGACCATCGACGGGTATCATCCGAGTCAGACAAATCAGCAATCGATTATCAGGAAATCTATAACGCCCTGAGAACTGCTCTAAGTGACACGGAGGCGACGCGCTCCCACGACCCCCAAATCAGCCGGGATGATGTTATGGAAGCAGTTAAGGATGCCTGGGAGAACTACAAACCTGAAATAGAAATCCAGCAAATTGGGTTGGACCGGGATGAAGTCCTCGATTGCCTCAGAGAAGGGTTACAACAATACACACCACAACATGAGACACCTCCGAGTGCAACAAAAGATGAAGTATTCCAAGCAGTTGTTGAAGCGCTGAAGCACTTCGAGCCACCACAAGTAGACATACCTGCTGGTCTTTCCCGAGATGATGTCTTCGAGGCAGTTAGAGAGTGCCTCGAGGACTTCGAATTCCCGATTGCTCCTTCGACCAATGATCTAACCCGTGACGAGGTTCTAGACGCTGTCAAGGAAGGTCTAAGTTCGAATCAGAGCACGGCCCTTGTACCTCATGGCGAGGAAAGCCCTGATATCATGGAACGCCTCCACGACATCATGCAATACATGCGGGATGAGTTCAAAGCTGTGTCTGAGGAAGCGAAGCAGAACGTCGCTGCAAATGGAAGAGATACCGAACAGCTCCTGGATGCTACCAGAGATGGCCTTGATCAATTACGGACTCATATGGAAGGCTATGTCGACAAAGCTATTGGCGCTTCTAATCAGGAGGAACTCATGGCAAATCTCGAGACCGGATTCGAACAGCTGCGTGAACACATGGAAGAATATGTCGACAAAGCTTCCGGTGTTTCTGATCATGAAGAACTTATGGCCAATATCGCAAATGGCATGGAGCAGCTACGTACACAAATGGGGAGCGGCACCGACAAAGCCTCGAGTGTTCCCAGCGCCCCCGGCCATGAAGAACTCCTATCAGCGCTTGCTAGTAACTTTGAGCAGCTACGAACGCACATGGAAGGCTATGTTGATAAGGCATCCGGTGCTTCAAATCAAGAGGAACTCATGACGAATGTTGTCAGCAGCTTCGATATATTCCGAGAGGAGGTGGCCGAGCTTGTTGCAAAGGTTTCGGATGGCTCTAGGGACTTGATTAAACAGGAAATCGAATCTCTTCGGGATACCGTTAACTCATCTCTCGTCCCTCATGTTCCACAAATGAGCGATAACAGGGACGTAATGGAAGCTATTCGAGATAGTATCGAAAGAATACGTGGTGAACTCCTTCGCCCTCACGCAGGAACTACTGATATTCTCGATGCTTTACACGAAGGGTTTAGCGACCTACGAATATGCATTGAGAAGATGAGTGACAAGCCGGCAGATCTAACTGCCAATGACGAAATTCTTGACGCTCTTAGGTCAGGTCTAGATGGCGTTCGGACGAATATCGATTCCCTTCGCGATAACAGCCAAGAAAAGGCCATTACCACTGTAGGCGCTGTTCCAAGCGATGCCCTCATTCCTGCCGATCTTGCCAAACATGACGACATAAAAAATCTCGAAGTTATGATGACGCAGCTCAGGGTCAAGATGGAATCTTTGGAAGCACCCCCACCCCCGCCAGCGCCAGAGGGGTTATCAAAAGATGACCTGGCAGAGCTAGAAGAAATGCTTAAGAATGGTGTGTCCAAAGAGGATTTAAACGAAATAGAAGAATTACTTCGAAGTATGCAAGAATCGATGACCAGCATGTCGAGTGTTAGGGACATTGGAAAAGGCAGTGCAATGGATATCGAGAAAGAACGGGAACCACCAATTAACCTTGACGATGCCGCTACAAAAGAAGATGCGCATGCGATCGAAACAATTCTTCGAAACACCAAGGCTCGTCTTGATGATTTAATCGATGGAGATCAAGTAGTTAAGAAAGATCAGGTCGATACGCTGGAGGCTCTCGTGCTCGAGACGAAGGATTCTCTAGCAACTGTAGCTGGGCAACTAGATGCAGTTTCTAAAAAGGAGGATCTCGTTTCAATTGAAACTCTCGCAACCCAGATAAATGCTGCGCTAGATGAGATGAAAGAACGTGCTGAAAAGTCCCTCCAAGATCCTGAGAAGGTCACCAAGACCCACGTTGCTGCGGTAGTGGCGACCCTTCTTGAACTCAAATCGACTGTCGACGAGATGATCCAGCCCGGCATTGCAGCGCTTCCCTCGAAAGACGACATCAAGAACCTTGAAGATACTATCAAAGAGTCCAATACAAAGGGCTTTGAACAGCAACAAGCAGAGACTGCCGGTGTTGGCGAACGAGTCTCCGAAGTCAAGGCCTTCTTAGAAGAGTTCCAAGGCTTGGTCAAGGAGAGACTACAGGCCGGTGGGAATGCCATCGAGTCTCTGGGTAAGATCCTTGAGGGTCTCAGCGAAACGGTGCACAAGAATGGCGACGTTGGTAGCAACCTAAAGGAGATGTTCGACTTGGTGAAGTCCGAATTCGAAGAATCGAAGAACAGTATGGTAGGTGCCAAGCTGGACACCGATGAGAAGTTCAAGGAAACTACCCAAGTTCTTGGAAGTAAATTCGACGAGAAGATTGGCGAACTTGTGATAAGATATGATGAATTTCAGCTCGTCATGGATGATCGGACGAAGGCTTCGGAATCAAGAGATGGCGAGATGAAGGCCGCTATGATCAATACAAACACCGTCACGGAAGAACTCAAGGTTCTAATTGATACCCTCGGCTCAACTGTTACCGGCTCTCTCGAGAAAATGGAAGAGGCATCAAAAACAGTCTTTGACAAAGTCGAGACACTCTACGGCAAAACCGAAGAAAACCATGTCGAAGATAAGGCAGAACACCAAATAACCCGGGATCATATCCAGCAAGCTATCAGTGCTGTCGAAGGCCTCCGGGGTCATGTAGGTGATTATCAGCCAAAGATTCTCGATTCGATCAAGGAAGTGCTCCTCACTATTGGACAACATTATGAGCATTCTAAGAATTCAGAGACTGGCATCCTACAAAAGATCGAAGATGCTAAACCCGAGAAATATGACGATGGCGTAGTACAGTCGAAGCTTGCCAAGTTAGACAGCGACATACATTCTATGCGAGAAACTCTGGACAACGAGATGCACACCAAGTTGGATAAGCTAGTTGATCACACGCAGACTGCCGATAAAGCGTATGCCCAGCTCGATACTCTCGATAAAGTGCATCAGCAGGTTGTGAAGACAGCTGCTGACATCTCAGAGTTTCTTTCGTCTCAAAAGCAGCGCGTCGAAGACGAGAATGAAGAGCGTGCAAAGACACTTCAAGTAACGACTATGCAATTAGAGAGGCAGAGAGCTGAGCAGGACCAGGTCGAAACCAATTTAGCATACTTACGAGACGAAGAGGCCCAGCTCCGTGAATCAATTCTTGCCCTAAGAGCTGAGCAAGACACCCTGGTCCGTCAAAAGACTCGATTGACAGCGGATGTTTCTTCCCTTGAGACTGCTCTGCATCTTCGTCGCGAGGAGCTTCAAATAATGGATGCCCGGGCTGAAGGTCTGGAGCGCAGGATACTCGAGGGTGTTTTAGACCATTCTCGTGCCTTACTTATGACGAAATCCGGGTTTAAAGGCCGCGAGGCTATGAGCCGCAAGCGTGTCCCTGGTGCTCGGTCAAGTTTAGAGCCTAACGATGACTCGAACTCCAACTCAAAGCAGTCTAAGCCACGTTCAGCAGTTAATATAGCAGTTAATGGTGGTAGAGCAAGCCTTATCCCGCAGAACCCGACCAACACTGGCCGCCGAATTCTGAGCCTCAGCCAAATCACTAACAACGTCCCTCCTGGTGGCATTAAGCGTAGCCAGAGCGTTCGTACCCCGGCTGGTGCGGCGTTACGGAAGAGCAGCTGGGCGCCAGGGAAAAATGGAAATGGTAAAGGCTACGGCGACCTGAGCGTAAACAAAGAGAATGTCGATGCAGTGCGCGAGAGTGACGAGGAAGCACGTGAGGATTCGCCTCTGTCTGAGCCAGAACCCGAAACACCGATACCCATGGAAGACGAAACTGTAGCCATTGCTACCGACGAGGACACTGTAGATGACGAAGACAACGAAGATGCTACTGAAATACCACTTGAGGTTGAAGAAGAAGATATAGATGAAGTAAACGAGACAGGGAGCGAGGCTGGAAGAACCGTCACTACAGACGCGGAGGCGGAGGGTGGATATAACAGTGAAGACCAAGAAGGGTCTCAAAGTGAGTGGACCGAAACTGCCTTAGGCCCGGACAGCGTCTCATTGGAAAGTATAGATGACGCCGATAGCATCACAGGCGAAGGCGGTATTGTCATGTGCAGCACATGATGAATCTACCGGACTGCCATAGCAGTGCGCCGCACTCAAGCTTTGGAAGCCTTTGGGGACAGGAATCTGAATTTGTCGGAGTACGACGGGGGGGTGGGGTTCATCTGCTTCATCATGTTTTTGGTTGTATCATGTCTGTTCCTTGATTCGTCATATTGGCTGATGATGACGAGATGAGAGGTCTATGCTTATGGGGGGATGAGTGTATGCCTTTGGTAATGCTTGCCTGTCTTTGCCGTATATCGGGGGCTTCGCAGGCGGGAGGGGATGGTGTAAGGAGGAGGAAATGAGGATAGGAAAGGGAGAGGAGGGGAGGAAGGGAAGAAGGGAAGATTGGAAAATGAAATTTCGTTTTCCCCTTTCTTTAATAATACCTTTGTCGTTTACTTGGAGGTTTTGCGTTATCGTTATCGTTATTTCTATTTATTTTATTTTTGCTTTGGAAGAGAAACTATGTTTTAGTCTCCGTTTGCGAAACTTAAAGTTTCTAACCTAGTGTAGTTCAGGTCAAGTACTTCAATGGAAATCGAGGCGTAGAATAGACGCTAACTTTGTTACTTGGCTGACTCGGTATACTATTGCTGCTATTAACTACCTGCTTTAGGTAGATTGTAGTGTTGCATATATCCATAAAACAAATGATCTTTGTCTGTTCCCCCATCCCGTAAATAAAAGAGGCAAGTTGAAATATAATAATAATTAGTATAGATACTGTAGATACTGTAGATACCCAGATAGATAATGGTACAAAAAGCATAACCTAGTCCATTTACCCCTTTTAACGTTTGAATGCCTAGGACTATTCACAAAGCTAAAGACTACGTAACTAAGACTGTTTGTTTCGTCGAAAAAGCTTATCGACTCGGCATCCATATGGAAATAGAAATAGATGTTCCAAATAGCCTCCCCCCCCTTTTAGTTACGGCGATGTTTTAACCCAATCTTCTCTCTTCCGTCCATCCACGGCCGAAGACATTCAGGAATATCAACTGTCATCTCAGCCTCGTCCCATCCGTTCTCTAGCAGCGCAGCTAGCACGCGGGGAACAGCAAGCGCAGTGCCGTTGACGGTCCAAGGATATGTCAGTTTGCCACCAGCACCTGCCGTGCCGCGTAGTCGCGTAGCCAATCGACGGGCTTGGTAATCGGTGCAAATGCTAGCACTTGTGACCTCGCCCCAGCCATCACGGTCCGGGCCGCGGCGGCTCGGGAAGAAAGCTTCGATATCGCACTTACGGGTGGCAGATGCGCCGAGGTCGGTTGATGGCATTTCAAGCACACGACACGATAAGCCTAGCCCCTGAAGGATCTCAGTTTGTAGGTCAAGCATCTCGTCGAACACCTCAGCAGTGGCATCTGCATCGGGAGATGTCCACGCGAACATCTCCACCTTTGTGAACTCGTGCACACGGTACAGGCCCTTAGTATCGACGCCGCGGGCACCCGCCTCTGCGCGGTAGCATCGCGACACACCGATATATTTTATAGGCAGGTCAGTTTCTTCTAAGAGTGTGTCGGCTTTCATGCCGGCGAGTGGGATCTCGGCGGTCCCTGCGAGACAGAGTTCAGGTTTTCCGCGTTGGGCATCGGCGGCGGATTGGGCTAAGGTATAAACTTGCTGCTCGCCATTCTGGTCGCGCGGCTGGAAACCACAGGCTGCAGCGATGTGGCTGTATACTATGCTTGGCGGGGCGACCTGGCGCCAGCCAGAGCCTTGCTTCGTCACGACAGCAAGCGCGTAGCTGATAAGTGCCTGTTCTAACTGAGCGCCTTCATCTATTAAGTAGTACCATCCCCAACCAGACGTCGTTGCGGCGGCTGTAAAATCAAGTAGACCTAATTCGGACCCGATGTGCACATGGGATCGCCATACACGATCCGACGAGGAAAGTGCTGGCTCCGGCTGCTCATTAATGTAGCTAAGAACGAGGGGCTCGTCTCCGCGGGGCGTTTCCGGGCTAGTTAAGTTAGGAATAGCAAGCGCGAGCTCTGTCATTTGCGCCTCGAGACGGGCTTCATCTTCTTCAATAGAAGATAGCTTATCCTTAATAGTTCGGGCCTCTTCGATGAGCTCTTCTTTTGACAAGATTTTAACGTCTTCTCCTGTAGTAGTAGCAGTCGAATTTGCTTCTCCTGATCCGGACTCAGTCTCATCGTCCTCATGCTGTATAGTAGCAGGATTTGCGATTAGTCGACGCAAGGCATTGCCCCTTTCGCGCATGCTACGGCTATCCCTCTGCCGAGTTTGCCATTGCGCAAATAGATCAATGATGCGAGAGGGATATGCGCTTTGGGTTTTATAATTTCTTTCAAGACATGTCTGTTCGTACAGGGCCGCGTTCTGCCGGATATGTTTGATATCGATGTTAGCCTTAGGGGCCGTTGGAGGTCGTGACAAGATGGGTATGTCGTCAGAACCAGTATTTATACTAGCAGGGTTGGTGCTAGATTTACATGTAAATGTAGAACTAGAGAACAGACGTGCCGTCGCAAAACCTCGAAGGAGGCGCTGTCTTCTCTGGGTTCCAACTAGCCGGCATTGAAGGCATATAAAAGGTATTCTCGGTGCCTTAATCATGGCTACGAAGATGTACAACAATTACTTTCTCGCATTGAGAAATATTCTCTTTATGAAAATTAAATGTTGAAGTGGGAAAGTTGAAATGTCGTTCGATTCGCGAATCTTTTTTTGGAGTAGCTTTAGCTCCCCGCATTTTGCAGTTGCAGTTGTAGTTGCAGTTGCAGGGGTAGCTCCTGCTCTCCACATCCTTTACTCCGTTTTGCCATCGTGATATCCACGGATAAGGTATATTAGTACTTAGGTACTTGGACATGTATAAGTCAATATATAGGTACATAGGTACATATACCTATAAATCTCCCTACATGGAAATATAATTCTACTAAAACTTAGGAACAAACCCCAGTTAAGCTCCAGTATAGTTATTGATAATCTTCATCAGAGTTTCATGGTTAAACTTGTTAAACTTGGTTTAAATAGCTCCCCATATTCCCAGAGTCCAACCGCCGGTAGCCTGTGAGGCTTGGCCTCTAACCAATCCCCCAGCTCCCATGCTCTGCCTCTGTTGCGCCTTAACATCTACTTCGTTAGGTCGACATGCACCATTAACACCTTGTTGAAGCCAATATTCGCGCTCGACTGTGGCCAAAGCCGGCACCTTGAGCTGAGCTGCTAAGCTTGCTCCGCACCAAGCACCTAGGGAGTCTATTACCCGAAGCGTGCCTTGTACAGCCGGCTTATAGTTTCTCTCCTTTTTTATAGCATCCTCTACATGATCGATATCAGGGGGTGCATATGCTGGATTAATAGGTCGTGTTGTCTCTGCTTCTTCTGTACCACTACCACTTTCGGTTAGAACTACCGTGGGAGTAGGACCTTCACCAGATTGTCGACTACTGCTCCGACGTAGATTTGGGTTTGCTTTATATTGGTCATATGCCTTTCCTCTAACCGGATCCCACCCTCTCTCCTTGGCCAAGAGCGATACCTCGTCAAAAATGCGTCCCTTAAGTCCGATAATGTTGGAACAGCCACCCGTGAATATAATGCGCGCCATGCACACTGCACGGACATCCAATGGCAGCTGCAATAGAGCCCGGTAAGCTAATAGAGCCACGGGAAGCTCATGGTCATCAAAGCAAGAAGTTGAAAGGTTAGGTTCGAAAAAGACTGTCTCGCAAGGTTCGGCTAGCTCCGCAAACGGAATTTCCACCGTCTTTGGAGGCTTACAAGAGTTGAGTTCCACTGCGACAGGCACGCGGTCGTCTGCTGGCGCTACTGTTTCGGACTCGTCCTGCTCGTGAAGGGTTGGGAGACCCTCGGTGGTATCCTGTGATAACTGATTTACGGCCCTTTTACACCATAGCATGCGGGTTGCGAATTCCTCGCATTCCTCGAAGCTTACAACGTTGTCCTCCAATTTATACTCTGTACGCTCGGCGCGCGCAGTGGCTGGTCGTCCTTGAATAATATTGGTTAGAAACTGGTACGTTTCCTCCACCAAGAGCTTGCCGGCTCTGATAGTCCTCCAAGTATACACCTCTCTAAACTCGTAAACAGAAGTGACAGTCGTCTCATGCCAGCCAAGGTTGATGACCAGAGCTGATCTAGTACCTGCTGCCATGGCGGACATGACAGGCGACGAAAGAAGGGATATGGATGGGATCTGGAAGCGAGTAAAGATGGTATCGAAAACTGAAGATATTAATGGTATGGGCAGCGTGGGTGGTAAAACAAGACTTATTCTCCTTGGGCGGGAATCAATAAGTAGAAATCTACAAAGAATACATGTTAACTGAAGCCAGCCAGATGGGAGCATTGAGGGGAATTAATAACCTACTTGGTGAAAGCCTCCCTAAGCTCACGTTCGAGCTTATCCCCGACAAGACCCAGATCTTTCCCTCTTAAATCCAACTGCCATAACTCGTAATCTGATCCCCAAGGCTTTCCGGCAGCCCTATGACGCCAGTCGTCATGATAACCAGCTTCCCAAGCCCTAAAGTCTCCGGCACGCCTCTGCTGCTCTGGGCCAAACGACGCAATCTTCTTGGGGGCGGCATCACCCCCAAAGCCAATACGTAATTTTCGTGATCCCAACTCAACAACTAAAACTTCATCGTCGGCGCGCAAGGTAGAGGGGGACCCGAAGGCGGAGGGAACAACGGAAGCTCGTGGAGGGGTATGAGGCGTAGCTGGAAGTGCCTGAGTTGATGTGCGGTCGCCGGCACGTATGCTGGACACAGCCCGGTGAGGGAGACTGTGACCTGCGCTCGACGACATTTCCCTGAACGTATGTTTACTCTCTATACATTTTGAGAATTGGAACTGGCGGCGTGGGTTTATATTTGTGCATTAATGTTGTTTCGTTGAAGTCTTGACAAGTTTAAATGTTGTGGGAGATGCTGCTTCAATGACTTATTCTTAGGTACCTAGGTACCTAACCTACATAGGTCAACTTTATCGAAATAATGGAAATAATCACTAAACTAATATGCATATGTACATCGTACTATTCATATATGTAAAGGTAGAGCTAGCTAAAAGTCCATGCGTCTAGCTCCAATTTTAAATATGTAGCGTACGAAGTACATATAAATATCCTTGCATGTGCATCGTTGCCAGTGGATACCAACAGCATCAAAGTCAATATTTAAGTTTACGGTAGGAGGTATTTCGGTATCGTATTACATCACCCATCACCCATCACCAATCAATCAAACCGCCAAATTGATTCCACTTTTACGCAGGCTGCATTCTTTCCATTTATTAATCAAATTAATCAAATTTCCCCTTAACGGTAGAAACTTGCAATTCATGGCTTGATAGCTCAAGATATCGATTCAAACGGTAGGATTTCGCCATGGGGATTAAAGGGTTAGTATACTTAAAATATTGTGAATATTATTCACGAGCACGAGCTTGAGTATGAGCATTACACTAATAACGAAATAAAATAGCATATACAAGGAAATTGGCACCGGCAAGCGAATATCCCTTACAAAGCTTGCTGTCGAGAAACTTGAAGAGACCGGTCGCCCTTTGCGTATAGCTATAGATATCGCTATATGGCAATTCCAAGTCCAGGCAGGTCGAGGTATGTCTATTCTCTACTGACTACCTGTGAATATATATTCTGACGGTATTCAGGCGGTTCTAACCCAGCTGTTCGAACGCTATTCTATCGGCTGCTTCGTTTGCTTGGCTTATCTATACAACCCATCTTTGTTTTCGATGGCCCTAGAAAACCCGTATTCAAGCGAAACAAGCGCTCCGGTCGAGGTGATGGCGTTGCCACAGCTATGGCTAAGAGAATGATCAGATTATTCGGGTTTCAGGTCCACGATGCTCCTGGAGAAGCAGAAGCCGAGTGTGCACTATTACAGCAAACTGGCATCGTCGATGCTGTACTCAGCGAGGATGTTGACACCATTATGTTCGGCTGCACACGGACACTAAGGAATTGGTCGTCTGAAGGTACAAAAGGAAGCAAAACGCCTACTCACGTCTCTATATACGACACCCAAGGATTGTTAGAAAGCGGCGCAGGCCTGGATCGGGAAGGGATGGTCCTGGTTGCACTCATGAGCGGCGGTGACTACCTCCCGGAAGGAATTCCCGGCGCCGGTGTCAAAGTGGCTTGCGAAGCCGCCCGAGCGGGATTCGGTAAAGCTTTGTGCAGACTGAAAAAGTCAGATACGTCTGAAATATCTAGCTGGAAAGAGTGGCTGGCCTACGAGTTACGGCACAACGAGAGCGGATTTTTTAAGACGAGACACAAAGCTTTATCCATACCGGAGGATTTTCCAAATATCGACGTTCTCAGATACTATACTCACCCTGTAGTATCCCCTGCTTCGACTCTCGAAAGATTAAAGCAACAACAATGGGATCAACCGGTTGACGTCCAAGGGCTACGAGAGTTTGTCAGAGAAACCTTTGATTGGAATTATCGCATAGGGGCTATCAAGTTTATAAGGGTTCTAGCACCGTGCTTGTTGGTACGAAAGCTGATAACACGGAGCGTTGGTGGTGATCGTGAGTCCGATTCCACCGAAGTTCTAGAGAAACAGGAGTCGGAACTAGTAAGGTCAATTACAAGTAGACGTACTCATTTCAGTACGGATTCAACGCCAGAATTACGTATATCTTTCGTGCCAACAAAAATAGTCGGTTATGATTTCCAAGAAGAACCGGATGAAGTCATCGACTATGGACGAGATGGTCTAGCCCTCAATAGTGATGAGGAATTCGAACCTACAGCCGAAGATGAGGGAGTCGAAGCGGTCGGGAAGACCAGTAAGAAGCCATTTAATCCGGTCGAGCCCGACCTATTCTGGTTACCAGAAACCATAGCAAAACTTGGAATACCTATTACAGTTGAGGACTGGGAAGAAGCGCAACGTGCCAAGCTAGCACCTCGCCAGAAGGCCAAGGCCCCAAAGCAAAAGAGTAAACCCATATGTACCACTTCTAGGGCATTAGACAAGTTCGTCAAGGTTACCAAGAATATCCCACGAAATATAGAAGCTAGTAAAAATAGTACGCCAGTATCTTCTACAACTTCTCGGATTAGCAGTCCACTTGGTATCCCCAGTATACCTTCGCAAATATCACCTCCCTTTATTCCAACCAGTCAGACATCTCAAAAAACACGTCCCGCAAGATCTAGTAAGCAGACTAAATCTAAGTCCACGGCCAGGAATGCATCCCCAACATCAAGACCGGATGCGAGTGCCAATCCCTGGACGATTTCGAGTTCACACGCCAATGCCAGGGCTCCTAAGGCCAAGTCTACGAAAGCTTCCGAGACCATTATTATATCATCTAGTCCCCCTACGTCGCCCGGCCCAATCCATCATTCTATAACACAGGGTTTGGATAATAGCACTACTGAAAATATTTCTTCAATGTCTCTTTCTTCAACTTCAAGTTTGTGCCCTCGAAAGCGGTGTTTTATCACGCCAACTAAGACGGACCAGAGAAGCGACGGGGCGTCCAACAGTCATCTTGCAGTAGGAAGTGCCCTAAGTCCATCACCGAAATCAAGTCAAAAGATACCCCATCGCAAGCTAGCAAGGACGGAATCACTACCTGTGGCACAAAGCCCACTCACAGAAAATAAGAACGGGACACGTATGTTCGCGCGAGCACGTACTGTAATAGTCGAAGCACTGCCGCTCCCAGACTCAGAAGGCGAGGAGGACGAGTTCGATCTTCCTCCACTAAGTACCGTCATTAACAAACTCCCCCTTGGGAACAAATCATCTACAGGGCCTGACAGACCAGAAAAACAAGTAGTTCGAGTCCCGGAGTCGAAAGAGACAAAACAGCAGCTGGGCAAAGATAAGAAGAAACAGACAACTCTAAACACCTTCAACACAACCAAAAGGATGACCAAAGTCTATGCACCCCGCAAGAGCGAACCCGGATTCTTCAGAGAAGTCGAGGTCGCAGCCGACGAGGCCGATGACTGGCTCTCGAAAGTTGAGGGCAGCGATGCTGTACGGGGTAGCACCGGTCGGGGAGCAACAGCAGCAGCATGGAGACGTAGTGATATCTCGTGCATCGACCTGACGGGTGAAGATTGATTCCTATCTTACACACTTAACTTAGAGGAGTATCGTAGATTTACTTGTCGAGGAAGAAGTGAAATCGCATTTTAGGCTACAAGGAGCGGTTGGTCTCGGTGGAGTTTGCATAGCAGGCGCGTTTGCATTACATTGCATTGAATAGAACACAAGATAGAATGTAGATGATGATATGATGCGTCACTTTCTCCAAGATGAATAGATCAAGATCAAGTTTTATACAGTATACCTTTCATCCACTTCTCTTCTTCTATTCTTATCGTAAGCTATGGTGGTCTCGAAATATAGTATCTAATGCCCCCTAACTTTAGATTTGTAGTGGCATTCACAATAATAACCTATTTACGGCGACTAATAGTCTTCCTACCTCCCATAGCCAGTTATCCACGTGTATGATAAAGATCACTTCTCAAACCCCGCTATAGTGAACGTATCTACGAGGAACTGGCAACGACAATGCTCGTCTCTCGTCTCCGTCAGCGGCACCACCTTCTTCCGAGTCGGATCCCCCAGCTCCTCCTTAACGCCCATAAACCATTGACCGAAGTAAGTCCACTCGAGGTTAGGAAATGCGGCGGCCCAGGCCTCGGTCAGCGTAAGCATCCGATTGCGATGAAGGACCTCCCACAACAAAACCCCCCTCTCGGGACTTTTTCTATTCCAGAGACGGGTCAGATCCCCCGGGGTTTCGTCAAGATCGGGTCTAGCCAACATGTCGGACATTTCGTCATCCGTAAACGACTGGGTGCCATAAAATCTATCGGAATTTTCGGAAGAGGAGAGAATTTCCCAGGGGTATGTATCATGCTGGAGAGCAAGCCCCTTTAACTTCTTCAGCTTGAAGAAGACATCGCGTAACTGGTCGTGATCAACCAGCCAACGACAATACACTCCGCTTTTGGTTCCCACACCAAGGCTTAGCTCTTCAAGAGACGCGAGACACGCAATAGCTGTTAGTGAGGCCACTGGTATGGAAACGGTATGATAATCCGGTCCACCCCATGTCAAGGAGAGAGTCCTAAGGTGCTCAAATCTTCCAGTAGAGAACAGCGGGATGACACACGCGTCAAGGTGCGCCGTTGAGTCATGCGCATGCGCATCTTCTGATACATATAGCTTCTTTACCGTTTCGTGCCTTGCAATAAAACCCGCGATGAATTCTGCATATTCCTTGAACTCGGGGAGAGGCTGGATGACCAACGTCTCGAGATGCGAGAAAGTACCGCAATTGGCGAGAATATCGCGAAGCTCGAAATCAGGCTTTAAGTGTATCGAGAGGTGCCTAAGAGGAGCGTTGAATAACGATGGAAGTATAGAACGAGGAGGCCCCAAGTCACCAATCCTTAGAAAAAGGAGATGAGGAAACGATATGGGCTTGTCGCTAGAGCGTTGCGGGATAAGCTTTTCGTTGATAGATTTATGTGTCAGAATCCAGGTTAGGGATTCAAGAGTAGGTGCACACGATCGAAGGAGTAAATCGAAGAATTGAGCCGGCGCAAGCTCAAAGTATGTCTCCTCTTGTGATGGTTCTCGTGGCAAAAGCTCTAAATACAGAGAGACGACAAGGGAGCGTAATGGCCAAATAGACGGTATAGGAGGGTTTTCTAAAAATTTAACGATGGTTTGCCTCTCGATGGGTAGTCGTCTGAGCCATAGATGACGGGCCGGTGATTCCATTATGTATTTGAAAAAAGAAACTTCCATAGGATATGTATCATACCAAACAATAACCTCAAGGTTAGGCAGAGCAGAGCAGATAACTCTTTGAACATCGGCACGTGTCGACTTGTATTGTTGGTGAGCTTGCTCTTCACGTTGTGCCGAGGTTTCCGCCATGAGCCACATTACAAAGTCTGGGTATGAGACCGTTGTGATCCTTCGTACGCAAGCCCCGATGGTTAGGCATTGTTTACTATTATCCCTTCTAGATATACGTTCTTGTTCAAGCTTCGATAGTAACTGCTGCCCTCGGGTGTTGGCGTACTTGAAATTGATCTCGGCAAACTGGCTCGAACGAGCCAACTGTCTGCAGTCGCTATTGACTTGAGCTAAAGAGGCTAGAGTTGACTTGTCGCCAGTTAATAGATTGACTATATCAGTTAAGATATCGGATGGTAATTGAAGTAGTCTGCTTCGAGATACTAACGGTTGGCCTTCCATGACACGATCTAACCTTAGAGCTCGTGCCATAGTTTTCTCATGGCCGTAACAACCTATTTTAGGGTAGACCTCTGTAACTAAACTAGATTTCATCGTCAACTTGGGTAATGATGGTATAGTAGATGATCCCAGATGTTTTATAAATCAAATAAAGTAAACGACAAAATCTAAACAGCTTACTTATACCTAAGGCACCAAACTGTTGGGTACCTCAATTATAATGCACATGTACTGTATAAATAGGTACCCAACCCATATACACACAATTTAGGTAAGCCGGAATCCATCCAGATCCAGGAGATGAATTCTGTGACTGGAAATGATCGTCATCATTATACTGTAGTATTTCTTAATTTATTTCATATTCCACGTGGGAAGGTATATAGGTAGATAATGTAGATAAACAAGTAAATAGATATAGGTATCGGTGGGTATCCTGCAGTGAATTTCCATAATAAAAAGACTCGACCATATATGACCCCAAGTACAAACAATGCAACCCTGAGAAACTTGGGCCAGCCCTTAGGTATTAGCAATGTGTTAGGATAATTGAAGACGCCATGTACGTCCGCTAAAACCAACCTGCATCCTTATAGAATAAATCGTGGTGTAGGTTCCGCTTAACTACAAATCCTTCATTCTAGCTCGAACGGGGTGGCTGGTTGTTTTTTTTATCTCATTTCGGCTTGCTTCGTTTCGTCTCTGCTTGCGTTGCTTCGTATTATTCATTTCATTATGTTTCTCTTCCCCTCTCGTGATGTATATGTGTACCTTGGCATGCCGGGTCCGGGTTATTTCAGTCCTCAACAGCCCACGGTAGATCTCTCTCCATCACCCGTACGCACGTTAGATAACTCGTCATGCTACTCGTGGCTATGGGTACGTTAGAGCTACCACTGACGCCAGCACTGCTTGGTGTAACAGCACCTCGTTCTAGCTCTAGCTCCAACCCGCTACCCATGAGTGGGCGTACGATCTCACGGGCGGCGCTCTTAAGTTCGTCAATACGCTTCTCGAACCGCCGGAGGTTGTCACGTGAGTACAACTCGGGCGTTAATTTAAGAAAGCGTTTGCACTCGTCATGGCCTAGATAGCTGGCACCCGCCATAGAGCCTAGAGTACGATAAGTACGGCCTAAACTTGCGAGATTCGGCGCCATCGGTGCCGAAGCAATCACGGCTGTGGCGCGGGACGACGGCCCTCCATCACGGGAAGAATGTCCTCGAGTACTTGGAGGAGCCAGCGGAGCCGGTGACGTGTTATCCGCGAGCCACTGACGAAAGAAAGACACAGCAAGCCAGTCGAGATACGATGTGCCAGGCGTGATGCGCTCGCCACGCGAATTGGTAAGATTGAGGCGAAAGAGGCGACCCTCAATCCTCGATACTGTCTCTTCCAACTCGTCAACTTTGTCTTCGATAATATCGAGAACAATATCCGGGAATGACTGCCTAATACTTCGTTCCCCAGCTGGCCATTGTCCGACAACATGTATCAAGGCTTCTTGGAAGATAACCTTACTTCGGCTCAAATACCCCAGGCGTAAATAGCTAACAGGATACTTGGCGATCTGTTTCCATAGCCTACTTTGAAATTGTAATAAGTGATGATCAACTCGTGGTCCTACAACAGCTAACGCATCATACTGATCCGCCAAGGTAAGAAGCGATTTACACTGTACATATGCGTCGGCAATATTTATGCCGTCTAGTAGCGGGGGATAGTTATAGAAAATGCGAAAGAGATTATCGTAATCTCGAAGTAGGTCGGCGTCGGCCTGCGAGAGAGGCGCATCCTGGTCTACCTTTGTTGGTACTAGGGATAGGTTTGCAACCGAACGAAAGAAGGAATTCGTGGAATGTGTGTGCGAATGGCTCACTTTGCGCGTGGTGGGAGTATTCGAGGTTGCGCCACCGCCTCCAAAAAGGGAGCTTGACTGTGCGGAACCGGTAGTATTAAGGGTATTAGCCTCCTTTTGCACCAACATCGGTATATCATCCCCATCACTCCCGGGGTCCAATTCATATCGCCATCGTTTTCGTGGCATAGGCGAATTTACACGTGATCGCGCGGCCTCGTTTCCACTACTGCTGGCGCTATCTTCCCCAATCCTCGTGAGCTCTCTTGATGAAGTGTCTGCCGGCGGTATGAAACTTGCTTTAGACCATTCCTGACTCGTGCTCGCTTCGAAGAATCCTGAACATCTTGTTAAGGTATGTTTGTGTAGGAGATACCTGTTCTCCTTCCCGCCGGCTTTTATAAGGATCTCGACATCGCCCGAATGACTAAACACAGGGAATTCGTTTTGTGGGATATAGGAGGTCCCGCCCGTGTGCGAGCGGTTATACCGCTTACTCCGAGAAGACACATGGGGGCGGGAGGCGGTACGTGCCGAGACAACGGAAGAGGGGCCGCGGAGGGTGAGAGGCTCGGATTGTGAGATCATGAAGACTGAAGACTGTACAGTTTAGGAACGGAGGTAGCGGGGATCTCGAATCGGTGGCCTCTTCAGACTTGAGGATTTGGGGCCACTCTCCTGCCCAGCTACAGGTGGGAATAGACTCGAATGCGAGTCCTGTTCCCGTAGTTTGATTGGTAGCTGAATAGGTAGCTTAATAGATCCGCAGTACTCAGGATTAGATGGGAAAGGCGTAGTCGCTGTAACTTATTAAGATAGGTCGTCGAACGTTAGAGGCCAGCTATTTCCAATTGGTGTAGAAAAAAAAAATCAAATAAAAACCAAAGGCCTCCTCCCTTGTAGCTCAATCAGATATCGAAAGCGAGAGTAGTAAATTGTTGCTGCGAATTGTCCACAGCTTGAGGGAGCTGGATGGGGTAGAAAGCACGGGACAGCATGTGCGGGTCCACTATCCAAGGAACATCACGAGCAGCAGATTGCCAAGTTCAGGTTGATGATTGACTGATGATTGTTGATTGATAGGTGGTATGTAAAAGGGCCCTGTGCGGCTGTGCAAGGATGCGCAAAGTAGGTACCTAACGTGGTGCTTCTCACGATTTTGCCACAGCGGTCTGAAGAATAAATAGGTAATAGGCAGTAGGTAATAAATAGGCGGCCTCTATCAACGGACCATGAGCGAAAGGTTTCTAGAAAAATAAGAAGAAATTTGATCGAGGTCGCGTCGCAAGGTTGATATACTTAGATGAATTCGATCATATGCATATAATCTTGTTCATACGTTGTCGCGCTTCCTTCTGCCGTGTCCTTGTTTATTGTATCACCCTGTCGAGGTTTGCTTTGCACGACACGGGCATGAAATTCCATTGCTTCGATACCAATGCGTGAGCCCAGAATGTAGTTTAAATCGGGAGTTAGATGCACCGCTCTTGGTTACCATCTGCCCTGATGGGTGAAGAATGGAACCCGGATGCAGCCATCAGTGGCCTATCGATAGGAGATTTAGTTAGCTTTGACCATTTAGAGCCAGTCGTTTGTTGGTCACCTCGACGACCTCGAAACCATGGCATCTTAATTCCTTGAAAGCGGAGGGGGGAGCTGGTCAGCCTGTCAGCCTAAGCTTGCTTGGATGAAATACGCCTTGCCAGATTTAGTAAGTTGGATAAAAACATATTGCATCCATGAATATGTACATTTCACTACCTGAATGAAATAGTTCGAGGTTATTGTCTTTTTCGACCTGATTATTGTGTTAATTGTAAAAGGAAAAAAGAAGAGGAAAAGGATAATTAGGGTTTGAGCAAAAGAGATGATACTTTTGGAAATTGAGAAGTTGAAGCAGTTCCTTCCACTGCTTTACATAGGTAGGCAGGTACGTCACATACAGCCTTATATACATAGGTACATACCTTTATCAGCATGTATGCAAAAATAGAGTAATCACAATAGGTACCTGGGTACATAAGGTACCTCCTATTCACCCTGCCATCTTACGCAAACGCTAATCGGAATCATTATGGATTCAATTGATTACGCCATATTGATAGCCCTTAAGTTAATATTTTAGGTAGTTACTAGCCGCATATCCCCTTGGCTGGCATAAGACAGCAACTCCATAATTTTCAGTATCAATACATACGGATTGGCTAGAAAAGAAAGAAACGCTCGTGCGGTACTGAATCGACCAATAATATTTGTAGGTTGCGGTTTTAGAGACTAATCATAAGGCCTTTTCCTATTATGTTAATGAATGACGTTAAGCCTTATGTACTAATACTGAAAGTTATGGAGTTGCTGTCTTATGCCAGCCAAGGGGATACAGAGATATTTGCTTATGGCCGATGACGGACCAAGTCTTCGCTGAAAACTTTTCGATCTGCATAATCCAATACGAAACGCATTAATGTTATATTGAATATTGAATATTGAGTATTGAGCATTGAGCTAAAGGTTGTAAACTCAACACATGAGAAATAAATGCTCAGACTCAAACTTAGATTATCGTCATTTATTCTCAGCAACTAATAATACTCTACTCTGTATAGCATAACTATATACTCTACATAATTCATAAGTCTATCCAAGTCACAAGTCTGCTATGGTATTGGCTTGAATCCTAGAGACTCTACCCGCAAATGTAACCCTATTATTGCCCAATTATCCCTTCCGCGATTTGTTCAGGCAGCATTTCAAAGGACATACACTGGTATAAGAACTACAACGACCCATATCAAGAGCTATCACAAGGACATGGTTTTCTTTTAAAGTAACCGAGTCATGAAGAAATCTATTGTACAAATTATGCATACAGGAGCTTGTTAGATGAATACTCTACGCCTCATCAATTTTTGGTCCAAATCTCAGTTGGCTCGAATTCGTATAGGGGAAGCCGTTAAACCCGTTAATAGAAATGTTAATTCGAACGCACCCAGTCCATACCTGTCAATTCCAAGTTACCTCTCGCCAAGCTACGCCGGCATTGTCCTATACAACAAAGCAATCAGTGACCTTCTCCTTTCAGCAGTTTAGCTCATGTCCATTTCAACATCAGCAGGGGCTATAGCGACTTGTGGGAATGTCGCAATCTCGACTGGTTTAGGTGATTCTGTAGCAACCATGGCCTCAGGTCCTTCGAAAGTTGGCGGCGACGTCTTTAGATTGACGAATGCTTGGTTTAAGTTTTTGCTGACGAGCTGACCCTGTCGCAGAGTTTCGGAGAATAGGAAGAAACCTTCCGCTGCCTCGACCAAATATGATTGAAGCCCTTTGCTTTCTAGCTGAATTTGGACGTTCGTGACGGGGAAATGATTTTCGATATATTTCGCCCACCCGCGAGCGGCAGCTTGAATGTGCTCACTCCCGCTAAGACGACTCCACCCAATCCCGAGATGGAGTGTAAAATTGTCGATGATAGGCTGACTGCTAGTATCGGCTGATAGACTAGGTGTGGTTGTAGCAGCATCAATGTCGCGAACTGGGCTGGAACGACTAATCTGCGGCTCACTGCCAGGAATCGCGATGGCGTTCATGTCTAAACGTTGCGATTTGCTGCTTCTTAGAGATGGCCGTGTCTGTTGGTTGAGGGCACGAGCTTCTTCGTTCTTACGGATGTTATCCGTATTCACTTTTTCTTCGACCCAGGTACCAGATTGATTACCCGCTTCAGCCACGTACGACAAAGGTGACTTAATGAGCGTCATACCTTCGCCGTATATCCAGCCATCCTCTGGCTCTTTGACGGGCTCGATGGTCTCAAGCTTAGCCTCTTCAACATCGAGATTGACGCCAGCCTCGTCTCTGGATCGCTTACGACCTGCTGTTGAAGGAGCTGCGATTGAAGGCTGGGCCCAAGGTGAAGAAGCAGCGAATGCCTTAGCCCGGCTGAAAGGAGAGGTGTGATGCGAGAAGGAAGACATGCCGAACGCGCCTTGATGAGCAGCACTTGGTGACATAGTAAGAACTGGCGAGGAAGTACGTCCGAAAGAAGCCATTTTGGACTCTGTTAGCACTAGATGTTAGGTGAGATACGCAAAAGAAACAGGTTAGATTTTCGATATTTCAGCTTGATAGTTTAAATCTGATCGTGTCGCGTGTCGGAAGGAAGCGCGAGCTTATTTGCAAAGAACCGGGGCGGTTATATCGAGGGAAAAAATGGGGGCTCTGAGATGATATACGACTCGATAATACGTGGTCTGATAATTATTGACGGCCTAGAGGGATCGGTATGCAGGTGGCCGTCGGCACGGTGAAGGTGGAAGGCTAAGAGAAAGTAGGCAAATGGGTGAAAGTATCTCGATGTATGAGGGTATGCTACGAGATGAGAAGCTTTATGAGGATGTCTATGAGGTATGTAATATAGTAGTGATAGTGAGAGGTGTTAGAGATGAGGATGATATGTAGAAGACAAGGACAAGAAAGATGGATGAGGATGGCTGGGTGGTGGAAGATTCTTGTAAGAAATAAGGAAGAGAGAGAAAAGAAACCTTGGGTACATGTAGGGATGGAAGTTAAGTTGTATGTAGTAATAGTAGCAGCTTGCCAGCTTGCATGCGCATGCGCATGGGATGAGATGGGGGAAAGACAAGGTAACAAGGATTGCTTGTGTTATTAACTTAGTGCACAGTGACCGGAAAGTTAAGACGGAAATCGGTTACACGGTACTGTGCATACATACATGTAGGTATGTAATAGAGGTAGCAGAGGCAGGTAGAGTAGGGTAGGGTAGGTAGCGTAGCAATGTAGGCAGGTAGGCAGGTGGACGAGGAAACGGAAAAGAGAAGAAAGTATGTAAGGCTCCATTAACAGAACCTCTAGTACATATGAGGGTGTGGCAGCGGAAGTGTAAGAAAGAAGGTACAGAAACAGAAGAAGGGCAAAACGGCACAGATTGAATCATCCTATTGGTTATCAAAAAGAAAAGTACCTATAGCAAGAAAAGACGCTGCATGGATACATCCATAGATAAAGTGTGGATCCAGATTAGTGAGGTGCAGCAACGGCTGCAGGTCAGTTGCTTAGGGTGCTTAGGGTGTACGTCAATTTTTAAAAGGGTGCTCAGACCACTGGTGATGTCGAGAAGGATCGGACTGTCGGGGATGCAAGAACAATTCGGTAAGGCAATGGCTAGGGGTCTTCTAAAAGAGCTTATCTTGTTTATGATTGGTTAAAGGTTGCTACGGTTTGATGCTGGTACCAAGCCTTAGCTTCTTGGCATCTGGGGCCGAAAAGTTCCCACAGCAACCTAATTTTTATTGGTTTAAAACAATTCTCCATCAGCCCCCATTCAAGTCTCGGTTAAGGGACAGAATTCTCCCACCGGTTATGTCCGTAGACCCCACATAAAACAATCATGTTGATCGCGATTTGCTACATAACATATCGTTGAATGCCAAGCCCGCGATGCCTTGCTAAGTGATGTCGTACGTTAGGTAACAAGAGTCTAGGAAAAACTAATTAGCCGACACTAATCCCCATAGGTCTCCATTAAGAGATAAAAAGATCCATCTCTACTATGTACATTAGGTATGTAAAAGGATGGGGAGGGGAAAAGAAAAAGGAATCGACTGGGGATGCAGGTCTACATACCGTTCATTTGTTTCTCCTCTTCTTTGCAGATTTAGAAAACATCATTGACGATATCATCTATTCATATCCGGTTCCCTCCCCCAACTATTTAGGCTCTCATCTCAACTGTTTGCGTCATCCCTTTGTTGCATCTAGGTATGCATTAGGAGGTACTCATCCTATACCTCTTATTAGACATTTTTGGAACATGAGAGAGAATAGGGCCGGTAATAAGATGAATGCATTATTCTGCAATGACTCTACAGGACATCGTCTAAATATACGACAAAACAAATCTCTAGCCGCCCTCATGCATCACCTTCATAGAAATTGAAGCAGGTTTGATAATGAGGATGATGAGGTTGATGATATGCTACCTGACCATCTCGCCGAGTGTAGTAAAGCTTTGTTGACTGAGAATGCTCGCGAGTCCTTGACCCTTTAGGACGTATGATCTTCATCTAAAAAATACCCGTTTGTTCTTCTTATCAATCTTATTCACCCTCTACTGGGCTTTCTTCCTGGAATATCGATGCCTCATAGAACAGAGTTGAGTCTTCGGTATTCTCTCGGCCGCTATAAAGACCTCGGAATCCGGGTGTCTCTAGACTGGATGGGCTACTGGTGGTATCCCCCATTCCCCTCATGGTGTTGGACCTGTATACCGATCGAGAGGCCACCCGTAGAACAGGCGCAGTGTATGCTCCGTGGAGACGACTTTGGTGGCGTGTTTCTGGGAGATTGAGTGGTGTCTGCGGTTGCGACGATGCTGGAAGAGAGTCGTTGTAAATTATAAACCCAAGTTCCGCCCCGCTTATTGGTTCTAGCTCATCCCTCCGCCCCGGAGAACCAGACTCGGAGCTACTAATGTACGGCGATGGCGATGGCGATGGCGATGGCGACGGGGAACCGCGGCCTAGAGAACGGACGATAGACTCTCCGAATCTAACCGCTGAACTAACAAGTCGTCTCCTACCTCTAAGGGACTAAGATGGTAGTATTAGTCAGTGCCTTTACGACCACGTATTTTACTTACCAGAGAACCCGACCGAACGTCAGTATGTACCATCCGAAGAGACGATCGTCTAGGAGGCGTTTCTGGTGGTTCTTGGCTGAAGCTGTCGCGGCGAGGCTTTACCTGCATGCTGCTAGAGTTCTATCGGCCGAGACCAGTTAGCTCTGCTAATGTCTTCGAACAATAGAAAGGCTCACCGAGGGTAGTGATTGAGCGTCTGATACAGATCGTTTTTCTTTCGAGAATGGCGGAGGCAGCGTCGTTGGCAAGTTTCCCCAGCCCATAGGGTGCGACAAGTTTGAGGAGCTTGGGATACCACTTTGCGAGTAAGATGGTATACCCTGAGAGCTGCTTTCAACGGAGTCATCACCGGGCTTTGGTGGCCGGGGCGGACATTCTAGAAGTTTAGGGCCTTCTTTAACGCTTGTGGTAGATGACCTTTTGGAGATAAGTTCCGAGGTTGGTTGGTTTAAAACGTTATATTCCGTCTCGCTGCTCCCAGCTACAGGAATGGGTTTCTTGGTACGTATAGGTAATTTACCTAGAGTATCTTCTTTAGCAAGATACTTCTTAAATCGAAGGTGACGTTCAAACTCTTTAACCTCTGCTATGGTTAAGGAGAGAGTGGTTGGTGGTAGGCGTAACATATTGTCAGAGGATCATCATCTTTACCAACCGGAGAATAGCTGAGATATTGCCAAGTTGCGTGCGAGAATAGATTGGAACAAGTTTTGCCTTGGTAGAATTACTATAATTTTTAAAGTTGTTATAGCTGATGTTCGAGACAAGAAGCTACGAGTTAAGCATCTAATATTACCTATCATTATACACGCGCTTTACATATATGTTGATAAATGGTCTTTCATTAACTAGATATGCTAGGGAAACAACTTAATGTATAACTAACTATCGCATTTATATGTTGTAGGTATAACTAGTAGCTCGTCGATTGTAAATAGTTATAGACATTCATATGAGTTAAATCAAAACATCCGAGAGCAATCAGTTAGGTATACCAATTATCTTATAAGACGTATAACTATAGTAACTACATGCTAAGAAGAAAAAATATGGTTAATAATCAATCTTTATAGCTATAAGGACTAGGGATTTTCTATCTCACCTAACCTCAGCCTTAATAATCGTTCACTTTAATACTGCAGCATTAATCAAATAAAAATAGAAGCTGTTAGATTGCGTAGGCTTTGCGGACACGAAGGCGTATAAAATGTTAAGTACAACCAATCGTATGTATTAAATGAAGGTTAGTACATGTACTTAATGTTTGGGTTTATTCGTACATGTCAGGTAATAGTTTAAATTAATGGGTGAATGCACATGTGTGTTGATTGAATGTTTGATTTCCGATTTAAGGTACACGTATATTACTAGCATAAAATACATAACAAAGTTACTTGAAAACCTGCTAATGAGGGTACCTAAGGTATCTAGGTAAGTTGCACCTTGTCTGTATGCTGTACGTTGTACCTCTAATGAAGATTACGAAGTGCCGCTAATGACATCGCCCAAAGGAAAGGTCCAATCCGCTATTAGTAGACACTAACGGTTCCCACAACTTCCCCCCCTCAGCATACGTGTAATATGTACTTGGTAATGTAGCAAGATACCTTAGTCAGTAGAGTTCCACCATATACAGTATGGACCTAAACAGGTAGCAGGTACGTACGATACCTATCATGTGGTACATAGGTACGAATTCGTATGTACAAATCCGTATGTACAAGCGGCAAGTCCTTACCTGACCTTGGACTTTTAGACCTTGGACCTCCAGTTTGTTGCTCAACCTGCCACTTTTTTTTATGAAATTAGTATCGACCAATCTGCCAATCTATCCGAACTACTTGACTACCTGCGTACCATCTGCGCGTTAGTATGCTCATAGACCATTCTTGTTTGGGCCCTTGTCCATGTTGTCCATGCATGGTAACAATTGGATTGAGATTTGAATGTTCTGGTCGTGTTCTGCCCACGCTGATACGTTAATACGTTATTACTCTACTACCTCTCTATTACTCTACTACGGCTACATTGCCGCGTTGAAAATTACACGCGGAACAGTAGAACGTACGTGCAGTAACAGGTAATACATACCTACTAATTACACACACCTATCCTTAGGTACCCTACCCTACTTATCGTATTCTACCTATCCTATCCTATCCTATCCTATCCCATCCTTTTTCACCTCTATTTCCCTCTTTAACCCCTTACCCTTACCGACTGGGTATTTTCCGTCCCGACTTGACATGACCTAATATTTTCGCCTTTAGAGGTGAGGCCGAGTCTCCTAAAGAACGCCGCATTCGAGGTAGCACATCTGCCACTGCCTGCGGTCGGGTTTTATTAGAGGCTCGAGCAGGTGTTGCTAAATCTGAACTTCGCTTCCTTAGTGGTCAGTAGAACGAATTCCTAAGGAGAGAACAACTCTACACCCTAGGGACCACCGATGGTCTCATCTGTCGACGTTCTATCGATACGGACCGACAGATTATTCGCCTGCCGTTCTACTTTGATATCTGTCGTTTGATTATCTACCTAAAAATCAACCAGGCTCGCCCCTGACAGCCTATCATTGACATTTAGCTAATTTCTCCATTGTCATTACGGATTGCGGCAACAATGAATAACGATCTTAGCCTCTCGAGGGCTCTGGGTGGCCTACGCATTGCAAACCCAGACGATTCCACACCGGGCCCATCTCAAGAAGCCGACGAAGACGTCAATGTGCCCGTGTCAAACCAAATCACTCCCGATGCTCGCCCCTCCGAGTCCGACTCTTACACGGGACAGAGTAGACCTCAGACGGCAGAGATGTCAACGGCTATCTCCGGTATGATAGTTGATGCTCAGGGCCAAGCATCTGCATATGCACAAAATGGAGCGTCACCATACGCGAACCCCTCTCCTTCCCGGCCTCCATCTGGACTATATAGTACTGCAACAGCAGCGGAACGGGATCAAGCTGCAAACTCTTATCATATCTTGAGAACAGAACCGTCCAGGACGCCTGTGTATTCAAATAAGATTGACTCGAGAACGCCTTCCGAGTATGCGCCAAGTATCCCTTCCCGCGAACCGAGTTACCGGGAACGACCATATAATCAGAACCGCCAGCTCCAAGCTGTATCTGGGGGTGGTCCTTTACCTCCTAGGAGGAGTTCGAAAGGCATGGGTGGTGGCTATGCTTCAATCCCCGGTGTCCCTACTGTTCCCGAACCTCGTGGTCTTGGGTTAGACATGCAGGTGTCCAATAGTAGCGAGGAGTGGAAAGATAGGGGAGCCGCCGTTTCGATACGGAAGGAAGTAGACTCCAACGGAAAAACTATTATGAGGCCAGTTAAGAAGGGCGTGCGAGACTTTGCCTTCGGCCGCGTTTTAGGGGAGGGTTCATATAGCACAGTATATCTCGCTACGGATCGGCAGACTCTTAAAGAGTATGCTATAAAGGTTCTCGAAAAGAAGCACATTATCAAGGAAAGAAAGATAAAATACGTCAACATCGAGAAGGATACCCTCAACCGCCTCACCGAACATCCTGGTATCGTACGACTCTACTACACCTTCCAAGATGAAAATTCCTTGTATTACGTTTTAGATCTCTGCAATGGTGGCGAGCTCTTAGGTGTGTTGAAAAAGACAGGCACATTCGATGTAGATTGTACGAGGTTCTTTGGGGCTCAGATCCTAGATGCTATCGAATATATGCATTCGCGCGGCGTCATCCACAGGGATTTGAAGCCCGAGAATGTTCTCCTCGACGACCAACTACATGTCAAAATCACCGATTTTGGGACAGCTAGGCTATTGAGCGATCCGAGAGCGCCGCAGGCTCCTCCTAGAATCGAAGATATGGGGACCAGCTCTAGGAGTAAAGAGGAGGGCGACGATAACCGTGCAGCATCCTTCGTGGGTACAGCCGAATATGTTAGCCCCGAGCTCCTCACCAACAAAAACGCGTGCAAGGCAAGCGATTTATGGGCGTTTGGTTGCATTATCTATCAATTACTAGCTGGTCGGCCACCTTTCAAAGCTGGGTCAGAGTATTTGACGTTCCAAAAGATCGTTAACCTTGATTATGAATTCCCTGTAGGGTTTCCTCCTGCTGCGAGGGATCTGATTGAACGTTGTCTAGTTCTAGATCCAGCAAGGCGCCTTACGATCGAACACATCAAAAACCATGAATTCTTCGAAGGTCAGCAGTTCGGTAAGGTCTTGTGGAAGACAAAGGCACCGCGACTGCGACCGTACGTTCCGCCATCTCAAGAGCCTAAGATAATCCAACTTAATGGATCGCCCTCTGGCCAGCAGCCTTCATCCCGACCTGCTACGACGGGGAACGGCCTCAACGGCCCTTCTCGTGCGCCAGGGAGGATTATTACTGACATTCCGCCACCATCGCAACTTGATATTGAGTGGTCACCTGTGTTGACGAGGACGAATGAGAGGATTTTGCGACTTGGCGACCTTATGGTCATGTCGTCGCCAATTCCGAACAGTCCACATAACAAAGGCGACGAGGGTCATAGGAAATTCTCTCGATTTTTTGGTGGTAGCACAACGAAGAAGAGGCAACGGCTGGTTATGATCACTTCTAGTGGGAGGATCGTCTTGGCCCCGGCTGGAGGGGAAGAGAAAAAGACGAAATTAGAGATATCGCTTTTGACACCAGACTGTTCGTGGAAGAGCCAGGTGGACGCAAAGGGACAGACCGTGTGGTGTGTTGATTCGGTGAGTTTCCATGTTCCGATTTGTATATGTTTATACTTACAAGTGCTAGGCTGGCATTCACTATACCTTTGAAGATGTCAAGCCACCTTCTTCACTCGAACCGCCTCGTCCCACCGCGGACGATTGGCTTGAGAGTTTACAGCAAGCCAGAGATATTGCGATATCTTCTAACCTTAGCCGTTCATATACTAGCGACAACGCTTTTGGGGAGATGTCATCGTCAATGTCTAGCCCAGCGAGTACTTTCGGACCAGAAGGCTACAACATCAATGATAGGTCTCATCGCAATCACCTGAGCAAAAGCCAGGCAAGCCTGGAGGATACAACGAATGCGAAACGTAATCGATTCAGCAAGCGGCAATCTAAACAG
Organism: Daldinia childiae; assembly: GCF_008694065.1. NCBI lineage: Eukaryota > Fungi > Ascomycota > Sordariomycetes > Xylariales > Hypoxylaceae > Daldinia > Daldinia childiae. The sequence goes on along the minus strand of NW_022984654.1, from coordinate 1,188,984 downwards.
GGATTAGGCTCGGCTTTTTAGCTAGCAATAGCTGTACATTTGTAGCTTGGAAATACTTTTCACGCTTGGCATTCGGGCATTGCGCCAACTCGGCTAACTATCCGTTAGGGCCTACCTAGTTTTCCCTTTCCTGGAGGCATTTCTCTTCTTTCATATGCGGCATGTTCTAGCGAGGCGTAGGCTTTGGTAGCTTTTGGTGATATTTAAAGGGGTGCACATCATGACACAATACATGCATTCTGGGAGTTTCCCTATCACCGGCCCGTGCCTCTTGTTGAGGTATGCGCTCGGTATCTCATTTTAGATGGATTAGAAGGATTACATTACGCATGACCATACCTCACATTCCCTAATATAATATTCCAACATAAAATTCCTTTCGGGGCCCTAGATTAGGGAGGGGGAGAAAAAAGCCAAAGAATGTCGAGCCCGGGGTTGCTGTTTGGTTGTTAAGGGCGGGGAAGAGTGCTCGCATAGCCGTGTCGAGGGTCTGGAACTGGAAAGGGTAGATATCTGAGAAATAGGGGTCTGCAATGAACCCAATGCTTCAGGAGTCTAAAAGGACGTAACTGAATCAATGGAACTGGCAAAAGCAAGTTAGACATTCCCCGGCGTGATTAATTAGTTGATTATATTGCATAGGCAGATCTCATAGGTTCGGGTTCCTATCGACGCATATATTATAGGTTGTAGTAGCGAGGTTGAGGTCGTCATGATTTCGTCAGTTGGATTCACAGGAAATAATATTGTGAAAGATACCGGTGGCCCCTTATCATCCTTCAAGGCTCGAGCGAGATACGAAGGTTGCAGAGGTTGCGAAGTAACCCCCTATAGCCAATAGTAATTTAGTTGAGAAGAGGTACTTAATATATAAAGAATTATTAAGAAGATTATCTGGCGTTCTAGTATTTTTATATAACTATCGAGTCGTAAGATAATCGATGCACAGAGTTAATGCACGGACCGTATACATGTACCTAGGTAGTATACCTTTTACATACATACCTTATGTATGTACATATATAGGTAAATCCTAGGTAAGTACGTACCTACCTAAGTACTTTGTACATCATATGTGAAAAGCTACTAGCCACATCAGCCACTCATAGCTCTATCTAAACCGGGTCTTACTCTAAAGCCAAACCATTTTATTTTTATTTTTATTTTTATTTTTTCTCTTTGAACCCGCTGTACATAAGCCAAGGCCTGTTCATACTCCATACTCCATACTTATGTAGGATGTACCTGGTTAACTAAAATAAATTCTCCAATCATTCAAACAAACCGCGACGAGGCGACACGCGCCTTTTCCAACGACTATCCAAATCTCCGACCCAAATAACTCGGGCCATCTCCCCCATACAGCCATACATCCCATACAACCCATAACAACCCATAACAGCCCATACTACCTATTCCCAATCGCGATCGAAACTGGTGTTGCACGCTTAAACGGTGGAGCTACAATACTTTAGTTCCAATCATTCCAAGGAATTAAAATCAAAGTAAAGCAGAATAGAGGCATAATAAGGCCCTTGAATCGGGGCCAAAATAGTCAAGATGCAGACCGGCTACCGCCCTTACCCGCAGCAACAGGTGCCGCCGCAGCAGCAGCAGCAACAACGTACTCCCCATTCGGCCGGACAGCGACGAGGAGGTATTGGTATGTGACTTGATTAACAAAAATATCTACTCTTTTTTTTTTTCTTCTTCTTTTATATATATTCGTTTTATTGTTTCTATGCTCTTTAAATATTTAAATTATTCGCGATTTAATAAAACTATCAGAAAACCAGCAAATCCAACAAAAAAAAACCTCTTCCACCCCTCCCCCCTTCTCCCCCTTCTTCCCCCTTCCCTCCAAAGCATCCACACATTGGATCCACTGACCATTAGTTTGGACTCTTACCACTCCTACCTACATACATACATATGCCAATCCACTACCTATGCATATACATACACGTCGTGTACCTACAGTTCACTACTACTGTTACTTCTCCTTTATTATTGTTGTCTAGCCAAACTTTTCTTAGGTTATACTCTCTTCTCCCCTCCCCCTCCTTTCCTCTTTTTAGAGATTCTAACTAACCCCTCTGTTGTGTCTGTAGGTCCTATGATGTCGTCCGGTCCTCATCATCAGGTTCCCCTGACTCAGGCGCAAATCGCCCAGCAGCAACAGGCCGCCGCCATACAAGTCGAGATGGCTAAGCGGCGCAGCCGCAAGCCAACCGATAAGAACCTTCCTGATAACATTGACGACTGTGCCGTCGGTGATATGGCGGTGAGATATCGAGAGCTTAGGGATTTCGAGAGAAGACTTGATGCAACTATGACGAGAAAACGCCTCGATATTGTCGATTCGGTAAATCGAAGCGTCAAGGTACGTGTGTCACATGTCTCAGCCAACATCAGATCTAATACCGACTAAACATTGCGTAGCGCTGGAAGACGCTTAGGATTTGGATTACCAACACCGCAGAAGATCAAGTCTGGCAAGGGAATGGTCTTGTCGATACGTTTGATTTCAGTTCTAATCTAGAGCCTACTTATCGCATCAAAATTGAAGGACGATTGTTGGATGACGACGATGATCTCGACAAGGATGATGATAGTGAAGATAATACGGGTGAATCCGACGACGCCGACCGCATGGACGAAGACATAAAACCGAAGGCGAAGTCTCCGAAATATAGATTCTCTCATTTCTTCAAGGCCTTGAGCGTAGATTTTCCTAGCAATAGGAAGGGTATCGACCAGGTTGTCGAATGGAAGAAGCCGGAACGTGCTGGTCCTTCGTCGAGTCTTCCCGCTGCTGCCGACTTCGACGAACTAACCTTCAAGCGGAGCGGAGACGAGAATCTTAATATCACGATCAATCTCTATAGACACGAGGAGCCTGAGCGGTACGCGGTTAGCCAGGAGTTAGAAGACATAGTTGACATGTCCGAAGCTACACGACAGGAAATAGTGATGGGGATCTGGGAATACATTAAGTTGATGGGGCTACAAGAGGATGAGGAAAAGCGCAATTTCCGGTGTGATGATTTATTAAGAAAAGTGAGCAATCATTATGTAAAAATTTATTAACATGTCCGGCTAACAAATGACTTCAGGCTTTTAGCATGGAAACGGGGTCGATTCCTAGGCTGCATGAATATATTACACCACATCTAAAACCCCTACCACCGGTCAAGCTTCCCTACACCATCCGACTGGACGAAGAGTTTCACAAAGACCCGCAACCGACCGTCTACGATGTCCGTGTCGCTGTGGATGATCCGTTACGCGAGAAGATGTCTTCGTTCCTTAGCAACGCTGGTTACGCCAATATGCTGAAGGAAGCTGCTTCTCTCGATGACCAACTTGCTATCATAATCCACGCAATTCACGTCTCCAAGGCTAAGCATGCCTTCCTAACGTCTCTTAGCGAGGACCCTGCTATTTTTGTAAGGGACTGGTTGAGTTCACAGAAGCGTGATCTCGATGTAATTATGGGAGAATCGATGAGAGGCACCGGTGAAGATACTACTGGAGACGAGTGGAGAAAGGGAGGCAAGGATAGCATCTGGTCTACCGTCAACGCTCGCGAAAGCGTTACGGTGATGTTGTCCAAGCAGTCTGTCTTACCGCAGCGATAGCCCCCAAGTCAATCTATGAGGCGTTTGGGAATCAAGAGGAAGGAGGGAGGGGGGGGAGGGGAGATGACTACCCGCGTGATAGTCAAGGCAACGGCGTATGGCGTGCTAGTTTATGGCTTAGGATTACAAGCTAGACTCGTAACCTCTTGGTATGTAGGTAGTGGGAGAGTCGTTTGAGGAAAAGAGGTTCTATATCCCTGTATTAGTAGAATGGGTTATCGGTGAGAAACCGTCTTAGGGACTGGGCCTCAAAATCAACATGATCAGGAGACAATCTACGGTCGCTTTGGGGGCTACTACAACCTTTGATTATGGTCTTAGTACAGCAATTTCATAATAAACCGATATAACATCCGTTAATGAGCATTCGACTACATGATACGTTATTGTTTTTATGCAGGACGATAATTAGCCTCGGTTTTTAATATCTTATCCCCGAGGACTTTGGCTTTAAGTCCTGGAGTTTCACCCCTCAGGGCGTCCTTTTATATACATGATATTTCCGAACATTCCACTCTAGTTGAGCTTGCTGCCTATATAAGGTAGGTAGGTACATAGGACACGCCTCTTCTACTATATTCTAACGTTCCTCATTGTTGACAATCTATCTACAATCAAATTGAACTATACGAAATAAGATGTCTGCCATCTTCAAGAAGGCCAACACGGCCGTTATTACGGGCGGAGCGTCGGGAATCGGCCTTGCGCTGGCACAAAAATGTGTCGGCTATGGCATGAGAGTCCTCGTTGCTGACTGGGACTCCGAGACTCTGGGTAAAGCTGGCGAGACGCTCGGGGGCGCTGCGAGTACCATCCGTATGGATGTGAGTAAACTGGAGGACTGGAGTGGGCTTAAGGATAGGGTTACAAAGGAGTTTGGAGGTATGTTATATTTGCTACTAATAATACAACTAGTATATGTTTGGTATAATACTAGAATGATACTAAATGTACCGTACATAGGCCAGATCAACCTCCTAGCACTCAATGCCGGGGTCGGAGGCAAAACAGCCTTTGAGGGCGAGGGAGCGGATCCGGCGGCGTTCCAGAGGATTCTCAATGTCAATTTCTTCGGCGTTGTTAACGGTACCTTGACTCTACTACCGCTTATCAAGGAGAAAGCCACCGCCTCCTCTGACTATAAGGCTGCGATTGTTATCACGGGCTCTAAGCAGGGCATCACAAACCCACCCGGAAACCCGGCGTACAACGCGAGTAAAGCGGCCGTCAAGTCCCTAGCCGAACAACTGAGCTTCGACTTGCGGGCGCAACCTAACATAAGTACGCACCTACTAGTTCCCGGATGGACTTGGACAGCACTAGCAGGCGCGGCGCCCGGGCGAGAGAAGCCGGACGCCCCCTGGACGCCAGCACAGGTGGCGGATTACCTGGAGAAGAGGATGGGAGAGGACAAGTTCTGGATCCTATGTCCGGATAACGATGTTGATGAGGAGACGGACAGGCGGCGGATGTTGTGGACGGCGGATGATGCGGTGAATGGACGGTCGCCGCTGAGCCGTTGGCGAGATGAGTATAAGGATGAGTTTGCTGCGTGGATGGCGAAGAAATGAAGGGCTAGCAAGCAAGTACTAATTTGCTTAAAGGGTTTGGATTACTTATAGGGGTAAGGATCATATACTATGAATGATACTATTTTATTAGAATCCGTAGGTCAGTACAACCCCGTTTTATTAGGAGAGTGACTACCAAAAGGAATTATATCCCTACAGCAAGAGATGCCATATCATCGAACTTCATTATGTGTCAATATTTTAATGTTTTATTGCGATTTGTCCTTGTTTGTACTTTCGTTTGTCTGGACATAACCTAAACGCCTAACTACATGCACGCAATGATTGCCAATGACGGCTGCTTGGTACGTCTACTGTTCAAGCCTGATATCTAAGAGCCCTTTGCTACTAAAGCAAAGAAAGAAAAAATTGAACCGTGGTTGAAGCTATTTATGGATATATGCAACACCTGGGTCTGGACCGGACCCCACCCCGATTCCGTCAGTAGTACCCCTAAACCGCCAACTGGCGGGTCGGGGGAACGGGGTTCGGGGGCATATTCCTAATCTGCTTGATGAGGAACTCGCGCTCGTCGATGAACTGTTCGTCGTCGGTACGGTCCTCGAGGAAGTGGGAGAGGAAGTTGAGGAGCTTCTCGCGGTTCATAAGTAGGATCTTTTGCACGGCGATGGACTTGTGGGGGTTGGCCACGAAGACCTTGAAGACGTGGAAGCCCTCGTACTGCACCATCTTGCGGTCGCTGCGTAGCAGGTTCATGCAAATCTTGAGGTGCTCCCCGCGGTCGACGTACGCGGTCATGACGTTGTAGTTGGACCGGTCGAGTAATATCTCACCGAGCAACTTGATCGACTGCCGTTTTGTCACGTAGCTGTTCGACTGTACAAGTATGTTATTGTACTTGTCGAAGAAGAGCTCAAAGTTTATCGAGAGGTACCGCGGCACAAGCTCTTTATGTTTCGTTAGAAGTTCCTAGAATGGCGCCTGTTAGACAAGGTCTTATATATAGTCTCGCATTTCGATATTATAATTGGACATACTCTGAATGTTGTGAAGGCGTCAGCAGCAACCTCAAATGAGCTTTTATCGATCCAATCGAAGAATCGCCAAAAGACTCCGTTGCCGCTCTGTGGTCGTTCCCTATCAATTGCCGTCACACCCTTCAAACTAGAACCGGGCTCTTCCCCATCGTCGTATAATATAATGGCAGCGGCTGCTTCATTTTTAAGAACCTCACGAAGTACAGTACCCGCGGGCGTTGCGCTCTCCTTGTGGTCGTAACCTCGACACAGCTCTAATAAGATTTGAGGTTTATTATTCACTACGTAACTCAATGCGACTGGATCTGTCTTTGGCGACGCTGTGGGGGGTCGGAACCGAAAGACGTATGAGAATATAACTTGGGTATCTTTCCGAGACTCGAAGGGGAGGCGGTGTAGGGTTTGAGCTAACAGAAGGAGAAGGTCCTCTTCTATCAGACCTGTAACCAGCTGGTATACTTGCTCTGGGGTACTATCTATGTCTGTGATCGAATATGTTAGTATTGTATGATAGGTCATGGTTTTGCGCGAGGGGTGAGGAGGCAAATACCTGGTGTTCCTTGGAGTATGAGCTTCATCTGACTGAGCACCTTGGCAAGCTCTTCGGCCTATAATAGGATAGCTAGTTAGCATATTGTATAATTGGTATGGTATTAGGATTGGGAAGCTGGGCTTATGTACTTTGCCAGGGGCGTCGAGTTTGAGAACATGGTCTCTTGCTTGCTTGGGAAGATCCAGTGCGTTAGTCCTGGTTCTGCCCCTCGAAAATAAGAACGACATGGTTGTGATAATTAGAATTCGAATTTAAATTTGAATTCGAATTCGGTAAGGTAGTTTTATAAATTCCTGGATCGTAGGTTTATTATAGATGTTGGATGTTGTCTGCTGTGTGGCATGAATCGTAGAGTAGACCTTAATAGGAGACGGGGCGGTTTTAGGTCTAGGTATTTTACTCAACCAAGATCGTCATTATACTCGTTCAGGCTAATTGATTCGAAGATGCCCGACGTCGTTATCCCAAAACTTGGTCTACCTTGGTGGTGAGGCCCGAATGGTGCCATGTGCCATTTGCTGCTTGCTGCTTGCTGGTAATTGTTTATCGTAAAATCCGGGGATCGGAATGTTTATTTACGGGGCGGATAACCTCAGCTGAGGCCCTAGGCTAGCGTCACTTATGGATACCTACATCCTATGCTTATGTACCTCGGTGTGGGTATCTTATCTTTAGTAATCGAATAACCCTTGGTTATACGGATCCGTAGATAATAGATAAATAATTTAATTATTGATACTTTCATATTTTAGATTTTAGATGGAGGGGCTTTGAAGAGCGATGTACGTCATTAACGTTAGGACCTATGTACATATCTTCCGTCACTTCTTCGTCTCTCTACCTTAGGAATCTAATGTATTAATTGATAAATACAATCCGAAAACCTCGATATTATTGCAATCATCACCTAACCTGTTTTGATGCTTTCTATCTTCCCTATGAGTTCCCATGATTTTGAGAAAGATGTAAGATGGATCATATTACTTACCAAGACACAATCTTTTAACTTAAGAAACTCATTGATGCATTTATCTTTGTGGATTGCGTTATAATCTCCCACGATACATTTTCCATAAACTGTTGCCTATAAACCGCCGTTAGCTTTAATATTCTATAATATAGGATGTATATTGATTTATTAAAAGTATATATATGTATTACCTCGGTAGAGCATCGTGAAACCGCAGTAGCGAATTTCTGAATTGGTCGTTGACGTGCTGGCATTTTCTCTAAAACACGCTGGTAACAATTGAAGCCGGAGTCTTTACAGGTTTAACCGTTTTGGCCAAGTTCTCGCTGTCAAATACTTGTAGTCGTCTTGTAAAGTTATTTCTACGCCAATATTAGAATATTCCCGAAATGTATTCATATGTCATATGCAATAAAAAGATATAATAACCGTTTGGTGTATGCCGCAGAAGGGCGTCAAAAAAGGTGGCGCACCCACTACCAACGCATACGAAAGTATTATATTTCAAAAAAGTTATTCTATACCCAAACCTACCTTTAAAAATAAAATAAAATTATTATAATAAAATTGAGCTATTAAATTATAATCGGATGATTTTTTACTATTTATATTACCTTAAGTTGGTACGTAATTATAAGTTATATTATTATTATAAAAGTATTAAATATTAATATAAAACCACTTCTATTTAAGGGCTTATTTCCCAATCTTAGACTAAATGAAAAATATAGTAAAATAGGCCATTATCAAGGCTATCGAATAGTATATTTTATAATTAATCTAGTCTTAAATTGGTTGAATTATAGCTGTTGGAAGTTAGAGTGTTTTTGGTGTATTTTGGTAGGAAGCGCCACCTTTTTTGACGCCTTTCTGTGCCGTTACATAACTGGAGCCCCACTCATGCAGTTTCCCAGTTTCTCAGGTGGGGGTTGGGTCCGAATATTTCGATAACGCGACGCGATGAACTTCACTTCTATCTTTCAATCAATCAATCAATCAAATCAGTTATCGCAAACAATTCCAAGTTGCCTATACCTACTGCAATCTCACTTTTCTTTGCTAAATTATCATATTTCCTTATCAATTGTCTCCTTTTTTTAGTCATGCTCCTTATTTGCAAACTTACCTGCGATTAGCCTTTGCATCGATCTTATTTCTCGAAATAATTCAAAGAATTAAGCTCAAGTAAGACGATGCTCGGACTTACGAATATCGTGACTCTGTCGCTGCTCTATCATGGCTCTCTCACATAGTCGCCAGTCTTCGACCTCTTCCGATATTTCTGATGAATTTTCCGCCCCGGAGTCTATCCTTGAATCCATCCCCGAGTCCACATCTCACCGCTCCATGGCTCCGCCTCCCATATCTTCTCCTCAAGTCCTAGCTATGGAACGCGATAGGTATTCTGATGAAGGTAGGGTTTTCATTTCTTAGCTACACAGTTCCTTAATTTGCTAAAACACACCTTTTATAGATATAGGTATTCTATACGAAATTGTGCTCAAGGCTGAAGAGATCTTATCCGAGCTCACGCCTTCGTCTCGTCTACCAACTCATGCCCTGTTTAAAGCTTATGATGAGATTCTTCCAAGGCATAATCTCGACCCGGACGAAGACCAGCTTATCAGCAAGCTTGTGTTCCGGGTTGGAGGTGTTAAAAAGGCCATTTCGCTTAAGGAGAAGTTCAAGGTAGTCATGTCGCAGATGGAAATTACTGTTCAAATGGATGGTTCTTCGGCGTATGAAAGCGATGCTGGTGAGGTTTATATTGATCCTGCCTCCTCTGACAAGTCCCTCGGTTTGATCAATGGTGATCATGTAGGCGATGATTATATTATCCTAGAGGACGACAATGATCGACGTTTACATAACGCAAACAACCAGGCTGACTTGTCTGTGATTGAACAACACCTCGAAAATAGTGCAATCGCTTTTCGTAAGAAACACCAGAATAAATTCTCTGCTACGAGCGCTCTTCGGCAATGGCAGAAAAAGTCAGCATTCATTGCCAACATTTGCCATCAGTTCGATGCTGCTCGGCAGGCCGACTTAGAAGAGGATGTTGGGACGAAGTTCGAAATTTGGAGAACTATCGCTTCTGAAGTGGACAACGTACCGCCCCAATATCTGCCCCCTAATGTATATTCAAAGCGGATCGAGGGGATCGCTGTTCGAGCCCGTGACATCCATGTTACTAGAACTACACTGAGATGTTGGCGGCAAAGTGCGAAAGAGGAAGGCAGCAGGGTCCGGAAGATCGAGGAGTCATCAGACCCTTTGGAGCGTGTAGCGGCAAAGGCGCATAAATATATGATGCTATCCCGCGCCTTCGCAAATTGGTCCAATCGGTGGGAGGAAGAATCTGAGAAGGCACAGATGGCTGCTAAGGTCTATGAAATGAGCTTGAAATCTAAAGCATTTGGTCTGCGCCAGCGTCTAGGCGACAATATTCACGAAAACGGTTCTCATGATCCTCACTTCGATACTTCTCCCTCTGCTGACCCTGGCAGTTCCGAAAGCGCGCCTGAAATTCCTCTGGTTAGTGATAATGTCGGATTTAATATCGCTGTCGAGCCTTCTGGTTCATCAAGTACTGCAGTCGGAACCCATGAGAAGGAATCTCCTGAGGCTCCTACAAGAAATGCATCTTCCAAAAACGATCAAGTCGATACAATGGATGAAATGGACGAAGTCACACTACTTGCGCGAAGGCATATTCTCCGCATGCGCTACTATGATGCCTGGGAGAAATACACAGCGGAAAATTTACAGAGAGCCAGAAAATTCCGCGCAGAACAGCAAGATGGCCACATAGCCCATGCGATTCCTATATGGCGTTCCCAAGCTAAAAAGGCTTCCCTGGAGCAGGAAACGATGCAATATAATGCGAAAAGATCCAGCTACTATAACAAGACTGTAAAAGCTCTCGACACATGGAGGCAACAGAGCCAAGGAAAAATGCATGGGCACGACGAGATACTTGAGGACTATGCCACACGTGCCAACTTCTACTATAAAACTACCAGGATACTACCCACCTGGCAGAATGCAGCTGAGCAAGCTATCGAACAGCAAGGAGTTCTCGAGCTTTATGCAAATAGAGCTGAATATTATTATAAGGCTACAAATTCGCTTCCCCTTTGGAGAACACAGACACAGCATATTGATCACGAGGGGAAAAAATTAGCGACCTATGCTCGGCGAGCCGATTACTATTATAAATCTCGAGGTGCTTTGTTGGCATGGCATGATATTTCCAAACAAAGGCGCAAACGGAGGTTAAAAGAGGCGCACTTGGAAACCCGTCGTATTGTGAAGAAAGGCATGGGAGGACGGTGTATTGCACAATGGCGTGAAAAGCTCCAGCCGAGCTTCGAGCGGCTTGAGGTGATGGATTTACTCCTAGAAGATGTCACCACGGACCAAGAATCGAAACAACTTATGGAAGCACTCGGAACGTGGCGCGAGAAGGCACAACAGAGGGAGGAAATGGGGTTAATAAGCGATGCAATGGTCGAGGGGAAATTTTTAGAGCAGTGGAGGGATCAATCAGTATATCATCAAGAGCTTGAAGTTGAAGCTAAGGAACATTGGAAAGAGAAGACGATGTCTCGTACGCTGAAAAATTGGAACCTTAGTTCCCTCCAAGTTCAGAATCGACCACTCATAGTGGCAAACGCGCTAGAAAAGAAGGACAGGAGACTGGTGCGAAATGGGTTTGAGAACTGGTACAGCCGAACAGCAGACAAGCTTGTTCCTATCGAGCTCGAGGATGGAAGCTATAAGAGTGTGGAACAAGTGGTAGAAGATGCTCAACATCAAGCCTCACTAAACCACGCGCGGGGTTTGTTGGATAACTGGAAAGCCGCCGCGAAGGGTAAGAATGATAATATCCAGCAAGAGACATACACTCCCACCCCGGGAAGACCGCGTCTCTTCCTAGGAGGCCTGAGTCTGCGAGAGACGACAACACCATTAGCACCCGTACCGAGTCGGAATTGGCGAGCTAGCGAAACGGCAGTGAGGGGGTCGGCAATCGCAGGTAGAGCCAGTCGTTCCGGTCGTGCCGCGAGGAATCTTAGGGTTTCATGGGCGCAATGATAGGGTTGGTCTGGTTGATAATATCATCGACGCTATGGGTATGGGTTTTTCTTGTTTGAAAGTATAATGGAATCTTACATGGAATAGGCGCAAATGGCATTTTTACATAGTGATACCCCTGAATCTGCTGGTTCGAAAGATTCAAAGATAGTTATAATAGAATATACAGACTTTTGAGCTGTGTGATTATATTGGTGTTACATAGGTACCTACACAACTATCTTTATTTATTTTATTTTATTTATTAGGTATGATTTAATTCTATCAATGAAAGGTCAATATTTCTCTGTAAAATAGTATATATTCGGAAAATGTATGCCAATAGAGTGAGAAGATGATGTACTACATAGTTATGGATTGCTGCATTCATTTTTTTAGATTGATCTTTCCCAGGTATGCAATATTGATGCTAATTATATTCATTAAAGTACCTTAGACAGGGATTCGCGGCCCGTCCCACGTCATACTGCAGCCGCAAACTGACGCGAATTACCATTTTCCATTGCAGCGACGACATCTGACAACAGGAGAGCACCTGACGTTTTTCCATAACCCCCGTTAAAGCTGTTAAAGCTGCATCAAGCTCAAAATATATGCGCATATCTTAAACTATCACTTACATCAATCCCTGCTAAATAAAAACGATGATCTATTCGTAGATCTACCTTTCACTTAAATCATTATTCCACCCGGCGCTTCACGATTCACGACTCTAAAATCTTTAGACATGTCCATATCGAGCTATTTGTGACGATAGTATGAAGGCAGTCCTTCCAGGTCAGCCTGAAGCTAGTCTTCAAGCTGTGTCGACAGGCTATTGGGATAATAAGCGCGTCATCGTTTATATTACCGGCAATGCCCTCGCAATTCTATCAGATCCCGAAACTATCATCCAGACCATATATGATAATGATGAGCGGAAATTGGATGCTGTATCCTTTGATGAATGCTCTGGAAAGATAGCTGCGTGCACGGATGCGACCGTAAGGATATATCGGCCTTTGAGCCATGGTGATGATGGTGGTTCGCCCAAGGTTATTTTCCCCTTGTTTTGTCAAAATAGCTATCGTGTAAAGTTGACTGATTGTATATAGTGGGCTTTACAAACGTCTTTTGAAGTCGATGGAGGCCCAACGCCCATAGCTCTTTCTTGGGGAAGCGCCGAGGAGCTTCTCGTTGCGCGATCATCTTTATGGCTCTACGATACGACGTCGACACCACCCTCTTGCCATTGGCAACAGGAACTAGCCAGCCCTGCCAAAGCAGCGAATCTATCTTACGACTCGTCTTATATCGCATCTATAGGATATCATGACCGCCTTGTAAAAGTGTGGCGGCGGCTGAACTTCAGTTCGGAAGAAATACAATTTGATTTTGGTTATCTTTCGCACCCCCGAGCCGTAACCAGTATACAATGGCGCAAACCGTTTCACGTCGATCAGACGATCGAGAATGTACTATACACATTTTGTGCCGATAATGTTATGCGCGCGTGGACGGGTGCAGATAGCTCTAGTCGCCAGTCGCTACTACATCACTGGGGGAAATTGGATCTAGCGGCAGCAGTACGGGATGAGCGCGAGACAGGTAAACAAATTCCAGTATGGGCCTTCATCTTAAGCCAGCGAGATCTCGCCAACGCTACAGAAAGAGCCGTCCAAGAGAGAGGGGATGGCCAAGAGAAGGAAGATGTCGCTCTTCAATACTTGCTCTCCATTGCCAATAGGGATACGGAAATTTGCGTCGTTTTCGATGGACGCGGAAGCATGTCCTCCTGGGCCTTAGAGAGTGTAAGTAACAAACTCAAGGGTACTAGTAACGTGGATAATGTCGCCTATGTCAAATCGAAAGACTTTGATTTCTTGGGCTCGTCCACGAAGGAATACCACGTCGAGATTCTCAGCTACTGTAACAAAAACTCAGGAAACCTACACATTCTATTTCATCACTTTGATGGAAGGATCGAAGTGTTCGAGAGCAGCATTGCTGATTTTCTGGACCCGACTTCCAAGGTTAAAACCCGACTAACCCCTCGTGCAACTTGGTCTGGACATTCTGCTTCGGTCAAGAAGATTGTACGAAATTTTAGTGGTCGTGCGATCGTATCAAGGACAGAGCAGGGCGAAAGTATTGTCTGGCGACACACTCCTGGTCCACTGCGAACAAAGCTATTACGACATAATGTCATCCCTGAGAAGCGACATATACATCGAATATGTTTAATTAGAGGAGGTCGTTTTGTCGTATTCCTGCACCATGAGAATATTTCTGTCTGGGATTGCACTTCATCAACGCATACGCTGCTTGCCGATCTCAAATATTACGTCCGTGGCAAGCCACTTTGTATCATCGTGCTTCCCCGTGAGCGGGTAGATGACGATTCGGTTGCACATATCGCAACAGTTACCTCGGAGCAAGAAGGCGTAGTTTGGGAGCTCAATCTGCCTATGGAAAAGAGTAGTTCTACCAAAACACACATTAATGACCACAAAAAGGGCCTTCGAGAGTTCTGTACATTCAAATTAGATGACGCTGGTGACCTGGCCTATGTCTTGCCGGTTGATCCCGCTGGTATTTCACATGCTATATCTGGTTTCTTAGATGTTTTTGCCCGGGATGTTGCTGTGTCGTACACTCACGGCGGCCGCGTTGAATTTTGGACTGCCAGAGTTTCCCAGGAACGAGGTCAAGTTGAATGGCTTTCGACATCGTCAATGGAGACTGGTATCCCAGAACCCGCATTGGTCAGTGGCAGCACGATGAAAAAAGCTGCTCTCGTGAATGCACAACGCTCAGAACTGACTATTTGGGATATTCGAGGGGCCCGGTTAGAATATAAGGAAGATTTTGAGAATCATAACCCAGTGCAAGATCTTGACTGGACGTCTACACCGGATTCGCAGTCAATTCTAGCCGTTGGCTTCCCATATCGCATCATCCTCATCTCACAGATGCGCTTCGACTATTTAAACAAAGGCCCTGCTTGGGCGCCGATCCGCGAGATTAATATCCGGGATTTCACACCTCACCCCATCGGGGACTCAACTTGGCTCAGCGATGGCAATTTAGTTATTGGTGCTGGTAACCAACTATTTTCGTATGATAGGACCTTTGAGATAACTGACCGATTGATCTCGAGCGCACGCGTACCTTACCGTAAACATGGGACTAGAGATCTGTTTAACATTATTCAAAGATTAAATGGGCCATTGCCAGTCTTCCACCCTCAATTTCTTAGCCAGTGTATACTCGCAGGGAAACATGGTGTGGTTCGGCGCGTGCTTCTGGCTTTAAACCACACGCTGAAGTATCATGTAGAGGGCGAGTCGATCGACGATTATCTAGGTCTGGATCCAGCGGATTTCTACCTACGTAAAGTAAGTAAGACGAATTTCACTTAAGCGTTAATTTGCTAAGCTTTTAGGGGTCAATGTCTATTGGCAGTAACGGCTCGTCCTATCTCATGTCCCAGATGTCATTCGATGACACTGATGAAGTATTCACGGAAGACATCGCCTCAGCTGTCTGCGAGAAGCTGCAACAAGTTACTATACCACAACTTTCTGGCCATGAGCAGATCCAATTGGTCGATATCGTTGAATGTGTTGGAGTTGTAGAAAAGCAGCGTCGCTCGATGGACGAGAATGGTGCTAGGTTCATGTTATTCTTCCGACAGCACGCGTTAAGAAAGGGCAGAACCAACGAAATTCACATGTCGTGGAGGGAAATCAACTGGGCTTATCATTCTACTAGTCAGGATATTCTGACGGATTTCGTGTCCCGTCAGTATCACGGCACTATGTTGTGGGAGAATGCTAGAGAAAGCGGCATGTTTATGTGGCTTACAGATGAGGCCGCCGTGGTAAGCTTGATCACTCAGGGTGTTGTTAATTTTTCATCTGATCTAATCAAATATGCAGAAAGCACAATTCGAAATTGTGGCTCGTAACGAGTACACGAAAAGCGAGATGAAGAATCCTGTCGATTGCAGTCTCTTTTATCTCGCCTTGAAGAAGAAAACTGTTCTTCAAGGTCTTTGGCGTATGGCGACTTGGAATCGCGAACAAGGAGCAACGCAACGGCTCTTGGCGAATAACTTCGAGGACCCAAAGTGGAAGACGACGGCTTTGAAGAATGCATACGCTCTCCTGAGTAAGCGTCGTTTTGGTAAATACCCCTATGCCATTCATGAAGCACGCAAGTACTAACATGAGATGCAGAATACGCGGCTGCCTTCTTCCTCCTCGCAGGCCATTTACAAGATGCGGTAAATGTTTGCATTAATCAAATCAAAGATATCCAACTCGCCATCGCTATTGCGAGGGTATATGAAGGCGATAATGGGCCCGTATTAAGGAAGCTACTAGAGAACGAGGTCCTGGCCCTTGCGGCTCAAGAAGGTAATCGCTGGCTAGCCTCATGGGCTTTCTGGATGTTAAAGCGGAGAGACATGGCAGTTCGTGCTCTCATTGTGAGTTGGTATCAAAGTTTATTTTACGATATAAAAAGCTAACCCCTTGAAGACGCCTGTCTACACACTATTAGAAACACCAGTCTCATCAGATAACTTGAAGGCGAAACTCTTCCTTACAGATGACCCAGCCCTTGTTGTATTATACTCTCAACTTCGACAGAAGACGTTGCAAACACTCCGCGGGGCATCTAAGGTAATGCCAAGGACAGAGTGGGAGTTTGTCTTGCACAATGCCAGACTCTACGACCGCATGGGCTGTGACCTCCTCGGCCTAGACCTAGGTAAATCGCGAAACTTTAATTTTACCCCCTTATTTAGCATTGACGGTCTCGCTAACTGCTATATAGTTCGCAACTGGGAATTTCTCCGGCATACTACACCGACGGCTCCAGATCTTGGCGGCGAGATCGATCCTAGGAAACTCTTACAACGCCGTAGCTCGTTAGTTGTCCAGGACATGCCTATGTCGCACGTAGCCCCGACCGATATGAAAACCGGAGGCCATGGCGTCAAGCCACCGCCCAGCGTCTTCGAGGAGCCTGATGCGAATTCGCTGCTGGATAGTTTTGGGTTCTGATGGACTCTCAGGAGGCTAGTTTGCGTGGAAAATCGGGAAATGCTGTTGTTCTAGTAGACGTATTACATTAGCTCTTGCGAGCTTGGATTTTTTCGTGTTTATAACAATTAAGCGAGTAAGACGTTAGTAGGGCGAAGCAGCGGGCGTTTTAAAAGTAAAAGTGTATATAATATGGATTAAATCCTCATAGCGGTATTCTTTCTAGGGCTTTGTACGTAGACGAGTTCTCGGGAGTCGATAAAAGGTTGGTAGGAAAGGAGTGTACCTGAAGGTGATGCCGATAGGAGTCAAAGAGGTTAGTTCAAAGCGAAGTCTGTATCATAATATGCTGCTTTATTTAGTGTTAATTAGCAGCCAAAACGTCAATATTGTTTATTAGTTGATATCCGTTGGAGTCTGGGACTAGTTCAAGATGTCTAATTCCGGTACCTAACACATAACTTGCATTTCGTCAAGTTTCTGGAACTAATCGTAGACCTAGTCTAGACATTTACGGAGGCTCGTAAAGCAAACATCCATCTATCTCACTTCTGTTGCACCTTCAGCCAGCATCATAACCGAGGAAAATTGACAGTACCTAAGTGGATTTAATCCGAGTGGCAAAAAGGGCATAGCAGCCGTACACCGTCGTAGATATCCTTTATTACGCAGGGCTTCGTTCTAGTCTCTACACCGCCTGTGAGTCTTCTGAGGCTTCCGCGATGAGAAGCCGAGGCATCATAGGGATGGATATGTTGGTCCCGCCGTCCCATCTTCGTTACGAGGAAAAGGGGTATCATGAGGTGGGCCTGGAAGGTATAGCAACTTCGTTGTTCCGCAAGGAACCATGAAGCTTAACCATGGAAACCCATGGATTTATGTATATATGCCGAAATTACTCTTTGTTCTAAGCTAGATGTCTTATCTAGAATCCTAATAGATTTAAGGCTCGGAAAACATTTACATCTCAACCTAGTGTTGCTTACCATAGGTACCTGATTACAATATAAGTATAGACTTGGCCAAATGAATATATGTATGTGAATATACTCAGTAGCATATAAGTGTATGAGAGTAGTATTATAGTTATTAGGCAATCAAAAGTTCTATGTAGCTTCAAATATTGCAAATAGCGGTTCATCGCCGAGTACCTAACCCAGTAAATTTATCCCTACCACCTAATATTCCGAGCGCACCTTAAGGCAGACATGGAGGTAACCTTGTCATTCTGATATCTACCGATATCATCATAGTGGGAGGCCTTAGACAAGTCGAAGCCTATTCCATTGTATGTTGAGCACCTGGTTTGGAAGCGATATGGAGAAATCTCGCCACGGTACCGAATATCGCCACGGCATAGCCACGCCGGCGAACCATAGACAGGTTCGCATTGGGGAGTATATTACTTCTAATGCATAGTGGCTTTATGCGTTATATTTCTGCTCGACGATGACACGGCTACCATATTTACTAATGATCAATGTCTAATATACTCTTCAATAAGCCACCGTAGTATGTAAGGCCTAACTATAGTATATCCAATATCTTCTGCTGTTAACCTGCAACAATAAAACCTGCATGTATAGAGTAGCTTAGACAATAAAACACAATTTCATGTATATTACAGTATCTTTGGATCTGTTGAGCAATAAGGCAGAAAATAATGGTGGAGTCCTTGGCTACACTGCGGGTTGCGGCCGGAGGCCCGGATTTCGCTCGAACAGTATACACCATGTAACGGCGACCCGAAGATGCTAAGCAGCCGAGCTCAGGTCTACGGATCTTGGCTAGTTACTCGGTAAAATAAGTAAGCTTTTCACATGCCGGGAATGGAGGCTTGTCCTGAGGTCAATTTCCAGGTTGCTTGCTGCGGACGGGTCTTACGTAGTCTCATCGAAGCGAGTTCTTATAAGAAGGGTCGTCCATGTAGAATATTCCGAGATAATTTCTTCATCCCTCATCATAGTCGTGTAGGATAATAAGATAATCTTTTTTACCTTAAAAATTCCTAAACTACCTGTTTGGTTCACAGATTCTTCGCGATACCTGAGTCAAAATGCGATACGAATTACTTCTTTCTTCCCTTCTAGGGCTCAACGGGGTCTTAGCGGCTGACAAGGTCCCCGTTGGTATGGAAGACGCCTTGACAACAGCAAATATGCCTGCCGAGTTCCTCGAGGATGTGTATTTCGTCAACCATGTTCCCCTAATGGCTTTGCAAGCCGACCCGCGTATCTCTTACGCTCTATACATCCCTAAAGACCATTATAACCCGGATCCGAGCAAAAGTGCTACTCCCAAGAAACTCCCCTTGCTTGTTTACGTCCACGGGACCGGTCGGAACACAGTTGCTATCTACGACGAGCTTGTACCATTTGCCGATTCGACTCCCTGTGCCATCCTTTCTCCTCTGTTCCCCGCCGGCATGGACGGCCCTAACGATCTCGATTCGTATAAGGAGCTTAAATCGGATACGCTCCGTTCGGACCAAGCTCTATTACAGGTTCTTGATCAAGTCGCCTACCGCTGGCCTGGCCTCGAGATGGAGAAGGTGTTTATGATGGCATTCTCTGGTGGTGGCCAATTTGCTCACCGCTTCATGTATCTTTACCCGGAAAAGCTCGCCGCAATCAGCATTGGTGCCCCCGGACGTCCTACATTCATCGACGACACCCAAAACTGGCCCGTTGGAACCAAGGACGTGAAGACCGTATTCGACAGGACTATCCAACCGGACGTCATCGGAAAGCTCCCTATTCAGCTTGTCGTTGGCGGTAACGACACCGTGATCCACGGAGACGAGGCTTTCTGGGAGTGGAAGAAGGAGACTCTCGGTAGCGGAGGACTTCCTCCTATGAACAAGACCCGTCTTGAATCGATCAAGGAACTCCGCGCGTCTTGGGAGGAGTTGGGTATTGAGACTCAGTTCGATGTTGTCGATGGTGTGGCCCACGATGAGAAGGGTGTCCGATCGGCTGTCTTAGGATTCCTCGGTCCCCAGCTCAAGAAAAGTGCTTAGAATGTTGCGGAACGACTAATGATAACTAAGCTGAGTTATTCTAACAGCATAAGGAGGATATGAGGGGGGGGGGGGGGGGGGGGGGGGGGGGTTAAGAGGATACGAGGAGGAAATAGAGAATATAGACTTGATAAAAGGGGCGGTTACAGTGAAATATTCGCTGGAGCCACGGTTCTAAATCAATTACATAGCCTAGCTCCAAGCACTCGTAGCGTTGGATGTTCGTCCTATACATAGAGTTCATGGCTTTTATTTTTAATAAATTACGAGATGTACCTTTCTAATTTATTGATGGTTCCATTGTTGGTTGCGTTTAAGATATGATATAATAATTTAATTAGAGTAAGAACTAACTTTAGAATAAAACTAAGTAAACCTCAAGTTGTAAATCATATTTAAAGGATAGAATCGGATATATTACCTAGGTATGTATTATTGTTTATATGAACATCGAGGTCGTCAGTAGAAGTTAGAATAGGGGGAAAATCATTACTTCGATAAGACTCGACCGTGGACGGGGAAAAGAACTGCATATGAGAAGTAAAAGTGATTTGATTGTCTAACGTAGGTACCTAAGGTAGTTACTTAACGCTAGGATGTCTCCTAAGACTATATCTAACAATAACTCCTCGACAACTTATCTCAACAATAAGGTACGTACTAGAATAATCATCTGAGTATGGGATTCGTTTCCCTTCGTGCTATGGTGTATGATATAGATAAGGCGAAAAGTCTTTCGTGACTGGGTACATTTATACAAGCGACCTTAGTTACCCAAGGCTGCACACGTACTAAGTGATGCAGACATTATTGACCGGCGTCCTCCAGGAAAACTTAACCTATCGGGTAGTTTCTACTACGCTACTTGCCTATCTATAACCCCAAGTTTCTTTTTTAACTTCGTGAACATTCCTTATTTATCGAGGTTCTTACGAAGATGCTTTTTCATTTCAACTAGGGATTGGTTGAGAGACTTTCGATCGTCACTCGTGTTTCAATGTAGTAAAATACTGTTAGGCAACTAGTCTAAGTAGATCACATATCATAGCGGATCTATCTAACGTGACACGAAAAAAAGAGCAGTGAATAAACGGCGTAGAAGTGTAATCATTTTTCAAGGAATGGGTTAAGCTTATGATGATTTATTAAAGACCCAAGAATTTAAATTCAAGCCATTCGTCTTCGATATATGCCTATGTGCTCTCCTTAGTATGGTGTACGAGTGAATACGAGGTCGTAAGAGAGTTTAGAAACTCCGTGATTATACCTTATTATCTATGAGATGATTTTAAGTGCATACTCAATCATGGCTGCCTAATATCAACGACATCGGTGCCATCAAAACTACATTCACATGTGTCGTCGTAGGTATTGATTGCGTGGCCGTCGACGAAAAAAGGCTAGTCCGAGTCGTGCCCAGGAACCCGCCGAAGCGGCCGAAACATCCGCTAAACGGCGGCGGTAAAACCAAGCCCCTGAAACAGGTACCGGCGCGGCTACGCTCCGGACCGGGTAATAACTTAAAAGTTAATTTGGACTACGGTGATACGGCCGTTAAACCCATTTCATCGGATCCGAAGATTTATATATGGCAATAATATTATTAGTTCTGTTCGTATTGTAGGAAGGGCCGATGAGATACAGCTACCTCTTCGATAGGAGTTAACGGAATGTTTGACGAGGAGATTGGTCAAGTTAAACTTGTTACTGTGCATAGATAGTTTGCGGCGGGCTTATGGGGATGATGATAGAGCCCCTTAACTAAGGAATTGGTTGAGAAGGGGTAATGGATATCTTATGGAAGAGTAAAGATATATAGATGGTATTTTCCAGTGTTCTTACCATGAAAATCTGACCTCTATCGACTAGATAGTCAACCCATACCAAGTTATTCTTGTCTTATTATCTTGTCCTACAGATAAACATGTCTTTCAAAACCTGCCTCCTGTCTTTTCTGCTCGTTTCAGTCCGGGCTCGAGACATCCCTATTAATATAATGAGCTTCTATCACTCGGTAGTGGCACAGGGGTCATGCAGGGAGCCGCTGCAGTGGGGCTTTTATGATATGGCACACAGTGATGACAATAGTAAGTAGGGTCACCAAAGTATCCGAAAAGTCTACTTACTTAGATCCTTTATCTAGGCTTTGCCTATTGTGGTGATCATTTAACCGATTACGGCATCATCTATCTGCAGGGTAGAAACGGAAAGCTAGTAAACATGGACATCGACTGCGATGGACTTATTGACAAAAATGACGACGGACGTTGTGATAATGCTCATTCGAATCAGAGTATGACTGCTATGAAGCAATACGTTTCAGCTTACAGCAATGGCGTCCCAGATCTCAACCCGTTTGTTCACGTATGTATGCTCGAGTTCCATCTCCCCCCCTCCCCCTTTTTTTTCTTTGGGCTGTCTTAGGTCTTGGGCATCCGGGACCCCGGACCAGGAAAACCCTATATTTTTCTTTGGGGCATTTATGATAGCCCCAAGTCTCACGTCTGAGCAAGTAATTTCTGACTTTCGTGGTTGTAGGATTATGTAGTGTTCGGCAACACCGGTGATACGCCTGGCTGGGTAACGTTCGACCCTCGAGTCTACGGCATGGAACCCCTGAGTGTGATGGCCATCGTGTGTAACAATAAGTTGGTATGTATATTCAGTTACCCGAGTAAGCCTATGTGTGTTCTTAAAGTTGACCGAGTAATAGATTTACGGTATATGGGGAGACACGAACGGTGATGATGGTGTGAACCCCAGGGTTGGGGAAGCTTCCATCTCAGTTGCCACTCTCTGCTTTGGGCACGATTTAGATGGTGCGGTAGGCTTTGATGAAGAGCAAATACTGTACATCGGGTTTACTGGCGCTGAAGCGGTCCCGGGTACAGATGCGAACTGGAGAGCAGCTGATGAGAAAGAGTTTCAATCGAGTATTGCGAAACTTGGTGATAGGCTCATTCAGCGGATCGGTTCGTATTGGTAACCCGTGGAACTTTAAACGCCTTGAAGATCTAAGCCATGACGATAGTTAAAGGAACCGGCACATAGATCTTCAATCTGAAATAAGGGGTTCACATTACGATAGACTACCTAGTAATCTAACCATTCTAAGATGATTGAGTATTAGATTTATTCATGATAATTATATCTTCAGCGTGAGATTAGCGTGAGAAGGGCGAAGCGACGCTTAGATATAGCCCGATCATAGACTCTGGATCCCGGCAAGGGAGAATAACGCCATACAGCAACTCATGGCGATCCCCCAGACTATCGTCCTGAAGGGAGTGATCCTTCGGTTTTCTTGGCCCCAAATGTAAATCCACGTGTAGATCACGCGAGCCGTCAAATAACCCAAGGTTAGATTATTTAGTGTTCCTACAGGGAGGCCTGCGGCATTGCCGGCTGTCACGGCCGCGGTGTAAACGCCGAGATTTTCAAAGGCATTAGCCACTGCTGATTCGGCGCGTTGTAGCCGGCCCCTTAACTAAATAATTGGTTAGCGACGCTGTAGTTGGTATATTTAATAACTCCCACGACTTACTTTCTTATCAAGTTCGGCAGTATCAAGCTTGGACGTGAATGTACGTGGATTGTTAGGGTCGAAGAACTTCTTACCCGGTCCCGTGAGACCTGAGTACACTCGCGGCAGTAGGGCCTAGAATATAATATGCAATTAGGACCAGCGAGGTAATAGCACGTAAGACCTCGAGAACACCCTTACCAGAATGACCGCCGCCGGGATCTGCTTAAAGTGTTAGCTCGAATATCTCAAATACGTGGGGTTTAGAGCGTGGAAACAACCTACAGTAAAGTAAGAGATATTCTTTTCGAGGCCGAGATATGAAGACATTGTTAGGTTAGTTGCTTTTCAAAATATTTATTCCAAGATCAATAGGTATAGATTTCTTTATGGTTGGTTTTATACTTTTTATATTACCGAGGGATTCGACATCATCAATGCGATCTCATAGTCTCATTAGAAGTTAAAAATGGTATATTTTAGTGGAGCTTAAGAGGTAGGGATACGTAAATAGGGATATTAATCACTTAACCCGACTAGGGGGATCTTTTGTCGTGTTTAAGGTAGTTGGCTAATAAAGTAGTAGCCGGATTAGCCCGTACTCCACCTCGTCGAGATGATTCGAGTTATGACAAGGCTTATTTGCTAGTTCAAACCAGATTAAAGTATAGATTTAACTAGGTTAGGTACTTAGTTAAAAGTCAAGATTCCTGCGGGATCTAGTTATAATGACTTACTAATCTGAATTGACCACGATACCCCTGAAATTAAGTAGTCGGCTTTACTTTGAGCTGAAAATTATTAATATCACATATTAATATTCTACTATCAAAACTAGAAGGTTGATCCGCTTAGCCGCTCTAGCTTATAAACCCGCTTGGTTTCTTATACTATGTATGCATCCTTAACCCGGTTCATGGAGCAGTGATTACATGAGACGGGCGGTTTACACCCAATAGGCCAATGGGAAAGATAACAATCTCACAAGGTGAAAAGCGATATGTCGACTGCATATATCTTGCGAACCGCATTGCATCTGATCTACCAAGCAGTCGTCAGCACGCACGCTATATATGGTTAGCTTATAGTAATATGATCTAGGTATACGCACACGCATGCAGTAGACAGCAAAAGCCATCTGTGATCAGTCAAGTCCCGTTACTCGAAATCAATTCATTCTGGGTATCACAAGCTATCATTTTCTATCCCTATTTAGTATTAAAGAATTAAACCGTTATTCGCTGCGAAGCATCCAGCGCCTAGCACACGAAAGACGAGGACCTTAAGATATAGGCTGCTAAGAAGACATCTTATACCAAGTCATTAGGGCCTCCCCAATCTCCCCATAGATCATTCAAATCGGAACCGAGCATTTCGAAATTGAAATCGGGATTTGGAATAGGAACCGTGTTAGAATCCGAAGTTGATGGAAGTAACCACGGCATTGATAGTGGTAAGCCATCCCGCTGTTGATATGATGTGGTCGCCATCTGAATAGTAGGCGTTGTATCCATGGGGAACGGTGTGATTGACTGAAGTATTTGTTAGTCGTTACGCCAAGAAGAAGGGCTTAGCACGTACCTTTGCTCGGTCAATTGGGTCTTGACCTGTCTGCGAGGAAGTCGGAAGAGGTTGTGGTGGCTGTGGTGGTGGTTGGGAGGAATAGGGCGGGATTTGGAACGCGAGCAGCTTATAATGTAGACTGATAAATCGTTCTGCCGCAGAAGCCTTAGCTGCCTCCGACGTCTTAATGCCCATGTGCGTCTCTAAAAGGCCGTAAGCCGCGCACATTGATGAGTACCCCCACGGATCGTTATTGCCACATCTCAGCACGCGGTCTTCTTTCATACTAATGCACCTCTCAATAAGCCGAAGAGTCTCTTGTGAGTTATACATGATTAGGCTAGACGAATCTATCGGCATGTTATTAGTACTGCTGTATAAAATAAATAAATAAACCAAGAAGAACGTTGTATACCTTTTGGTTGATGTAATGTTACGTTGCAGAGGTTGATGACCGAATTCATTGTGTCCTCACGGAGGAAATAAAGAGTCCGAATTCCTTTTTGGTATAGCCGATCATGCATTATAACGATGTCTCGAGCCGCGGTATAATAAATGAGCTCCGCGACCTGGTACTTTGAGTTGAATTTCCTAAGCTTTAGGTATGGTTGGTGAAGCGGAATAAGATATTGCCTTAGTTGGAGATGTAGTAACGTATGTGCTAAGATTGGCTTTTGCGAGTGCTCCGGGTCTTTTCCGTTGTCCAAATCCCATGATGGTAATCGGTCGAGCTCGTGAGTGATCATATCACTATATTGAAGAACCTGTTCCCATTCAAGTTCTGCCGGTGGTCCGGTCAATATCTTGTTCAGTTCCGTCCGAAGGGCGAGACTCTGGCGACTTAAATGTAGATACGACGTATATGTATAATCGTGAGATGGGCGTGAAATAGGCAGTTCCGAGGAGTTTTCGTTAAAGCTGTCGTCATCTATATTTTTAGGCGGGTCGGAGTCATTCTGTACTGTACTTAATAGCGTCGGAAGACCTTGGTCAAATGATGACTGGACGTCAAACTCGACCATAGTAGCCCATATTCTTCGTCGCATCTCTGCAATATATGGGGATACTTTTCCTGACACACGATCAGGATCCTGATGAAGTCCTACCATGAGACTATCGCGGATCATCGTACCAGATGTGGTCCAAAACCGCTTCTTCTTGATGAGATTCACTCGCTTAGCGAGATAAAGAAGGCAGGCAATCTGATAATGAACGAGTTTGCGGTGTTTCTGACTTTGCCTCGAGTACCACTCGTCACATGCCTTGATCCATTTCTCGGCCATCTGAATCGAGCTAGATTTAATACCTACAAATTTGTTGGATGCTTGCATGTCCAAGCAGCATGATACGGAAATCATGGATAACAGGAGAGCGGTAAATGAGGCGCTGTTTGTCTTGGATGGGTCCCAGAATGTTTCATACTCGGCTTTGAAGGTTGGTACGTGAACGACGCGATGAATTTGCTCGAACTGATCTAGATATACGGCGACAAGGGAATCTGTTTCTTCTTTGGAAGGGAGAAGTGATTCTAGACCAACGTCAGACTCGGTAAATTTCTTCTCACGGTCCTGCTTTCGTTTTCTGCGATCCTTCTTTTGAATATTGAGAGGTTTGAGCCACTCTTCGGCCGTCTCTCTCATGAAATGAAATATACCGGTAAGTTCCTGGAGGGACGACCATGCATTGTGTGGGCCAAAGTACTTAGTCTTAAAGTCATGCCCTCGTAAGTTTGCGTATTCACACACCTCGGTATTTTGCGGGGTGTACGTGGAATTTGAAGGTACGGATTGACAATCTTTGGCAGAATCCTTTAAGGTCGATGGTGAGGCCACCATAGTGCTACCATCAACTGATGATTGCTTTGATAGAGCACTTCTCAGTTGGGCAACTTCGAGTTCAAGTCGCCGAATCCTGTCATGATCACGGACAGCATCTCTGAGAACAGACGGCTCAACCTCGCGACGGGCTGACGGAGGATTCACCGAGTGACGACGGGTGTCGGAACTAAATGACCCGGGAAGAGCAGAAGGAGTGAAGGAAGGTTTCTCTCCTGCAGGGGCCGGTATTGTACCGGGTCTCGACTCATATGTACACCTCTCGGGTGTCCCGGACTTGATACAACGATCACAAGGTAACTCCCTAGAGCATGAAAGCTTTCGACGGCGGCACTCTAAACATGAAAGCCTCACTCTTTGGCGCTTCCTTGAAGGACCTTGTTGATGATCCTCTTGATCTTGATCTTGATCTTGGTCATGATCATCATCCTCGGATGGCTGAGGCGCGTTACTGGCTTGAACATCAGCCATTGTCCTGAAAGTGAATTCACGGTAATCAGGTATGGTGCGAAATTTGACTAGGCGGCCGCCCGTCAAGTCGAATCTGCTAGACTGATAAGATGGATTGAGAATAGATTGAATTTCCTTTTTGTTACATATACTTAGACATTGGGGAAGACGATGAATCACAAACGCCTGTAGACTGGAAATAGCTCGGACTTCCGAGACCCGACTCGGTTATCGGATTTAAGTGGCTTAGGTCTAGATTAGTCAGATTAGTCAGATTATCTAGATTAGTCAGGTGACTTGAGAAAAAACATTAATGGCCTTATAATGTGCGGGGTAAAGTTTAGGTTCAAAGGTACATTAACATTGGATGGTTACGTAATGTAAGAGGTCATTGAACAGGTATTATATAATCGGCTTTTCGTTTTATATAAAAAGTAAATATTTATTTATGTTTATTTAAAATGGATATAATAATATATAACGTAAACGATAATGATTTAACGAATTTTAATTTACTTTAATTAATTATTAAAATAAAAGTTGATCGTCGAAAAAAAGATTTACCTTTTATACTGTACCGCCGGTACCCGTACAGTCGACCTTGTCCACTTACAACTTTAGATCGAGATTTGCGACGAGACTGTAACGAAATAACGAAACAAAGACTCGTATGCTTGCTGTAGCTACATATACTTCTTGATAGTAACTTCTCCTAGTCGTTTAAGGTGTAATACTGTATACGGTATCTGACTTACCGAATCATGGCGACGTAAGTCCGGTTTGTTGAGTTGACTAATCTCTATTGTTCTCTTTCGTTGACTGGCTGATAATAAACTGTCGTACGCCAATCAACCCATTCTTCGAGATCTTGGCCAACCGTTGATCGACGATGGTGATTTTACTTTGTGTTCCCCCCCCTCTTCATAGTCCGGAAGGCGTCAAAATAACTGGCGCACCTCTACTATACTAGTAGATGTCCTACCTTTTTTGATGTCTTTCTGTATCTGTATGGAAGCCCTGATTGGCGTTTAATGTAGGCCTATGCAAATTTATGCACGTCGTTTCGGGAATGGAGTATGCGGGCTGCTCATTACTATAATGTGAGAGACGTGACGGTCCCTGCGCCTTTACACGTGGGGCTGCCCACTGTCATTTTTGAGGTCTTACCTCGGAGCAGCAAAATACATGTTACCCTCCTAGCTGCGGGCAGTCTAGGCCTCGTTCTTCGAAACAAACTTGAGAATCCCACGGGAAAAGAAAAGATGGAAGATGGAAGATGGAAGATAAAGAATCCCAAGACGCGAATAGCGAACATTAGTTGGTAATCCTCCCAGCGCTGAGAAGCTGGTGGACGTCTGGAGAGATGAGAACCCTTTCGTAAAGGCTGATTCCTATTCTCAGGGTATAGATCTGCTCAACGCATCATGGAAAATCTATCTAGCAATTTAGGTACTAGAGTTGAGAAGGAACAAATTAAAAACAAAACAGAATTTGACAGTTGTCCGAGAATTGTTTGCCTAGTTGCATCGTGTAACGGTGTATCGCACACAGAAGATACATAGAAGCATGACTGTGGTCTGCGGTGACCGCCGAACGTGGGTGGCAAGTTTTCCCCTTTAATGGAAGCATGGAAGCGTGGAAGCATACAGGCGGCGGCTCAAATAGCGGGGGCGAACAGCGATCACTCCTAGGCGGAATATTATCGTCATGATTGGCCCAAGCATACCGCATCGGTCACTACTCCGAACCCTAGTAAGGGTACGCAGGGTACCTATGTAATAAAGGGTACAGAGGGTGGCGCGACATGGCCGAGTGTGACCTGCTGTAGCGAGCGTTATTGGCTACTGATTATTCGTAGAATAACCCCCCCCCTTTAGATCGAGCTCTTATGATTCAGTATTGATGGAATTGACAGAATTGACAGAATTGACAAAAAGTCCATCTTTAAAATCTGCAAATTAATCCCTTAACTCTAAGCTCCATAGAGCGTTAGGGATATCGTGGCAATATGACGTTAGGATTGTCTTGTTCCATGGCCGTTTGCATGTTGTGTTCCCACCAATGAATAAATTTGTTCAGCGTACGATCCGAATTTTCATCTGCCATGCTGAAAATTCCTATAGGCCATCTAGACCGAATTTCAAGGGTCATGTAATTTGGCCGACCATCGCCTTCTTCGATTTCGGTAATGTCCCTGAACAGCTGAGCATCATCAACATTTAATGACTGCCTGAACAGGCGGAAGACTACTTCCGCCACGTAGTAGTTTTGCCCCTGCTCCCATAATCCTTTGGCGCAGAGTAGAAGCGTTGACCGTATGGCCTCGTGGGCCGCAGAACCCTTCTCAACCAATGAGGCATCTTTCAGAGTGCCGAATCCTAGCAGAGCTAGTAATTGGACGAGCGTGGTATCAAGAGACTCGAATCCGTGTCGCAAATAGTAGGCCCGCAAAAGTGTCTCGAAGCAAGCTTTTGAGTGCTTGACAATGATACCGGGATTCACTTCGGCATGTATATAGCCCATCTGCATGAACGGTTCGAAGAGACTGATGAGGAGCACATGGTAATGCATACTAAAAGTTATCAGTAACGCTATTACGCCTAGAGAGACCGTTGCAACCAATAGACGACCTTACTGTATCTTTAGGTGTGATGGTATAACAGCATCTTGTGCTTGGAGCGGTTTTGGTAGATTTTCATACCAAGTCGAGAGTCTTGCCCTAAACTCTATAGCAGCATTAAGAGACATTCGGTTGAAATTCCTCAGATGGCTAAACGACAGTGCCGTAATCTCATTCATAATGACGCGGAACTCTGAGATTGCCCTAAACACTAAGCCGTTGAATATAGGTATCGGTTCACGGCTGAGGGGATATTTAACCCATATTTCTCCGTAATATGCCGAGGTATCATCGATATCGGGGAGTGGACGATTCGGCGGATCTTTAATCAGTGGAGGTTGGAACGTGTGGAATGTCGCGAGTCTATGGTAAGTTTCAATATAAGTAACATTATCTAGGTCTACGTACAGGGTGAGTGAGGGTAAGTGACCTACGCTTGCCAATTAAACAAACACCACGCTGTTGTTCCTGCGGCGACCTGCCATTCCTTACTTTCATCCGGACCAGGGGAGAAAAGAGAGAGATCTCGAGCAATTTCGATGGATTTATATGTATAGACCCAGCTTATTTCGTCAATACCATTGAGATTGCACGTCAGGTTGATAATGACTGCCGCTTGAGCGGTGGTAATCGTGGGTTGGGCCTGTTCGAGTTCGAAGAGCCTACGAGCTTCGGCAAGAAATCGATAACCTAGGTTATCAGGAATCCAATATTCGGCCCTATTCTTCATCCGACTATAGCCATGCTTCACGATGTTAGTATAAGCAGTCTAAAGCGATGTTGGGATAGAGGCTATCTTTACCCATGCAGCACCGAGAACAGCATTCACCAGCAGGCGAGAACAAAATCGCTTGTTACCAACGAACATATCATCAAGAAACGAATCTTTATGGAAACAAGGATGGAAAGGATATATAAAAACGAAATATATCTGTAAAAGCATGCGTAGCATCGGGTTATCAAAGGAAACCGTTGTCCAGCTTGACACGTTCATAGACGATATTCGAGGATCAACGAGTTCGACGGTATGATACGGCACAAGATACATCTTCTGAGACTCTTCCGCAACATCTCTTAGTGTTTCCATGTATGTTTGTGTTTGATACGACTGTGTGCCCGTCTTCTCATATACGGTCGACTGGAGATATGGATTGTGCCATTGATTTAGGAAAGGGGGCATCTCCCGGAGGTACGGAAATTCGTATCGGAATCGGAACTCAGGTTTGAGCGAAAGTTGAAGCAGCAAATCACCGTCTTGAACGGCCTTGACGATGGTTTGCGCATCTTCGCCCATACGCAGTCGTTGTAAGACTTGGACAGTTTCTTCGTCAGGTCGAGATCGCATGATCCCAAAGAGATCCTCGTATGCTTGGCATTTAATCTCGAGGTCGGTCAACTTGCGTTTCTGCGCTCTTAAGTGTGTTTCTGTTGGGAGTGTCGTGTATTCGCAGGGTGTTTGTCGTTCAACGCAGACAGAACATCGCGGTCGTTCTGCAGTGCACTACGGTTTCAGTCAGCTTCGAAAACAGGTATGTTGATGGAGCTAGGAATATACTCTACCTTGCTCTTCCTTTTTCGACAGGCCTCACAAGCCGCTGGAGCGGCTACTCGTTTTACACGATGTTGGGTTTGCGATAAAACGTCGGCGCGAGGAGGGTTGGGTGAGTTGGGCAAGAGTGGCCGTAGAGGATGCGACATACAGAATACGCGCAATCCGAGACACTATTGTTGACTAGTAAGAGGTATTATTGTTGAAATTATAAATGTATTGGGGGGTTATTGTGTATATCAAATCTCGAGAACAAATTGCTGGACCCTATACACGCTCTTGATAGCAAAATGCTTTTGTTCTTTGTATTTGACATCTACTTGAATATATTATTCGACTGTGCTAGAACCGGGTACATCTAACAGCCAGGGGGCGAGATCTGTGAGCCTAGGTGGTCGTGGGTGGTCCAAATGTGGCGTTTGCATTCAAACAGAGAGAATGCAACCGGGACAGGCAGTATTTAGGCCCACATGATATCCTGTTTCTTTAGCAATATTTGGTAGCGGAAATGGAAGATACGTCGTTGATGATTATGTTTTTAAAGCTTCGTTAAAACTGTACACAAAAACTCATCTAAGCAGACTAGGATGGCTTAAGGAGTGATCCACAGGGTAAGCGGTTCCTACGCCTTGAATATTCAGCAGGGAGTTTTGGTCCCGAAGTAGCCTACCTAAATAGCTACTATAAGACATAAACGCCCTACTGATAAAATAAGGGGATTTAATACTGTAGATACGGAAATTTACCTAAGCTATCTATTGGGTTTCCTGGTTTCCTTTAATAGGCGTGGTTGTGAATGTTGTACATATATCGGAGATCCATTATATCATATCGTACTTGAAAAATGCCCCTTATATGGATAGCATAATGACCCAACTAGGGTGCTCCTACGACCCTAGGGGATTACCAAGAAGTAGTGCCTTAATTATTAACGAAAACTTCTTAACGGAATTAATTTCTAGCCCTCTACCATTATAATGTGACCACTACAAAGATTCGCGTAGATACCTATCCTCTAAACACCGTGTCAGAAGAGCAAGTCCTAAGCAAAATTAGGGGGCAATTAATGCAAAATTTCCATTTGAGTAAGCTGAAAAAATAATCATTCTGACGTACGCCGGAGAAAATGCTGGTTTACTGTGTCCATAGATAGGTACCTACCTATTATTGGGCTATAATATATAATACGATAGCAATGAGTTGAATAGACTCACTGGGGTATATATTGTATAAGTAATAGTATAATGCTTTTCTAGATTATAAGTGAAAACGTATGCTAAGTGGAACTAAAAAAGAAGATACTCCCCTGCCTATGTTGCTCTATTGCCCCAAGCGATGTTCTCCGGTATCACAATTCCCGTATGGACCAGCCGCTCAACAGGAGCAAGCGCCGGAAGCATACAAGCGACAGTGCCACAAGACCGAATACGGCTCCACCTAATTTCCAGTAGGGTTATTATGGTAGTGTGTTTTTCGCCTTTCGCGGCTGCATTTACGCGGATGAGCGAATACTATGTGTGTAAAACGCTGTAACATTATTTGGCCACTTCCATCCTGGCTTACTCCGGTAATCTATCGAGTATCAAAGCGAGTACCGCCTCGAAATCCTTCCCGTACCTAGAACCCTCACTACTTATAAAACGCCGCCCCAACGCTGTTCCAATGCCCGAACCGAACTATCAATCTTAGATCCTTGAGGTCAAGAAAGCAGAGAGAAATCCTCAACATCCCAAACTCCGTCCACCCTTGAAACAACTTGCTTATCGCTCTCTTCGGTCATGTATTTCCGTATAACCACATAATCGTACATTCCGTGTCTCAACACTTATTATTAGGTGGACTAAAAAGCATGGAAACAACTTCATTGTTCCGTGGGGAACCCCAAGCTAACCACGGGGGCCTATGGCTATACATACTAAAAGCATCCTCTGTTTTAGATGTCTCATTTAGAACCCCAACAACACCTAGTTCTTAAACTCGATAACTTCCTCTCGCCACGCATCTTCCATGGAATTCAACGCGTTTCTCTCCGTCGCAAGCTCCCTTTCGCTTTCCTGAAGACCCGCTGTATGCCTCCTCTTCTCACGGCCTTTGGTAGCCTTCACGCGGTTTTTTCTCAAGCCTTGCCACCTTTTGAGTGCCTCTGGCTCTGAAGTTATCATCATCGAAAGATGATGATGACGAGAATGGGTTGGATTGCCTGCGTTTGCCCTGCCGTATAAAGTTAACGTCTGTGCTACTTTTTACGTCCTCAATGTTACGTACTCTTTGCTTAGTTGGAAGTTGTGACAGCTGAGTGATTTGTTGCCTTCTTGGTGACCCAGTTGTCAAGCTATTTTTCAAAGGGGTAAGGCAGGGACCTTAAATAGACGGAGTCGGAAGTCACAGAACGTAACAATATTGCGGAAGGAAATATGTCCATTTGCAAGATGGCCACCAATACCTCTAGATTTCGCCGGAGCATCGGTAGCAGGATCGAACTGGTTGGAACCACTGTTTGTTCCGATGAATCCTGATATAGAGGTTCCCCATCCCAAGACATGGAAGTTATCGAGGAAGTCAAATTCCCGAGGGTCAAATCCCATATCTAGTCCCTAGGTAGCGGGGCCGTTGGTACTACTATGGGGATTGTACAGGTCCAATGGGTCAATATTGCATTCCATTAGACATGTTATAATGCCTATAGGTTGATGCCAGGTAAACAAAATGCTCTTCCACAGGCTGGTATAGATGATCACCTAATCAGACGAGGTGTGGGTCGTAACGGCTAAAGGAACGGCAGACACTTTTGGGGCTTGTGGATTGATAAATATATGGATGGCTTCAGTCAGGCCTATCTGGCGAGGTTAGTTCATCGGATAAAAAAAGAGAATACGGAGAGTTCGGTGGCAAATAATGATACACCACTTAAGGTAGGGGATTATTCTTACCTGTTATTATCAATTTGCGAGTACGGACGTGTTTCTATCTCCTTGTTCCTTTTCGAAACTAGGGACAGCCCAACCATGTCACGATTTGGCTGAAAGTCATCACGATTCGGATATCTAGCAAGCCTGGGGCTAAGTAGTAACCGGTAAAATTAGCTATATTCGTCAACAGCAGCATGGTTATACCAAAGGTTTATGCCGTCCGTGATTTACTAGGACCGCCGAAGAGTGACGCAAACGTAACGACAGTTATTTACAAATATTTGAAGTAGCCATGTACGTTACAATAAAGTCATGCCTCAAGTGACTAGCTATGTCTCCACATTCGGAGGGCATTCCATCACGATATATTGGTTAAGAATATTGGAGCAATTGGCTATGAACGGACTATCCATGTATATTTTATTTTCGTACCACACTTAACACAGAATCTATAACCGGTAGTTCTAACGAAAATAGAATACTCGAAAATAGAATACTGTTGATTGATTAGACCCAAACTCTTGGGGTATGTGAGGTGGTGGGGTCTTCTTATAAGGATAAATGTAAACGAAAGTTAGAATACATTAAAACAAATCACATGTGTCGCAGGTCAATACTTTTATTTCTTATGCTATCTATCACTTACGAAGTCTACTTCATTAAAGTTCAAACTGATAGATATTGTTTATGAAATAGTTAGATTGCCATTCAGTCCATCTACTATGGATATTACTATATCAAGATTGAAAAAGCCATTTTAAAATAAAGAAATAATTTACCCGTTTAAACAACTTCTTCTTTTCATCTTTTATGCTTAGTTCCAACTTTGAGTTATTGGGTAGATAATGGCCTTACACGTAACAAATGTTGTAAATTGAAAACGCACCACTAGCATTATTGGCACCAGAACAGCTTAATCATTTCATAGTAAATATAACAAAATTAATCTAACTGCCAGCTTTATTGTTGCTTAGTTTCTTTGCTAGTTAAATCACATGCTTACCTAAGCTACCTTACCTTTGGACTGTTGTGCTATTTATATGTAAAAATAAATATGAATAAATATAGATAGCCAACTAACTAATACTAAGCTAGGCTTAAGATATTGCATCTTTATATATGTATATAAACGTTTATGTTATAAGTTTATTTCTTTACTTTGATCTATTTATCTTAAGTACTCAGGTAAATTGGTAAGTTTTTAAACCTAATGGCATATGTTTCTTGTTAGTTGTGTACCTTGTTGCGACCGTCCTCTTCCTACGGCATGAGAGCATAATAAGTTCATGGTATTATAGTGGCATCGACTCCTATGTCCGGTTAGGCTAGATCTCTAGGTATTCTTATGTTAAAGAAAGATGTTAAATCACGTAAACGATTCTAGGCTCTATCAACATCGTATTTATATAAGTAGTCATCGTCAATTTGTAACACCATGTACAATATGACCGAATCTACGGGTCTTTAGTAGTTTGTCAACTGAAGATTTTGGGCTCTCTTTATTGGCTATTCGGAGCCGGCTCCGAAAGATTTTGCAATCTTCCTTGTTAAGCTCCACGTTTCTATCTATCTCCTTGTAAATGATCGAGTCACCTAAAATTCATGAAACCGACGATTGATGACAACCTTCGCGTCTGATTGGTTCTGCTCTTTTTTAGCTGATCTCCGATTATTTTTACCCTTTCGATTAACTAAGCACCTGTGTATCGGGCAGCAAAACCGCATATGCCGTGTTCTAGATATCAGCGAAGTCGTGTCTTATGGAGCCGAGGAACTTGAAGAAGCTCGCGCCAGCACCGGCCTCACCTGGCAGTGGTGAAACACCCAGCCAGACATCTATATCTATACCAGGTCCCCGAAGAAACCTAACAAGGAATGTAAGTGAGGTTCCCACACGCCAACTAGGAGGATGTCTTCCACCCATAACACCCTCCATCATAGGCATGCTCTCCATGTAAACTCAAGAAGGCAAAGGTAAGAACACCAATATGATAAACATGTGCACATGACGCCCCCTAGCAGCTCGAAGCTGAAGGTTTCGCAGTGTGATGGAAACCGACCCACGTGTGGGAGATGCCAGAAAGCCGGCGATACCTGCCTATACGAAGCGAATAAAAGGGACATCGGAAGATTACAGCTACTAAGCGAGTACGACGCAGCTAGATTACAGAATTTTGAAATGGTGTTTGGGGTATTGCAAAATGGGACCGACTATGAAGCTACCGAACTATTTTCTCAAATAAGAGTCGGGGAATCCATCGAAACACTTGTGCCTGCATTTAGTTCTTCTCTTCCCCAATATTCGGCGTTAGAATCGTCTAAGCAAACAGCGCTCGTGTCAGGTTCGGCAACTGCACATGATGGGTCCGAAGACCCTTCTTCAACAGGA
This sequence comes from Daldinia childiae, assembly GCF_008694065.1. Classification (NCBI taxonomy): domain Eukaryota; kingdom Fungi; phylum Ascomycota; class Sordariomycetes; order Xylariales; family Hypoxylaceae; genus Daldinia; species Daldinia childiae. Next base: position 1,152,263 of record NW_022984654.1, on the reverse strand, counting down.
GGGTCGCAAAGTTTTATGGACCTCCTATTCGACCAAGATGACTGGGCCCAGCCTGCTGATGGTATTAACGACTATGATTCCCAAATGGTCCAGGGAGAATCACACGACCATGCCCCCGATACCATTCAGAGTGATGGCCAACAGTTTCATTCACTCTAATCGACTACCTCATACGACTTTCCGATACCTCTCGATCCGATCTCAACTTCGAGAAGTTAGTCCGAGAATCGTTAGCAATTTTCTATTCTCGACTAACATGAAATAGAGCGACGGCTTATAATGCTATCGATGCGTCTTCTATGAGGAATATATGGGGAATAACTTGAACTTAGTTAAAACCATCTCGAATAGATTGGAATAAGTTTGAGCGTTAGCTGCCGCCGTAACTCGAGCAAGTTAGATGGTACGGCTTCGTGCTAAAATAGGATCTTATACTTCACAGTAAGTCTTTTTTTTGGGGTTGAAAGAGTACTTATCATTTGGCAAGTGGACGAATTTACTTTAGATGATAATTGCTGACTTTTGAAGTCCACCTAGTTGCCAGTATTCGCAGACCTAGTCTTGCTCGTTTACATCGGTAGCTGACGCGAGGATCTCGTCTTTTATTACTACCTTATATAGATATCTAAGAATAATGGAGATGATACAATATGCCTAGCCGGGGATTAAATATAGAAAACGAGGTGATAATAATCTGTATACATATCGGGGCTGGGTTGAAGATGGGCTGATGGTCGCGCAAACATACCGCATTGCCACCCCGTGTAGGGATATTGGATGACCAACCCGAACCTCGAGATCCACCCAGGCTAGTATGGTGTATCTTTTTTTTTTTTTTTTTTGACGCTATTCTGCCTGGCAAGATGACTGCATTTATGCGCATACGCTATACACTTATCAGGCGGCACTTGAGCCGACCGGATCGGCTAGCAAGGAAGATCATCGGATTCACCAGGTTAGACTACAAAAATAGTTAGAACATTGAAGCAGCTCGAGAGCAAAAAGAAACGCTATATTGACTTTGTTGCCTTGCAATCATTTTTTAATAGTCATCCCGGACATCAAGTCTACTTTATCAATATGTAGCACCTTTCCGTCGCTAAGAATACATAGCTCGTTTTACTACATGCTTACGTCCGGATTCATATAATTCGCCTAATAGAAGTGGAACATATCGACGAATACTAGATAAGCGCTTAACGCGCTAACTGATGAGAACTAGGTAGAGTTTCGAGAAGTTGATCCTGGTTGAGAAAAATCGTAAGCGAAGCGAATTCGCGTAGTTCTTGGCTGTGACCACTTATTTACGTAGGTACCTAGGAAGTACTATGCTACTACTATGTATGCTGTCCAAAAATAATTTCCAATGAGGGACATCGTAGGACGCCAACAAGCTGCGTCCCCGCGCCCCGTATTTGAACGCGCATACCAAACATTACCTGGAAACTCCTGAAGACAAAGTACAATGGCTGTACAACTACAACGATTTATCGCAATTCTTCCGTTATATAATACATAAATCATAGAATTCTGAGGACATGACAACTTGGATCCCTCGTACTATAATCCGAATAATCACAATCCTCGAAGCTGAAGCCGGAATTAGGACGACTGTATTAGGACCCACGACAGTAAAAAAAGAAAAGAAAAAAGGAAAAAAAAAGGGAGTCGACTACCTAACATATGTTAGCACGGTATATCTGTCAAAAAGATATAACCGCCATAACTTAGTAGAAGAATATACACTCCGGGTACGCTACGAATAACTCACTAGAAACAACCAGAATTTTGCGGCTCAGTTTGGCGTTGTGGCCTCCTCGGTAAAGCAGGGGGAAGCATGTAGGATAGATAGCAAGACAGTGCTATGTACTTAAGGCATGAGCCCGTCAGTCCTGGACAACTTCGCGCCACGCACGTGACACCCATTAGACTCCTCATAACCGGACCGTCTCCGGGGCTCCTAATTGGTCGGAGACTACAATTGGAGCTAACTATGTATTATGTACCTATCAAAGGAATAAGTACGAAATACATGAAAGGAAAATTATGTGGAATACCTAGCCACATCAGCCACAGTTGGAATAGTACCCTAGAGTAAACCCCTTTTTTTTTGTCTGGAAGCTTACCAAACTGCCAAAATACATAAGGTACTTATACCTACCTGGGTAGGTATTTTTCGTAGGTGGGTGGTCTATGAAATAAAATATAGGTAACTACCTGGTAAAATATCAACTTGCTATTTGCTTTCATTTGAACTTCCAGGACGGTATAACTACATATATATACCTACAGTACCAAAGTCCTCAACCCAACCCCGCGTATTACATAGGTATGGCTAAGTAGGTACTTAAGGTGGCTAAAGTATTCTTATCAATCTACGATAAGTACATACATAGGTTAGGTACCTAACGTACGCGACTCAATTTTCTGCTCGTCATCTACATTATCGACGGTATATAATCATCACACGATAGCATCAATAGCGATGAGCCACGGCACTAATATTTTCGCGGCATTAATTCGGACTCATCACATAACTAGTCGCAAGAAACTTGCGCGTGTGAAAAAAGCCGCCCTCCTTCATAACTTGCATGTGCTTATCCGAAGTGGCGGATCACCCGGTATTATGTACGCCGAAGGACCTGATGAAGCCTCCGTCAGTAGCTGGGTCAATATGGTCCAGGCTCTGCGATATAAAGACTTCCAATGCGCACGAAAACCGGCTGCCCATCAGATCCGGAGTGCTGTCGGCCGGCCAAAAGACGGAGGGTTTGAAGAAGTTGCCTCCGTAACCGAATTCGGTGAGAGAATGGAGCAACGGGGTTTAGGAACCTGGTGGAGAATCGGGAGTAAGTGTACTCTGGAATTAGTTTTTTCTCATTTTGACCTCACTTCGACTTCAGACATATAATTAGGTACCCTGTGCACCTAGATTACGATATTCGATGAGTTTATGATTTGCAGTTAGTCTAAGAAAATTTAATGATATGTATTGCTAACTTTCAATCTCGTAGTGGGCTATGAAGCATCTCATTAGCGATAACTTCGCGACTTCACGAACGTTGCACGCAAACCGTCCATGGTAAGAATCGAGGAATTGGACTCTACAGATTGGCAATGGGAAGGGACGCTATTTGGGATTGCCCTTGGAAGGCTATTCGATATTGAAAAGCCGACAGACTCCGAAAGGTCTATTATGAGGTACAGATTATTGCAGCTTGTGATTTAGGTATGTCGGCCAAGTTTTCCAGTTGAAAGATCCGTATCTTACCTTATCTAGCCTCCTGGAATCAACAAGGTAAAGACAAAAATAGAATGGGGACAGGCAGTTACTCATCTTTCCAATACGTTTACAGGTCATCACATTGCCGATAGACTTGTCCAGATGTGATGAGCGCATTGAGATTGTGGGGAACCCTAGGGGAATTTATCCGCAACCTGAGATGTTCAACCGGTCCAATGACATCTACTGCATTTATTGAGGTTTAGCTTTTTCAAATGAAGAATCTGGCCGAATACAAATAGACGGAATGTACTTGTCCTTATATTAACAATCGTGGTGTGTTAGTTTCTACGATGGTAGCCTTTACGAAGGGGCGGCCTGGAAACATAAAACCCCCGGTAACTCTCATCTCGGATCGTCAATCAAATTGCCTTTACGAACTAAAACTACGAGGTTAACCTAAAACCGTATCATTTTGGGAGGTTGTTTTACCAGCTTAAAAAGAAAAATGAGGTCTTCTCTTTACGCAGCGCTTACTGCGGTGGCCGCCACTAAGGTGGCTGCGCACTCTCTGTTTCAGGCTCTCTGGGTTGACGGAGTCGATATGATAAGTCTTGAGCTCTTCTTGTCGGCTGGCTTTAAACTAACTTAGTTAGCACGGCGCCCAATGTGTTCGCATGCCTGGGTCTAACAGTCCTGTCACCAACGTCAACAGCAACGATATTCGATGTAATGTGGGTGGCACCAGAGGTGTCTCAGGCAAGTGTGCTGTAAAAGCTGGTTCCATTGTAACAGTTGAGATGCACGCGGTATGATATGCTATACTATATTAGAACACTTTAAGATGGAGTTGTTGACCATAATATAGCAACCCGGTGACCGAAAGTGTGGCAGCGAGGCGATTGGAGGGGCCCATTATGGCCCAGTGAACGTGTATCTCAGCCAGGTTTCCGACGCCTCATCAGCCGACGGATCTACCCCGTGGTACAAGATCTTCGCAGACTCATGGTCAGCCAAGGGCTCAGTCGGAGATGCTGATAACTGGGGCACAAATGATCTCAACTCCTGTTGTGGAAAGATGGACGTCCCGATCCCAGCTGATACCCCTGATGGTGATTATTTACTTCGTGCCGAAGTCATAGCTCTACACACGGCATCGTCAGCAGGCGGTGCACAGTTTTACGGTATAAAATTAATTTGAACCCCCCTTTAGAATGTATGCAATCGCTAACGTTCAGTAGTAAGTCATGATGATCTTATCATTTCGACTCCCTCGAAAAGAAAACGGTAAAGATTCTGGAATTACAAGAATGTAAAGCTGACAAAAGATATATTCGTATATATAGATGTCGTGCTACCAACTCAGCGTCACTGGTGGCTCGGCCAAGGCTGCTGCCCTACCGGCCGGCGTCAAGCTTCCCGGCGCCTTCAAGAGCAGCGATCCTGGTATCCAAATCAACATCCATAGTAAGGTAAGCAACTACGTGAATCCAGGTCCAGCCGTCATCGCTAGCGGTACCACGAAGCAGGCCGGCTCAGGCTGTTCGGCTGGTTGTGCGAAGACTTGTGCTGTTGGCTCGGGACCTGTCGGGACCGCTATCGGATCTGCCCCTAAGCCTACTTCTGGCGCTGGTGGGGGTCAATCTGGATGTGCGCAGGCCATGTACCAACAGTGTGGTGGTCAAGGGTATACGGGATGCACGGCATGTGCTGAAGGCCTTACTTGCAAAGAGGTCTCCGCGCCGTATTACTCCCAGTGTGCTTAAATGCGGATGGATTTGTATCATCTATCATCTTGAGTTGAGTCTTGTATTTAGCTTCACTCGTTAATTAATACAAGGATGCTTCATAAAAGCTACCTTTTAGCTATAAGAATTAGTTATACATATAAACAGTACATAGGGGCTATTTATAGTTTAAGGTCCCGTTTAGCTTCGTCCCTCTCCCTCGGGTGTTATATAGGTCCGTACATAAGGTATTAAGGCTAGTCCCTGTCACCTGCAGCTACCCGTTCTAGTACATATGTACATGCAAGGGCTAGAGAATCCCCACAAACACCACCGACAAACACCACCGAATGCTCCGACTTATCGTTCTTATCAACTTAATTCAATCCTCCCTCTTCCACCTCATCCCCCCCCCCCATTCCTCCCCCTTATTCATCAGGCATCTCCTATGTAATTTTACGAAAAAAAAGAAAAGAAAAAAGCAGTGGAAAAGTAAAAGTCCAACAGCAATCATGGCTCCTCTTAACGAAGCCCACAAAACCCGCATCATCTCCCACATGAACGAAGACCACTACCGGGAGTTGGAGCACTACCTACGCGCCTTCAACGGATTATCCGCTTCCGCTTCTCGTGGGGCTCAACTAACGGACATGACAACGGACGTCATGACCATCCGTACCGCATCCGGCATCACCCACTCCGTCGCCATCAAACCGCCTCTAACCTCTGCCGCCGACGCGCGCGTGCGTCTTGTCGACATGGCCATGGAAGCGTTGCAGAAGCTCGGCCTCAGCGATATCCGGATCACCAGCATTACGCGGCCGCAGGGTATCGGCGCCGCGACATTCTTAGCTGTCGCTCTGTACATAGTATGCGTAGCCACGTTACCTCTAGTACAGCCAGGTACTACAGCCTGGACGCTTCTGGACGCGTACTTTCCTTTCGGGGGCGTAGCACGATACATCTGGGTAGTGCGCGCCATCCTCGCCCCGACCGTAGTACTGCACTTGTTCGAAGCCTGGTGGATGACGCGGTCGCGGCTATACAAGCATGGCGTTGAGACATTTAGTACGCTGTGGCTCTTGTGGATTGGGGATGTCCTGATGGAGGGGTATCCGGCCATGGTTCGTTTTGACGGGCTGGTGGAGGCGGAGCAGAAGAAGAAGGAAAGCGGGAAGCATTAAGGGTTGTTAGGAGTACTTCATCACGGATGCGATAGCTATATAGAGGAAGGGACAGAATCTTCTGCGGTACGTTGTAGAGAATCGGAGAGATTGATATTGTTATACAAGGTACTAATTAACACCAGCTAAGTGGGTGGCAACTTACCTAACTTATGATAGTCCTAACTAATAAAATCAACTTCATGAAAGTGATACCGAGTTGGGTTGTTAGTGTTGGCCTTAAACCCCTACTACGACAATATTAAATAATATGTATAGTAGGGGGATTAGGTGCTCACGATGTCGAGGTCCGCCCTCATATAGGGGTTACAACAGACTCTAGATTTTATCATAACTAGATGATAACTTATCAAAGTGGGAGGACACTCCTGTTATATTCAACGTCTACTTGCTGAAAACGTGGTCCAATACCCCCACCCCTTCGTAGGGTGGTACATGTAAGGCGGAATGGACGAAATACCTTGCCGCTACCCCCAATATCCCTAACCCGACATGTCCCAACTCCCCCCCTTATTCTAATTCGACCTAAACAAATCTAAGCTAACGATGGAGGGCCTAGAGGTAGTTAATATCGGCGAGGTAAACTGAGGTATCCCAGATCGTAGACTTTACTTACATCTTCGTAAGTGTGCGACCATCGGATGTATCATGTTAGAATTCTAGATGAGACATCTAGAACAAAGTTGTTTCCTTGTTTCTTGCTCCCCCTCGTAGCATATCGCGAATTTAGCCCCAGAATCAGCCACCATCCTCAAGAACTTACGTGGAGAGAAATAGTAAGTTCCACGTTGCCCTCGTTACTGAACTTCCTGCTTGTTTCTCACTAATAGACGAGCAATTTTAGGAATGCTGTGTTGCGCCCCTTGCTAGATAGTTATGTCTTATGGATAGCATTGTAGAAGGTCAGTTATCGAAAGAGTTGGAGAGTTGCCGGGGCAGGCCTGAATCCATCTTTATACAAGCCCTTCAGAAATTCCTCCTTGAGCGTATGGCGACCCTGGAGGTGGAACGTCCCTGACCGGGCTTCCTCTAAGGCTAACTTGATGCCGAGCCTGTCCATAGCTCTGCAGTAAGCCTCGTTGCAGGCGTTATGGAGAAAGCAGAGGACTCTCGACCCAGACTCCTTCATCTTGGTGATAGCAACCCTTATATCCTCTAGCTTTTCGTACCCCAGGTCGTATTGCCTGAGTTCCTTCACTTCCAGAATCAGGCTCCGTTTAGGAGTTCTTCGTAGATGGCTGAGGATTTCGGTGGTACTAAGCCTCCTTTCGTAAAGTTCACGTGCCTCCTTACCTTCAGGTTCTTCAGTCTTATCGGAACTTAGTAGGCACAAGAGCTCGGCGAACTTGAGTATGAGGCCATGCTATGACGAAATCCATCAGTAACCCCTTCTAGAACAGGCTAAAGGAGTTGATTAGGATCCTTTTTATATATTTTTTTCTGCTCACATATATCTCAATAACCCGGAGGAGTTCCTTGTGTTTAAACCCATTAGTCCGGTTGTCGACGCCGGTAATGACGCAGTCTGTGCCTCTCAATCCGCATCGCTTACATTTTGGAGAGCCCTCTTGTAATTCGCACTTGGCTTTTGACTTTCTATAAGCACTACACGAGTTATTTCGGATGGTACGCTGCTTCTTTTGGCGTGGCCCGAGTCCGCCGTCGACCGGGCCCAAGTTTAATTCCGGGACCACGCTGGGCTTGCGCTTTAGCCCTGGTCTGGCCAATCCCCCCGACGATTGCCTATGTATCGACCGGACTTCATTGTGCAGCTGATCCCCTTCTGACTCAGCCGGTATGCGTGGAGCTGGTACAACTAGAGTAGCCTGGACTGCATATTGTTCTATCCTCGGCTTAGGTTCTATGGTAAGCTAGCTTGGTTCGTCAACCTAGTTGGAACTCATGTATAAGAAGGGATCATTGAGAAATACGTGCCCAGCTCCCAATCGCATGCCCGGCACCAGAGGCTGGGTATCATCTAAGCTTTCTTGAGGAGACCAGTCATCAGCAGGTGCGCCGGAATAGATGCTATTGTTAGCATTATCATCATCCGACCCTGAAAGTCCAGGGAAATAGGATATGGGATCTTGTCGCCATGGAGATGGGCCCTGGATGAGCGGCTAATCAACGGCTCCATGTCTCCTGGGGTTTAGTCCCTGTTGTTGAGCTGGCATTAGAGGTGGCTAACTCAGGCCTGGCAATTGTCCCGGCGCAAAGTTCATGGGTGAGACTCAAGAATTGTTAGTCCTCTAAACGTGACGATTGCGTAAATAATCATGGTACTTACCAACCATGATCTCTATTTGTGAGAGTGTCAGGATCGAATGTTCTCGTAGCGGAGCTAGACGTCCAATCCAATATTGATTCCTGTTCTCAGTAACTGTAGGAGATAAAGGGAGTTTGTTGGTGATTTCAGAGTAGGCCGACTTGTTACAAGTAAGTAGTCCTTTTCTCGTTGAACTACATTTTGGGTTTGTGCTCTTAGACGGGCAGTGTTTTGCCTTTAGGACTTCAATGATGGTTTGAATAGTTTCATAGCTTTAGGGGGTATATACGTTCCAGTGTAGGTGAACTTAAGTAAGTATGTTAGGAAAGATGGTAGCGCCCCTTGACTCGTTTGATACTAATAGGGTTAATTCTTGTTGGGCAGTTAAAGAATAGGATCAGGTAGCAGGTAGGATAATTGTCTAGCGTCGACTTTTACGGGCGCCGGTAGCATGTTGACCTGGAAACAGAATGTGTTATGTTGGTAAGTAAATGCAATTTCTTAGAGTTGATTTTGTGTAGGAATAAGTTTACGTTTGTTTGATTAGTTACCTAAGGTATTTCACTGAGTATCTATGTACCTAAGGTGCATTGATGTACATAACTCCCAACGTAACTTCCAACATAACTTCTAACCGTTAGCGCCAGGAACGAAACGTACATATACCATTCCCTCCTGCAGTACCTTCCTTCACTATCTGAGTATCATGTCTATGTACTAACTCTTTTAAATCAGGTAGCCTTAGGTACATTGGTAGGTACATGTAGGTAGGTAGCTTTCATGTATTCTTCGAGTTGCTCTTCCCCTAAGTCAAGCATTCTCACTAATACAAATGCAAGTACGAAGCCGTAATAAAATAAAACAAACATCGTATATGTATTTGATTACACAGGTACTTACCTGAATACAGACAGAAGTTCAGGCCCGTCATCCACCCAGCGATCAAGTAGGTGCGATGATTAAATATTAATTTATTAGGAATCTTCTATGAGAGGATGGAACCGTCGATTCCGTAAGGGGTTATGGGACTGGTTAATAGAACACAAGTAGTTAAGTCTTTAGGTTAGGATAGACAACCTTAAGATAGTAGTAATATACACATAGTTACATATATCTCCAGCTTCCCGTAAAAGGGGTAAAGTTGAAGATTACTCCTCACGGTAGGTAGCTTAGTATGTTAATTGATAGTATAGATAAAACACGTTCTATTGCATCGTATAACAGAGATTAAAACTGGCCTTATAGCGCTACTCAATAGCTTCATGATTCCCCCTAACCACATTATGGAGATTCCTCCATTTGCCGCTCTAGGAACGAACTATGTAAATATCTTGACTGTAATCTTTCTACTACCTCATTGCTTAGAGAGAAATTCCTCATGTGGGTTGACAAATACAGCCGCCGGATGAGGTAGAAGCACATTGGGTTCCCGGTTCACAGATGGAGGAGAGGACCCAATATGAGTTAATGCAGGCCAGAACTTGGGAAGAGCCGTTTACTGGGCTATGTACAATGACCAAGTTAGCATATATTTTTCTTGGGCTATGACAGAGCGGTGACCTGGTTTTCTTGGTAGGTATAAGCGTACTTGAAGCATTTAAAACTTCCCGAAACACAGGAAGACCCTTGTCTTCTATGAGTAATGGCGACGGATAATGGTAAGGCTGACAGAGAAGTCGCTACAATTAAAGATAAAAGTTTCATCGTAACGAATACTCTATGACCTTCGTACTTAATCTGAGGGGGACAGTAAATATTGATTATTTGGCATTGGGTTGCCTGAGGAACATTAATGCGAATGAAAGGTTTTATATGTCATGATACTAATCCGTGCATATAAGTGATTTATATTTCTATATATACCTTAGGTTCCTAGGTAGGTACCTATGCTATGACTGTCCTGTGATATCATCAAATTATGCACGTCCCTAAAAAGACCACTCATGTACATTAGGTACATACACCAGCTTCAGCCCAGACTCAACCTGCCCATTTTTACCAGGTGATCGAAGTATTAAGCAGGTGTCACATAGATTCAAGCTGTAAAGTTTACCTAGGTAAGTAGTTAGAAAGTAAAGTTCATCTATAAAGGGGGCTAAACTTTGCCTAGGATGATGCTAGACATGCCACAATTCCACTAAACCGTATATGCTGTCTACGTCAGCATTTCTTTTGAATTCCTCTCCTGTACTGAGCTTTAGGCTACATCTTATTCTAGACTATCAGAGACATACCTATACCTAAGTGACTATCTCTTAGAATGGGGCCTGTTCTAGTCAACGTCATGGACCCCAACTGATGTTGAACTCTACCATGGTTATCCCACTACATACATATGTTTTGCCACATTGTGTTATTAGTAGTCCGCCCCTGGGGCCACCCGCCACGATGTCTTCTGATATGCATCTATCAAGAATTGTAGTTTTGCCTATCGAATCCGCGTAGTAAAGAAATCATCCGTGATAAACGTACAAGAAGGTTATAGGGAATGCGGTGATTATATCTAGGAGGTAGTTAACGAGATATGGGTAAGAGGATTCAGATGTACTAATTACCCATCACCTAGGTATTCATCCTGAAAGATACGAAGATACAAAGATACGACCCAGGACGAAACTCATGCTATGTAAAATCGAATCAGTCCTGACGAATCAGAAGATAACGGACATCCTAATCTGGTATGTGTTTCTATGGGCGCCGCCGTACCCGGGACGGGGCCGCATTGTCACTGGAGGGTTGAACACCTGACGTCCTACCTATGACCGTACCGGACATATGCCCGCCTCCGCTGTTCAAATCGCTGCTGGAGTGTGTAATCATCGCCTCAGAGGGTTCTGAATACGTCATAGAGAGGTAGCCATTGATAAAAATTAAGTCTCTCGTAATTGCATCAATCTATTATATCATAATCTACTGCTCTCTCTCAGCGGTATAGAGATATAGTACTATCAGTACTAGCCCTTATAAGCATTACAACCTTAAATATCAGTTGCTCCCCTATTTCGTAAACTTGTTCAGTTGACATTAGTGTTCATAGTCTTCCGACTAGGTCTACACTAGAACTAATCATCCTCTGACTAAGATGGTCAACAAGGACAATCATCTCCAGTTATTTCCTTCTTCGCCAAGGCCAGATGGCTCGAGCCTATGGTTCGCCCCATCTCCAGTAGTGCCATAGTTAGAACGGTTGCTACCATTCTCGCCGTTACCCTCAACCTGGCCTCCGTCGTCTTCATCTGTCGTTCCGTTCTCCAACAAGCTTTCGCGAGTATCAGGGCCAACAAAGCGTCTGTAACCAGCTCTGCTGTTACTTCCTGAATTACGTAGTCCAAAGAGGATGAGATGGATTAACTACACCCAGAATTAGTAAATGGGGGGAGAATAATAGTTAATAGTAATTACCTGGACAATGCCGACAGCTACCGCCACGCCGAACTCGAATCCGGAAGTGCGCTCCACTGCAACGCAGGTTAGTAATTATAAACAATTCTCTAATTACATATACGTAGCAATTAGCTTAATGGATTATCGACATTACTTACTTGTAGCGCGCCAGGGGACGAGACAGGAGCTACCTCTATCACGGTGTAGCTCTTGACACATGCCGCGGGGTGCATTACGATCTGGCAGAGAGCGAAGACCACAGCAATTAAAAGTATCCTGTATGCGTTCAATAGCCCTGTAGTCATGTGCACTCCATAGACGTTGCCAGCTCCTCTCTAGACTACATTCGATGCCCTGGCCCGACGAGAAACCCTCGGCTGTGAGGGTGGCCAGAACTACTGTCAGTATAGCCTGCAAAACCGGAGACGCTACAGGCAAGAACTGTAACAGCGTGGACGATGATGTAACTCTCTGCTGAAACAGTCGGCGAAGTTGCGGCGTATATAAAATGTTTGCGAATGCTATGAAGGGTAAAATTATTGTGAGGGCGGTCGTGCCTGTTGATATAGGGAAAGACAGGTTACTCGAAGTGACTTGTACATAGCTACGATGTGTTAGTCGTAACAACGGAGTGAATGAATAAATTAGAAATAAGGGAGAATAATTTACATTGCAACCGCCGCCAATGCGAGGAGCACCTGTTTTAAATATAAGTTAGATCAAAATTGATATAGTAGGGGAGGGTGAAGCTGCTAACAAAGGGGAAAGCAATTGCTAAGTTGACCATGGTGGAGTTGAATAGCTGTAGCTGTAGTTGTAGCTGTAGCTCTAGTTGTCGGTCTTGGCGTAGATGATGGAGTTAATTAGAGTTATTTAATTGTAGTTGATTGACTTTAGCTTTGTATGAGAAGGAAACCGAAGAAGTACCTAAGGTACATAACCCTATTATTTAAATTTAAAGTGGAAGAAGAATGAAGAATGCACTTGCATTGAGGCCCAACCTTGCTATTTTCTCTTTCCTCCGGAAGTGACATTTGTACGACATAGAAGTAGCAGCCCCTCACGCAGCCTGGCAGCCTGCTTCTTTCCTTTGTCCGAGTCCGCGGTTGACATATCTGATTTCTGATGTATCACAATCTTAGTTCTATGTAATAGAGGGGCGACCTCGGTAAGTGGTATGCATCTATTAATGCAATAATGAGAGTCAACATATGATCAAAAAGGTATTATTACTAAGTGACAATTATTACATAAATAAACTCTACTTGTTTCTATTAAACAGACTTATAAGTCCTTGTCTTGTCAGTGACTACTAACCTCATCGAAGACGAATGAATTCAATCGGGTTTACTCAATTAACTATTCATCTTTAACTTATATGGAGAATGTAATGGTAACTTGACAACAAGAGGGAATCCCATCAGATAAAGGCTGTGTAAACATACTCTACGAGTATCGGATGTTGACTGTGAGACTTCAATGTGGAATAAGTTTAATATATGGGCTCGTATAAGCTGAAGTAATAATACTTTATCTAACCTAGGTAGTTAGTTCAAATTGTTTAGTTGATGATTTTCCTAGGATCTTGCAGCGCCAAGCCTGTACCCCTAAAGCGCATCACCGGATTTCTAGAAATAGCCGTCGATCTTAACTCCCGAGATCCGGTACAAGTTAATCAATCTTGTCATTCTCGTCTTGGTAATGTCTTGACCTTCCTATATAGGGGCCGTTGCCGGTAATTCGCGATACGACTCCGGGGTGTGATGATCCGCCCGTAGCGGATCACTGAGTACGCATACCGTGATATAATAGAGCACCGGTATCCGTCATAATGTCGACCCTTATTTTCTAATCTGCTACCCAGTCTGCCTAGTCTGCCCAGTCTGAAGGTGCTTCCTAGGAAAGTATAAATTATCGTACCACTAATTGGAATTTGGAAGGTATAAGGAACTTATGAGCTTCTAACATATATTAGCACATATATTAGCTACAAACTTCGTATTCGCCGTCATCATATAAGAAAGCTTGAGTTAGCCGTCGGATTTTTGACAGCAAGGTCACTTCTCTAGTCAGATATTCGCAGTCTACGAGATTAATCTGGATTGTTCGAGTACTTCATCTTTTCGCTGCGTACCAATATTAGTTTGAACAAACAGTCGATTCAAACATGGTCCGTTCTATATTCGTTGCGGCTTTAGCAGCCACATCAGCTGCTATTACCGCCAGCCAGGAAACCAACAACCAGCCGCTGTTCACGATCGAGTTGGGACCTGGTGTGACGCAGCAGGTAACTGAAGCTGAGAAGTTGGCCCTCAAGTTTGTGAGTAATACTTACATCGACCGGAATTTAGATTTGGATTACTGATCGTTCCTCAAAAGGAAGGGAAGACGTTTATCGATATCACCAACCGAAAGAACTTTGTACAATCTGTGTCAACAGCAAACACTGCTCAAACCGCAGCAGTAATATACCCCAACTTACTAAACCAGACAGACACTGTTCACGGTCTTATTTCCAAGCTTAGCAAGGATAATATGCAAGACAAGCTGACGACTCTCTCCGAGTTCCACTCCCGATTCTACAATACCACTTGGGCTAAGGATGCTTCCGACTGGTTTCTTTCCGAGGTTCAGGGGATCATTACCGGGAGCGAAGCTAAAGACGCGACAGTAAAGCCATTCGAGCATAAATGGGCACAGAACAGTATCATAGCTACGATTCCCGGCAGGTCCACCGACAAGATCGTAGTTGGTGCCCATATAGATTCCGTTAACCAAGAGGGTTGGGATGCTCGATCACCTGGTGCTGGTAAGTAATTCTTCATTACAATTAGTGGACCTGCCGGAATTGACAAGACGTGAACTAGATGACGACGGATCAGGATGCGTGACAATCCTGGAAGCTATGAAAGCTCTTTTAAGCGATCCCCTAATTGCAGCAGGGGAGGCGGACAACACGATCGAATTCCACTGGTACTCGGGTGAGGAGCTTGGCCTGCTTGGTAGCGGTGAAATATTCGACTCGTACGCTGCCGATGGAGTTGTTGTCAAGGCGATGCTCCAGCAGGATATGACGGGATGGGGAGACAATCCTAGTCAGTACCTATCTACTATTCTAGAATCATTCCACAACCCTCTTCTCTCGATATAAAAGTCGAACAAATACTACAAATTTGCTCAGGGGTAACTTAGGGAGTGGATAGAATAGATGAGCTTTACTACCAAAAGTCGTCTACATACTAACCTATGATTCTACAGTGGGTGTTATAACCGATTATGTCGACCAGGACCTTACGGCTTTCATCCGCCTAGTCAGCGAGGTAAGTCTGCCCATCCTATCATAACTAGCCCGTAACTAAACAGTAGTCAATAGTATACTGATATCGGCTACGTCGACACACAATGTGGCTACGCCTGCTCGGACCACGGATCCGCTACTGCTGCCGGTTACCCAGCTGCTTTTGTCATCGAATCCGACAGGCGGATTTCTAACGATAACATCCACAGTGCGAAGGATGCACTCGACACCATCAACTACGACCACATGCTTGAGCACGCCAAACTTGTCCTTGGTTACGCGTATGAGCTCGCTTTCGCTCCTCTATGATTCGAACTCTTAGGTTATCGACTATTATGTGGATGATTTGCATTTGTTATCTGACTTACGATGTATACATATATATAATTAATAGATGCCTTTGCTGTTGATAGCGAGCATGTGTTGATTGTAGAACTCTGACTTGCCGACTGTATTTAGTATCACTCATACTGGAGGATACCTTGAAGACCTTAACGCTTTATGAATCGTTCACATAGGTTAAGTAATTAAAAGGACCTGTGATCTGAATGCTACGAAACTTATCATAAAAAACTATGCTATTCAGTACAGTAGGCGTAAAGCCATCCACCGGATGGGTATCATTCCGCATGAAAAGACCGAAAACCTGTCGTAACGATCATCCATTGACCGTGGTGATATTTGCGAGTGAGAGCTATGTGCAATGAGAACTAGAAGCCATAGCTGCAACATTATGTGTTATATGTCTGACTAGTTGATGTCGTTCATCAATCATAATACTCAAGTGAAGCATCTTTCGTACGAAGGGCTCTCTCCTCCAAGACTCGGAACGCCTAATGATCCGCACTTGAGAAAGAAAAAAAAAACCTTAAGTGGTGACCCGACAATAGCTCGACGACGAGAACACACTTGAATTACCATAGTGACGAGAATAGAAACTGCCGAATTACCTAGAATTAATTAGCAATAAGCCCATAATCCTCGTACAAACGGTATAGACGGACCAGCTCCAAGTTAATTAAGGCATTTACCATCCCTGATAAATATGCAATCCCCGCGGGATTGTAACAGAAGATTTGGCTTCTCTGGTCTAATAACCCAGGCGATGAAGGGCGATAGCGTCTCTGACTTGTCTTGCCATAGTGGTCATCGTAGAGAGTCGCCCTAGAATGGGATCTGATGGAGATCGGCTGCTGATCTGAATGTATAGCTTGTCGAATCGGTCGAGATAAGAGCGCATGAGGTTCGGGACCACATCGCGAACCTGAGGGTCCTGTATGGAATTCTGTTTAGAGTTGTTATGTTTGGAATGAGGTTGGTCACTAACTATGTGTGGGAGTGATGAATGTAGTATACGAATGACTGCTTCTACCCAGTTGATTTTCTCACGGAGGAGGGGGCCGTCGAGTTGTTCGGCAATGACGGATGCCACGGAGAGTGAAACTAGAGCTGGTAACTCTCGGAGAAATTGAGGATCCAGTTTGACAAGGTATTCATTGAAGACTTCTGGATGGCGGCCTTGTTGAATCCATCGGACTAATCCAGTCTCATATTCACCTCTTTCCATTAGGGCTGCGACGTTGGCAATCATGTGTTGAAGCTCGGGGTCCCTAGCATTCGACGGTTCTCTAACGCTGGAGTTGCTCGATGCGAATGGGACCATCGGAAGAGAAGTGTTCGCCGTCGGGCTTCCATGCAAAAATGACTGCGACTGTAGAGGCTGGGCATAGTGAGTCTGGGGTGGCTGATGCTGTGTGTTAGAACCATGCTCACGGGGACTCTGCTGCTGCATTTTTAGAAGGCTATCTTGAAACTGCGCCTGTGTAGCGGCCATAGCGGTGACCGTGTCGGAAAGGCCAGTTACTAGTGCTGTAAGCTGGTCAATCTTATTGCTGTCGGCAATGTGTCGCCGTTCGAGCTCTGCGATCTGCTCGGCAGTTCGATCTTGTACTTCTTGCACGATTGAACGAGAAGCTGTGACTGCTGTATCGTTGATGAGAGGAGTGAGAGTAGCCACGAATGACTGACGGAAGTTCTCTAAATCAAGCGCTACACTGCTGGCGACCTTGTCGGAAATAGACTTGGATAACTCGGGCTTTTGGAGGGACTGATTAACAGCATTCGGGAGAAGCTTTTGCATCTGGTTTTGAATCGAATGCGAAACGCGACCGATCATCTTACCATCAATCTGTTCCGAAATTGTCTTCGTGATCAGAGCGCTTAGAACGGGCACCACATCACTCTCAAACTGATCACTGATGGTTTTAGTAAGCACCGCCTGAACATTTGCGTTCAGCACATTAGACACTTTCTCAAGTAAGAGGTGTTGGTTCTTCGTAAACTTGTCGTCGCGGGCACGGAATTCGTTGTCAACATTTTCCCGATGGTCTTTGAACTCGCTATTGATAACTCCAGTCAGCTTGTCGCCAAGGCCAGATACTATCTGTTTGACAGTTGACTGAATAGCTTCTTGCGATATGAGAGGTTGAGGTGAAGACATAGTGGATTTCTCTGAGTGCTTTGAGGGAGTCGAGTCGGTCCGTGACTGCGAGCTGCCGTTTGATTGTGCATTCTCTGTAGCCAGCTTTTCGGCAACAGCGGCAGCTTTGTCTCGCTTCTTCCGAGCCTTCTTCTCTGTCTTTTCTAGTTGGCCAGCAGGCGTGACTGGAGCCACGCTCTCTTTCTGCTCGGATTGTCTAGTGAAGGACTGGTTATCGCCACTCTTTTGAGATAAATCTTGCGCAGAAGAAACTGTTGAATATTGTGGTGGGGGTGTCTCTTTTATAGGCCGAATTCGAAGAGGGATACCGTGCTCTTCTGTTGGCTGAGGTTCAGAGACCAAAGCGCTGGGCAACTCTTTCAGCTTCGTAATCTTGACCAGGCCGGCTTCGGCAGCATCGAGACCGTCAATAACTTTATTATCCTTAGACCATCCGAGCTCACTCTGCTTTACAACAATTCCAGTGACACCCTTCGAATGCATCGCATATAGCTCAAAGAGACTTTGCTCATCGTTATCGGGTGACGTGGCAGGGTTAGTTAATATGTCGAGGCTGCGAAGCACACCTTTGTTGGCAAATGAATACTCGCGTATACCACTGATAACAGCGGTCGAGTCGGGTTCTGGGATCGACGGATCTTTTGCTACCAACTTCTGAATGTAGTCAACTTGAGACAGACCCTTAATCGTGTATTTTGGTGCCGACAGGTGAAGGAAATAGATCGAGTTACGCGTCGGATGGCCGACTACGATCATGCCTGAGGGAGGGTGATACATAACGCTACATACTGGATCCGATTCTTTGGCATGAGGCAGATTGAATTCCTGCACGGGTTTGCCTAGGGCGAGATCCCAAAGTTGAAGCGTGTGATTCTGCTTCATGCCTACGATCATGTAGCGCAGTGCCCATCCCTTCTGGTAAGGCCGTTGCTTATCCAGCAGTAACACAGAAGTTGGCCATGCCTTCTCGCCTTCAGGGGTGGTATTCAGGGTCATGAGTGGCTCCTTGACCTCGAGGGAAATGTGGGCAGGCATGGGAGACCAAGGGTCAGAATTCTCGTCGGCTGTTGTTAAATCCCGCACGTCCCAGAACTTGACGCGGCCGGACTTGTCAAGGGATACAATAGTAGTATCGTCTTGACTAAAGGTGAAGTCTTTGCCCGCCTTGCCTGTGCTGATTCTAAGGGAGCACTCTCTATAGAGCTTCTCGGTATCAACAACGCGATCATGGCCAGACTTAAAAATACCGTTTGCCATAATATACGACGGCCAGATGACGTTGATCGTCTTTCCACGGCCGACAGCGAAGAATTCTGGGTGAGTAGACGAGGTCCTTGCCCTAGTCTTCAAAACACCCCCATTGTCACCGCCTCCCTCTTGAGATATGACAAGCGGGGGGAGGATAAATCCGTACTGTTCCGGATGAGCATCCTCTAAATGGTCCTTTTCGCCGTTCTTGATTTGAATGTAATATACGGTTCCACTAATGCCAGTGCCAATAATAGACTCCTTTGGCGTGGAGTGGAGATCGGATGGAGTAGACGACATAGCTACATTGAAGATCCGGTCTTTCGTGTCAGTGAACAGTTTAGCGTCCTTACCGTCATCCTGTCTTATTACACGAAGCCCGCCAGCCTTAGACATGCCGTAAACCATGTACGATTCCGTAGCGGTGACAAGGTTTCGATCGATTTGGTCAAATTCCTTCTTTAGACGTGCGATATCAAGAATGACCTCGTCGCGGAATTGGGGACGAGACTCCTCGGTCTCTTGCATCGTGATTGAAATCCATGGCTTCATGGGGAAGTTGTAGACCTTGACAGGATTCGGAGTCTCTTCAATCACGACAATCTCGTCAGCTTCGGCACTTTCCCAGCTGTCCGCAACAGGGCCGTGAGCAGCATCCTCGACAATATCACGAATCGCTTGTGCAACTCCTGGCGAGTATGCATCCTCAAGCACGTGGGAATTCTCTTCCTTGTCAAGTTCTCTCTGGATATCCTTTGCTGCTGCCTCGGCCAGATCCTGAAATTCAGCATCAGTTTTTGCCCTCATCATGTGTTGAAGTTCGGCGGCAATCTTAGCTTGTACCTCTTCGGTTTCAGCCCTCTCTATTGCTTCTTGAGCTTCCTTGTCCACTTGTTCAGCAAGGCCAGTGATTGCCTCTGACACAGTCTCTGTACCTTTCTCTCCAGTAGGTGAGAAGTTAGAATAGATAGCTTCCCGTTCAGTGATAGAATGAGGAGAAGTATCAAGCTTTCGCCTGATACGTTCCGGGCTCGTAATTGGGCTTCGCTGACTGCCAAGTCGTTTATGGTCCTGAACAGCTCCAGAGGAAGAAGCGACACTGGGGGTCTTCTTAGCGGCCTTGAAAGCGGTCGGCGCGGGAAGCTCGGTTGGCATCTGACCGGCGTGAATCGGCGCATTAGGCGTTGAGGACTTAGATGCGGTGTTCTGGTGAGAAAGGGCACCGACACCCTCAAACGAATTATAATCAAATCTGGAAGACTTGCGACTACCCTCGTGTTGAGATAGCTGAGAGAACTGGGATGCCGGGGAATGGTATTCAAATTTAGTTGTAGGGGACTCAGCGTGCTCCTTTGATCCGAATCTAAAGGGCATTGGCGTCGTGTCATGGGAGCCAACATCAGAATGCCCCTGCTTGATGGGTGTATATTCCTTAAGGTGGTCGACAGAAGAGCCATTAGCTGATTGGGGGGTCAGGGTCGGAGGTTGGGATGATTCGTTTACAGATGGCGGTTGGTCATTCTGCGCAGGCTTCGGTCGATGTAATAAGTTGAGGAGGTATGCTTGAGTATCCATCGAAGGTGGACCTGCGTTCCAAGTTGGCTGGGAGGGAGCCTGAGGAGCCTGGGGTTCTGCTCGCGAAGACTCATTCTGCATGTTTCCCTTCATAAGAGTAGCCAGAAGACCCTGGGGATCAGCAGGCATCGGCACCGGGGCGTGAATAGGTGGTGGGTTGTTCGACTGAGTTATACTTGACGACATGTCGAACGAGGGCGCTTGCGCTTGCGCTTGTGTATGACCAGGCGGCGAGGTTTGCGATACCGATTGAGCGTTCTGTCCGCTGAACTTGAGGAGGTTCAAGAGATGTGAACTCTGGTCAGCTTTACTAGAAGCATTTGAAGGCATAGTGCCAATTGGACCTAGACCCATTGGCCCAGTAGGATGGTGCGAATGTCCAAAGTTGCTCGAATTACTGGGGGGCGTCGGAGCAGGCGGAGGAAATTCGTCTAGACCTATCAGAGGAGATTCTGTAGCAGAATGGCTATGACTGTAATAATCCTGAGAGTCTATGCCTTGATTGTATGAGGAAAATCGTGAAAGAAGCTCGTTAGCGGTATTGGAAGAATCATCACTTTTCTGCGCATTGCGTTGAGCTTGCAAACGAAGAAGCATTGCGTGCAAGCCGTTTGCATCGCTGCCACCCGGCGGGTTATAACCCGCCATGATGCGCGAGGGGTGTGAAGGTGTGGAGCTTGTCTTGGTATTGATGAGGTTATGTTTGTATTGTTAACTAAGATCTGTCTTCCGATGAAAGGCAATTCCTAAAACGCGGGCGAATTATTAAAATCGTCGCTAATGATAAGCGTAAGAGATTGTAAACGAAGAAAATAGTAATAGCGTTCGTTAGGTAGTGCTTTCAACGTTGAAAGGATGAAGAAGAAAAAAAGTTTAGAGATCTTCCAGTCCCATACGTATCAAGCTCTTACCAGCCTCGCCAAAAAAAAAAAAAAAATAATAAAAAAAAATAAAAAAAAAATAAGAAAATTGGTAAACTACCAAGCACAAAGCTACTATCGGTAATCCGGAGATAGGTGCGATAAGATGGTAGAAACCAAAGACAAATTATTGGATGAAAGAACTGACCCAGCTACCGTAAAAACAGAAAAATCAGTTCGACAATGTACGTCGAGAGACGAGAGACGAGAACCAGGAATTTTTTTGTGGGTGAGAAGAGGAGATTGACTTAAAAATCTCGTTCAACTTGGAAGGAATGAACGTTGAACGATATGTGACGGGTTGAATTGAGTTGGGCGGCGATGCAGCTGTGCGCTAAACTGGGAGAACGCACCTCCAATAATTGAATAGGAAGTACATAGGTACATGCACAACGTGGACCAAGGGTTTTACCTACAGGTACCTATAGATGTATAGTGTTATGTAATCTTAGCATTCAATGTCAGCATTTTAGCATTTCAAGCCTTCAGTCTCAAAACTGTACCTACTTTTGGAACCATTGGGCGCATCGCGACAATTACACTATTTTGCGAAAACGCAATAGGTTACCTACCTCGATGATAATTTTTACTCTCCACTCTCGTTACCTAGGTAATTATAAATATATTATCTGGTCGAACTGTTTGTTGTAAGATTATCTACCTAAATTATTCACGACGGCCTTAATTATTTATCAGCGTCAACCCGCCAACCCGCCAACCCGCCAACCCGTCAAACAAACGACCAAACGACCAAATCATCAAACGACATCTCAGTCAAACGTCTCACTCAGTAGCTCTCCCACTAGCAAACGCTTCCCGATACAGCGCAATGTTCTGTCTCCGAAGGTATTAAGTCTTATAACTGAGGTCCCTTACAATCATTTAGTATATCCCTTTACTAACATTTATTCTCATTATAGTTGGCTCCCTCTCCTCTTCATTCCAACAAATGCCTCTCCTGCCTTCATCTTCCTTTTTTTCGTCTGTACATACTTCCTAAACCGACCCTGCGTTTACTGTTCCGTCCTCCTCCTTATACTCTTCGTCACCTCGTGCTATTGGTCAGATCGGTGTTTCTTCGATTTCAGCAGCAATTGGTTCGCCCCGCGACTCTCAACTTCATCATGTCCGGTCAACGGAACCACGATATCCGAACCTATGGTTGACAGTTTCAACGCTACCGCTGTTGAAATGCTAAATACTACAGCCAGTGCACTTGCAAGTGCTGCAGCCGACGGGTTAGCCAAGAAGAAAGAAGAATGGACAGGACTCGGCATAGAATGGCTTCGAAGCCTTCTAGGACGCCGGGAATGGAGGATCGAATGCATGGACCTATACATTCGGCTATAATCACATATTATACGTCAAGTATGATATGGT
The DNA here is from genome assembly GCF_008694065.1 of Daldinia childiae. Taxonomy (NCBI): domain Eukaryota; kingdom Fungi; phylum Ascomycota; class Sordariomycetes; order Xylariales; family Hypoxylaceae; genus Daldinia; species Daldinia childiae. Next base: position 1,129,558 of record NW_022984654.1, on the reverse strand, counting down.
ATACCTATGATACCAGCTATGGCCTTAAACATCCCAAGTCCCAGGGTTGTACAAACACAATAAGTATAGATATGAATGTATAAATGCATGGCATTGGCGTTAGTTGGACTGCGGATAAGGCCTTGTTTCTTGAACACTCATCTCATAATAATCGTATGGTCACATCACATCAGCATCTAGATGAGGGCAATACGCATTTCGAAGAGCCGAAGGGATACCATAAATGTAGGCATAGAATAATAGGCATTGAGCCAAGCGAGAATCCATGACAGAAGTATAGGTACGCAAGTATTAATATAAAGAAAACATTCTCAAAATAAGGTATATATTTATTTACTTGTATCGACTACCAGATTATATACCCATCTTAACTTGAGTGTTCTCAGATAGTCCAATAAATCAAATACGTGTCGATAGGATGGTTCAATAATTTATACTACTGGGTACCCAGATCTACTCATTGATTTGAGTTGTCCGCTTTGGAAGTTGAGAAATGGTGACTTATTAACATCGTATTTCATACGATACACCTTGCCTAGATACCTTATAGAGTGTCTAGTTTCCATATTATTTAGCTCTCGTCAGATTCATATCCCTAACCCATGGCTTCCAGTAATTCTCGATCGTATCCGGGTCCTTCCAGGCAGACCATTCTGCATTAGTCAAGCCCCAGGTATCAACGAAGTTCTGAACACCAGATCGGACGCGATAGCTGCCTGCCAAACTCCACATCATCCAGCCGATGCTATGTTTCTTGGTAAAGTCGCGGATACAGTTCTGTACCGTGCTGTTGTATAGCGTGGCGTCCTGGGCGTTGCCGAACTCGGAGAATATGACGGGCGTAAGTCGCTGCGTTGACTGACAGTCTCCAGTAATGTTGCATCCGGATGGTTTATCGATACCTAGGGCATTAAAGCCGTTGCGGTACAGGCCTGCTTCTATCACCTCACAGGTTCCCGTGTCTACGTCCTCGCTCATCGGATATAAGTGTAGCTCCCACACGATCTTGTCTGCCCACGGGTAGCTATCAAGGTCAAAGTAGACAGGGTCGCGGCGGTATGCGTCGCGAATCGCCGTACACTTATAACAGGGAGCCGTAAGAATGTTCTTCTTAGTCGTCAAGGCCGATAGGTCCTCATCGTACTGCATACCCGACCAGGTGATGAGCAGGTCTGAGTTGGCCTCGTGAATTGCGTCGGCTCCCATGCTCATGTTACCCACGAGTGTCTCCCAGTTGTAATACAAGTCAGTGTGGTTCCAGGATTCGCGCAGCTCATTTCGTAGTGACATAGAGACAACGTTAGGATGGTCCTTAGCCCAGGTTGCCACATATGAGAGTCCCCTCCGCCAGTTGGAAGCGTTAAAGTTCACGTCGTCAAACCAGGCGTTTCCGTCGGTATGGCTGCAACACCACTGCGCTTTGCCAACGTGAACATCGGGATGGATATATACGCCTTTGGATGCGGCGATGCTGGCGATATCAGACCAGATCTCAAAACGAGTTGTCTCACGGGTCCAAGTAGGATTCTTGGAAATAATGCCGTTGGTGACTTTTGTACCGTTCTCATAACCTAGAGCCATGATCATGGCAACCTCTAGGGGCACGTCCTCGCCTCCTCGATCATATATTTCGTCGACCATTTGGATCGCATATCCCCTTATATAGAGTTAGTAGTGAACCGTTTTAGCTATCCTATTTTTCAAATCACTTACATACGGAGGAAATTGAAGCCAACGCTAACAACGTCATCCAGGATTGCCTCGGCAGATTTCCATTCTAATCCTTCTGGTATCATCGTCTCACCTACAGTAGTACTCTAGTGTTAGTCCACCATGTTTATATAGTAAGGTTCTTATCCCTAGACTCGACATAACATACCACTCATTGGCCAATTAACACCGGCCCAAGTGATCACCTCGTCTCGGCTGTTGACGACGTCTCTGCCTTTTGTCCTAAAGGGACCGTGGGGCCATTCTGTAGAGGAGTTTCCTTGACGACGACTTATACGTTTCTGCCAATGTGGCTCATGGTCTCGAGGTAACTCTGATAATGTGGGAACCCATGAGGAATAGGCTAGGGTCGCGCAGAGTGACCATAGGGTTATTGGAAGCTTCATCTTGACGCGCAAGCTTTGTTCACGACAGGCGTAATCATAGACTTCTAGAATCGAAGCAAGAGAAGGGGACTAAGTACTATTTAGAGGTAATACAAGCTCCCTTTATAATTCAGCAAGCGTATCCATGTCTTCATAAAAAGCAAGCACCTATTGGTGCATCAACTTTAGGTCAGGCCAAGGAAACCCTATGTTCTTTGTGATCTCGGAACTAGTTATAATATATGTATTTGACTATCTTTGACGGAAGTTATACCTTATTAGGCAATCAGATCTCTCCTATTGCAGGATAACTGTTAGGACATACTAATATGTATATATCCCGACATGATGCTGAAATAGTACCTTGCAGGTGACGGTAGTGATGAGGAGATACGAGGGCCTCTGGGGTATATCTCCATGACTATGGGGAGATACTCCACCAACTCGGTGGGGAGCACTAACCCCAACCTCTTTGTGGATAACCCACAGACTGCGAGGGTCGCTTTCTATTAGTCCGAAATTCCCATGGCACGGGCTAGGGCCGGAAATTTTAGATAGCAACGAGTCATATGGAGCCACAAAGTGAGGTCTTAGAGTTGCTTTTAATGTATTCCGTAGGTTTGGATAGGGATATAGCAATTAGGTTAACAGCTGAGTTAGTAAAAAAAGACCCTTCAAGGAGACGAAAGACCTTAGAAGTGTTTTATATGCGATGAAAATTGTGTAATATTGAATGCAATTGACCCAAAGGTAACCTATATCGATGCAATACCTAATAAGAACCTTATGACATACCACTTCTCATAATCCTTGGACCACTACATAGATATGGACACGGTAATGCTCAAGATCCATTAAACGCCGTACCACAGAAAGAACATATCTTGCAGCTCCCACGCTTGTGAAGCCGACATTATACTTGTACCAGGAATATTTAACTTCGCTAAAAGTGGTGTACATGATGAAGCTACATCTCAACAGATTTATAGCCTCGCCTTAATCGCTGATTGAGGAACGCTTGATGCCTCCTCGTTAACGAGCACCGCACCAGTTTTCGGGCCATCGCCGAAGAAGACAACCTGCACTGTTAGGTCATCCCTATAGACTGTTAGCTTTCGTATAGACATTTTAATTTCAAGATTTTAAATTTCTCTGTGACTGACCTATATCTTCTGGAAAACGGCGAGACTAACGTAAGTAACGCGCATACCTGCTCCTCGTTTCTGCCGCCGAGAGCATTGCGGATTAAATGCGTAGCGACATTCTTGTCTTTTACGACGAACCGCTCTTTCTCGTCGGGAGAGATGCCCCATTGTCGTAATCGAATCGGGGTCTTTTGGCCATCAGGTCCTGCCTCCTTTCCGGCTTCTACGGGAAGATCTCGACCGGGGCCGAAAAGTTTAGTCCACACAGAGCCCAGCTGAGATTTCGAGGACTGCTCTGTCGCTTGCGTCTCGATCCACTTACCGACGAGTCCGACCACCTCGTCGTTAGTAAGCATTTCCCAAAGCCCGTCCGTCGCCATAACTAAGAAATCCCCCTTTTCAGGTTGGATTTTGGTCGTACTGACAACAGGCTCGGCTGTCACGTAAGGAGGGGTCTTGAGATGAGGTGAGGAGCTGCGGCCAAAGAATGACGCTCGGAGGCGCTCAGAAACTTCCTTACTCCACTTATAGCTGGCATCGCCAAAAGCTCGAGTTGGCTCAAGGCCGCCAAGGACACGACCGTTGTGAATAACACGATCTTCCCCCGGATGAGCCTTTCGCATCCGCGCCACCTCATTAGGATTGCTTCCTGTCTGGTCTTCGGATAGAGCCGTTGCCGTCCACTTTCCAGAGGAACTACGACGGCCTAAAACAGCCCGCGAATCACCCGTACAGGCAACTCGTAGAGTCTTAGTGCTACTATCATAAAATGATAAGAGAGCGCAAGATCCGGACAAAGCAGGACCAAGTAGTTCGGCAGCAACTCGCTTCGAGTTAGACTTCAACACCTTCTCTACGCTCTCATGTACAATTTCATGATCCAAACGCGTAAATCCAAGCTTAATGGCGGTGTCAATAGCCTCTGGCGACGGTACTGCTCCAAGAGTTCTGGCAGCCTTGTATGTAGTATTCAGCTCTCGTGCGACAAAACTGATTAAAGTTTGTCGTAGCTTTGCTGAAGTTGTCCAACCACTACTGAAAGTCAGTATTCTATATATTGTTACGAGGTTCCCAAAGTCGGTAGCACATACGCATGGCCATCAAAAACACCCCAAAACATCCAGTCATCAATAGGTTTATTATCAGTGTTCTCGCCTTGCCGTGAAGCTACTTCCACGATTTTCTCAGCATGATCATCCTCGATCGGGTTATTGCTCGCAACCTGTACGACGTCATATCGTAATACACCTTGTCCGCGGTTGACTAGAAACGAGGCCTCGTTCTGGCGTAATTTCTCGGTGGCTTGGTCCGGAGTAAGCATCTCTAACACGTTTCTTCCACTACCATCAACGTTTTTCGCTATCGGACCTTCGCCGACGAAAGTACCGGTGTGTAATTCATCGGCACCAACTACAAGGACATTCCGCGTTGTGGCAGCGCTATTCGTTAACTGCGTTGGTGCCGTCGCGTATGATTTAGCTCCAACCTGCTCTAGGGTATTTCCTCCCTTATATGTATACCAGGCGCCGTAGCCAACTAGGCTAGAGACAATGGCGAAGGAGAATCGGCGGATATACATGGAAGATCGTAAGGGCTCGCTTACCGCATAGTTGGGGCGTGTATAGGAAGAAGAAGTAGATGCAGCTGACGTTGCAGCTGAGGACGAAGCAGCGGATCGAACACCAAGACTAGCATTAAAATGGCTTGAATGGTGGGGAAATACGGTACGCCGCAGGCGACTAGTACGAGCAAGGCCCCGGACGGTGCATTGAAATGTCGTCCGAAGGGCTCTGACAGGTACGCGACGCATTTGGGGAGAGGATTTACCGTCGACGTAAAATTGAATCAAGGAGGAAGTTTAGTTGTCGCTAAGTCGCAAAGTCGCAAAGTCGCTAAATCGCTAAGTCGCTAAACGAGCCACAGAATATCGGAATATGGCTGGCCTCTAGAGCCGAGAATAGACCTAATGGATAAATGAATTATTAGGTAAGCTTTTACAAGGATAGATAATGGAGAAGGAGGAGGAGGGGAAGGAGTGGGGATCCATCGTGACCCATTTCTGTTTTCGGCGAAATGCGGGAAGTTCGTTTAGGTACATATAGGTACATGGTAATGCAGGGAGAGGTTGTGGGGCCGCAGTTAGTCAGTCCCGCCACATGCACATGCACTGTACCTAATGCATTCAATTGAAAGTGATTCCCTCTTAAATTTGTTATCGATAAACGCAAAGCGCAACCTCGGCATCTAACTACAACCATTAAACATTTACTCTTACTACCTACTTCTTACGTCCTACATAGATAAATACCTACAACAGTGTGTATTATCTATTATCTAAAAACAGTTACCAACTAGGTACTAAATAATATCAAAATCTAGTTCGCTCTGAATATTAAGAAAATGGCCACGTCGGAAGCAAGTATAGCTGGTGTTCAACGTCGTGCCGCTGAAAATCCCGATGCTCTATACCAAGCCTTTGATTCTTATCCATGGATTAAAGATCGGGTATTCACTGTGAGTCTCTTATATATCACCTGTATGTAATATCAAAATAACTAAACGTTGAGAAATAAGGAGCAACTATCAAATGCTTTAACTAACTCTCAACCTGGAGATCTCAGTCTTTCCGAGATTGCTCTCAAGACTCGAGTCCAAAGGTTTGATCAACAAACGAAGATTAAAGTTGACGGAGCTGCATATAACCAATGGCTTGCCCAAAGCAGTCGCCAGCCTCCAAGTTTCGTATCTGAGCAGGCAGTTGCAGTAGAAGCAATGACTATAGTACGTCTTAGTCCCGTCCTCGTATATACCTTAAGATAATGCAATGATAGGCTACTGACCAATCAATAGTCAAATCCTGCGGACAGAAAACTAGCACATCTTTTGGTTGAACTAGGTAATCCATTAGGCCAACTCGCTCTTCAACAAATCACTCCCGATTCAACCAATGTTGAAGTACCTAGTTGGCAAAGCGCCGCACCGACTGCAGAACTCTTCGTTGAGAAGGATACCTCCTTAGCAGATCCCGATAAGGAGCCATATCCTAAGAAATTTGAGGAAATAGTGGCATTCTTACAGACGGGGCAGCCTATACCTGGAATAAGACAGATCCCCGATACGGTTATCGAGGACCCGTCATTTACAACTCGTGGCCGCCTTGCAGCACCACCAAAGCCTTGGGAAACTGGACGAGCCTCTTCTACTGACGATGTAGGGATATCGACTACAGAAGGCGGAATATGAAGTTGAGCGGTATTTATTCTCCGCCCGGAGCGTTAGTACTCCGAGATAAGGGCAGCTTTTGTATATACATGTTGCCTGTCAGCGTTAATTCGTATCCATAATATCCGCAGGCGCAATTTCCGTAGAACTTCGACTCTCCGAGACTAACTCATTCTCGAGTTCCTTGATCTTTGCTTCTTTTACATTCTTGACGTGTTGAGCGAACCCCTCCAGGTTTTGAGCGCCATGCTTTACTAAGTTCATCAACATCTTCTCAGCTGACTTGCGTGGCGGTTCTCCAAGTCTTGCGGCTTCATGCAAGCATTGAGCGTGCGTAAAATCAAGAGGTACCTCGTAATTGCCTCGACTCAGCTCGGAGGTGGATGATCTAATATGTAAGATCTCGTCCATCTCTATCCCGCTCGAAGGAAGCCAGCGCTCCTGGCCTTCGGTTAAACCTGGTACTGCTCTAAGGTATGAAGGAAATTTCTCTTCTCTCCATTTACACTCTTGACGGATTCTCGTCTTTTCGCGGTTAAGCATGTAGTATATGTTGTCCTGTACGGTGTCTGCATGTTCATCGATCTGAGCGAGTATCTCGTTACGTCGCTTGCTTGGCTCTGATGGCAATTCCGGTGGTGGTTTTGTGAAATCAGTGTTCGCAGGCACGAAGATGCTTGGTGCACTATTTTGATAAGGAGGAATGTCCTCTTGCAATTGTTTCTCTGGTACTCTTTCTGCGCCGTCGTGGATTGCCATCCTCAATGTTTCTGTTTATAAGATGCAGTATATCTGCGACCATGTATCTGATGATCTAATAGGCAATAGGTAAATAATAGTTGGAATGATGTTTAAGTTAGATAGGTACAAGTATAAATTACTTATTAACGGCAAGTAATTTATACTTGTACCTAAGGTTAGGTAGGTAGGGATACGTACCTAACGAAGTATGTACGGAGTATGTGCGGATTAGTAATTAATCACTTCACCCCCTGAATATGTATTTAACCATCATACGATTAATTATATGGATGGCGCTCCTCATTAAAGAAGTTAGGCACATATATAAGATACCTGATTATCTATTATCTACTTCGTAATTGAGGTTTCCATAAAGAATCTAACTAAATAACAAGAAATAAAATAGATAGTTTCCTATTGATGTAATATCTATCATCCTAACTAAGAGGTACCTAGGTAATCTCGACGGTTTAAGTGGTTTATTCACTTAAGCGTTGTTCGTGTTTTTCAATACGGCTATGTATGTATTAAAGCCACCTATACCTTCTAAACATCTCTCTGTATAGTTAACTGAATTTCAGAACATAATTAACTATTCTATCCTACTCTACGCCTATGAAACCCCGCAGAGATAGTATTCAAGTGCCCGGAGAGCATTTATAGCGTGCCTAAGTTGTGGATATTGAGACGTCGTGTATGTTTTCGGATTGACTAACCTCGGCCTACTGAGTATAGATGATACGGTGGACGACTGGAAGGCTTGAAGTTCATGTGAGAAATATCTTAACATGGAATCATAAAAATATTCGGTATCCCTATGTGAAGTTATTTCGAAAAGATCGGCTATAATGATGGCTGCTACGGCTATTACAGCGTCCGTTTGACTATCGCCAGGTCTTCTAAAGAGAAGTGCAACTTCTCTGACCTTAATCATAAGTCTTGACATGTCGTTCTCAGAAAGGGTTGATAAAGGAGTGAATACTTTTGGGCTACTTTTTAAGTATGTTCCCATAGATATGGTATGTAAATCTATGCGTGTGATATCTAGATACTTAACGCAATGGTATGCAGGACCAGTAATCGGACCGTACACCAGATATTCGTAGTCAAAAGACGCAGAAGCCAAGCCAGCGTCATAAAGAACCGCGACGTGATATATCTTCACATAATCTTCAAGAATATTGGTATCAATAATCGCTATATGTCCCGACGGGTTTGTTAAAAATTGAATGGCGATGTGGAGATCTGCTGCCCACGAACTAAAGGCGGATGTGCCACGATATCCAAATATATGGTTATCTACCATCTGTTTTAGATTATAGATATCATATATCGTTGTTGGTACCTCGCCATTAAGAAAACCATGTGGGATGATGCCTGTAGTAGTATTAAGACGAGAATACCCACCTCCAGAACTGGAGGAAAAGGCCCGGAATAGAAATCGTGGAACCCTTTCCCAAGATTCTATTTCCTAGTTAACCTTGATGCTATGGTTTCTCAGAATGTTGATTTCCCGAATTGACTTACCTTCTAGTATTTGGCGTTGTCTCTTGGTTACAGACATATTACCTATAATTTCGTGACCTTTGTTACTATCTTAGACACTAAAGGCTCCTTCAACCAGGAGATCAATGGGTTAATCCACCTTCTAGTCTTGTATCTTTTATCTCGCGTTTGAAGCTTTCGACTCTTATAAGCTTACGTCTTTCGTATCGACTCTATTGTTTTCTAACTCCAACTGTACGTTAATTATTATCTCATCGTAAAAGTTGCAGTATTCAGGGGGGCTTGAGTCAAGAGCCCTCAACAGCTGTAATGATTACTTACTCAAGATATTGGTATGGATATGATATCAAATAAATATAGTTATGATGCTTGAAATATTGATGCATCATTAGCTTATTACCATCCTTTATATATAATTTGTAGACCATCTACTTGCTCAATTATTGCAGATTCAAGATTAGTAGCAGCAACTAGAATAATACCATTGTGTGATTCTAGAACAAAATTCTGCCTTGGGCTAAGGCTAGTTGTTCGAGATAGACAAGTAATAAGACATGTCTAGAAATCAATGGCTCCTAAAGAATGTCCTAGACGAAACTACGTGTAGAAATAGACCATGAAAAATATCCGCAAGGGAACTGATTTTTAAGTCAAAACCGAGGAAAATACAAGAACTATACAGGGATATAGGATAAGTGAGATTCTGATAAGCTTTTAATAAAAAATTACTCATCTTGCCAAAGATCAAGACTCTTTACCTACCTCTCTTATGATAGATAATAGAAAATATGAGCTCTAATGCTATGAGATATGTTACTAAGAATGCTAGAAAATTTAGGTATCTAGCCTAGTCTAGCATACTCTGGATTTTTAGCACACGTATGATCTTGCTATCCGTTGCGATATGTAGCTCTATCAAATACCAGGTACACCGCCACGATCAGCCTAACGAAAGCTGGGATCTTCTTCAAAAACATGCGGTCTTGAAGTGGTTCCTACATAGCATACCCACACTCGATCACTACAAATGTGGAAAATTCATAGCCGACCTGATATGTAATATACGCCGCAAGGAGTGAGAGTTTCATACACTTTTTGATTCATCAACCACAAGGCTGAGTGAGTAGATGAAATCCTCCTGAGGGTAGTCCTTTAGCTTCTAATATAATTATAATATAAGCGTGGCATTTAGCAGCGGATCCGTGTTATAATCTGCGGTTAGTAGACGTCTAAGTGATATACCTCAATACAAAGCCGACTTACTCAGACTTGCAGTGTATTGTTGCTTTGTCGGTGGCCGGTAATGGTGGCGGAGTCGCGATTCTTTAATGTAAGGGCTCGCACTTGGACAATGCCCACAATGAAAAAAAAAAGGTCCCATGAAGGTATCTATACTACAAAGTATAAGATACAAAGTATAAGATCGAGCTTGACGTCATGCCCAAACAGGTAGAGTTCTAGAAATGTTCGGTACATAGCCTCAACGGGGTTCTGGGGGTGGGGAGGGGGGTTTGCTTGGTCACTTGACGATATTCGTGCATCCTGAATTTTAGAAGGTCAATCGATTTGATGGTAGTTGGAGTATACCTATGTTCAAAATGCCTCCTACGTAAAAGGGACCTGGAAACATATTACCGGATAGAGAAACCCTTTCGTCTTTTGATCTATCTAGTGTGTACTTGGTATTTGTTCATATGTAATAACTATATACCTAGTAGGCGCCACGGATGACAAGATTGAATTGGATTGAGGCAGTGCTGGGTCACGCTCACTAACATGCATTCCCCAGACGTGTACCTGATATACATACACACAATACATACAGGTATGTTAGGTGGATAATACTACGCTAGGCGGACAGGCGGACTGGGCGTTTGCGATACGTTTCTCGTTTCTCGTTTCTCGTGGGACGAGTGTTGAAATAGGTTAAGGAATTAGAATTTTGAAATGTATTGATGCTTTAGGTAGTTAAAGTAGGAGGTATTTAATTAAGTGGTTAGATACATACTTTTGAATTTACCATGAAAACGAAATATCACGGACAGTTATGCTAAAAGTTAACAAATTCCAAATCTTGTCTTAAGTATCTTGACACTAATCCAAATTAGGTACTTATACGGAATACGGAATACGGAACACGGAACACGGCAGGCTCATTGATTGCTGTACTATGTACCTAATGTACCTGATGTAGGATCAGCTCGCCAAGAAACTACCTAACATAGCTTCGCCTCAGAGTCGATCTTACGATATTAGGTTGATGGTTTCAATAAACATAGTTTCGATTTGACCTTAGCAGAGACATTTCCTCAACTTTGACAGTTTGATTTTGGCTTTGTTGAATATATATAAGTTGGAGGTGTTTGCACATTTAAGGACACACTTAAGGACTTAAAGGATCAAAACCCACCTTATCTACTTTCATCTACTTTCATCTACTTTCCCCAGCTTTCCCGCACGGACAAAACCTACCATTTAAACTCTACGGATTACCATCACAAACAACCCGGGACGCAGCTTCATCAGCTCTCAGATAAAAAAGAAATGTACGTCGCACATAGCATTTCCCAAGGTGACATCATGCCTCTCTTCCTCTTCTCCCTTCTCCCTTCCACCATCAACCTTCCATCATCCCCCATCCCCCATCCCCAACATATGATTAAATGAATGGGACGACTACTTAGGTATATGTAACATTTAAAGAAAGAGGTAACTACATCTTAAAACCACATCTGACATTTCATTTCACACCACCTGATCTCTTCTCCAAGTCTTCCAACTTTTTCACTTTTTCACTTTTTCATCAAAAACACACGACCCTTTTTACCTAAACATTTCACGGTTTAACTGGATCTAATCTCTTCAATAGACAAGTTGAAGCACGAAAGAACTACAACTACAACATGGCCGACTCTAGGAATAAGGGTGTCGAGCGGACCAATGGATCTAGCTCAAGCCAAGCTGGCTTCCAACCACAGGTCAACATGACAGTCGAGCGCCCCAGACAGGAGGACCTACAACAGAGTTATGCATCCATCGTCGGTACTGATGCTAACCCTAAGGGCTGGTATGGATCGATGAGTATGATTTCACCTTAGCTTAAATGATATCGGCCCTGACTTTTCTTCTAGTTAATGCTATCGGCTCTTGCGTGGGTTCTCTCGGGGCTATTCCTTGCATCATTTGCTGCCCTAATCCCTATAAGCAAGTCAGTCAAGGCAACGTGGGACTTGTCACCAAGTTCGGGAAATTCTATAAAGCTGTCGATCCTGGTCTTGTAAAGATCAATCCTCTCAGCGAGAAACTGATCCAGGTTGATGTCAAGATCCAAATCGTTGGTAGGTCAAGCTTCCTCCCTTTTCTTCCCCCTTTCTCCCCCCTTGGCTATTTCTAATTATGATTACGAAAAATATAGAGGTACCCAAGCAAGTTTGCATGACCAAAGACAACGTCAATGTCGAATTGACATCGGTCATCTACTACCACGTCACTTCGCCGCACAAGGCTGCATTCGGAATCACCAACCTACGACAGGCCCTTGTCGAGCGGACACAGACAACCCTGCGACACGTCGTCGGTGCACGCGTCCTACAAGATATTATCGAGCGCCGCGAGGAGATCGCGACGAGCATCAGCGAAATAGTTGAGGACCTGGCAAGAAGCTGGGGATGTGAAATTTCCGCCATCCTCATTAAAGATATTTACTTTTCTACTGATCTTCAGAATGTAAGTGTAAAATCATTGATAATATTTTCCATTACCATTTCCTGATATAGACTTGGACGAAATCCCACCAAGGGATATTGCTAATATGATATCAGTCCTTATCTATGGCAGCGCAGAGCAAGCGTATTGGAGAGAGCAAGATTATAGCGGCGAAAGCTGAGGTAGAATCGGCCCGGCTTATGCGTCAAGCAGCAGATATCTTGTCGTCCGCGCCGGCGATGCAAATCAGATACCTAGAGGCAATGCAGGCTATGGCAAAAACAGCGAACTCAAAGGTCATTTTCCTCCCGGCCGCGAACCAGACAATGCCAAATATCAACAATGCCATGGCTCAGGCAGCCAAACAATATGAAATCGGCGAGTCGAGTGGCACTCAGGATGACGACGGTTTCTCGCAGGCGGTCAACGCTCACATCATTGAGAATATCTAATCAAGATTTTTTTCCCCTCCCGATTTCGAGTTTATGTCGAAATGTTGTATTCTGTATTTTAACTTCCTAGTTTTACGATCGACAATGACGCTTTAATGATGGGGATTGCTTGTTATTGGTTGGACATACCCCACGAAAGAGCCTTGCTGGTTGCAGACCAGGCGAAGGACATATATACCCTAAAATGATATACCATGTGAGAAGATGGTTGATGTGGCTGAATGGAACTGGTTGGGCTTATGAAAGGCGGTTACCGAGACCCATTATGGATACTCATCGTTCGCTTGAGATATCCGGTTATTATTGCACTTCTATTTATGTAGTTTTTCTTCCGTGCAGAAGGTTGTGTTCCTTGGACTTTATAAGAATCAATATTAGTTTGTATCGATTCCCTTTCTTGCCTGTACCTGGTGTAGTCTATAGTGGTTATTTATACATATGTACTAGATACTTCATTTGCGATTTACAGGTAACTATCGTGTAATCATACTTCGACTTTGATAATCAATCCATTTTATATTTCAGGGGGGTATCTACGTCTACTTTCATATTTAGTCAAAGCCCTCAAATTCATCATTATCACCATTCCCAGTACCAACGGCGCCTCCTTGTGCCGTAGTACCACCACTCTCAGCAGCCAACTTCTCCTTATTCCGTCTCCGCACCTCCTTAAGCAAACGCTCGAGATCCATCTCCTTTGTTTTTTCCTCCTCGGTAAGCGTCTGTCGCCGCTCCGCCTCGCGTTTGCGTCTTTTCTTATCGCGACGCTCAACCCGTTCATCTTCCTTCTCGTGTTTTCCGCTCCAGGCCTCGGTATTGCGCTTGCGCCGCTCTTTCTGCCCCTCAGCCGACTTCTTTAAGTTACCTTCGGCCGCTTCCTCAGCCATCTTTTGTAATATCTCTAGGCGCTGCTTCTCGCGATCCTTTTTAGCATATGCATAGGCGTTCCAGTCCATTTTTACCCCCAGAAATTTGTCTCCTTCGAATTTCCGTAGTTCTGGCATTTTTGGCAGTCGCAACAGCCCCCATGCGTGTCCTAGGTCTGTCCAGTCCAGGTCTGCGATGCGGAAGATAGAACTTGCAGTATGTTTGCTGTAACTACGAAGCCAGCTAACAAATGCCTTCTGCGCCTTATCATGCAGTGCGCGATCGCGTTTTACTGTTTCGCGAATCCGTGAGGTAGTCGTGTCGACATCAGCATCGTGTACTGAGATTAATGGATAGGCAAGTGGCATAATAGGCGTCTTCCGCACTTCCAAGAATGGTACGTAGTCCAACTCTGCCGGCTGTAGGAGGATGACACTGAGACCTCGGCGCCCCGCACGGCCAGCACGACCGCACCGATGTAGAAATGATTTCGGGTCCGAGGGCGGGTCGATCTGTACGACGAGGTCGACCTGCGGGAAGTCGAGGCCTCGAGCAGCTACATCAGTGGTGAGGAGGACCGAAGGCTGTGCGGCATTGAGAAACTTGGCGAAATTCTTCTCGCGCACCTTAGCTTCATATTTTCCGTGAAGAGAAACCAAATCGAAGCCGTCGGGAAGTAGAGTAGGGAGAAGGTGCGTAAAGTAATCGACGGCAGCGCATGTAGAAAGAAATACTATACTTTTCTGTGGTCGGGGGTCTAGTTTCTCTAGGAGCTGGACGAGACTTGGTAATTTATGGCTGGCGGGTGTAGTTAGGTAGCTCATCTGAAGACTCGCAGGTGTTCGTCGTTCTTCAATAATTCCACCCGTTTTTAAACTCTTCACTTTAACTGCAACCTTGACAGGATTTCGTAGACCAACTCTGATTATTTCACCTACAGCCTCACTAACACTAGCGCTGAAGAGACCTGTCCTCCTTTGTTTCGGTAGTCGCGAGAGGATCTTCTGTAAATCTGCCTTAAACCCCAGATCAAGAAGTCTGTCCGCCTCGTCTAGGATTAGAAGTTCGAAGGATGACTGCGGGCAGTGCACGTGAGGGGAAGAGAGAAGTTCTACTAGTCGACCGGGAGTTGATATTATGACGTTTGGTGACGCGCGAAGGAAAAAGCTAAGATCTTGAGCGGGAGTCGTAGTGCTGCCGCCGGAGAGGAGTTGAGGGATGATAACAGGCGAACTTGTATCTAAACGCTTTTCCTCGCCAGTGAGATGAGGTAGGAGTTCGGAAGATTGA
This sequence comes from Daldinia childiae, assembly GCF_008694065.1. Classification (NCBI taxonomy): domain Eukaryota; kingdom Fungi; phylum Ascomycota; class Sordariomycetes; order Xylariales; family Hypoxylaceae; genus Daldinia; species Daldinia childiae. The sequence goes on along the minus strand of NW_022984654.1, from coordinate 1,114,534 downwards.
GGATGGAAGGCGACGAGCGATGTTAGAGTACCATGAATCTGACCTGCAAGCTCTTTGGTGGGTGCAACAATAATAGCTGCTACATGATGTCGTTTCGTAGGTTCGTCCTGTCGCAAGATCCTATGAACAAGAGGGAGGAGGAATGAAAGAGTTTTTCCGCTACCGGTAACTGCCTATTAATTATAAGTAAACCTATATTGCTAGTAGTAGTAGTAGTAGTAGAAGAAGAAGAAGAAGTCTTTTATATTTACCTCTACAACTACATCTTTATTTCCTCCTCCAAAAAGAGGCCATACACTGGCCTGAACGGGAGTTGCCCGGGCAAAGCCCATGCTTGAAACGGCATCCAGTATCCATTCCGCCAAGGGAGGTGTCAAGGCATCCCAGGCTCGGGGGTCCTTTTTCGTCGTCTTTACTTCAAGCGCCATCATTCAATGGGTGAATGTGGGCACATGTAGTATATTTTTGACGAGAACTTTATTGATGTTAATTAAGAAATTTTTGAAGTTGAATTGAGAATTATATTATCTTATCCAAGATCTTAGTCTTATCTTATCTAGGTACCTAAGCACCAAACCCACCTATCAATCATTTACAATGTCTTATCGCTTAGATCGGACCGTTATATGCAAATGTTAGATATGACGTCGCGTTAGAAACAAAAATTGGATAAGAGCCGTCATTAATCGGCATATTGCTCGTTTCTTCCATTTCAATTTCCAATACTCCATTCTTCCTCTGATCTGTGTTTTCTCTTGCACCATATACATCGCGGACATCCACCGCTTAGATATGCCGCAATCACACAGCTCCTTGAGGTACGTAGATATTGTAGGATGATAGTTTATTTATTCAATCTAGTTATGAGCCAAACCTGTTGATCAAATGATGAGTTTATATTCTAAGCGGCAATTGGATGGTTAACTTAGTTTAGGTAGATAACTAACAGAACAACATATCAGGAGCTAAATCTCTGCTGCAGTACCTTGATTTAGTTGTAATTGACCATTAATACTTAACACTAATAGTAATGATGCCCTCAAGAAACGACATATGATCTCCCAGAAGCGTACGCAGCACTTTACGCCCTCGTTAATCATAACGTCGGTATCCTCGCCTCTATGCACGTATGGCTATTTTCTAATGTTAACGGGCCTTATATACACCTGCTAATATGAATGATATTGAGATAGCTGTGGGGGCATAATTGCCTACATATTATACAAGTAGTAAATATAATTACATCACTACCATCTGTGCAAAATAGGATATTAAGAAGTTCAAGTACGTATCCAGATAGGATCAGGGCCTGTTATTATTTTCAAGCTTTTCTTGGGTGACTAAGATGATTTTCCGTACTTTCCGTCTAGGGACCGGACTAAAGCGACGGAAGACGTCGGGTACGGAGCCGTACTTGCTTATAAATACCTGTTATATACCCCGTTATACTTCCCATAGTAGCTGCTGACCTAAGAGCCGCTTCAATAGATAGAAGTTATGATGGGGAAAGTGGTGGGACTTCTAAAGGAACAGAAACACATTTCTAGAATGCTTCATATGCCATAGATATATTATAAGCTACAGAATGGTTTTTAGGATATCTTTTAATGTAATGTAGTGTACCTGTATTATAGATACCCTTATCAAAACTTGGAAATTCTACCTGGTAGGCTATCAGGACGTACAGTGTTCTGGCCAACTTTCGACTGTACGTTCGGTCCTTTGACTGCTCTGTTTATGTTGATTTTAAGCATTTGTAAGCAGCACCCCAAGCATCAAACCATATGGCCGGCCAAAATACCAGAAAAGGCTTAGGGATTAGAAACAGGCCAGCTTGGAAATCGATGTAGAGGACAAGAACTTCATGGCATGTGGGATGGTAAAGTACCAGAAGTGTCGTAAATATACAAGAGCGTACGCCGTACATACTGTACCTAACAATACGCAGACTCTCTATCGACCGTCGAGCAGTCTTCACAATAACACAACCATCTATTCACTTACATGGGAGGTGAGTCAAGATATTATAGCTATTTCCGCATAATTACCATATGATGATACCACCGAATCTCCTGAGGCAGCTAAGTGACATTCAGGTAGTGATAATACAGCACCTATTATATGATGGTCCAGCAACGAGTTTAAACTCAGGGCTCAGGGGCGTAACGAAACAGGTGATATATCTTGCGACGGAAGAAAATTCACATCGAATACTTGAGACAATGTTATAATTCAGCTTGCCCCCAGTTTCTTTAGTAGACTCCGTTATGTATGCGTACGAGCTATTCATATTTTCTCGTGGAATGTAAGGAAGAGACCGGAAGTTCGACGATTTATATTAAGTCATGTCCGTATTTTCTACGGATATGTTTTCTCTAGGTGCCGGTTTAGGGTTCCCGATCAGCTTCGTCCTGCAAGTAATCGTTAAATGATTGCGTGCGAACGTTAAATATTCTAACGAAATCGTGGTTTGATTAGAAGTACGTTGTTTCAAAGTGCTGCAAACGTAGAGCGGGAAAAGTATTCAAATTCAAATAGGATGAATGCCTGATGATTTTCTCATTTCCCCGATCGCATGATCAAAGCGATGAATAATAGCTAGACTGACTACCACAGAGATAGAGCTTCGTTAATCATATGTTTATCGCACGCAAAGAGTATCCTCTATTATTTAGTATTGCAAATAGATATACGATCAAAAATAATCGAAATCAAGAAGATAGAAATTAGCCAGCAATTATATGTGCGAATGGATAGGGTATGTCGTCAGGCCCTTCTCTGATCCAGTACCCAGATTCGACTTCCTCTTTGTTTTCGGACTCTCGCAAAGGTGCGAGTGGCCGCCAGACACGATCAGACATATGCCCAGGCCCAGATACAAACTTATATCCTTGCCTAATACCGTACTCTCTCTGAGGCCAGAATATGCTAGCGGGTACCGCAATGCTGCATTCCTGCAACTGCGGACCAAGATTCCTTACCATTTCATCCATAACTTCTAGAACACTGGTCTCCAACTCCCCTATACAATTATCAGGACTAATTGCTGGTAGCTTCCAAGAACCACCGAGACAAATATAGAGCTTTTTCAACCCAGAAAAAGAATTTGGAACCGCACGTACTAAAGCGGTAAAATGATCCCAACCCGACGCCTTGTCTGTGTGTAAGTTGAGTTGCCACATCATCTCTACTGAATCAATCATGGCCCGGTGTTCAGCTCTAATTAAACCAGGGAAGGCATGAATCATATTGCCATTAGAGATATGAAAATTGTTGGTAGAGTAGAGGATTTCAATACCCTCTGTATATCTAAACCCGAAAGAAAATGTAAGCTACCTTGCTAGGTTTGATACAAAATCTGATTATGAGTGCTGAATAGCGTGCGAAGAGGAAAGACTTACGCCTGCCTACAAGTCAGAAGCCATCCCATAACGCCTATAAAGCATTTATACGGGGATTCTCCGCGCCATCCACGACAGGATGCGGCGGTACCGCCAAGGCAGATATCAGTATGTGGCTCTGAGCTACTGCCCATCCCACGTACGCGAAATTCAGTATCGCGGTGGCATACGCAGCTGAACCACCTCCAGGCCTTAGGACGTGTGGTATCTCGCTTAGGGCGGCGGGCCTGTCCGGGATCGATACCACAGTGATTACGTTGCCTTTGCGCTTCCTCGTCGGATAAATATATCATAGGATGGTCGAAACAAAGATCCAGATGCACAGTACGATTCCCAAAAGCCTCGATGAGAATCATCCGGCGCACCTCAGCTGGTATGCGCTGAAAAAAAGAGCTGATAGCTGTAGATGCCATGATACATTCGTAAGAAGGAGACGGCGTCAGCATAAAGGCCCGCTTGCTTGGGAGAACTGGTATTATAGTCGGGTCTTCTAATGGATTTTGCTTTTTCCTGTAATGTGGAGTTCCTTTACTCCGTCGGAACCACCCATTTGGTTTGTTGACCACCATTATTGTTCTTTATGCAAGTCGCTTTGTGTTACCTTGAGAATCAAAATCCGAAAAAACTTGAAATGGCGCGACAATATGTCATTTTCCTTTTATTGCATAGCAACGTTAAACTAACCCCATTGCTTTATATTAATATATACCGTAGTAGCGTTAAGATATTAGTTATAGGTTGTTGTTATGTCAATCGGAATCTCCCCTTAAATCATTGCCGCTTACAAAATAATACGTAGATAAGGTACGACTGTGGCACGTAATTTGAAGGATTAAGTATTACATATCACTTAAGGTCTTCGAACATCAATGTACCTATTATATAATCCAAGTTAAATGGACGAATCTTTTCTCATTACACAGGTCATCACATAACACCTAGTTAAAGGTTGGCAAGTATAAGTATGAAGCACTTACTAATGAGTTAAATGTTCATTTCATATATAATTTAAAATCCCTAAAGCAGTTACGCAAATTAGCATTTCAACTTTTATGACCAGTCTTTAAAACTAAGCTCGTAGAGAATAATATAATCCTATAAATACTTACGTTACACAAAGAAGCGAGTATAGAGTTGAATAGAAAAAAAAGAATAACCTTAGCAAATATTTACGTTTATTTTTCATCCACACCACTTTCAAGAAGGTTCAGTGCTGGTATTGCAAGATTTTCACGAGTATTACAACCGGAGCTTCTCCCATTATTAGCACCAAAGCTTTAGAAAGGTCTATAACAAACAGCAGTCCCAGCTACTTGAAAGAATTTTCTGTTCGATATTTACCTCAACTGAATAATGTTACATGAAATCTCAAAAGCTTTGGCCAATTAAAGTCAATTATCCTCAATTTTGGATGGATACAAACTACTATGAAGCTATTATACCCTTGCAAAACCCCTTTTTAATGAAATTCCTAGCGTTAAGTCCTTAAATATCAGCTTAACGCTTTAATGATTTACCAAGGCTACCAAGCCGCACTGATGGATCCGGTAACCCGAAACCCCTATTGAGAGCTTCTTGAGTCCTCATCAACGCTTATTGTCACATGTTGATCACACAGGAGCGATTCAGGGGTTCGAGAGGCTTCAGGGGCGCTGACAGTCAATCTAGACCTTGTGTTGGTGGGCGACCAATTCAAGCAACCTATAAAGTCACCAGTAGTAACATCGGTCCAGTTCTTGACTTTATCTGGATTAATGCAACCTTTTTTTTTTTCTTTTTTCCCCTTGCTCTTCTTGGTAGTAACGCTGATGACAGATAGAAGTCGTGTCTGAGGATTATTGTTTACCCGAAAAAATTGTTGAAGCTTTCATTTAGAATTATGGGGTAGTGAATGTTCCAATCATCTCTATAGATATTATTATAACCATTGAATACTTGTTGGGGATTGCGTACTCAGAATTGTTTGAGCTCCAAGTCCAGTTTGAACAACTTTTTGGCATTTCCAAATGCAAACATATCCAATTCCTCCTTCGAGAGCGAACTCTCTTCTGCCAGCTTCTGAAGATACTTCCACCCTTCAATACTCTTGCTGAATGGTGTGTCGATACTATATAAGATTCGGTCTTTCTTTGTTATCTTCAGGACCATTTCAAGAGTTCTGACGCTGAATATACCACTCGAAGTCACCCATATATTCCTGTCCCAGACGTCACGGAATGGTTCCAACCCACTCTTTTCGTAGAACCGAATCGAATCCACCCTGTCGATCATTATGGGGAGTAACTCGCCCATATGCCCGATGATAATCTTCAACCGGGGGAAGCGGGCGAATAGACCCGCAGAGTAGAGTTTGAGAACGTGGATCCCGACGTCTTGGTGCCAACCCCATCCGCCCGTTGCCAATCCTTGTGCAATAACAGGGGAGTAGTTGCCGTTATACAGCCCTTTCTGCACAAATTCTGGGGGTATTGCTGGGTGAATATAGATGGGCACATTGAGCCGTTCAGCTGTCTCAAAAACAGGCCAGAATCTCTCGTGGTCATAGTGAGTCATGTCCCCTAGGTGGCTATCAATCATAGCACCGAAAAATCCTAACTCATTCACTGTTCGTTCCAGCTCTGCAGCTGCAGCTCGAGGGTGCGCCATAGGAAGGGCAGCGAAGCCACCCAAGCGACTGGGGTTCTTCTTGATAGCCTCGGCCATCTCGTCATTTGCCTTCCGAGTGCCCTCTGGGTTGTAGTTGCTCAAACCGGTAACGTGAGAAAGTATTTGGTATGATATATGGCCCTCGTCCATATCTGCTAAGCGACCAGTAGAATGGTCTTCAAGGGCCTCTTTTGTCTGTGGGAATACCTTCCATATGTCGTCATAGAATACACTTTCAGTTCCAAGAGATGGAAAAGCAGTGTGCTCTTCGAGCGTGATTGCGAACGACGGAGAAGACATTATCTGAGTTTTGCGACTACTCTAGGGAAGACCTGGAAAGTTGTAGTTGTGATAATAATAGATAGATGTGAGGAGCTACGAACCTATATACTCACACCTTCATGTCACGCGCAGTATTTATAACCTTCCAAGGTAGGACTCGCGTTTTTAGTCGTCATTTCATATCCACGTTTAGGTAAACCTGTCTATTTGGAGATTATGCAATGACGGGACGGAGATATGACAAGGTCGGAAACACGAGGGGCCGACTTACCCAGTTTGCGCTTCCTTTTTCCACATGATCATCACGGTTTGTATGCCCATTAACGAACACACCACACCTGAGACCAGCCGATTCCCTCCCCTATTGGCGAGATACAGTCTGGGTCCAACATCGTTGTAACTTGAAGCTGTGGAAATCCTTATCCCCGAATCCCTTACCCTTACCCCAAACCCGATCCAACATACTTATATCAAGGTAAAGCGACCATGATTCCTAATCACGGACGGAAATCCGTGTTTCAAATACCGCTAATTATAAGCTAAATACCGAGACGGTGGGTTTATTCAACCGAGATTTCTAATATAATATCCAAACTCTAAGCAGTTATGATTGGCCTATAACTGTGTTGAAGTATATACCTCTATTAGTTGGGTAGAATAGAAGACCCCTAATAAACTGAGTTTGACTATGTAAATAGTGTTAGGATCCTAGATAATACATCTATAATAAATGATACTTTCGGTATGTACAAGCGTAGGGTTCTATAGCTAGCTTAGAGTTCCTCCCGGAATGAAGTTGTTTCCATACTTCTTAGTCCACCTAGTGACACATTCTCAATAATATCACTTGGTCAAGCTAAAAATACAGTTAAATGCAAGATCCTAACATGATATTAGCATGGTCGAGGCCTCATTACGAGTGCTAGAGTTTCAGTCCAGATGATAATTGCTAAATCTTCAGACTAGAATATCCGAGATATGGAGCCTAAAGCAGTATCAGTTAGGGAGTTGGGTATCAAATAGGATGATGATTTTCGTCTGATAATTGACTTACCTTTCTACAATGTCACTCAAACGGCGCAGATGTATCAGTAAGGTTATGAAGAAATTAGCACCTTTGATTTATAGACGGAGAATATGGTGGGTACCTCCTTAACTGAAATCAAAATTTGCCCCTTTTCTAAATTCTTCTTGTTTAAAAGGTTCTCACTTTAACTTGAATTGTCAAAATAATATTGGTTGATAGTAACCACTTCGCCTATAAATATCAATATATATCTACCTACCTATAATTAAAGGATTTAAAAACATGGAACTAGAGTTGGAAAACGAAGTTGAGTTGGGAAGAAATTCAATACGTTCGGTGGCCTGCATGACTTTCGTACTCTTACAGCACTGATGATGTATGCAAATGTCGGCAGCCTTGTATACAGTTAGACTAGCAATGCAAAGTGGTAACACTTGACGCGCGTATCGACCTAGACAGTTTGATCTAGCATAAGACATTTCTCCAGATTATCTTAGGAGATCTTAAATCTACGGGTATGTGAAGTAATTGGTTAGCTAGAGTTTAACCCAAGGCCTTGGTACTTGCTTGTAGATACCGATGAGGCTGAGACGAGTGTGAGAGTTATGACAGAACTGATATCTCCCATCATACTAATTATATTTATAGATTTTTTGAGGTATGAACTTATTTGTGTATCTATATCGGCAAGAGATGCATGATTAGAGAAAATGACATTATTAATAAAAATGATAATAAGGGCTTGGTTTGCAAATTAATACTTAAAATTATAGAGGCTATATACCTCATAAGTCTGGAGAGTCGAAGAGTTGGAAAAGGAGACTAGATGTACCTAAGTACTTCCTAACCTAACATTGAAGCTAGGTATCGGCCGAGAAAGTACCTAAACCATGTGAGATAAAGGAAAGGAAAGCACGAGCCACGTGGGGGTTTTTAAAAGACAACTGAGGGACAAAACGCCAAGATTTTTTGTATGACGGCTTTTCGTTTTCTTCGGCCGTGAAAAATTGAAACCCGGTCAATTTTTAAAATACATCACGCGAGCCTATCATTTATACCTGCATTTCTAACTTGGGTACTTATATTCATACATTTGTACATTCAAACATCTAACTATCAGTTTTAAACTGTTACGGTCATCGGTCATCGGTCATCGATCATCGGTCATCGTTGTTCCATGTGTGCGACGTCTACCCAAGTTCGGTTTACAAGGCTAGAGCCACTACTCGAATCGAAGCAACGAGAAAATTCACAATGCGGCGGAGCACAGCTCTGTTGCATCAAGACATTTCAATCTGGATTCGGTAGCCCTTCTTACTTCCTTTATCACCACCACCCCATATTCTATTACCCGTGAATCTAGAAGGGATAAACAACTACATTCCTTCTTTTGGCCTTTACGATTCTACGACTTGCGACAGATATTTACTGGTGTCATCTCCTCCCCACCTCTTCCTAATTTTCCATATAATATGTCTTTTCGCGGTAAACCTATCATCCCTGCAACACCTCGTGTTATATCACCAAGTCCTACACCATCCGAAATTCAAGATACTTCTCAAGATTCCTACCTCGGTCCAGTTACGCGCTCGGCTGCTAGGCGCCGACAGGCAGGTAGTGCTGCGCTACAACAGCAACCCCTCCACGAAGATGTCGACGAAGATTCAGATCCGGAGCTCCGGAGGGCCCGGACAAGATCTCGAAGCCCCATAAAATCTCGCAAAGTGGGTAGTCTCACATCTACGAAGACTCCTCGCGCTACCAGGTCGAAACAGAAACAGAAACAGAAGGAAGAAGATGATAAAAAAGAGGTAGAGGTAGAGGTAGACGTACAGGTAGAGGACGTCAAATTTAAACAAGAGCTTAAGAGAGAAGTCAAGGAGGAAACTTCTAATGGTCACCTAGCACTACCAACACCCACCATATCCGGATGGGATTGGCGAGACTTTAGTCGAAGTCCAAGTCCTCTAGGCCTTATTCCGATACATCGGCAGTTCAAGATATTTATTCATAAGCATGAGGTACCAAGAAAGGCGTTGCACGTATCTATCGGGTTTCTCGTCTACTGGCTCTACGTCAGTGGCACGCAGACCTCAGCAGTCACACCCTTCTTGATGGGAGCTCTGGTCCCTATTGCGGCTACGGATTATCTACGTCATAAAAATGCTTCTTTGAACCGTTTCTACGTTAGGTGCCTTGGCGCCTTGATGCGCGAAACTGAATATTCTGGCTGGAACGGCGTCGTCTTTTATTTGCTCGGTGCATGGACTGTTCTTCACTTCTTTCCTAAAGATGTCGCCGTGGTAGCTGTTATGCTCTTAAGTTGGTGCGATGCTGCTGCCAGTACTTTTGGCCGGCTTTACGGAAGATACACCCCGAGAATCCGACGTGGCAAGTCCTTGGCCGGGTCTTCAGCTGCATTCTTGGTTGGAGTGGCTACGGCTGGCTGGTTCTGGGGTTGGCTTGCGCCGAGAACAGGCCCCTTTCCCGGCGACGAACATAATCCTTTTATGTTCAAGGGCATATTACAACTCCCTACATTTATCTCGAACGCGCTCAGTCTTCCCAACTCCCAGAGCGTTGTTGGTGGTCCAGTTGCTGTTGTGTTGTTGAGCTTGTGGTCGGGTCTGACTGCAGCAGGTAGTGAAGTGGTAGACCTTTTTGGTTTGGACGATAATCTTACAATTCCCGTGCTCAGCGGCATCGGGATCTGGGGTTTCCTCAAGGTTTTTGGGTAAACGAAAAGTCGATAAGACAGTGAAGCTCTTTCACAAGACCTAGGGCGCGTAATGGATTCGGCGTTAGAGAAAGGGGAGGGAAATCGGCGGTTACAGGTTTGTGGTTAGCTTGGGTAGATGATTTACGACTAGATATTACGGGGAGTAGGTATGGGAAGACTTACTCACTTCTTCACTTCACATTGCTTTAACACTTCTCTGACTCGCCTATATAATATTTTCGTACGGGAACACTGAAACCTGGAAAAACGCACGATGCCTGATATATATAGTTGTAAAGTTTTCCAGATGCGAGTTTCCAATTATAACAAAACAAGGACAAGAGAGTTTAACATCGGCGCAAGTGGTAGCTATTACGGCTGAAGGCACAAACGTATCCTGCAAGTTTGCCGCGGGCGTTGGCTAGATCTGTAGTGGCCGGGTTACGGGATGTTGTGCATGTCTTGGGTTTGGTATAAAAAATGACAATGGAGAAGAGTGACGCAGGCTCTATTTACCTCCGACTTACACCGCATGAACCTCCGACGAACTGATGCTCAAGGTGTCAAAAGGTTATGATTAATTTTCATGGTCTTAATAATCTATCATATATGAGATACATGGATTAGGGCTCTTTGTATTGTATGAGTTTGACTGGCTCATTTCAACAAAAGGGGGGGGCATCAAGTACGAATGAAACTCATAGTAATGAATCCGCCACTTTAAGACGCAATCGTCCTCCAAAGTTACCGTCAAGGCATACTCGGTTCTATATTTTACCCTATGAGAGGATGCCCCATCATCATTGGCGTGCAAGTCTTGCTTGACTGAATGCTAGTCTAGTTAGGGTACATTCGCGGGTCAAACAATCAATAGTTATATCCACACAATCTGTGCCGCCCCTCCACATGTGTCTTCCTTCTGTCTTGTTCCACAAACATCACTGCTCATGGATTTCGATGATACCTTCTCATATGTACTCCGATCGGTCCGTTGGTAACTCGGATTCATGTAGGCCTTGGGTCCGCGATGAGTTGTCTCATGGGTGAGGTAGTATCTTATCCCCGACCCTGCATCTTTAGAACTTGTGATACGCCATTGCGCCTCACATCTCGTGCAACCAGTTACTTTTCATTCTATGATCATTATGCTGAAGAGAATGGCATCATTTCTTCAAATAGCTAGTCCTACTTCGAATATGTAGAAGCTAACAAAATTCAACTAAAAGTCATTTTCACCGTTCAACTAGGACCTATCTACCGGACTCAACGGAGCTATAAGATAGCTAACTAGTGGAACTAGTTTAATATTGGATGGACCCAACGTCTTGGGATGCTCCCTGCAACTAGTCTGATGTTGATAATCCCGAAGGCATTCGCATGCCGTGAAAGTCACGCCTCCCCACACCCTCCCAAGTCGGTACTCCTGTCATGCATGGGTTATAGACTAGATTGTCTAGATTTCAACCTATTATATGATTAGCCTCTTCGCCAAAGACGCTCTATCATGAATCTAGAAAGATTGGCCCTTGTCTCGTCCTGTTTTTCTTGTTATTATAATCGAGGCCGATTATCGTCTTATAAGGTAGCCTATGCCTGAGAGACCTATGAGCGCTAAAACGCACGTGTAATACACGTCGTGTATTGATATCTAGGTATGTATAGGTAATTGTATTGGATCCGACTTGTGATCTTAAACGTGTATTTATGCTTTCTTCGAATTCATCTTGCTGGTAAAAGTACCTAACCTTCCCAGTCACTATATTAGGTATGTATGTAGCATACAGCTTGTTAACGCCGATTTTGTATAAATCCTCCCTTCCTTGCTGCGTACACCTTTGACGCTTACTCGTTTCAAAAAAACCCGACGAAGAATTAAACCTTTAGATAACTCCAATTTGTTTCGTAAGACAATATCGATCAACGGAATCTAACCCGAAGAGGCGAATTGCTGTTTTCTTTTGCATCAGGATACCAGTGCCAACGCATCATGCCTCATTGTGCATGTATGTACACTCCGCCCCAGATCCTAAGCTACAACCAACCACTTACACCGAAGCAGGTACCTTATACTTTCCGCCGTACTATATATGTACCTAATGTAGGTATGTTCTAGAAGAAGAAAAAACCTGGGGCAAGATGAGAATAAGTGATAGTTATCCTGTATGCGTTTATATTTAATCAGCTATTGTCTCAATTCAAACATCCGACTTCCGAGACCACGAGTTTCTTTAACACACCATCTATGAATAAATACATGATGTTGCGGACACGTTATGTACGCCAAGACTTCTTCCTCAAAGCCAAGGGTGGTGGGGCAGAACGTTTTTCTTTATTTTCTTCTCACCCCAATGGCTTATAATGGCTGTAATGGAGGGGCAAGTCCAGGGCCAGCGCAGGGCCAGCGGAGTCTTCCCCCTTTCACTACCAAGGAAAACGTAATTCCTATCCATGGACCCGTTACTATTCCCCTTACCCTTCTAGGTCTTCTAGGTCTTTCCCATTACAGAATATATCCTGAATTTCCAACCAATGAGAAAATTCAAATTTGCATTTTTCATAGATTCTTTTCTCAAAAAGATGAACGAGCCATACAAAACCACGCAGAACGTTCCCAATACAAAATGACAGGGTTGCTTCAGAACGTATTTCTTGCATGCTCGCCCCTGGTTCTGGGGAACAGGTATATACCTATAAAGACAAGCGTGTCCATATTATGAATGTATAAACGAATCAGTAAAAAAAGGAGCGAAGGGGGCTAGAAAGTATAAATAAATAAAATAAATAAAATAGAAAATAAAAAATAAATAGATAAGTTTCCCCAAAATGACGCTCTCAATTCATTCGGCTGGCTCCAGGCTTGACAACACATCATCACACAAAATGCCCGATCTTGCTGCACTTCTGCCTGACTGACCAGTAGCGAGCAACGTTGACATTATTCCAACGTCTGCTTTTCTTACGGTACCACTTCTTCCCTCCTTTACTATGTTCTTGTCCTGATACTTAAGTTTTTTTTTTTTTTTTTTCCTTTCCTTAATTCCCACCCCAGGTTAAAAAAAATAGTAATACACTTTGACCAACGACCCGTCAGCCTAAAGCTGCAACATCTCCCAAAGTGCAGATGCAATCCGCTTCCTACTACAACCACCCCTTCTTAGGTAGATACCTAACCTAACCAGTCTCTTCCCAGCCAGTCTACTTTACCCCTTCGAACCACTGATGGACTCGTTAATAAAATCCGTCGCTGCTTTTGTGGACAAGTACTACGTGTTGGCGTTAGCGCGCTTGTTCGCGAGGGCCGTCCGTCTCTCCTAATAGAGCTTAGGGAGGACAGGGCACCACCCGGCTGGGCGGTCTGCGTATCTACATCTAACTATATAGACCAAGAGCATCGTCAGGAAAAAAAAAAATTTATTCCATTGCTCTAACGGCTACCCGTCTATCTATAATGCTACTACTTAAAGGATATGACGGCAGACACTTTAGCTTGTATGTGCTACGTCTAATCTTGAAGGGTAACGTATACGTTTGCCCCCCCCTCTGAGGTCTCTAAGCCTTGGTATATAGAGTCCTTATATCCCGATTCTCTTCTATACCGCGCATTCAATAGTCTATATCCCGGAAGGATCGTTTTCGTTATACTTACTAGTCCGTTAGCTTGCTTGAGGCAAAAAAAAAAGAAAACACTACTTCGATGACTACATACACATAGTACATAAGCATGTTACTTACATGTAGGTATGTAGAGAGACCATCTTCGGGACCGGGTCCCTTGTCGTTCCCGTTAGACCAAGAAGTTGCCTTGCCAGATATATCTCGTTTTCTTATGTCTGTCTACCATGATGATACCCTTATTCATCCTTTCGTCTTCCGTCTCCATCCTGTCTCCCATCCGTAGGAAGCCGGTTGGTCCCGCTTGTCATTCTGCAACCGCTTCCCCGATCTTCCCCCTTCCTGTCTGCCTCCACATTGCTGTACCCACGCCTGCATACGTACGTTTTTCTCAGCTTACATATATTGGACGACGACTATCATACATATCATACATATCAGACATAGGCGCCGAAGCTCTGTACTTCCCGAGCTACTAGCTAGTCAGCCTACCTCCCCCCCCTGCCTGCAGCAAGTGGCGTGTCTTCCAGATACTCCTGCATCTAATATCTCCACTCCCCTCCAGCAAGCTACCTGTTCAAGCTTTGCTGTCCCATCCGAGGAAGACCTTCCCTGTCGTATTCTGTGCCCCCACAGCATCTCGTTCCTGACTGGAAGTGATAATCGCCCCTTCTCGGCACATGCCAGAAGGGAAATAGTGAAAGCTCTAAATATCATTCCTTTTCGAACGAGTTTTATACTATAAGCGGTGACCGAGAGCATAGTTGTGCCGAATTGATATCAAATTCCTATGTACCTAAGTTATATATTATTGCCCCCGTCTAAGCTATTTGAAATATGCACACACCCCGTGGATACCTACCCACATACAACATGAACATGGCCAGATTACCTATCTCGTCATGCATGTTTACCCTTTTTTGTATCTTCTTACTATTTTATCGTCTTACCTATCTCACCTAGTTAGTTCCCTATAAGCCTTCTTCAACCCATCCTCCCTGAGTGGCCTACTCACCTAGGATGGTGTTAAGGTAATCCGCCACGTCGGTAAGCGAAGGCATATAGACAAGCCGAGGAAAGTATATACGTATATATCTCATTACCGGTAAGGACCAGGGCTCGGCGGAAGGGGGGTACGAATACTAGACTCCAATATTATAGTTCGTTTATTCCAATGGCTCGTAGTACCTTACGTACACTATTAGTCTTGTGTGTACTTGTCTGATCTCTCTATCCGTCTACCGTTTGGGGAGCTAAAGCCCTTGCCTCCCCGTTCCTTGTCCTCCCTTGGTCCAACGATATATCCTATATTGAGCGGGGTCACGGAGAACTATTCTCGATCGACGAATAGAGTCATCATGACTTATCCCCTAAAGACGGGATTAGAAATGGCCCGTTCTCGTTATGCCATCGAGATAGGTAAGTCCTTCGAAAGGTGAGAAGAAAAAAAGTATAAAAGGGGGTGTTGTTGACGGGTTGAGCTTGTCTTCTTCTTCTTCCTTCTTCCTTTCTTTCAAACCACTTCAAACTCCAAAGTTCTATCTATCTTGATTGCCTGCCTATTCAGAAGCTTCCTTCTGACATTGTCCTTGTTTGTCAAGACCTTACTTTGTTCTTGACTCACCACATACACACACATACACACACACACACACACCTCATACAAACAAAGGACTCCCAGGAGTCTCGCACAGAGTCACATACTCACACCCTGTCTTGCAAATACATTGCAATCAATTCGTCCCCGTATTTCTTCTAAGTGGTTTCATTGCTATAAACAATTGGCACTTAGCTACCATGGCATCCTACAGCACACAATACTACACTGCCGCGGCAGTACCCATTCCCAGCAAAGCGGATCAGTACCAACAGTACTACCAGAGCGGTGGCAGCAACTACTCTGTGTCTCCGTCTGAAGATGACCAGCGCGAGCGTGACGCCTCCGTCACCTCTGGTGTACCTTCTTACGGAAACAGCAGCAACGCCGCGAGTTATGCTACTAGCTACACTAGTGGCGACTATGGCGATGGAACACAGAGCGGTGGCTCTGTTAACGGCGTTGATTTCAACGAGTACATGCAAAATCGCTTCGACGAGTCCTTCGATCCCATCCCGCTAGATCGCAGCTTAGCTCGCCAGGCCCAGACGTAAGTTCTAGGTTCTAACTTATTCTGCTATTTGGATTTCTGTAGCTTCGTTTTAGAGCACAGAACGCGCAAGAGAAAAAAAAAAGCACGCAGAGGAAAATTAGCTAACGGTGACACACCAACATAGTTCCGGTCAACTCAATAACAAGCACCGCGAACTTTTAGAAATGCAAGCAAAAGCGCAAGCTCGTCTAGCTAGGTCGCGCGCTCGCTTCCAGCAAGGTCTAAATGACGCGCGAGAAGTCCATGCTGATCTAGAATGGACATCTAAGAAAGTATCGTGAGTAGAAATATATTGAATCCGCCACTTTCTAGAATCGAGACGAGAATATTCTGGCTAACAAAACGGTGCTACGCAGGTCGTTAAAAAAGAAGGCAGAGAAGCACCATCCCAAGGAATACCAGAAGGCGCTCGAAATATATCCCTCGCCCAACTAGATATTAAAAAGCGGTCTTTTTTTCTTTTGGTATTCCTACGTAATCCGCATAGGGAGGTGTTTTTATACCTATCCCATAGTTTTCTGAACATGTCGTTTATTTTAGCTTTTTAGCGGCTGATTTATGAAATGGGGGTGGGCGGGCTGCTGCTACCACGCGAGATCTGGAGGTTGGGAATGCAAGATCTATCGGGACCGATCCTATCTGCGGTCTTCTTATGCACACTCCCCCCCTAAAAAGATGGCGGAGACGGAAGCTGGTTTGACGCTTGGGCGAGTAGGGCGACAAAAATAGACGCCTGTCCATCTCTGCTCCTCATGCTCCGCACGCGCTGACGCACAGCGAGCGGGCCGGCCGGCTTTAGCTGGGCAGGGCTGTTTCACCAGGTTATGAGTTATGATTGGACAACACCGGACGATCTTAGGGGCGTTATGGGCTAAAAAGTACATCAACTTTGTCTCTAGCAAGGGTATGGGCTCGTGTGAGCTACGGGATGGTGCGCATCTAACCGGCCAAGTAGCGCCCGAGGTTCGCACAGCTGTAAACTAAGTTTATCTCGAGCTAGGGGTTTAGGGCGAGTGGGTGACGGTACATCGAATTTCCTAGAGACACACTCGGGGGCGTAGGAAAAGAATGTATTCCTAGATAGATCACATAGTCTCCCCAACCCCTAGCATAGGGACGACACTTGTCCGCTTCGGGACATGGATATTGCCCTTTTTGTAATAAGTCGGTAAGGTCACGGGGGGTGACTGACCTATTTCGGCCAGGGGTTTCCTTAAGGCGTCGTATTGGGTTGGTATCGTACTTCTCTTAGACATAGTAATACAGCAATCCACCGTTCGGTGACCTAACTCAGTGCCGTGTATGTACGTCTTAGACACAGTGAGCCTTATATCACCCGTCCCCTCTTAAGCTAACGAAGGCTGAGGGGCCACGGTAGTTCTTCGACCTGTCGTGTAAGATGCCGGGCTGAATCCACCACGAAGAATAACTTGTCGGATGTCGATTACTGTCACGTGATATGGTGACGCCGAAGGGTAGCGATATGTTCATAACGTATTCCACCTGTCGGACATTAATATTTTCTAGAGTAGAGGTTATGACTATTTCCTCCTAACTTGCCTTCAGTTTAAATAAACGTGGCTACTTGGTCGAATTGCTTAGACCGGAGCTCGACGAAGTTTTCACTTTACCAATGGTGACGATGCCAACTCATCGTTTAGCTGCCTCCCAGGACATCCAACTTCCCCTCGGTCCCATGCCCTTGGTATACTCCAGCCGTTCCCAAGGATTGGTGTTCGAACTCGGATCATAGTAATCATCCCACCATTTCTTCCCTAGCTCGTGCCCCCGACTCTGCTTGGCTTGATAACTGCCACGACCATCACTATCTCGACTGGTAAAATCTCCGCTGGTACTCGCTGTTAATGACTCGGCCCCTACAATATATCCCGGATACCCCTCGATTGTAGCGTCAATTTTGGTGTTAGACATAGCATCACCGGTTGGATCAACCACGGCTATATCAGGCGGGCGTGAAGTGTCCAAATACTGAGGCCCCGGCTCATCATCACCCTGGTCATTAAGAGGGGAATATATTTTGCCGTCCGTAATGTTGACCCCTTCGTCATCTTCAAGCGTGATTTGGTTTTCATTCTTCGATCTAACTCCTAAGGGGATCGCATTGGAACCCGACTTCGCTTCACTGATGTGAAGAGGCATAGAAGTAGACGTCGACGCAACCACAGCGTCTGCACGAGGATTGAACTTGCGTCGCTTGTTCGAGTTTGGTTGAGCCCCGAAGCTTGAAAAGCCCATGGCCTGTGCCATAGCTGCGGTAGTGTCCTCGGTTTCTTCCATGATAGACTAACTAATGAATCACGCTTATTGTACGGAGGCTTGGCACGGCTTAGATGCGGCTAGAATGAGGATGACAGAAGTGATGTAATTGGTGAAATTTATCAAATGAGAGAAACAAACGGTATGATTGACAAAATTATATGAGTCCAGTAATTCTAGGATTTTCTCTCATAAAACCTGTAGATAGAATAGGCTACCTAAGGTAGATTAGATGATGTGAAGTTGTGAATTGAAGCTGGTAAATTTAGTTCGGAGACAAAATGGATAATAAACCGAGCCTTGGCAGCCACTTACTTGTCCAGCCTTACTATGTATGTATTTAAGCCGGAAGGACCATTATGAATGTGACGTTGGACATTGCTGACTTAGCATGACAGCATTTTTATCGACAACACTTATGGACAACATTTATCAATTGCATTTGTTACGGTGGACTATTAGTCCAATTGTGCCAAAATCGAAAAGTCAGTCGCATTATATCAAATAAAGTAATAGTAATATTAAGATTACAATATAAATTTAGTTATTTTTACTATATATATAATTTATAAAGTAATGTATATTTTTTATATAAAAATGATTTTATTAATATACGTTTAAATTATTTAAAATTAATATTAATATTTTTATTAAAAAAAATAAAAATTTTAATAAAAGTTTTATATAATTTAATTTTAAATTTGTAAAAATATTAAAAAATATAAACATTATAAAATATATTATAATAAATTAAAAATAATAATTAATTAAATTAAACTTTTATTTTAACTTTAAATATATATAAATATATAAATATATAAAATATAACTTATATATTATAATAATTTTATAAATATAACGTTTTAAATATTATAATTAATATTATTTTATAATTTTAATTAATGTAAAAATAATGGTTTAAATTACATTTTTATATATTTTTTTATTAAAATATTATATAAAAAAATTAACACGTAATACTTTTTAAAACCACCATTTTAAAAATGTTATAAATAAATATTTTAATAACAAATAAATTATTTAATATATATTATATAAATATATAACTTAAATTATTATTTTTACATTAATTAAAATTATAAAATAATATTAATTATAATATTTAAAATATTATATTTATAAAATTATTTAAATATATATTATATTATATATATATATAATAAAAATAATAATAAATAATATAAAAAGTCTTATATTTCAAGTATTTCGGGATATTATGCACTTAACATTGCTTATTAAATTACCTTTTTTAAACTTATTTTAATGTGTTAAAATTAAAGATTTAAAAAGCGACGGTTTCGCCCGCTTTTGCCTTTTACTATAAAACCCATAATCCGTATGTTTATATTTATAAGTCGTAGGAAAAACGTTCCTTAAATTTTAATTTTAACTAATTTTATACAATATAAAACAAACCGGCATTTATATAAACTTTTAATAAAACAATAACATAATAAATAACAATAACGTTTAAAATACCTTTTATTTTAATTATTTAAAACTAATCCTTTACTTTTACTACTTTCTTATTTTTTTTATATACTTATACGATATTACGTTAAAATATTATAAGTTTTAACGTTTAAATAACTTTAAAACGTTATATTTACGCGCTTATATTTACCACTACCATTTATAACCACCCATAACTACTTACAACTATTTATAACCATATTTAAAATATTTTTTATTTTAATTATTTAAAGCTAGTTTTTTGTTTTTGCTATTTTTTCGTTTTTTTTATATGTTTATATAACATTACGTTATAATGTTATAAACTTTAACGTTTATTGTAATGTTTGTTGCGGCTATTACGTATAACCGGTGTTATAGTTAATTTTAACCCGAAACGCGTACGTTTTATATATAATAACCTATTTAAATGATCGAATTAATATTTATTTTTTATATAAAAACTTTACTTAATTATTTAAAATTAATATTTTTAATTAATTTAATTATTATGTAGCTATTTAATTGAAAAATGTTTAAAATTACCTTAGATTAGAGATTGGAAAATGTTTTAGGGGGGTGTGCCGGGGTGTGATTGGTTGGGGAGGGGTGTGGCTGGGGGAGGTACTTCCCCCCGAACCATTTCCAATTTCTAGTCTGAGCTTGCTGAGATAATTTTGGACAGCTCCCACCCATTTTCTTGATTTTGGCACAGTTGGACTAATAGTCCACCGTATTTGTAGGAGTTTTATGTATTAAACTGTACCTAACCTATTATATTATCCATACGTCATCGGTCCAAACCTACGTGCTTTTACTGCTTTCATTGCTTTAATAATATGACCTTATACAATACACCACACCTAAATCACAGTGCGATGGTAGTCGAATATACTGTAACACTATACGTCTTCAAGTGGCTACTCTAACATAATAATAAGCATTCCTTTTTATTTTTTTAGGTCATCTTTACCCAGCAGTCTTAGTTCTATAGGTATAAATATCGCCT
The DNA here is from genome assembly GCF_008694065.1 of Daldinia childiae. NCBI lineage: Eukaryota > Fungi > Ascomycota > Sordariomycetes > Xylariales > Hypoxylaceae > Daldinia > Daldinia childiae. The sequence continues at coordinate 1,093,938 of NW_022984654.1, read as the reverse complement.
ATTTTTGATCCGGTATGCCTCTGTAAGTATCTCCCTTACAGCCGATATTAAACTAATTAAATTCGGATTACCTTATTAACAGATGGCCTCACAGACATCTTCTAGGCAAGAAATCGTGGAATGTCTACAACCCTAAGAATATTGAGCGCGTGAGGCGCGACGAAGCAGCTGCTAAAGCCCGCGACGAGGCTGAAGAGCAACGCCAACAAGAAGTCGATGCCGAACGTCGTCTAGCCATCCTACGAGGCGAGACCCTCCCACCTATACCCCCTCCCCCTCAACCGAGCGTTGAAGATGAGTCTCATAGCCAGAAACGAAGTCGCAATGAGGATCCGGGAGCACCAGGCTGGGGTAGGGAACGTAGGAAGCGAAAGCGCGTAGGTGAAGATGATACAGATTTTGAGTTGCGACTTGCGCGCGAGCAGGCGAGTGCGACAAAGATGACAAGCGATGCGCTTGTAAATAGCACCAGCAATGCCCCAATCGTGGATCACACCGGTCATATAGACTTGTTCCCTGAAGAGCGATCGCGTGTGCCTATACAGAAAAACGAAGAGGCCGAACGGGAAGCGGCCAAGAAGAAGCGAGAATATGAAGACCAGTACACCATGCGCTTCTCTAACGCCGCTGGTAAAGAGGGATTGGTTGGCCCTTGGTATGCAAAAGGTGGCGATATCAAGGACGTCGTAGATGGTAACCTGGATGCGCCGAGCAAAGACGTATGGGGTAATGAGGACCCGCGGCGGAAAGGGCGGGAGGCTGCACGCGTTGTAGCAAATGATCCTCTTGCAATGATGAAGAGAGGTGCCGCAAAGATTAGGGAGGTTGAGAAAGAAAGACAAAAGCTAAACGAGGAGAGAGAGCGAGAGCTAAAGCAGCTTCGAAAAGAAGAAAAGAGACGAGAGAGGAGGAGGCGGCGAGAAGGGAGAAAGGATTATGATGACCTGGAGGGTTTCACTCTAGATGGTACAGCTTCCAGCAAACCTCCGGCCCGCTCTAAAGATGACGACGATCATTATCAACATCGACGATATCGTCACTCCCGGGAGGAGAGCGGTCGATCTCGGCGCCACTCCGAACATAGAGAACACAAAGAGCACGAATATGATCATCAGAAACAAAGTTCCCGATTAAACCACCAGGAGCAAGATCAGGGATTATCAAAACATGATAGACGGCGAGAAGGGAGGGCAGACAACTACTAGCATTACATCGGTGTACAGGTCCAGCGTTATTTTTTTTTTTTTTTTTCAAGTATTAGATACCCCTCCTACCTCGTATAGGCACCAATATCATTTTCGTTTTCATGATTAGACGGATATCATACTGCTACTCGTCCTAACACGTCCTACTCTATGGGTATCATGAATAATATACAGCCAACAAACCACCATCTAAACTCCCAACCTTAATACTTAGGTGGCTATTTCTTTCCTTCTTTCCACGGTAAGCTAATTTCAACCTCTTGCATGTGCTTCTCGACCAGCTCGATAACCTTTGGCGCATCGTTAAGTTCCTTCAACGCCTTGATGATCTCTTCCACCGTCTCCTTGCTTAGACCCTCCTTGCGATCACTGTAAATATCTACGCCCTCCTGCGTGAATAAAGTAGGCGCAAACCAGGTCACAGCCCAGCGCTCGATATCTTCTCCCGTCTCATCTGCACCACTGGCCAATGGGCGCTCGCCCCAGCCCAATATCTCCCAATGGCTGCTAGCTATAACGAGCAAGCCCTTTCCCCGCCAGGTCCAGGCTCCGGGAATAGTAGAGTCAGGCTTCTCAATGCCTTCGACACGCTTCACACCTCCCTTGCCATTGCTCTTCTCATATTCGACTAGGTTGTCGTTTGCAACAGGTTTAGACTCGGGCTTATACGGCTTGTAGGTTATGCGCACGTTACGGGCTGAGCGCCACATCGACAATGTCGAGTGGGTGACGGCCCAGGTGCGCCAGAGCCATTCGAGCGGCGGAGAAACGAATGAGTCGCCAGTGGTAGTTGATGGATTGGAAGGGTCTGCAAGGTACTTAGACGGGGCGCGGAGGCTAATATTGCTTGATGGATTTGTGGTATTTGATGTAGATTCTGCCATTATGAGTATACGTAAGCTCTGTGTGAGTTTCTTTTTAATTAAAATATCTGATTTAAAGAAAGAGAGCAAGAGTTGAGTTTTTAAGAAGTTACATAAACGCGGATCACTAAAGCTTCTAGGTCGGTGCACAATGTTATCATATCCATGTTATCATATCCATTAGGTACGCCCAAGCTCGGGAAGTCCTTATCCGGAATTCATTGTAAGTTTTCAGGGGTAAGAGAGCACTGCAATTGAGTGAGCATCACTGGCACTACCTATCGGACTTGTTATATTTAGGTAATTCATAATCTAGAGCTAAATTCAATAATTTAATTTAAGTTGAACATATAATTCTTAAAACGTCATTTTGCCACGTGACGTTAAAATAATTACCCAAAGGTCGTACTTACAAATCGTCATTAATAGATTTCAACATTTTTACTCTTGTACAATTTATAAGGTATGATAGCATTTAACTAACTAAAAATTTAATTATATGAAATAAATAAATATATTCGGTTTATATCCAACGATTAAATAACACTCCGGGTATCCGAATCACAGCTAAATAACTCTTCATGGCCGTTTGTCAGCCATAGTCGTGCCTTATTCTCAACCCATCGTCAACATTACCTTCCTCTTGTTCAACAGAATCTGCTCTTGGACTAGTCGCGGTCGTTGAACCCCTCTGTCTCGTTCTATCTATAACGCGAATCTGCGTTGCCCTAAATAATCGCGAAATATTCTTTCTCATACCTAATATCTGGCCATCTCCCGGGTTTTGAGCGATGTCTAGCAATGGTCTGTTTGCTAGCTTGAGCTTTTGCCTAAATGTATCGTTCTCTATGTCGAGTCCATCATCAGAGGCATTGTCGTCACGTTCTGGTTTACTATCATACCCTCGAGGATATTGAACTTCGGGGATCCAAACCCACGTAACAAAAGCGCCCAGGAGCATTGCGGGACAGAATCCTAGTAACATTGCTGCAAACTTATGGTTATATAACTCACCACCATAGACGGCAAGGTTAGTAATCAGGAGGATTGTTATTGCACCAAGTTTCCCCGAAGCTGCTGCAAGACCGTAGAATGTGCCCCTGTACTTTGTTGCAAAGAGCTCCGCCGGTAGCATGAACGTAATAGTATTCGGCCCAAGGTTGAAGATAACCTGTGCAAGTACGTATAATATCACCGTGAGCGCATGTTTATCCGACTCGAAAGTGACGAAGAACGTTCCACCATTGATGGCAAAAAGTACGGCGAGTGCGACAAACATCCAGCCCATCCATGTAGTCCTAGGGATGTAGTCGATAGCAAGTAAAATGATAATACTTCCGGGTAGTGCTCCGCTTGAGATGGTTACAATATCTCGTATGCTGTCTTGTCGAAGCATTTCATATATCGTGATATTTGGTTGGGATGGGTCTGCTCGCCATGCCGCATTGTTGCATTCAAGTTCCACCGGTGATGTAGAAACGTTCGACCGTACCGGCGGCGTCGAAAGCCAGATCGTAGAAATCATTTTAGGGTTATCAAGGCCAAGCCCATCTATATCAATAAATATCAGTATGTAATCGCTTCTGTAAGGAATGCTAATGGTATCGGGCGTTCCAATTAGACGTTCTAAATCCTGAATAAGTTATAAAGGGGGTATAAAGAAGCCTAAAAAGCACATACAATACGCCAAGTCCAAAAGATACCAAGTTATCATGACTCCTAGAAGCGCACGCCAGCGCCTCTTCTCAGCAAGGTGCTCTTTGACTTCGTACATATATTTTGCTACTGATGTCCACCAACTAGTCCGTCGGTTTCCAAAATCTGGTAGAGGGGTGTCTATCGAGCGTCGAGGAGCCGGAAGCCCGGTTTGGTCCATGGGCTGAAGAGTCGGGTTTACTGGAATAACATGGCGAACAGCTTTGACGGCTCCTACAAGCTCTCCTTTGGCCACTAGATATTGGGGCGTTTCAGGAATTATTCGTCTTAATATGAGAGAGACAAGAGCTGGGAATGCCCCAATCCCAATTGTCGTTCTCCATACGATGTCTATGATAGGCGATGCGACCTCGTAGTTAGTTTCATTTGGGGACAAACCGTGATAGTCACTAAGCCCCTTAAGGATAGCTAAGCCAAAGGCGTAAGCAGCCAGTTGTCCCAGAGACTGCATCAGGAATACCGCCGCTATCATTTTGCCTCGAGACCTAGTAGAGGACCACTCCGACGCAATTATAGCTGAGAGCGGGTACTATGCATTGTTAGCAATGATATATAAAAAGAAATCCAGACTTGGTGGTTGTTTCTGACCTCTGCGCCGAGCCCTATACCTAACATAGTACGCCAGAAACCAATCCAACCATAGACATTCATCGAGTTTCTATGGCCTGAAGATGCTGTTGTCATCCCCACTGTAGCAACTACCACGATACTTAACTCTAAGCCATAGACAGCCTTCCGGCCATATCTATCAGCTAAGTATCCGAATAGAAGCATGCCGACCATCGTCCCAGTTAATGTAGTCAGGTTGATGACTAGTGAGTTGCTTGACACGCCGGGTTTACAGTATACATAACTTAAGGATGGACTGATGACGTTTACAGCAAAGAGGCTGTAAGATGCCGTGAAAAAGCCCGACGCAGCAACCCACCAAACTTTCCACTGAAACCTATCCAGGCCTGGGTAGTCAATCACGGATTGCACCGTTCTCTCGGGATCGTCAAGATCCTGTATCGCCGCAATGAGTTAAAATAACGCCTGGGTTATGGCTTGGGGGTTCGATTACATACGCAATCTATCTCGTGGGCAATCTGGCGCGTGCCAGCTTTAAGACTAGAGAAATAACCGCCCATTGTATATGATTTAGAGGCCGCTCTGATAATTTAGAAAAGACAATGATCCATCTAGGAAAGTTATGGGCTGCATCTTGTCAGTTATATAAGTGTCAAGCTATGGGGATTCATGCTTTGGAGTATGCCTAGTTGATAATGGGCGTGCCACAGCATGATGCCGCCGTCATTGATAAGAATACCCGATTAGAAGGAAAATACTGCCTTATGGCCCCCAAGAAATCCTTTGCGACTTTGCAGAAGAGGTGAAAGTAGGTTCTAGAGCGTCCCAGCCGCGTCGTCTATTTATTTGGAAGTGATTTCGGTGACGCTTTAAGTCGCCGACTGTCTATTAGCAGCTAGCAGTGCCACTCTTGGGACTTAACAATATCCGTATTTCTTATTTGTGAATGGAAATCTATCAGCCAATGGCAAGTTATGATGTAGGCCACGAAAGACGCCTCGATCATGCAAACGGCCGCCAATGTACTCTACCTACTTTTCGGGTCCGTAGACGGTTACAACTTGATATCTAAAAGCCCTGCTAAGCTAATGGAAAACGCGCGGCGCAACATAAACGGCACGGGATCTAAGACATGCTGGCTACCTCTAGATACTGCAGAAAAATGAATTACTCGACGAGTTAAGCTGATCCAGGGGTAACACGGTTATCTCGATATAAATACCTACAATAGTTTCGTCAGGAACGTGGCCTAGATAAGACCTCTTATTGGGCGTTCTTAACACATCCCTGTCTGATCTCCAATTCACTAAATTGTAACTATATTCGCATCCAATCCTTATTGGAAACATGATCTAGCGAGGACCCTCTATATTTGAACCGAAATGTGATATTATATACTAAGGATAGCTTTGAGCCGCCCCCCCACAGTTCCCTTATGTGAGACCGAGCTCTAGTCTAGGAAGGGCTCGCGTGGCAGTTCCCTTCTCCTGGGTCTACGATGGAGCCCGGAACGATTTTATCGATCGTTCAACTTTCATTTTCTGTCTTCGAACTTGGCTCCAAGATCTCCCGTGAATTATTTGGAAAGAATGATCGAGTTCCGGATAGACTCAGACGCCTTAATGACCGACTTAAGGAATTTCACTCCATTGTTGATGGAATTATAGATGGTGCCCATGGACATACCGCATCGTCAGGCCTTATCTACCCCGGAGCTGACGCTATTGTTGAGACCCTGACTGAGTGCAACGATTTCCTCCGACAATATGAGTCAGCGTTATTAGCAGATCGAACTTTCAGTAGAACTAGTCAACGACTCGCCCTCGTTGTTGGTCCAGATAATTCTAAGATCCGGGATCTTGACAGAAGGATATTGGATCACTACCCAGCACTTCAACTATGGAAAACGACTGGCCTGGAAAGGGCGGTTATGCAGCTTGGAGAATCGTAAGTTCTCTCTACTGGATTATCCCGGGGCCCTGCTAAACAAATGTTTAAATAGAATGATCGCGAAGCACCAAAGCAGTAGCCAGTTAAACCGAGCGCCTAATACGATAGGTGAATCATCGCTACAGCCCGAATCATCCGGGAGATCCGCTGAAGAAGCGTCCAGCAGCTTTTCTACTACCCAAGTAGCAACCCCTACGCTCAGAGCAGTTTCTCGGAATCCCTCTCTCCCTTCGATAAACGAGCTTCCATCACCGCAAGTAGGAGAATACTCATTCTCTAGCGTCGGCTCAAATAGACAGCGTCCATCAGGATCAGAGGTCGGTCCTGTTTTGGCGCATCTTAGAGGCTATGGTCGCGATAATGTAACAAATCCATCAACCCGTGCCGGGCCTACGAACAATACAGGATCCTTATCTCCGGTATTACTGTCAACTTCACCAACGTCGCAATTCCGTCGCCCAGGACATTCAGCATTATTGTTTGTAGTCCCATATCCATCGTTTTTCGATTCGCTAACATTATAATATTAGACGAATAGGCTCCCAGCCATACCAACTGAGTACTAGCGACTGTAGAGTCCTTGACATTGGTGAAAATAGAGTGATAGAATGGACCAATACTAGCTCCCGACTTATAATTCAGCATTTCGGTTAGACGATGAAATTGTAAATATCTTAGAAGCCATAATACTAACTTAGCCTAGTTCCTGATACACGTGCTATCCCATACACGATACCTGGGGACTCAGGCCCCTACAAAGTGAGATTTCTCCCAATAAATGCCAAGCACCAGTTCAAAATCGTTACGATAGATAATGGAACCGAGTGTCTCCAAGAGACACTAGAGTACCGATTTCACCGTAAGGCTGACAGGGAGAATTTCCAACAAGCTGTCCGAGGTTGCGACCGCTTAGAGATAATAAGGGCCCTAAAGGTACATAGTGCTAAAGGAAAGGATATTGCCATGAAATTCCATTTGAAAGTTTGGCGGCATAGCCCCCAAGATGACAGACCAACTTTTTCCTTCGCGGCAAATGAGATTGCTCACATGGAGTTCCATATTCGATGGTTTAAAAGGAACCCGGAACTAAGAGGAGATACCAAGCTGGTACTAAGGTTATACTCGAAAGGCGATGACTTGATGGATGAGCCCGAAGTCGTCGAGCCGCGAAGGCTATCTTTCACGTTTGGAATGAAAAGATTATCTGGGAGTTCGACGCAGACGAATATTTCAGATTCACATTCGACTTCAAGGTCACGGTCCTCTTCAGCTAAACTCCCGCCTCTTATGCTATATGAAGGACAAGGAATAGAGCCGCCGGATGATGTTCGAAATCTAGAATATCTGGAAATAGAATTTTTGAACTCAGAGGGTAAGTTTTTCTTAGTTTCTCTTTCCCTTACCTCTTTCTTTAGATCCTCTACCCTGACAAGCTTACTGCTAGTTCGGAAATCCTTCGTACAGGCCTGTCTTGAGGCGCATCGCCCAGCATTGGAAGCTTCGAGGAGAAACAGTACGCCGAGTCCCTCTTCGCAGCAATCGTACTCGAGACCTTCTAGTTGGACTTTGGGACCGAACCAGGGTCCGCACGAACTAGAAGACTCGGGTAAATACGAACTACCAGTGGACTCTGGAGTCTACGAGATGATGGGAGACTCGGAATTTCAGATGCCTCCTCCAAGCTTGACAACGCCATATTCTCCCGGGGAGGTTCGATTCAATACCCGTTCCCTGTTCGCACCATCACAAGCAACAGATTACGAGAAAATTCAAGAAGCGGATGAATATTACGGATAAGGAGGACGATGCTCATGAACGAGGATAAAAATTGGGTATATAATTTTGGCTAGGAGAAATACCATATTCCGTATGTTAGATAGGGTTCCTTAGACATGGGTGGTATTGGTAATGGAGGTAATGTATGTGGTATCTGGGTATAGAGTATTGGGAACCTTTGTGATTTAAGAAATATTGATATTGATATGCCGTTGTAAACGAAGCATATAATGGTTAGGTGTTTGGAGGGTTGGGGCTGATTTTTGAGGGAGAGATAAAATGTAAATCATGCATAGCGTAAGGATGAATTATACTGATTTTATTGATTTAAAATTTGAGATAAGTAATATATTAGGTAGTTTTATTCTTTATAAAAATGTCAACTACTTCTACCTCGTGATAATAGTAAATTGATGTATTGTAGAGATTTTATCGCCATGTAACGGTCACGGGTTATTTCTAAACACTGAAAGGTTCTTCCTGTAGCCAATCAATAGATAAAACCTTACCCCGCTAGTACCTAAGCCACATCAAGGCTAGTGCGTCATTGTTAGTTTCAAAGCATCATTAGTTAAAGCTGCGACGTAACCGACGTCAGCTCACATTTCATAGGTTAGGTAGGTACCTCCTAACTAAGCCTCATCTCTAACAAACCGCAACCTGGCTTTTTAATTTTTTAGTTTACAAGGTTGAGTTTGCATCTTATGATTTCATAAAAAAAGAAGAAGATGCCAATAGGGTCTGGAATCCTTATAAATCAACAACTACATCTTCAAGATTTGTCCGCGGATATTTCTCCCCACCTCATCCCCAGTTATAGGTGTGCTCCTATGCTAATATAATGCAATTTAGCATTGGTTTTTTAATACTAACTGACACGTATCTATCCAGTAACAGTGTATAACCAACCTCCAACAACCTCGTTCTCCTAATCACGATACCGTAATCATGGATATGCGAAACAACCTCTTTGGTAGAGGGCCTCGTGGTGGCGGTGGAGGTCTACCTGGACGACCGGGTCCTGAACAAGGCAGTTATAGTCAAGTTCCCCAGAGCCGACCGCCGAGAGATTATAATGGCCCTCCCGAATATGATCCAAGAGGTGCTTACGGTGCCCCGTCGCCGGGCTACGGTGGAAACAATATGGCGCCCCAACAAAGGAATACACGGCCCAACCCTCCTCAAGGTCGTCCCGTTCAGCTTAGATTGGCAAAATTAGATAAGGGCGATCTATCTCAGCAATACATATTTGGCAATCTCGTTGCCGTCTCGCCTCAGGATTTCCCTCCCGACCAATACGGGAAAGACCTGCATATCTTACTGAACGGAAACTTCGTCGTGGCTGCTCGTCCGACCGAATATATCCCACCAGGATGCATAAGCTTGTCCGACCCTCAACGAACGTGGTGCGGCATTAGTATGACCGACACAATTATTGCTGAAAGATATGATCATAAGGTTCCTCTGTCGGCTATGGACGTCGAGGTTGGATTTGCGTCTCAGAGGAAGATAACAGATGTCCCATATGACCAGGATGAGCTTGCAGACTATTTCGTCAAGATGTTTCAAGGCCAAATCTTTGCCCCTGGCCAACGATTATTAATGGACTACAAGGGAATACCGTTGATGTTCGTGGTTAAAACGGTTCAGCTTCTCGACCTACTTGGAAACGAGAAGGGTCAGGCTTCAGATTCGTCTTCGAGGCCCGATACCAGGGGTTTACTGGTGGCGGGCCAGGGTCAAACTGAGATCAATTTTTTCAAAGATGCTAAAAATCCCATCAAGCTCAAAGGCTCGTCAAGACGGCCTGCCACAAATGCTATCCTAAGGCCGGATTTCAAGTTTGCCGATATGGGTATTGGAGGTCTGGACGAAGAATTCAGTACGATTTTTAGACGTGCTTTTGCTTCTCGAGTTTTCCCTCCAGGTTTAGTCGAGCAGATGGGCATCTCTCACGTAAAGGGTGTTCTACTCTATGGCCCGCCGGGAACGGGTAAAACGTTGATCGCAAGACAGATCGGCAAGATGCTGAATGCCCGCGAACCTAAAATCATCAACGGTCCGGAAATCCTTAATAAATACGTGGGCCAATCCGAGGAAAACGTGCGAAAGATGTTCGCGGATGCAGAGAAGGAATACAAGGAGAAAGGTGAAGAGAGTGGTTTACATATCATTATCTTCGACGAACTTGACGCTGTTTGTAAGCAGAGAGGTAGCGGGTCCGGAGGGACTGGTGTTGGTGACAGCGTAGTTAATCAGCTTCTTTCTAAGCTTGATGGTGTTGATCAACTCAATAACATTTTGCTTATTGGCATGACTAATCGGAAGGATATGATCGATGATGCGCTATTGCGACCAGGACGTCTTGAGGTGCACGTGGAGATTTCATTACCTGACGAACATGGCCGGATACAAATCCTTAACGTAAGTCACATCTGAAAATGATCTCTCAATTTATCTTGGAGGAAGTGGCCCCAGCCAGCTCTCTGAGGACTGGCCCTTTTGAGACACCTCTAAGACATTACATCTTGAGAGGATAGTCACTAACTCGCTATAGATTCATACTGCCAAGATAAGGGCTATCAACAAGCTGGGCGATGATGTTAGCTTAGAGGAGCTTGCTCACATCACCAAGAATTATTCGGGTGCAGAAATTTCCGGTCTAGTAAAAGCTGCTTTATCCTACGCCTTTACTAGGCATACGAAACTCGGGGACGTCACTGGTGTCCAGGGTAATCCCCAGGATGTGATGTTGACACGGGCCGATTTCATGAGAGCATTGGAAGATGTCAAGCCAGCCTTTGGAGTTTCCGAGGAAGAACTCAGTGGTGCTGCCCCGTACGGAGTCATTGATTATAGTCCGCACATCCAATCAATACTCTCCACAGGCCTCAGCTTTGTCCAAGCAGTTCGGACTTCCGAGAAGTCTCCTCTGTTCTCTGTCTTGGTCCACGGTCCTCATGGTGCCGGAAAGACGGCCTTGGCCGCAGAGATTGGATTGAAGTCCGAATTCCCATTCGTCAAGCTCATCAAACCGATTGATGTTGGGACAAACGAAGGAGCCAAACTCGAATATCTGCGTCGTGCCTTTTCAGATGCTTATAAATCAGCTCTTTCTATCGTCATTCTAGACAGCGTCGAGAAAATCATCGACTGGAACCCCATCGGACCGAGATTCTCCAATGCCGTTGTGCAGTATCTAGGTGCAGTACTGGAAACTCGACCGCCTAAGGTATGTCGTTTATAAATTCGTTTCTAAATGTGATCGATTTTCTAGTATACTTACAGCTCGCGCAGAATCGTAGACTCCTCATCATAGCCACGACGAGCCAGCGATCCATGTTAGATCAACATGGGGTATTCGCGTGGGACAGAGAGATTGCCGTACCGGCTGTCAAGGACCATCGTGAGCTTCAGGCTCTCTTAGCCGCCTCGGGTAAATTTGATGGGCCGGCCGACATCAACGAGGCTCTCAACGAGCTACAAACTCTGACAGGGAGCCAAGATGTTGGCATAGGTGTCAAGGCAGTATTTTCGGCGTTAGAGACGGCCGCGGTAAGGGACCCACTGCCTACGAGCCTAGCGGAGGACATCAGCGCTATTATGGCAGCGAGGAATCCGCAAGGATATTAATGGCAGTGTTTGTAACGGGATAGTAGGTTCAATGAGTTGCTATGTCACGCTAGAATACCTATAGAGGACCTAGAATAGAGACGATCGACAATGATATTGATGTAGCAATGCTTAAAAGGGGGTGTTGACCCTTGAGAAGTTAAAAATTGGTACATACCAGTACAAGACTCGTGTTAGTCTTGCCACAGCATACAATGTACCTAACGGATCTACCCGCGGTCCGAGCTAATACCTCATGTTACACACCCAGAGTAGGACATGCGGTTCTTGTAAAATGCACATTATCTAGTATACGCACCGCGAATTTCTATGTAAATTACCTAGGTAGTGAAACACCAAACAAAGTACTCGAAAGATGAGCAATATAATAAATCTACCCGTTAATCATAAAATAATCCAACATAATAACCCTCCTAAAATTCGGACAATCATGGCATCTTTGTCAGAATCACCTCTTCGTGCGTATACTTCACCGCGCCATCGTCTTCATTCCCGGACGCGCCGAATCTCTCCTTTAAACCTTCTACCGCTTTCTCGCCCAGTGCCTTCATGCTCCCCGCTCCGAGCATCTCCAAAACGCTAATATCGAAGCCGAAAGTCGATTTCCACCAGCTCCTCATCTCCACTGCTACGAGGCTGTCAAATTCCATTTCCTGCAGAGTCCTGTTGATATCAATCTCGGTATCACTTTCTACGGGCTTCATAAGTAAACTAAGTAGCTGCTTCGAAATTTGAATCGCGACGAAGATAACCGCATCTGGAGTGGAAAGAACTGCTGGGTTACCGATGGCTGATGATACGAATGATAATAGCTCGCTTGATGTTACGGCAGAGCTTGACGACAAAGAACCGGAACTGCTGTTTAGATATACACCCACGCGGCGGTCGCCTTTCCAAGGCACACGGTTGGATACATCAGTGAGAGATGTAGTGCTACGCATACCTATGAGCAGTTCACTGCGGCTGACAAACGGCTTAGAGCGTCCACTTTTAGCATCCTGGATGGCTGGGCGTGGAGCTACGATAACAGCGGTAATAGCGTCAAGCATTTCGGCGATGCGAATGCCGAATATACCTTGCGATAGGAGGCGCTCACGAACCACAGGGTTATCGGCGACATAGCCATGGTCAAGCATAACACCAATATCGACTGCAGATGCATTGAGACCGAGGCTATGACGGTACTGCACAAAGCTATCGAGGAACGTATTGGCGCCAGAATAATTGGCTTGACCTCTCTGGCCTACGATCCCTGAAATGGAACCGAAGAGGACAAACAAGTCAAGATTAAGGCCGCGCCCGACGGTTGCATTATGTAGGTTCCACGTCCCCAGTACTTTAGGGTCCGCGCATTGTGTCCAGTCTTCGTACGTCATATTAATGAAGCTCTGGTCCCGTAAGACCATGGAGACGTTCAATATTCCCTTGAGAGTGATGCCACCAACTGTCACAGCCCGCTCTACATCGGAAAGTGAAGCGACACTGCCCTTCACGGCAGTGGCCTTACACCCCTGGCTTTTCAGTTCCTTGAAGAAGGCCTGATCCTCAGCAGTCTCGCCAGCGCGACGTGAGAGGAATATAAGATGGCGAGCGCCGTGTTCAACCATCCAATTAGATACGGCACGACCAAGACCACCTAAGCCACCGACAAGCAGGTAAGAGGCGTCGTTTTGGAATTCGATATTCCGGGTCGGCTGCCGTTTAGTCAAAGCTTTAGCTTCCGGACAGTCCAGCGTGATTGTGATCTTTCCGATATGCTGGCCCTTTTGCATGTAACGGAAGCAATCTCCGATGGCGTCGGCCGTGAAGATCTTAACGGGTCTAATAGGTTGAATATGACCTTGCTCATAATATTTGGCGATTGTTTTGAGTAGGCTGGTATATCATTAGTATCCTAGCTTGGTAATATTTTAATACGGTTAGGTGAGTTACCTGTTACCAAGATCTCCTCTCACATCCATGATATGACCCAAGTCTATGCCGTGATAGCTCCTATTTAGCTCGAAAATGTTTAAGGCCAGTTTCCCGTTGCCGATAAGATCGCGTTTCCCTATTTCTATCATCTTTCCAAATTCCGCCACGCATTCCCAGGATGTGTGAAGAAGTTCTCCCGATAATGAATTAAGAACCACGTCTACTCCGCGGCCGTTTGTTGCTGCCATGATATCCCCTAAGAACGACTTATCGCGAGAGTTGAATATGCGGCTTCTTGGAATCATGAATGTGGACATCAAATACTGGACTTTCTCTTCGTTGCCCACGGTACAGTAAATATCTGCACCGATCATCTTGGCTACTTGGATGGCTGCGAGCCCGACACCACCACAAGCCGAGTGGATCAGCAGCGTCTGCTTCTCTTGTAGCTGGCCGACGTCGAGAAGCCCGTATATGACGGTGGCAAAGACGCAGGGCATGGTTGCAGCATCGTCGAAGCTGAGGGAATCGGGAATCTTGGCACATACCTTCTGCGGTAGGACCAGTTGGGTTGAGAAGCAACCTTCGCCAAATAAGAACACTCTGTCGCCTGGACGAAGATCTTTTACGTCTGGTCCAACTTTGCTGATAACACCGCATGCTTCAATGCCGAGCGTTGTCATGAGTCTATTCTCTACGATGCCCATGGCGACTAGGACATCCTGCGTACGTTAGTATCCTTTTTTTTCTTCTCTTCTTATATGCTAGCAGTGTACATACCTTGAAGTTCATCCCGAAGGCTTTTGTCTCAACTAGAATTTCGTCCCCAACTAATGGTTTCACTGGGATCGCTGTCCATGCCAATGTATTAAGCCGCCCGTACTTTCCGATTCTAAGGTCATATCCTACGTCAGACGCCTCATCTAGCTGTGGTTCGCGCAGCTCATCGTTAACTGTGATAGGATATATCCTGGGTATATGTACAACCCCGTCCACAATGGCATATTCATACTCGGGATGTAAATTTTCGTCCTGTTTTCGATTATGGAATTTCTGGAATATTTTCAACGCCGCGGATAAATTTGCGGTATTGACCTGATCCATCTCGCATGTGGCGAGGTCAGCACTTAGCTCACCACGAATCGTCCTCATAGCGCCGATGATTTGTGCCCAACGAGGGTCCTGAGCCCTGACCTGAGAGGCTCGGGTAAGCCAGAGGAGGCCAGCACCGGACTCTGATACCTCGGACACGAACTTGCGGAAGGCGGCGAAACCATCCCGACCAATATCTTCAAATACAGGCTTATTAAGATCGACTACTGCAACCATGTCCTTATCTGTGGGAAGACCTGGCTCAGCCCAATGGTGCAATCCAACCGTATAACTCTCCGATTCTAGCTTTTCCTTAAGTTGTATTGCGATACTTAAAGTATCGTCACCGTAAATGACAGTCGTGGTACGGAGCCGTTGAATCTCAACTGCTGGCTTAGCTGTCATGATAGCATCGAATTGTGTGGGTCGAGGACAATCGAGAGCTACATGTTCTAAGCCAGCGAAACCAGCCTGTCGTAAGTACTCGTCCCACCTCTCAGGAGGAACATAAGGTTCGTCCACTCGGTTATCGTCTGCACCTAGCCACCATCCTGGGAAGATGCCCATGATAAAGTTAATAGCTTTACTATCGGAGCACAATTCTTCCATATATAAACGACCCTCAGTATGGAGAAGTTTGCGTACGTTGCTAAGTGATTCTTGAAGACTAGGGGTGGCGTGCAAAATATTTGCGGCAACGATGAGGTCGTATGAACCTCCTTCAAACCCCTGAGCGAGTGGGTCCTTGGTGATATCCAGCGCCTGGAAGCTCATGTTGGGGTATTCTTCGAAACGCGTTTTAGCGGCGCTAAAGAATGCGGGTGATATATCGGTGTAGGTATATTCGGAATACATAAGAGAGCCGTTCTCTGAGTTTACGAGGTTCTTGAGGATAGTGTTCGTAAGACCACCTGTACCGGCTCCAACCTCGAGAATACGAAGGTTTGGTTTCGCGTGGCCTAGGGTCTGGAACAATTCTTTACGATTGCAGAGGTCGAGATAAGTGTAAATATTCGTCAGGGCATTGTCCTCCATTAGAACCGCGACCGGATCGACTTCACCCTTAAACATGGGGACTATGCTATCCAGAATCTTGGTAAATGCAACTACTAGGGGGTTCATCGTGGTCGGAGATAGGATGTTGGCGAGGACTTCAAATGAACTCTCAGACTTCGGCTTGGGTTGCTTCTCTAACCATGATTTGAACTTATGGAGATGGGGGATATCTGTTCGAAGGCCTCGAAGACGAAGAAGAGCCTCGCGAACACAGACCCGATGCAATTCTTCGCATATAGACATATACCGCTCCTGTTCTTTGTGCGGGATGATCAATGATGTAGCATCGACAAAGTCGATATCCGGTCGCCAGAACACCCTGGCACCAGCATGAGGATCAGGATTCTCGGTCGCGGCATCGCCTTCAATAGGACTTAGTTTCACACCTTTCATCTTGAGCGCCATTTTCCCCTCGACGTCGAATCCCTCGCCCCCGCCGCACAAGATACCGCGCCGAGTCTGAATTGCTCTTATGGCAATATCGATTTCCGAATCGCATTTGTAGGTCTCCATATACTCTATAAATGTTGGAACGTTCATCTTATCCAGCTTGTGTGTTAGGCCGTTGGTTGCAGCAACACTGAATAGTTGGAGGAAGAAGTCAACCTTGGTAGGGTGTACGCAATAGATGTTATCATCCGCATCTACCGTGTGTATCGCCCTCCCCTTAGAGAGGTGTTGCGTTGTTGAGCACGATAAATCAGACAAGCCTTGGAAATCCTTCCCGTAATTCGCCCCGACATTTCTAAGAGCTTGATACCACTTCGCGGGCTCGACCAGACGAGGAAGTTTAGATGCGTCTTCTGCTCTATCGTTTAATGGTGGGTTGGCTAGGGCAGAAAATTGGCCAGAGCAATGCTTCGTCCATGATGTCCCATTGTACGATCTAACGATAAAATCCCACCATGCGCTGTCCAGAGTATCTGTAAGCGGTGCTCGACGTACACTGGTAATGATCTCGGTTGATTTGGACTCCGTCAGGACCATGGCAGCATCAATGACGACTTGGCGTAAAGCAAAGCCTGTATACAGACCCTCGCATAATTGACGAGCCGCTTCACCTACCATACCTACGTATCCTGCGCATGGAAAGATTACATCCCCTTTGATATTGTGGTCCTGTATCCACGGAATATGAGCAAGCGACAGGACGTTCCGGAAGACAGGTTCACCATCTGTGCTTTCTGTAACGCGAATACCTAACAGCTCATGTTTGGGGAACTTGCGGAATCGCCATTCTTTAGCGATACGGTTCTCCAACATGAAAGAGTCGCTGTGTTGCCAAGGGTAGGTGGGTAAATCCGGGACAACGCGAGCGGTGCCGTCCGGATTGGTCAGGCGGTTCAGATTGATATGTAGATTTTGAATCCAAAGCTGGCCGACAGCCGAAAGGAACGTCTCGCTTCCATTTTTACCACGGACGAGACATGATACGTATGGGTAGCTGGCGGACGACTTTGCAAGAATTTGACGGAGTGGTCCACCCAATGCTGAATGAGGCCCGATTTCTAAAAACACGAGGCTCGCCTTACTATTAGCATTATGGTAACTGACTAAATTGGAAACTCCTGTGTTGAAAAGTACAGGAGACTCGAGATTCAATTGCCAATATCTGGAATTTGTGACATCGGTATCGAGGAGTCTCTTTCCTGTTACGGTAGAGAAAAAGATAGGTTTATACGCGATATTCTTAGAAACTGCATGTTTCGATTTACTTCCAACATGGTGAGAGACGAGGCTATTGTACGTCTCACCAACCTCCCTCATATGATGGGAGTGGTACGCCTTTTCAACCTTTAGAGCACGAGCGAAGGTCTCAGGCTTCTCTGAATGTATCGCCTCCAAAACGTCATTTACTGATTCTTTATCGCCAGATATGGTAACGCTTGAAGGCGAGTTCTCACAAGCGATAATGACGCCTGGCACTAGGAACTGTGTCGTTTCTTCCCGACCTAGGCCAATGGCGGCCATGGCCCCTGGCCTTTTCACCTTGTCGGATACGACACCACGATCGTACGCGGCAATGATAGCTTCTTCAGCAGTAATTTTCTTAGCAGCATACGCAGCTGCTATCTCGCCGGACGAGTGGCCAACCACTCCAAACGGTTTGATATCAAACTCAGACAATGCGTCGACTAGGGCAATCTGCACCGCAGTACATAGAGGCTGAGAAAGATATGCTTTATCCAGCTTACTTGTCTCGGCCGGCTTAGTCAATTCATCAACTAGAGACCAAGTAGGAGGGTCAGGAAGGTTTTTAAGGATATTCTCCATGTAGTAAACCGACTTCTTGAAAGTGAGGTTTGATTGGAGAAGCTCGAGACCCATCTGAGGCCACTGTGCGCTCTGGCCGGTAAAGACCATAATGAGATCAGGAGGTGATTGAGGTGCCTTGCTAAGAGGCGCCGTACTGGTTATGGTACCTTTGTCTACAATCGAAAATGCTCGGTGCGGTAAGTGTGTACGCCTTACACCAAGAGTATAAGCCATATCATTTGCCGCCTCGGGGAACTCTTCGATATATTTCTGATTCTGGACCACCTGCCGTCTTAACGAGTCTGAAGTGTTGGCTGAAAATAACAGCAATTGACTCTTTATAGGTGACAATCTCTGGTTCAACGTTTGAGTATTCCCGAAGTACATTCTTGCCGATTCGATGACAACGTGAGCGTTGGCGCCACCTATGCCAAAAGAATTGACCGAAGCACGTTCGTATCTATCTTCTGGCCAGGGGGTAGGTTCTACAGGTACTCTAAGCTTCTTTTCCTCAAATGGAATCTTAGGGTTAGGCTTGCTGAATTTGATATTGGGAGGGATGGTCTGATTCTCTAGTGCTAGAATTGCCTTGATAAGCGACGTAATTCCAGATGCTCCTTCTGAATGACCGACGTTTGGCTTTACGGAACCAATGTATACCCCGGTATCACCGAAAACATTAGCCACAGCGGCGACTTCGATTGGGTCGCCCGCTGCGGTTCCGGTACCATGGCACTCAACGTAAGGGGTTTTTGCGATATCTGAAATCCCGGCTACATGGTATGCTCTGCGAATCATCGCCTCGTGGCATTGGGAACTTGGAACGCTGAGACCGAGTGTCTTACCATCAGCGTTATTAGATGTACCTCTAATCACAGCACGGATAGGGTTGCCGTCACGGATTGCATGGTCAAGCCTCTTGATGTAGACCATGTTGATAGCTTCTCCACGTGCATATCCATCAGCATCGGCATCAAATGTTCTGCTTGAGCCATTCGGAGATAATACTCCTTGCTCGAACATACAGACAGTGAGTCCCGGAGCCATAATTAGATTGGTACCAGCTACAATGGCGGAGTTGCATTCGCCATACCGAATCGACATACACGCTTCGTGAAGGCCGATCATAGCTGAAGAGCAACCAGTGCGGATGACCATACTGGGTCCTTTGAAATCATATTCGTAGGAGATTCTGTTGGAGAGCACAAAGTCTCCATAGCCGGTAATCTTATAGGTACCATATAGCTGGGGATCTTTGACAAATAATTCTAGCCAGTCCTCACCGAACGATCCAACGAAGGTCCCAACAGTCTTGCCGCGGTAGTCGACTTCTCCAGCGCTTTCGAGGCATTCCCTAGTAAGCTCTAACAAAAGTCGTTGCTGCGGATCTGCTCGTTCTACCTCGATCTTGGGCATGCTGAAAAAGCTCGTATCAAGGGCACCGATATCCACAGATTCATCAAGGAAGTATCCATATTGAGTATTAATATGACCAGGCTTGCGAGACTTGGAGTAAAAGCTAGAAGAATTGTATCTCGACTCAGGGATAAGACCCCGTGCATCCTGTTTCTTAACTAGGAAGTCCCAGAACTCATTCGGCGTGGAGATACCTCCTGGAAGGCGAAGAGCCATGCCACATATCGCAATTGGTACTCCATTTTCGGTTGGGCCATGATAGCTGGCGTGGGATGAGTCTGATTCCTTTTAACTACAGTCAGTTTGGAACTTAATGGTTACTTAAACATCGTATCATCTTACTGGGGAAGTAGACCCAGACGGGTTCAGATATGGAGCCATAGTCCGATGTTGAATGTATTGGCCTGAATAAAAATTACGTTGAAGAAATTATATACCCTTGGTCGATATCGGTATGATGTCTAAGTCCTAGAGAGCAGTCTTTTAAAGTGCCGGCTTCCTTTGACGACTCTCTGTATTATATCTTCTCGATTTCTGAGCGGGGTTTCAATACTGAACTACCTGTACACTCGACTATACCTCTTATCTATATATATAATATATAGCTACTATGGGTAACCTAACCCGAGTAACACACGGTTTGATGCGTTAAACTAGAGCCAAGTCCCGTTGTTGTAGTATCCCAATTGACTATCCTACTAACAAATCTAAACTGAGCTGCAACCGTAGGTTCCAGCGGATGATACAGCAGGCTACACAATGAGCTCAGCCCGAGGTCGCATCAGTTGAGTCTACCATTGGTGTCTGAAGAATCTATTCGATGAGATGGCTTGAAAATGTCTGCTTCATATCAGTAGGACTTACACGGAAACGGCTGCAGCACAAAGATTAGCCAACGAGTAATCGATTACAACCATAAGGTAGAATGAAGAAGCATATCGCGATCTATCACGTCTTCTGTTATCTATCATTTACACAAAGCTACGTATTCGCGTGGTTATGTATAGATAATGTTTTTGACTACCCAACTCCTTGCCTAATAAACTAAATTAGATTATCTCTCAATATACCGATATATACACTAAACACGGGTTGCAGGTAGTAAGTCACCATAGTTTTGATCCCGCATATATAGTTCCGGAACCGGAACTATTCCGTGATATAACTCCTGCGGCAATAGATTAGGGTGTACTCGGGTAATGGTGGTATCAACGTTGATGTCATCGCCGATGTCATCCATAACGAAGCTTCGGCTCCGCGATTAAAGGTTCACATACGATGTCGGTCGTAATTCCGTGTCCGGACGAGATAATGAATATATAGTATGTTGATACTCAAATGTTGAGTAACTATTCTACCCGTGGACGTCTCGCTTTGTAGCGCCCCGCATACCTATCAACCTGTATAACCTACATGCAGATATGTAATCGTCATAAGCTGTTCTTATCAGAAACAAGGGTAGTACGATCCATAGACGAGAAAATATATTTGGGACTTCCCTTATTGGATCAAAGGGAAACCAATAGGTCGTTATGGTGATATTCACTCTGGGAATGATTCATATCAAGAGGGAACACCCGGTGCTTACATGTACAGCATAGTACATGTCATCCAGGTAACAAGATTTTCGTGCTCTGGTCACACGTTGAACATTTCAACGGTGGTTCCATCATATTGCATTATATTTAACCGAAGTCTTTTTCAGTACTTGTGACACCAACAGGTCTTTGTCAGTATTGAATATGACATCATTGCTTACGAGTTGGTGATCTCTCCTCTTTGGACAGTGTCTTTTTGATCCTTTTTACCAGTATATCAGCTACTATGACTTAACCACATTTAATTAAGCTCAATATATACACTACATGCAGGGCTCATAGGTTACGTGTTACCTAACAGTGAGACAATATCTAGCTTACGGAGTTAGTCCCATATAAACCCATGATGCCTCTTGATTTGAATGGAAGTTGGATGAATTTTGTAAGGTAACAATAAACAATTATACCGTTGTATAATTATGAATATGAAAATTTTTTATCATATCGTCTATTCAAGTTAATAAATGTATTTTTAAAAACGTCTTTGACGCGTAGTTATTGATTTTATTCTTGTAAGTTATATATACGGCATTGTGTGCTGGTTGCTTTTTCACATTCTCAAATTAAGCCTTAGTAAATGGAAATTCCCGTACTCATCAAAATCTATATTTTTAATTAACACTGCAAGGAAATCTGTATTTGGGGACATTGGGGGTGTATTTGATTTAATGTTCGGAATGGGCTTTCTCAATGGTGCGAGTAGAGTATGAGATACATTTCAAAATTTACCTCCTCAGTGCTAGTGCTAATAACTTGCGGATACGGTTCTGCGGGAACATCCGGTAAACGTTTTATAAAAATTTCACTGCAATTTATTCATTCGACTAATTGCGACTATTATGCCAACTGAGAAGTATATCACATGTGTGAATGTATTCAAAGACCTAGCCAAAAATACCAAGAAGATGACATGCCTAATGTAGCTCTTTTGATATAACTAGGTAGTTAACTAATTCTATATCTGCTAGTTTTGGTGTAGGTTTCATTTTTTTTTTTTTTTGACAAGTCAGAGCTTTTAAACTGTAAACTACTAGGGTAGAATTAAATTTACACTCGGAAGTATCTATCTAATGACCTTATGCGAGAAGTGGACGTATGACGGTTTGCATTAGAGTCAATAGAATAATAATATAAGCATAACTAGAGGAAGATAGTACCTAGCTGATGTTAGATATCTCAGGGGACAATAGGAGTGCACAGAACTGATGATATGGTATTCCTAAAAGGTTCTTTAAGCTTTCACTAGTTAAGTAATACCCGGAAAGGATGAGGTCGGTCCTGAAGTAAGTGGGGGTTGTATATGTGGGTAGAAACTTCCAATGTTGTGTATCCTCCGACGAAAAGCATGAAGTTGTGTAATACTTATTATACATGTACTACCTCGCCTATTGATGATTCCTAATAAAATCTAGCATGTGATAAGCCTCCGGAAAAAGAAATGTACCCCATAAGTAATGACTATTCTCGTTTACAGGACTTGTTCTTTCAGTAATTTTGCTCACCTTCGCTACCAATACTATTTTAACTACCACGTCTATACTATCTTAACACAACACTGTGTGTAAGGGCTACTAAGCACGGTAACCATAGCTTTACCATGCCTCAAACACAATTCTTCGGGTCTCAGGTCGGAGGAGGGACTGTGATCAACTACAGCTATACTGATATGCCGTGGAAACTGGTGTTTTGGGATTTTTGGTATTTTCTAAAGTACGCCCCATACTTGCCCTGGGTTGTATGGCCTCTCTGGCCTTGTTATGATGGAAGATTTGACGAACTTTCATTCACATTCCCACATATATGGTGTGTTTTTGTGCACATCATCCTTGTTATACTCCAAGTGGCTTTCCTTCTGGCGCTGCCATCGGTGTTCATCCTTCCTGGATGGCTCTTCATATCCGGATTAATTACCTTCTTCGTCGTCAACCAGTTAATATGTCGAACCTTGAATGGATGCACAATACAGTACACATCTGAGCCAAGATACTCACCTAACTGGGAGAAATATGAGCATGAGCAGTGGATTTTCTTAAACGGTATTTCCGTGGGGTATGATGGCTAGCTTTAAGTCATATACAGCTGTTACTAATAAAAGAAAAAGGGAAGCATGGCTCAAGGGTAACCTTAATCGCCTAGCACTTACCTTCGGACGACCTGTTATAGGCATACATAATCGCACAAACGGAGTCATCTTCGATGTACTAGAAGCTATAGTTCAACGCTGCTTCGGATATGCAACCACTGATATTCGTCTAGCTTATAAGATTCTTAAGGGTAAGCTGTATAATCCGCAGTATACAACGGTGGTATTCATTTTACGTAAGTAGAGACTTTGTACTTCTTACTATTCTAAGATCAAAAGAAAGTCTCACACAAGTTCACCTTTTGTTTCTCATTAATAACCGTTTCTTCAATACTATTCAACTATAATTAGGAAACAATTGCTAACACTGGAGGGTCAGACTCACAAGGCGGCATCGAAGGGGGGCTTGTTTTAGACTGGCTTTTACAGGAGGTTCCACAGGATCTTCTCGCCAAGCTTGAAGTTTACACCTTCGGCAATGCGGCAAATCACTTCAACAATCCCCATCGGCATAAGAAAAGCCAGGAAGCACAAGTAAAGAATCCCCGTGTCTTAAACAGGATATTTGAGCAGTTTCCTCATCTCCCAGGAGAGACGGACAAGACAGCGGCCAAAAAGAATTCTGATAATGCACAGCTTCGTACACTAGTTCCCAGCGACCAGGGCTCAGGGGAAACCGAACCTCATGCTGCCGCCTTAGATCGAGCTATCGGACACATAGAGCACTACGCTCACACTACTGATTTCGTTGCTCTTTGGGGTGTTCTGCATTTCATAACCAATACTCCAGCCTCACCGGAGATTCCCCATTTTGTTGGTCGGCTCTTCGCTCACGAATCCCTCGGAGGCCATTTGCTAAATCAGCATTACCTTAACGACATGTTTCCATTGGCTAAGAACTCATCCGGCGAGTTCACGGGTTGTGCAGAAAGCAACGAGTTTATGGATAGCGTCATCAACCCACCCGGGCAGGGAGAAGGCGATAACCTTTTCCAAGCTATCCGCGAAGGCCTCGACCATAGCTTCGCGGCGCTAGACCGTATCGCCCTAGCAGAATCCGATGTTTCCGTGCAAGGGAAATTAGCCGAAGAAGTAAGTGCCTTAGACGGACCGGTACGAGTCAGGGATCTCAGTCGTCTATGGCACTATAGGAATGGTCAAACACCTGGTAGCTTACGAAAAGTCTGAAGGGGTTGGAAAATGGTTTTGGGGGAGCAAGGGAGATAGGGAAGACGTGCTATTGATATTGGTATTGTTTCTCATTTTAACTTGCCCCATTTGATTAACGGGAGGTATGTGCGGACTTGTGTTTTTTTCGACAGAATGACCTCTGTTATTTGATTCTAATATGCCCATCAAAAATTAAATTTTGAATTTTCTTCGAGCGTTGGTACGATTTTCTGGTAGCTTTAACCCATCTTCAACACTGACTAGCGAACTCCATACTTGTTTTATCCAAGAGGAAATCAACCCTTGTACGAAACACTGATCACATTTATTTATATCCGATGTGAAATTCAAGAAAAGTGCCATTAACTAGGTAGGTAGTTATGTAAGATAACCCGTGTAGAACCTTCCACATAGGAGAACACATACTCTGATTAGGTTAGGTACTGAATTATTTATACATTACACAAGTCTTATTTCTCTTCGAGAGAATAAGTTGATAAACGTATTCAAGTCGGCCTGACTAGTATGGTAAGAAGAAACAACACCAACTCTTAGAAATGTATCATTTCTCATATGATGCAATGCCAGCCCAGATACCTGCCATCCCCCTAAGACCACCGGCTGCGCGATGGTCCAGATACACGCGAGCCCATTACGAAAGTCATCTGAAGTATCAAATATGATTATTGGCTGATGCTGCAATCTCTCATTAGCGCCAACTTTGACCGACTGGCCAGTGTCGAATTCTCGAAATGCCTCCACGGTATATTGGTTGTGCAACAAGGCATGAGCGTCAACTAAACAAACCGGCCCATATAACGTTAATATGCCCTCAGCCACTTCTCCGGTGTCATCAACGCCAAGGAGAGTTATATTAACGGACGATAACGAGCTGATCTCGACCACTTCTTCGTGAAATGTATCTGGGATGATAAGATGGCCGTTTAGACTGGCCCAAGACCACGAAGGTGCACGATAACAGACCGCCCGGGACGCCGGGACGCCGACTCTAACATACCAACCTAATGTTTCTATTAAGCGATATTCCCATAAGCCAGCTAGGTACCTATAACTCCCCGGTTTGAGGCGTTGTAATGCTTTTCTGACATCCTTCGCCAACCCGGATACGGCCACGAGCTTGTCTGTCGATACGGTGAGCTTCGTATCTGAATACAAGCTTATAGTAGCACTCCAATCAGTAAGGATGCGTGTTTGTAAGTCTCTTAATATACACGGAGTAGTGGGAATGGCGATGAGCTGCTTCCAGAGTGGAAATACTATATCGACGTGCTTTTCGTGCTTGTCGGCGCCAATGAGGTTGCATGCGGAGCGGGATCCCTCGAAACCTCTCGGATGCGTCTCACACGCATGTGATTCTGCACACTCCCAAAATACCTGTTTACTCCCAAAATATATAGTACGAGGAGCCATAAGTCTTTCTTGTAAAACCCATGCTCGTTGGATAAGAGGTTCATACCGAAATGCCGCATGCCACGCCGTGTCTTCAAGCTCGGCCCTGAACATTTCCCCATTTTTATATATGTCGACGGCCGTAGGGGCAACTAACGACGGATCGCGTGAAAAGAAACAGCCACCTTCGTCATCATCGGCGCCGAGGGCGGATATGCAAAATACCGAATTTCGATAAACGTCTTGCATTGTCCCGGCTTCTCTTCGCCAATCATCGGGCGAGTCTTGATAAATACACAGGCGGTCAATCCACATGTATCGAACCCCTAAGCGATATGCGATATATATTGCATCCCTAATCGTTTTTGGCAAGTGATCAACCGCATTAGATTTCTCTAGCCAAGCATATGTAGACTTCAAGAGTCGAAACGTCTTATGTAACGGTTTGTCGCCCCATCGGTAACTTAAGGTGGCGTATGAAGACACATGAGAATCTTCATCTCCGCGTATTAATTGGAAGGTGATACTATCTTGTGAATATGGATCATGCGAACAACCTATCTTTAATAATCGAGTTGGTTTGTAATTCTCACTTTCTTGTTTAAGATTGCATAAACTGTGATGTTGTAGACAGGTTTCCATCAACTCGGAGATCATAGACCATGTTTGAGGAGAATCTGTTGAATACGGAATATCGTAGTTCAACTTATTATCGAGAGGTTGTAAAGCTGAAAGCTTGCATAAGCTTCATGATAGGTGGACGCAAAAGTCGGCATGGATGACAAAGGAACGTAGCTTACCCTTAACCATAGAAACAGTTTTGACGCCATGGCCCGAGTCTACTGTCATACATGGAATATCATATTCATAAGAAACCCAGAATATGGTAAAGAAGCCATATTCCTTCACTTTATTGACCTGACCCGCACTATCGTAGAAGGGAAAATCACTACACATGACGCACCCTTGCCGAGCGGAACGATTAAAAGAATCCTCGTCGCGATGGTGCCCATGTATATACCAGAAGACAGGAGATGAGTTCCGAGGTACTGTGAAGCTATAAGTTAAATTAAACCATCTATATGTAACAATATCCAGTATTGTACGCACTAAATTCATACTGACTGAGTTGCAACCCCTCTGTGTCTGCAATATGTTTTTCGGCCGAACCTAGCGGAGAGGGCTTGCGTGCATTTTCAAGTCCGTATTTGCAGACCTTGCAGAGCATGATGCCAAAGTTCCCGAAAATAGTGTAGCTCTTTTCAAGGGTATCTGGTGTTTTAGAACAGAAAGACACGATCTTATAAGTGCACTTATAATAGAATAAAGATACAAGTTTAAATAACTAGTTATCAGAGAAAAGAACAAAGTAGAAGAGAAGATAAATTATCATTCGTCCTAAATATTTGAGGAATTAAAAGGGTAGACCGCCCAGCTACTTTGAAACCTATCAAACATACCTATGCAGTCAGCATCTTACCTTCGCTAGAGACATTTCATTATGACTCCAGGCATACTATTATAGTGTTAAACTTGCAAATCTAGTAACGGGGTTTAAAGTAATAACGATTCTTCCTTCGAAGGTTTACCTTCTCTTTCTTAAACATGCATACATTGCATAAATACTTGAATCATATCACAATGAGAGAAGGAGTTAAAGCGTCGGAACATTGATATCATTTCAACTTCTTTATATTTTCCCCTTAACAATATTGCCAATATTCCAGCCTCCAAATTGGTAGACATAGGTAGTCCGTATCAAGAGTCTGTGCAGCAGTACTTCCTATTATCCGTCATAACTTGATGAACCTCCTATTCCCGCTTCGTGACTTCAGTCCCGCCTACGACGACAGCGCGCAATTGGGAGCGGTCCAGAAAGAGCTCCTGATCAGCACCAACCTTTGCTGCCTTCTCAGGCGTGTGCGAAAACGCCATGAAAGTCTGGAAGGCCGCAGCATCCTGAAATGTCAACTCGGCAACAACGTCGTAATCAAAGTCAGCTTGTGACCCGAGAAGTATTTGAGCTGGGGTCGAGGCATTCCTAGTTGTACCCTCCCCCTGGCCTTGAGTGCGTTGGATATAGTGCCGTCTATGCGATAGCGGGAAGTGCGGACCCGCTACCTCTTGTAGTATAGGCATATGAATGTTTTCAAGGTGCTCCTTGAACTCCTCCGGTGAGATGCCGGCTTTGCGTGTGAAGAAGAATAGGATGGAGAATGCCATGATAATGGTGTAGTATCACGTTCTTGTACTGGAATCTAATATGTGATGTTGATAACTTTGGAATTTATTTTGGGAATGTAAAGATGGAAGTCTCTTCAAGTTATATTTGAATGATCCAAGGAGAGTAAGACGTAGCCAAAAGACCAATAGGATATTCTTTTCTATAATTGCTTATTTGACCCGGTAAACTAAGTGACACAACGGACGGTGGGTAATCCTTCTTAGGATACTGACGTATGCCTGGTAGGCTTAGCATTATGTAGAGCCAGGTCTGAAAATATGTATCTTCTCTCATAAACTCGACTATTTAGCACTTCGATGAACTTGTCCTGATAACTAAATGTACAAGAGGAGATTACGAATGTTGCGGCAACTGTAACTGTTTCGGACTTCCCCAGGTCCCTATTTGCAACATATGTCCATTTATAGTTTGTTTTTCTTCAAGGCATTTATTATACATCATGGGGTAAGAGCGGTCGGTAATAACCACTCGTGAAGAGAATAGTTTCCGTACCCAATTTGTTATAATCTGATATCATTTCTAGGAAAGTTATCGTACTATACCAAGTACTTTGTTGAATTGTTCCATTAAATGCAAAATGGTCTTATGATATTAAGCGGTATTAGCGAGCTCGATTACTACATATATCATTAAATAACAATTAAGGAGTGTCCCTAAACCAAGTCGACTAGCCCAGCCCCTATTCTTTTCCAACCTGAATAATTCTTAAAACTAAACGCGCCCGCTTTAATGTAGAAAAACGAAAGAAACCGGGATCATATGGAAAAAAAAAATTCAAATATAAACCCAAACTTCTGAAACGGCCAATCCAATAGTTATCAGTAACTGAAGTATCATCGGACTGGCTTAGAACCAGCCAACGCTCAGGCCGTTAGGCGCGTTAGTACCATCAACCACGAAGTCCTGTTTAATGACATTGATATCGAACTGGCCGACAGCAACCGTCTCCCAGTGGAGGGTCTTGCCAGCGGGGCAGGGGAAACTCTCGACCGCCGGATTAGAAAAGCCGACCTTGTCGAAGTTATAGAAGCCGGTGGCATCATCAAAACGCACGCGCGCTAGCTGGGTGTCACGCAGGTTGCCCGACGGTAGGTTGGCCAGATCCGTAAAAGAGTTGCGGAAGAGGTCAAGAGCCTTCTCGCCAAGCACATTATCGCCGTTGCCGATACGGCCGGCGTGGATGACTAGAGTGCAGGTCTTACCCGCAGCGGACTCCGGGATTGGGATATCATATAGAGTGCTTGTCTCTATGTTACCGTTACGCACTGTGGCAGTTTGAACATCCTGGGTGTTTAGGTTACTGGTGATGTCGTGGTTCTTGATGATGCTAGGTACAGCAAAGCCAGCCCAGGTGTGATCTTCTCGTGCACTGACAGTGTTTATGACGGTTGGGGCGGCGAGAGAGAGGGTAGCTGAAATAAGACAAAGAGCGGCGGTGGTGTATTTCATCTTGAGGGCTTTAGAATAGATTCAGGGTAAACTGTTAGGTTTGCAGAGTTGATATTAAGAATTAAAAAGGTTCTAGTAGATATATATATGCTTGTGCTTGTGATTGATTCTGTGATGTTACTGTTCTTTCTTTTGGAAGACGAGATGCCTTTTTATATAAACACTTTACGAGAATTTCACTCTCAACATCTCGCGATATCTATGACCTAGGACACTATCATGGTGCTCTAGGTTGATTCTATTTTTAATCCAAAGTATGCCTAACTAACCGTGATATTATGAGGAACTTCCAGCTGCTGACGCTAATGGAGTACTATTTTCATCGCCTATTGGAGGTCTAACACCAACAGCTGAATTTAGTCTATAACTATTAGATTTCGTAAAGAACGTCCTGGGGTGCTAAGAAATAGGAAAAGATTAGTGCCGCCTAATATGAACTTGAAGAAAGCCGGATAGCAAAGCATCCGGTACCGGGTGACTGTCAAAGCCTCGTTATTGAAGGATGACATACACCTATCTTGACCAGTAATAGCGAGTTTAGAAGTGGTTGTAATAGCCTACGGCTTAATATATTAGCATTAAGGCTGGAGTTGTTGTCAGCCATGTGTGCTCTCAAGCTTTCTCTCAGCCTCAGCTCCGCTAGTATGGTAAGCCTCCAGGACCATGCTAAGTATGGCTAGCACCCCTCGAAGGATCAAAAGGTCTGTCATATGCTCTGCTGATATTTTTTTGCATAGCCTTTTTATCCGTAATGGCTACTTAAGACTTATGACTGTTAGCAGCGGGGCTGAAAATCCAACTCTCTTTCCATGTAATTAGTTTCGTGTTGGTTATGTTGGAACTGTCAGCTAACATCACGAGGCAGAAGGGTTGTCGAAGAATATACCTTCAAGTTGCTTAGTTCTGTCCAGCTGACACTATCAAGTAAAAAGATTTGGAGTTTTACGTAAACGGTGTGAAGAGTGTGTCGTATTCCAGTATTGACCAATGAAGTCCTGTCTGACATACATCGTAAATTTCACTCTGAGCAGATGGTCGTAAGACTGATGTAAAAGGCTCAATAAGCCTGAATTATCATTCTTCCGGCTGCTTGGCATCTATGTCTAACCGATGAGATTCATTGCATTATTGTTGTTCTTAATTTTATGACACTTAGAAGGCCATAAGTGTTGAAAAAGTCTTATGTAATATTTCGGGTCTTCATGTATCGGGGATAAATATGTGTCTTGTACGTATCGAGGAGCTATTGCATTTATTAATGGTATTTGTATGAGCGTATAGATCAATGCTACTATGACTCGAGAGTATGCCCCTTAGGATGGCGCGGTCGACTCTTCCACCCGCTTGCTTCTTCTCCTAATTTCTTAAGTGCCAAGTCGTAAGCAGCTATCTTTCTTTCGAACGCATCCTCTTTCTCCTCAGTCACCCTGATGCGCTCTACTTTCTTGCTCCTTTGGATAGCGGTCTCACTAGCTACTTCGTTCCAAAACCACCTTGCCTCCGGATTAGTAAATAGTGTCCACGCCTTGCCGGTCTTCCCAGCTCTGGCCGTACGGCCTACGCGATGAATGTATGAAGCTATGCTAGACGGCATATCATAGTTGACAACATGATCCAGAGTAGGAAGATCTATGCCACGAGCAACCAGGTCGGACGCAACGAGAATGCGTAACTTTCCAGATAAAAACGACCGAATAGTGCGTCTCCGAGCTACGTATTGCGTTGTTGAGGTAAGTGTGCCGACAAGAGCGCCCAATTTTGGCGAAAGCAGTGAAAGGAGACGTGAGAGACGTAGAGCTGTTTCGTTTGATTTGGTAAATATTAAGACACTAGGTGTGTTCGTGGTAAGGGGGGTGATATTGGAAGTCTTAAGTGATCTCTCTAGACCTGAATCAGAGCCCGAATCAGAATCAGAGTCCGAGTCGGATCCAGATGAAGAGGTGTCACTATCTGAAGTATCATCTCTCGACCTGTCATAGCTGATCTGACCCAGTATGTAATTGCTCTGAAGTAGATCTAACAGGAAGAGCGGCTTGAGGTTAGGGTCGCTAACTTTGAGTGCAGCTTCTCCGAGCGTTTCGGGAAGCGCAAGGTCAGCTTGACTTATAGTAGCATCTGGCTCTTCAGTATTACCTGAGCCCTCTAGTATGATTAACTTGGGCCAGCGAAGCTTTAGCCCTTCTAGACGATCAAGATCCCTTGTCATCGTAGCGCTGAGAATGACCTTCCGAACACCTGACAGGTTGGATTGCTTGTGGTTTCGGGAGCCATTACTCGACTGCAGTCGCGGAATAACTATATCCAGCCACTGTTGGAAGTTTTGGCCGAGCAGTTTGTCGGCTTCATCAACGACGAGCCAACGGACAAAGTCTAACGAAAAACCAGGTGTGTATTTAATATGTTCAACAAGCCTCCCAGGCGTGCAGATAAGAATATCAACCTTGGATTTGTATGCGATTACGTGGTCCGGTAATGTTTGGATCCTGTCTTCTTTCTTTTGAATCGCTGCTCTCTCTTCATCTTCGGTATTGTAACCCTTGCCGCTCTCATCATCAGAACCATATTCGCTCTCAGCAGCAAGTCTCCTATTCCGTTTAGCGAATGCTTCCGGGTTATATTCCTCTTCCCTTTCGACAAGGGCGGCTTGTTCTTGGTCAACGGACTGGCTACCCATGGAGATTCCAACACGTACTCTCCTCTTAGTACCATTGAGAGCAAATGCGCCTGCGCATTCCTCGCATACTTGTTGAACTTGCTTCACAAGTTCCCGAGTCGGAAGAACAACCACAGCACGGAGCTTTGTCAGATGTCGATTGCCTTGGCTCAAGTCTCGTACTAGGGGTAGGACATATGCTAGAGTCTTTCCAGAACCGGTCGCGGCGGAAACCAAAACATCACCATGCATATTCTTGTCGTGATGAGGAAGAAGCAACGGTATCGCAGCGGTTTGTATAGCAAACGCTTGCTTATATCCATTCGCAGCCAACCTCTCTGATACTTCGGAAGTGATCCCTAGGTCCGGTGAGAGCCCAAACTCTGTAAAGTGTGCCGTAGCCTGCGGAGATACACGAATTGGTTTCGCTAACCAGGACGGTAATGTCTCGTAAGCCGGTTTCGTAGTTTCAGAAACGACCGGCTTGGGCTGAGGTAGCGGTTGAAGACCACGGATTTCGGGTGTATCTACATCCACGTCCATAGAATTATCGGCGGCGGCCTTCGTTTCGTTTCCATCGCTGGCGTCTGGCGCATCTTGCATCAGTGTATCTTCATGCTTGTCTGCTACAGATTGGAGCTCGGGAGCTCGTATTGACTTTGCCGCTCTTTCTAGAACTGCTTTGTGCCGTATTGGGGTTTCATCCTCGGACTCAGCTTGAGCCTCTGAATTTCCCTTCTTTTTCGATTTCTTTTTAATTTTCTTCTCTTTCCGCCCTTGATCAGGAAGTTCGGGAAGCTTCTCTAGAGTTGGTTGCTGAGGTGCTACCGGTTCTAATGCGCCCAGCTCTGGAGCTATCTCAATTTCATCTGGCTTAACTTGAGAGGCCGGCTCTATCACGAGCTCATCATCAGCGGCCTCCTCTAGGTCTTCTGCACTGGTGTGTTGCTCCTTGGATTGTTTTGATTTTCTGTTCTTCTTTTTTGACTCCTTAGTAACATGACTCTCGTCCATCAGCCTAGGTTTCTTATTCGGTGGCTCATTTCCATTGATATCATCTTGAAAGTGAACATGCTGAGAGGGTTGATGATAATCAGATTGATTATTGACGGGTTTTGAAGGTGGAATGTATCTTGCATAAGCTGTCGGCTGCGACTTCACAGAGTTCGATACTGTTTCAATAGTCTGCAATGGCTCCGGGCTCTTCTGAACAGTCCCTTTTGGTGGTGGCACATATCGCGCATACATTTTTGTAAGCCGGCGAAATGACGTTTTTAAATTGTGAGAGAATGAATTTTGAAATAGGTTTCTAAAGTGAGACTCCGTATGATAGAAGCTACAATAATTCTGCCATCGCATAAAAAGTTGGCCGCCTTCCTAATTTAGTTATCTTTGGGCTTTTCAGGTGGTTTTTTTTTATTTTTTAGATAAGACTACTCCGTATCGATAACTGTCTTATATGGGGCTTGTGGATCAATAGTATGCTAAAACGTGCTAAGGCTAGTACTTCAACCCCGGATTTCCAATTAGCCAATCCTAACCATCTCAACATTTCTCGATAGATATATCTAACTAATGACTTGGTTACAAGAGTACGTTAATTCTTACTACTTTCTCGTCGCGGAAGTTCTTGATAATTCCCGAATATGACACGAAATTATTTCCAACGATCCGCTCATCACCCGCCGCGATGCCGCACCGAACGTATAATATCGCCATGGTTAGCGATTTCTTCTTCCCCCAGCCGGGAGGCGTCGAGAGTCACATCTATCAGCTTGCCTCCAAGTTAATCGACCGAGGTCATAAAGTCATCGTGATAACTCATGCTTATGACGATCGGAAAGGAGTTCGCTATCTCACAAACGGCATCAAGGTCTTCCACGTCCCCTTCGCCGTTATTTACCGATCTGCCACCTTTCCTACCGTATTCTCCTTCTTTCCCTTATTTCGGAACATCATCCTTCGCGAAAAGATCCAGATTGTTCACGGTCATGCCAGCTTGAGCACCCTCTGCCAGGAGGCAATGCTACATGCCAGGACCATGGGCCTACGAACCGTCTTTACCGATCATTCGTTGTTTGGCTTCGCTGATGCGGCAAGCATCTTGACTAATAAACTGCTCAAGTTCACACTCAGCGATGTCGACCACGTAATATGCGTCAGTAATACATGGTGCGTTTTCTAACCTTTTCTCAGTCCTTACTTCGATACTTTCGCTCACATCTCTCAAAGCAAGGAAAACACAGTTCTTAGAGCAGCCCTAGATCCTCTCATGGTCTCTGTTATTCCTAATGCTCTCGTCTCCGAAAATTTCAAGCCTCTACCCCGTCCAGACCTAAGTAGCCTACCATTTGTCCAACATCCTTTACCAGCGCACCCTCTCGGACCCAACGACACCCTCACCATCGTTGTTATTAGTCGTCTATTTTACAACAAGGGAACAGATCTCCTCATAGCTGCCATCCCTCGAATTCTAGAGAACCACCCAAATACTCGTTTCATCATCGCCGGCTCGGGGCCAAAGGCTATCGAACTAGAGCAGATGATCGAACAGAACGTGCTACAGGACAAGATCGAGATGCTAGGGCCCGTGCGACACGAAAATGTACGAGACGTGATGGTGAGGGGTCACGTCTACCTACACCCCAGTCTCACAGAAGCCTTTGGGACAGTCATCGTCGAAGCCGCCAGCTGCGGTTTATACGTCGTATGCACAGCCGTCGGAGGTATTCCCGAGGTGCTTCCGTCACATATGACGGTATTCGCGAAGCCCGAGGAGGATGACCTAGTAACCGCAACAGGGAGGGCTATTGCGGCTCTCCGTGCGAATAAAGTCCGCACGGAGAAGTTCCACGACCAGGTCAAGGCCATGTACTCATGGACCAACGTAGCGAAGCGCACCGAACGCGTCTATCAAGGCATATCGGGGGATGTCAGCGAGGCCGAATTTTACGGCTTCGATGTTAATCATGACCCACATTGGCATGCCACACGCGGGCGCAACTTTTCTCTCATTGACCGGCTCAAGCGCTACTATGGTTGCGGTGTCTGGGCTGGCAAGTTGTTCTGCCTGTGCGTCATCATCGACTACCTGATATTTGTATTTTGCGAATGGTTCTGGCCTAGGGACCGGATCGATTTCGCGCGGGATTGGCCGCGAAAGAAATTTGAAGGCGACGACGATGATTAGGCTTCTGACGTGTAAAAGCCGTCTAGAGACGCATACATCTATGTAATCGAATGTAGGGTTAACTACGTAACTATAGGTCAGGCGAATATTTCAGCAGCGAATAGAGATACCCATTGCTTAAATGTTGATCTGGTTTATGCCACCGTTGCGTGTCGACCCTACCTAGGTAGGTACCTCACAATTACGGATAGAGCAATACCATTGAATAACATAAGTCTTCTATACCCAGTTCAGCTATCATTCAACGGCCTAGAGGAATTATTATATAATCTCGTCGTAGGACTGCTGGTACGACGGAGGGATTGTGTAAAGTGTTTTCATTATATCGGTGCCTTCAAATGCAACTCCGCGAAACCCAAGACCAATAATATTTACGTAGAGCCGCCCTTTTGATAAATACGACACATCATTTAATCATTTGGCAAGCGAAACAAGGAAGCGAGTCTCCCCGTGAATTTCATTAATACCCAAGACCAGATCATACCACTTCTGAGCTCCGGGCCATCCCCTATCATCAGCTTTGCTTTACTTATCCCCTTTCTACAACGACCTAGAAGCAACTCGTAGGGGCGAATTTTACATGTCCCTGGTAAGACCTAACATCAGTCGGTGGACGTTAGTGAGCACCTAAACAATACGTCAGGCAACTAAAGACAGATATGAAAGCAATCCTTAATATGTGGATGCCACTGCTGTCCACTAATTCGCTTACTCCTAAATAACGACGTAATCAATGATGTTATTTAGATTCAATACATCCTACAGCCTAGGGTAACACAACTGCTATGTTGTGTTGTGGTAAGAAGCCATTGGTCACGTTGAGCGAAGCATCGAGTCATATAAGCAGACTCCGGCTTCTGTGATTGACTCGACTCAGGGTATCTGTACAGGAAACAATTTCTACCCTACTGCTTCCTACGTTGGGGTAATCGAAGCTACCACGTATGTTCAGAGATTTCGTATGCGTGCCGGATCATGATACGTGGCGGACAGTCTTACTGTTGGGGTGATACACACCTAAATGCCACCTAGCTTAATCGAGGTCTACGACTCAAAATAGCCAACGATGTGTTCTGGGATATGACTAAACAATATAAATGGAAGTATATCGATTTGTAGGAGCTCGGAAATAGGGGGGTTGATTTCCACGGAGTAGGGAGTAATGATACTTTCGAATTCCTAACTTATTCTCTTCTTCTTTTCGAAATTTGTAACCTATTACTTTGTATTTCTTCGGCGACTCATTGTCTCGAAGACATTATTTGTTCACGACAGAGTTTCCCAAGACTCTTCAACTCACAGTGTAAAACAAGCCGAAAATTCCGATCCTAATATAGGTTTTGATAAGACCACCATGGCAGGTAGGTGCCAGAAAGTTCATATCAATAACTCTGTTATTAACACACATACGATAGAAACGATCCCTATGATTGCTTGGTGGTTCCTCGACAAGAAAAAAGCATTCGAAACAGAACAGAAATATAAGGAGACGAATAAGAAAATCACCGAAGTTCTCCTTGCTCAAGAACAGGAACGTTCGGCTCGGCAGGAAGCCGAAAGAAAGGAAGAGCAAGAACGCTTAGCACGAAAAGAAGCAGAGCGCCGCGAAAAACAAGAGCGTATAGCTCGGGAACAAGCCGAGCTTAGAGAAGATCAGGAGCGCTTAGCTCGAGAACATTCAGAACACAGAGAAGCGCAAGAACGTCTGGCCCGAGAGGAGGCAGAGTCCAGGGAAGAACAACAACGCGTAGCTCGGAATGAAGCAGAGGCACGGGAGAGAGAAGAACGTATAGCCCGAGAACAAGCAGAGAAAAGAGAGGGAGAAGAACGCTTAGCTCGACGAGAGGCAGAACAGAGAGAACGGCAAGAACGTTTGGCTAGAGAGCAAGCAGAATACAGAGAAGAACATGAACGTCTAGCTCGGCAAGAAGCTGAGCTTAGAGAGGAACAAGGGCGCTTAGCCCTAGAACGAGCAGAGCTTAACGAACGTTTAGCTCGAGAGGCCGAGAGGAAAGAAAGATATGAGCGTGAACTGCGCGAACTGTAAGACCTTCATATGAATCCTTTCCGGTTCACGAGGTATTTTATCTGCTAACGATAGAAATAATAGTGGTGTTCTACCAGACCGCAAAATCACCGATGCCGATATCAAGTATGCCCGCACCATAGCAGGGTACGAAGATGGATGCATTAATATCGCCTTTATCGGCAACCGAGGGACGGGCAAATCTTCTCTCATCAACTCACTGCGCGGTTTAAGTCACGGCGATCGAGACGCGGCCGAAGTAGGTGATATCGAAACAACATTAAGACGAAAAAAGTATAAAGACAGCAAAAGCATTGTCTGGTATGATATCCCGGGATCCGGAACTCGAAGCGTTTCAGCATGGCAGTATTATTATGACAACGATCTCTATATTTACGATAAGATCGTGCTCGTCCACGGTAAAATTCTGACCGAAGTAAGCTCACAGCGGCCCTTATTAAACCAACCTTACTAACTTGACTATTTAGTCAGACTTCAGAATCCTGAAGCTATGCCAATACAGAAAGCAAGAGTGGGTTTCTGTGCGTTCCAAGGCCGATTTACACATATGGAACTATAAACGACGAAAGGGAATGTGTCCCACGGAGGCTCGTCAGTTTTATATCGACGCTGTTCGGTCAGACACAGCTACGTATAACGCACGAAACGAGAATTCGGTTGAAGATTTAAAGCTGTCTGTGAAAGACTACATAGTATCCGACATGGGTGTCCTCCAGCTCGTCACTAGATCCGAGCCATCCGAAGACCCCATCGAACAAGTAGTCGACGAATCCGCCTTCCTAGAGGAATTGGGATTATCGACTGGACAAATGAAGAGTGAATAGGAGGCACTTGTGTTGTTGGAATTTCCCCTATGTGTTCAACCCCTTTCCTTCTTTTCTTGGGGCTATATTACGGAATTGAGAATGGCGTCATTAATGGGCCAAGTTAATCAAGACTACATAGCGGAGTGCGACTGTAGGTTAAGTATGTGGGAGAATACGAATACGTATTTGGGAGCATGGTTCTAAAATATTTCTGGAAGAGGCTCATGAGTGTACGAGGAGCTTTGATGTAATTAAAGAGGAAGATGTATAGCTTAAAGCTTACGATTAAATATTATTCGTAAATCAGAGGAGGTTTATTGTATAATGATAAGTATAAAATATTTAATTTTTATATAGGAGTAGCATATTAGTTTAGTATCTTGGGTGGGTATCTGCTCATAATTACTGTTGATATCGTCCAACCGACATGTAGTATTAGCTACTCAGATTGCAGAAATGAAAAGTAATATACCCGAGACCGTGGTAAGCCAAGTTGAGATAATATGAGACGAAGCAGCATTAGGAGTCTCCGTGGACCCTCCCACACTCGTTGTCGTAGACCCCGGCGCCGAGCCAGATCCAGTAGTAGTGCTAGGCGCATCAGTCGGGGCTGCCGTCGCACTGGCCGATGTTGAAGTCGAGACATATCCGTCAATCTTTGCACCGTCTTCGTCGACATCACCCCTAAATTCGCCGGTCTCATTGCGCATCTTGAAATCAACATTGGCGCGGGGGAAGTTTAGGTCCACCTTGCTAGTACTGTTAGACCAGACGCGTGCCAGCTGCCAGAATATAGGAAAATCGTCCTCCTCGATGAAGCGAATCAGCTCGGGGTTTTGCTTCCAGACGTGCATAGTTGCGTTCCGCACCTCCGAGCTGGGTGTGTCATCAGGTCGGTATATGCTTCTCGATTCCCGTAGCTCATCACTCAGCGTGCCATTCTCCGTCACTATCAGATTCGTTTTAATCCAGGGGAAGGTGTAAATGGTGTCGTCAATCGTGTCGATCCACGGCACGTATGATACTTCCAAGAAAGCGATATACCGATCATCGCGCCCAGTGGTATCCGGGTCCGCGAGTACAACTGTCGGTCGCTCAAACAAGATTTCCTTTGCGGATAAAACAGTTTTTGGTGGCTCAGACGGGCTTAGTTTAAGCCCAGATTGATAGTCTGCGGTGAAGTCGAAGTCGTGGCCGGTTATGGGTGGCCAAGAGGCGTGTACCTGACTAAAGGCCAAGACCGCTGTTAGAAAGGTTCGAGCCCCGAAGCC
The DNA here is from genome assembly GCF_008694065.1 of Daldinia childiae. Taxonomy (NCBI): domain Eukaryota; kingdom Fungi; phylum Ascomycota; class Sordariomycetes; order Xylariales; family Hypoxylaceae; genus Daldinia; species Daldinia childiae. Next base: position 1,054,569 of record NW_022984654.1, on the reverse strand, counting down.
ATTCATCTCAGGCAACCTATACTACAAACGTAGGCAGGAGTTGATTAATGTGTTTACTATGAGATAATAATCAGCAGCTTGCTAGTCGGGTCTTAAGCGGCGCGGCCCATCTATATATGAATTGAGCGACAATTGAGTCACTACGCCGGGGTTACATTCCGATTTTAGTTGCCATTTTAGTAAATGAGCAACAACAGGTATAATCCATAGCCTTAGAATGTCGTCTGCGGCGCAGCTATAATTACAAGGTATGGGATCGGGCTTTACGATGTATCTGGTAAAGTCTTTGCCAAGAGCTTGAGTCGAGACCTTTTCGGCGCAATACCTCCCAACTGGCTAGCGCAAAATGCGTTTGAGGATTAAGGATTAAATTGGAAAGCATTGTTTAAAGTTATTTCGATATTGACCTAGATTTGTTCCATTGCTATTACTGGTTTATATTTACTGCGTTATAAACAGCTTAAAAACTTATGGCTTATATTTTTTAAATTTTAAAGGAATATAAAATATAATGATATTTATATATATTATTATATATATAGTTAAAGTTTATAAAAATTTAGTATTTATATATGGTTTTATTAATATAATAAAATTTAAACCAAATATTATAATTTTTTTATTATTATATATTTTTATTTATAAAATAAGTATATTTTATACGTTTTTTTAAACACATTATAAAGCTATTTTTTATTTTTTAAACTTAATAATTTTATAAATTTATAATGTTTTTTTTGTTTAAAAATTTGGTAAATTTATTGGTTAAATTTTTTTTTATTAATATATTATATTACGATATAACCAATTTTTACTTTTTATTTTATATAATAATAATCTTTTTATATATATTATTTTTAACAATTTACTATTAATTTTTTCAACCAATTAATTATTATTATATTATTATCCGTTAGAAACATTTTTTACGTTTAAACTTTTAGAAATTATTATGGAAAATTAATAAATAATTAATAAATAATTGATAAATAATTGATAAATAATTAATAAATAATTAATAAATAAATGATAAAAAATTGATAAATTAATAAAGAAAATAATTAATTAAAATTCATTAAAATATTTAATTTAAATATTTTTAACAAATTTTACCATACAAGTTTACAAACATGTAAAAACGCTTGCGTAAGCTTGCAAATACATGCGTTTTCTTAAATTTTATAATAATATAACCGATTTTTTAAATATATATTTTAATTTTTTTAAAAAATTATAAATCCATGTCGTATTAATAATAATGATAATAAATATAATATATTTAAATTTTTTTAAACTTTTAATTATAATTATTTATAATTTAAATAATTATAATATTAATATTTTAATTATAAAAAATGTAAAAACGTTAATCATGTAATTTAAATAAAATAAACCCATTTATTTTATATATATTTTCACATATTTTAATTTACAATTAAAATACATATTAAACATTATTAATAACAATTTTTATTTATTATATATATAATATTTTTTTATATTATATACAATATTTTTATTTATTTAATATTAATTAATAATTAATAATAAATTAATTATAAATTAATTAAATATTTAAAAAAAAGGAAATAACTTACGCGTTAAATTTTAATAAAAAAAAGTAAATAATTTTAAAATTTTATATTTTTATATATAGTTTTAAATTTAAAATTTCATAATTTTATATATAATTTTAAAAAACCTTATATTAATTTAAGATTTTTAAATAAAAAAAATAATTTACGCGTTAAATTTTAAATCTTAAATTTAGATTTATTACGTATAAATAAATAATATTAAAATTTTATTTTATTAAATAAATAGTTTTAAAAAAATTTATATTAATTAATTTACACGTTTATTACGTATTTTTATTTATAATATATAAAATATTAAAAAAAAACAATAATATTATAAATTACGTTATAATTTTATTTTATTAATAAATTTATATTTTATTTAAAAAAATTTTTAACTTCATTTAAAAAGTTTTAACTATTAATATTATTTAAAAACTTAATACTTAAAAAAACAACAACATTTAAAAACCATAAAAATATATAATAACACCGTTTTTTCTTTTAAAAAAAATTCATAAAAATAAAGTTAAATAAATTTTTCTTTTATAATATATATTTTAATAATAATATCTTTTTTATTACTTTTTTTACTTATTTTTATTATTATAATAATTAATATTATTATTAATTTTACTTTACTCATTTTTTTTAAATTAACATACATTTAATATAATTAAATAAACGTAAAACCTTTAATAAAAATATATTAATAATAAAAAATTTAACATTAAACTTACAACTAATAACGTAATAAAAATTTTAATAATTTAAATTAAAATATATATAGTTAAAAATATATAAAGTTATAATAAAAATATAATTAATAAAATTTTATAATATATTTTTAAAATTAATTTTAATAAAATCAAATATTTATTTTGTTTAACTATTAGTTTTTTAGCTTTTTATATAAAAAGCATTTAAATTTGGTAAAAAATTTACCCCGATTTAAAATGGCCAAAAATAAAAAATATTTAAACTTAAATTTAAATATTTTTTATTTAAAACCTATTTAAATCAAATCTTATAAATTTACTAAATAATTACATTAATTTAATAAACTTATTTATTATTTTAAAATCATTTCGTTCTTATTATATTATTATGTATATATAAGTTAAAATAATTTAAAATTAATTTTAATAAAATGGCTAAAATTTATACAAATTGCCATTAATATTTTAAAATAATAGAAAGCTTTTAAATAATATATATTTATTTTTATATCAAAAATAAAAAATATTTAAATAATACATATTTGTTTTTATATAAAAAGTAAAAAATATTTAAATAATATATATTTATTTTTTATATTAAAAATAAAAAATATTTATATAATTTACTAATATATATACAAATTAATATTATTTTATATATAAATAAAAAATAATTTAATATTAATTAAAATATATATAAATTAATTTAATAATAATAAAAAATAAAAAATATTTATTATAAAGTTAAAATATATATAAATTAATATAAAAAAAAGGTTAAAATTTAAAAATATTTTAATAATATAAATTTATTTATTATATTAAAAGTAAAAAATATTTATATAATTTATTAATATATATATAAATTTAATATTATTTTATAAATAAATAAAAAGTAATTTTATAAAAATCGATTAATAATAAATAATAATTAAATAATAATAAAATATATTTAAAACAATATTAAAAAGGTTTTAAATAAAAAATATTTAAATATTAATAAAAAATATTTAAATTGTATATATAAATTAAATTTATAAAAAATAGAAATGTTGCACGAGGTGTTAGGGCATAACTGTAAAGGCGGCGTAGCTGCCACAATAGTTATACGCTTTTAGTTACAACTATTACATAATTTTATAATTATATAAATAACTTACGCGAAACGTAAGATATTATTAAAAAAAATAAATTAATATATAATATAAATTATTATATATTTATATAATACTTATAATTTTAATAGTTATAAATTTGATTTATATTTAAATTTATAATAAAGATATATAATAATAAATATAAATATTTAAATTTTTTTTTTTTTATATAATTACCGTAAAAATTATTATATATTTATAATAATGGATATTTATGGTAAAAATTTTTTTAAAATTATTTTATTAATTTTGACTATTTAATTTAATATTTAATATAATTATTTATATTAAATATTAAGTATAAAATAAAATATTTTATAGTTTAATATTTAAAATTAAATTAATTTTAAAAAGTATAATATAAGCGTATATTTTATAATTAGGATAAAAGTTCCTATATTAAAAAATATAAAATAAAAAGAAATTTTTAAACGTAAAATTAAATTTAAGGTTTATTAAAGATTTAATAAAAATATTAAAGTTATAAATAAATAAATAATTATATTTATAAATAATAAATTTGATAAATTATTTAATAAAGTTTAAAAAAATTATATATTAATTTAATTAAAAAAATTTATTACCGTTTTAACTATAAATTAAATATTTAAATATATTTAAAAAATTATTAAAAATAAAATCTTTTTATTTATTACTTTAAAGTGTATTAGTAATAATTTTATTTCGATAATTAATATTTTATATAAAATTAAATTATATTTTTAACTAATTAATTTATTAATTATTATTAAATTAAAAGAAAATTATTAAAAATATTTATAATAGGTATATATAAATAAAATAAAACCATTAAAATAGTTTTTTAAATGGCAAATATTATATAAAAATGGATATATTTATAAGATTTTTAAAATCAAAAAAAACATAATTACTTTTAATTTTTTAAAAATAATTAAAGTTTATTAAATTATTAATTAGATTATACGTTAAATTAAAGAATTTATAACTATAAAATAAATAGGAAAAATTTTTAAACTGTTAAAAAAAAATTTTTTATAATTTTTAACTGTATTAAAAAATAACTTTTTATTTTAAAGGCCATCTATAAAATTAGGGATATATTTAATTAATATATTAATAAATAATAAAAAAGTTAATCTTTTAATTAATATTAAAAAAAATTATAATTATTTATATTTAAATAATAATATAAATATTTATTTATAATAACTTAATTAATATAAAATTTTTTAATATATTATCATTAATAAATCCAATTATTAAATAAAGTATTTTTTTAATTAAAATTAATATAAAATAATTAAAAAACGTTATTAATTTATTAAATAAAAATTGATTTAAATTATTATTATATTATAAAATTAATAAATTAATTTAAAATTTAAATAAAAATTAAAAGATTATTAATTAAATAAATAAGGTAATTATTTTGGCAATTTTATAATTATAATAATAGTTAATAATATAATTATACAATATTAGTCCATTTATGGGATTTATATAACTATAATACGCCTTAAATATTACCTTTTAATAACTAATATAATTTTAAATATATATAAAGATATTTATTTAATTAATAATAAGGTTTTATTAAAATTTAATATATAAATAAAAACCAAAAATAAAGAAATAATAAAAACTAGTTTATTAACTTTTTTTATTATTAGATAAGGTATTAAGGTATTAAAAAGGATTTTTAATAAGTTTAAAAGGCTTAATATAAAAAATTTAACGCTAATAAATATTATTATTATAAAAAATTTTTACGTTAATATTATTTTAAAAGTTATTTTATAAGAAAAAGTTGGAATATAATATTATAAGGAAAATTATATCTTAAAATATAAGAAATGTATAAGTAATACGGTTATAAAATAATTAATTAAATAATTAAACCTTTTATTTTTTAAATATAAACTATTTTAAATTTATTTACTACTCTTTTATATCCCTGCAATATCCAAACTATATAATAATATAACTAATATAATAATTTATCTTATATTAATTATTTTAAAGAAATTATTTAAGTTTCTATTAAAAAAAAAAAATATAAAAGATTTATAATATTTTAAATTAAGTTATTTAAAATTAGATATTTTAAAAGCTTTAATATATAATATTAAAGGAGTAAAAATTAAAGGTAAATTTAAGATTAAATATAAAATTTATGTAAAAATTTAAATTAAATATATAATTTTAAAAAAAAGGTTTAAACATTATTTTTTATAATTATTTTAAAAAATATTTTAAAATTTATTTAATTTTTTTAAAAGATATAATAAAATATTATAATTATTAATTATAGTAAATAAATATTTAGGATTTATTATAATTTATATTTTTCTTAATAAATTATAGGAAAGTATAATATTAAAAATTAATTAAATTAATAATTAAGTTAATAAATAATTTAAGTTAAAAATATATAAATTAAAGTATAATAATAATATTTTAATATTTAATATATAAGGTATAATTTAATATAATTAATAAATATACAAAAAAAGATTAAATCTAAAACTATTATTATTAATTATTAAAAAATTTATTAATATAATTAAAAGATTAAAATAAAAATTTTAAATTAGGTTTATTAAGATATAATTAAGTATTAATTTATTAAAAAAATTATAATTAAAATATATTAAAGTAATAATTTATTTAATAAATTAAAATTTTAATTAAAAAAATAATTTTAAATTTTTATTTAAAATATTAAAAAGTTAGTTTTATTAATATTTTAGATAATATAATTTAAAAATAATAAGGTTATTTATTAATGATTTAAAATTATATTAAAACTATATATATATATATAAATATAAGATATATTTCTTAGATAAAAATATAATTAATACGAAAGATAAATAAAAAAAAAAGGTTTAATTAAAAATATATATAAGGTATTTAATTGGTTATAAAGTTATTAATATATATTATATATAAATCTTTTATTAAAAAAAAATTATTTTAATAAAAAATATTTATTTTAATAAAAAATTATTTTATAATAAAGAATAAAAATTATAATTAATATATATATTAAGAAATAAATTAATATATATTAAAAAAATAGAAAAAAAATTAAATATTATTTTATAAATTATATTAAATTATTTAAATTAATAAAATAATAAATTTATTATTTATAATTTTATATTTAATATAATTTAAAATAAGGGGAATAAATTAATATTTAAATTAAATTTAATGGGAGGTTAATTAAAAAAAGAAATTAAGAATAATAATTTATATTATATTTAAATAAAGATAAAGGCTTTATTAAAGTTGTTAAATTTAAATATAATAAATTGGTAATATAAAATTGTAATCTTTAAAAAAATATTTAAGTTAAAGTAATAATTTATAAATATAAAAAATATATTATAAGGTATTAATTTTAAATTTTTTATAAAAAAGATAAGTAAATAATTAAGATTTATTATAAACCAATTATTTAAGAAAGTAATCTTAGATTTATTTTTTTTTAAAATAGGGAAGATTTTAGCAAAAACAATTTATTAAAAATATAATAAAATAGTATAGTTAAAAATTTTAAGATATAATTAACGGATTAAAGGTAAAAATTTATTAAAAAATAATAATATTAAAGATATAAATTTATTATTTATAATTTTAATTATTATAAGGTATAAATAAAATAAAATAATTATATTTATAATAATTATATTTAATAATTTTTTGGAAATTTTTTTATTTAATTAATAAAAAGTTATTTATAAAAAAGATTGTAAATATAAAATAATGTATGTTATAATAGTAGTTATATTATAATAGAAAAATATACTTAAACTATAAATAATAATAACCTAAGAATTAATTTATAAATTAAAATTAATTAAGTTTAAATTTAAAAAGTAAAAAAATTTAAAAAATTATTTTTTAAATAAATAATTTAAAAAAAATATAAATAATAAAATATAAATTATAATTGAAAAAAATATTTAAAAAATTATTAATATTAATTAAATAAAATTAACCTTATTTTTAATTAAATAAATATTTAGTTATAAATTTAATATTAATAATTATTTAATTATATATAAAATTAAAATAATTATAAGAAAAGATTTATAAGAAATTAATTTTTTTAATATTATATATATTATTATTTTTATAATTAAATTATTTAAAATTATAATAATTATTATAATATAATTTAATTTAAAGATTATATAATATAATATAAAAAATACCTTTATTTATACATTAAAGAAAAATAATTAACTAATATATATATAATTATTAAAAGGATTTAAATAATCAAATAAATATATATAATTAAAATAAATGTTATATAGGTTAAAGGATATACCTTTCTTATAATATAATAAAATAGTAAAGATATTAACTATTATAAAAATGACGTTTTTACTTAAAAAATTATACCTATTTTACTTCTTAAATAAATTAATATATATATTTATATATATAAATAATATATTAATATTATACTATAAAACATATTAAAAAATAATCAATAAAATAATTAACCTTATTAAAAATACTTAAAAAATAAAAAAATAAAAACTAATAAATTAATATTTAAAGATTAAAATAATATAAAATTATAAAAAAAAAAATAATCACTTTTAATTATAAAACTTATATTAAAAAAATAATTAAAAAATATTCCTTAACCAACTTATTATATAATTTAATAATATTAATAATTATAATAAAATTACCTATATATAATAAAATAATTAATAAAAAAGTTATTAAAAAATATTAAAAAAAATTAGATTAATTTTTTATATAGTTATTATAATATATCCAAAAATAATTTATATAATATTATAATTTTTATATTACTTAACTAACTTAAAGCCTTAATATATAAAAATAATAAATTAAATTATAAAGTATTTATATATTAAATAAAAACTTAATATTAAATATAAAAGTAAAAATTTAAAGTTTAAAATATTATTTATAATTAAAAATATATTATTTATTAATAATATTAAAATAAAATATTTATTTTATAATTATATAATTTCTTTATTTAATAAATTAATTATATAGAAAATAATAAAATAAATAATTATATTAATATTAATAATAAAAACCAAATTAATAATTATAAAAAAAATTATTAAAAAAATAATAATATTTTAATATTTATTTAAAAATATTAAATTAAATATAAATAAATAATAAAAAATCTTTAATAATAATTAATAAATAATATAATTAATTATAAAAGAAAAAGAATATATTAATATAAAATTATACCTAACTATTAGTCTTTTGGCTTTCTACGTAAAAAGCATTTAAATTTGGTGTGGTTTTTACCCCATTTTAAAAATGCCGGGGGTAGAAAGCGTTTATAGCTATTTTAAATACTTTCTACCTATATATCGGGTTTAAATTTGACTAAAATATATTGAAATAAAGCCCTCGAAAAGACGATTCTAACGGTATATTCGGATTTATTATAGGCCTTGAATTGGGAAGTGCATCGATGAAAGTATACAAGAGGTTTTTTGGTGGTTTCCATTTTGATGGGGTTGTACGTACTACCACGACCGTTGGTCCTAACTATTAGTCTTTTGGCTTTCTACGTAGAAAGCATTTAAATTTGGTGTGGTTTTTACCCTATTTTAAAAATGCCAGGGGTAGAAAACGTTTATAACTATTTTAAATACTTCTTATTTAAAACCTATCCAAATTAAATCTTATAAATTTATTAAATAATTGCATTAATTTAATAAATCTATTTATTGCTTTAGAATTATTCCGTTTTTATTATATTATTATATATATATAGGTTGAAATAATTTAAGGTTAATTTTAATAAAATGGCTAAAATTTGCACGGACCGCCGTTAATATTTCGGGGTAGTAAAAAGCTTTTAAATAATACATATTTATTTTTATATTAAGGATAAGAAATATTTAAATAATATGTATTTATTTTTTATACCGGGGGTAAAAAACATTTATATAATTTACCGGTATATATACAAATTAATACTATTTTATATATAAATAAAAAATGATTTAATATTAATTAAAATATATATAGATTAATTTAATAATAATAAAAGGTAAAAAATATTTATTATAAAGCTAGAATATATATAAATTAATATAAAAAAAGGTTAAGGTTTAAAAATATCTTAACAATATAAACCCATTTATTATATCAGGAATAAAAAGTATTTATATAATTTACCAATATATATATAAATCCAATATTGTTTTATAAATAAATCAAAAGTAATTTTATAAAAATCAATTAATAATAAATAATAATTAAATAATAATAAAATATATTTAAGATAATATTAAAAAGGTTTTAAATAAAAAACATTTAAATTGTATATATAAATTAAACTTATAAAAAGTAAAAAATATTTATATAACTTATTAATATATGTATTAATCCAATTTAATTTTACTAATAAATAAAAGATAATTTAATAAAAGTCAATTAATAATAAATATTAATTTAATAATATTTAAATTAATCTGAGATTATATTAAAAAAATTTCGGGTAAAAAGTATTTAAAGGTAAATAAAAAATATTTAAATTATATATATAAATTAAACATATAAAGAATAAAAAATATTTATATAATTTATCGGTATATATATAAATTTAAATTGGTTTTATTAATAAATAAAAAATAATTTAATAAAAGTTAATTAATAATAAATAATAATATAATAATATTTAATAAATTATAAATAAAAAATATTTAAATATTAATAAAAAGTATTTAAATTATATATATAAATTAAACATATAAAAGGTAAAAAATATTTAAATAATAAGTAAAATTAAACCGGTAATATTTAATATGTAAAATTAAAATCCTTACCATTTTAATTATATTTGCCATATATTTAAATTACTTTTACTATATATATATTTATATATTTATTATAAATTTATTACGTATATAATTTACGTTTATTTTTTACTTATTTTATATTTACTTCTTATATATCTTATATATATTTTGTATTTATTTTATACCTATTTTATATTTGTTTTATACCTATCTTTTACCTAATTATTTATAAATAGTTATAAATTTAAAAAGTTATTTCCTATATTAAAATAATATTAAAATAATATTAAAATAATATTAAAATTATATTTTTTTTATTATTATCTTTTTTTATAAATTATTATAAAATATTTACGTTATTTTATTAAGTTGTTATTTTTAAATTAAAAATTTTTTTTTTTTTATCCTTTTTTTATTATTATTATTATTATATTATTATTATAAAAGTTAATATTAAACCTTTTATTTATTTACTTTAATATTGGGTTATAATTTATTAAAAATACTATTATATATTAATAAACTAAAAAATTTTTTTATATTTAAACTAACTTATTTATAAAAACTTTTTTTTTAATTAAAAAAAAATAATATTTTAAGTTATTATAATTATTTTAAACCTATATTAATTTTAATCTAATTTAGAATAATTTATTTATTTATTTTTTAATATATTAGCTATCTTATATCTATTTTTTCCTTAATTCAATATTTTTCGCTATAAAATATATTTTTATATTAATTATATTATAAAAATAATAAAAAATTATTATTAATTAAAATATAATTAATATAGTAATTTATTATATAAAAGGTAAATTAAAGGTATATTATTAATACTAATACCATAAAAAATTAATATATAATATTAGTAATTTTTTAAAAATTAATATAATAATAATTATTTGAAAATAAAAAAATAAATATATATTATATATATATATATATATATATTTATTTTATTTTTATTAATTTTTATTTTTAATTTTATTTTTATATTATCTTGTTTTTACCTTTTATTATTAACGCTATTATAGTATTAAATAAAAAAAAAACCGATAATAAAGTTATTATATTTTAATTTCCTCTTTAAAAAACGTTATTACTTTAAATTAATTCTATAACCAATCCAACCCCTTTTTTATATAAAATTATCTAAATATACGTTTATATTAAAGAAATAATTAAAGTTATTTCCAATCTATTTATAAAAAAGTAAATTTTAAATTTTTGGGTTAAATATACTAAATAGGCGAAATATTTATAAAATTATTTTAATGTTAAATTGTTAGATAAATTAATAGCAATAATAAATCTTATATAAGAAAATAAACTAATAATATAAATAATTTTAGATATTTTTTACTATATTATAGATTTTATTAAAAATTAAATATTATAAATTTATAACTATAAATTTATTTGGTTTAAATTTAATTAAATAAATTAATATATAATAAAAAAATTATTATATATAAATTTATAATTAATAAATTAAGTTTATTATTAGATATAAATAAAATATATCTTTTTTTATTTATAACGTATATAATAATAAGATTAAAGTAAATATTTATTATATAAATTTATAAATATTTAATTATTATTAAATAATAAACTATATAATTTAACGTAAAAAGAGGTAAAGTTAACAGTAAATCCAAAATAGGTTTTTTTTCTTAATTCTATTTATTTATAATTATAATTTATTTTATTTAATTATCTTTTATATAATTTTATATATAATAATATTATTTTTAATATATTAATTATAATAAACGTATAAATAAATTATAATTAATTATAATTAATTAATTATACGTAAAATTATATAATTATTATTAAAATAATTTACTTATTAATATATAATTATTTAATTAATAACTATAAAAAATTTATTATTTATTATATATTAAATAAAGAAATAAAAAAAAATACCAAAATAAAAAGGCTTTTTATATTAAATAAAATAATTTTTTATATTAATTAATATATAATTTATCTTTATATAAAATATCTTATATTAATCTTAATATTTTAAATTATATTTATATTTACGTATGGTTAAAAGATTGCTATAAATATGGTTATAAAAGGTAAAATAATATAGGATAAAAATAAAATATCCTATTTAATTATTAAATTTACCATATTAAATTTAATAGATATAATATATAAATTAATAGTAAAAATGCGGAATATAATAGGTAAGTTTTTATTTTTACTATTAAATATTATTATAAATAAAAAAATAAAATATTTAATAATTTTATAAAAACATTTATATAATAATATATTTAATTTTACTTTAAATTATTTATTTATATAAAATAATTAAAATAAATGGCCTATTAATAAATAAAATAATTTATTAAACTATATTATTATTAATTTAATATTAATTAAATTATTTTTTAATTTTAAAATATAAAAAATTTATATTTTTATTTATAAAATATATTATATTTTAATTTAAGATTTTTATAAGTAATTATTAATATTTATATATATAATAAATAATTAATTAAAATAAAATATTAAGATATTAAAGGTGTAAATATATAATATAAAATAAAGTAAATTTTAAAATATCTTTTTTAACTATAATTTTATCTTATTTATAATTAACTACTATAAAGGATATTAGGTATTAAATAAATTAAAAACTATTTATTACTACCTATTTTACAAAATTAATAAATTATTTATATAATATTTATAACTTACATTATTATTTTGGTAATAAATTAAATATATAATATAAAAAAGTAAATAGTTTAATTTATTTTTATAATTGTGTAAATTTATAAAAAAATATAAAAAAGATATAAAAAAAAAAAGAATAGAAGATTTATTTTTAAATAAGGTTATAAATAATAATTTAGAAAATATATTAAAATTTATTAATTTAGTTTTATATAAAATTATATAATTTAAATTATAATTTTTTAATTATATATTATTTTATATATAAAAATATATTTATTACCTTTTAAATCAAAAATTTATAATAAATTTATAACGTTAAATTATTATTATAATAGGTTATTATTATTTTAATAGAATTTTTAATAAAAAAAAAAAATCGGATAAAGAATTAAATAAAAATAATATTATTGATTTATAAGTTAGATATAATATTTATATTATATAAATAATATATACGTAATTAATTAATTAAAGTAAATATAATATAAAATAAAATTAAAATAAATTTTAAATTATTAATTTAAAATAATATTATTTTTTAAAATTAAATATATAATATAATATTATTATTTAAAATTAATATTTAAAACTTTTTTAAAAAAAAGGTAAAATAGATTGGATTAAATAATTTAAATAATTTGGTTAAATAAATTTATTAAACCATTTTTATTAAATAATAGGTTAAAATAATATTATATTTTGGCCAAAATAAAAAAAAATCCTAAAAATAATCGCGTAAAATTAAATATCTATTATTTAAATATAAGGAATAGGTAAAGGTAAAAATTTATCTTTTATATTATTAATATATTATATTTTAAATAAAATTATTATTATTATAATATTATTAATTTTATTATAAAAGAATCTTAAATAATATTATATTAAAACTAAAATTTATATATTTTTATATAACCTAAAAAAACCTATAAATAATAAAGTAATTATTATATTTATTACGTTAAAAACCTTTATATTAACTTCTTTTTAAACATATTTAAATAAATTATAAAGAAATTAGATTTTAAACTAGATTATAATAAATAAATATTATATAATTTTAAACATAATATTTTCAAATAATCTCTTAAAAAAAACCCAATTTTAAAAAAATTTTTTAAAAATTAAAAGAATTTTATTATAAATAAATATATAATTTATATTCTTTATAACTATATTACCGATATAAAATAAAAGAATATTTTATTAAATAATAGAATTTCTAAATTATATAATATAATTATTCTAATAATTTATGTTATAATTTAATTTATATTATATTATATATATATTTAAACTTAAAGAAAAAACTAACGTAAATATATATATAAATAGGTAAGTAAAAATAAGATAGAAAATAGGTTATAAAATAATTTGGTTAAAAAAAAAAAAAATTTAATAATAATTTATAATAAAAAAGGTTATTAATATATTAATTAAATATAAAAATAATAAAATATTTATATATAATTAGATTATTAACTAAATTAAATAATTAATTAAATAATTATAATATTTAATATACTATAATAAAATAAGCAATAATAAAAAAAAAATATAAATTATAATAATATAAATAAAAAAGACCAACTCTTAAGTTATTATAATAACAAATATATTAAGGATAAGCTTAAATATATTAAATATTTATGTAATAATTTACATAAATACGCCATATTACCTAATAAATTTTACATAAAAGAATAAACGTATAAAATAAAACGAAAAATTAACTAAATTAATTTTAATTTACTATTATATTAATTATAATTATAAAATAAAATAATAAATATATAAACTACCTATTTATATAATAAATAATAAATAGAAATAATATTAACTATTAATCTTTTTATATATTATAATTATAAAATTAAATATATAAAAATTTAAAATAATAAAATATTTAAAAAGATTATAATATTAATAAATAATCTTAAATAAAATAATAAATAAATAATATAATTGGGTATTATATAAAATAAAAAAAATATATTATAATTAATATATAAATAATTTTAATTTAAATAAAAATATCCTATTATAATTAAATAATATTATTAATAAACCTTAAATAATATTAAATATAGATAAAAATATCTTATTAAAATTAAATAATATTTTTAATAAATTTTAAATAATATTAAATATAAATAAAAATATCTTATTAGAATTAAATAATATTATTAATAATATAAATATAATTTTAAATATAATTCCAAAATTAAAAGAATAATTAAATCAGACCTAATAATAAAGCTATAAAATAATAAAATAAACGTAATTTAGTATTAAATAAATAGTAAGAAATTAAATATTATTTTAATAATTCTTTTCTTATTATTCTTAACATTATCTATTATACTTAATTATAACCAAAATATTAATTTATTTTAATAAATTCAATTTATATTTAAATATATTATATTAATATTAATTTAGTTTATATCTTTATTTTAATAAAAATTTAAAATCTAAAATCTTTAATATTAAATATATATTATTTAAAAAGTTAATTAATAATAAAAATTTATAACCATTTTCTTATTATTTTTACTATTTATTTCTTTAAGAAATATATAATAAATAAATCATAATTAAAAATTAAAAAAATAAATATAAATTAATAAATTAACCTTATTAATATAATAAAAATTTATTTATTATTTTATATTTTATTATTTTATATATATAAAAATCTTTTATATATTAAATATATAATAAATTATTTTAAAAAAAATTAATTAATATATAAAAAAAAAATATAATATATTAATTAAACCAATAATATAAATAAAATATCTATAAAATTATAAATCTTTATTAATTATTATATTTAATATTAATTAATCTAAATTTTTATAAATAATTTTATAATCTTATATAATATATATTATATTATTTATATAATTATATTAAATTTAATCTTATTATTATTCTAAATATATTGAAAAAAATAATTTATAATATTTATAATAATATACAGGTTAATTTAAATAAAAAAAAAATAAATTTTATAATAATTTTAATATATTAATATTTATAATACCCCTATATAATTGCCTTCTTAATTATATTTATAATTATAAAATTATAAATAAATTAAAAGATATTTATATAATAAATAAAATATAAATTTATTAACAAATTTCTCTAATTTCTAATATAATTTTTATATGTTTTTAAATATTTAACGTTTATTAATTATATATAAAGATATTTCCCTTTTACTTTTATATTAATCTTTTTTTTTTTAATATCTTATATTTATCTAATTAATAGAATTTTTCTTATTTTACTTTTTTATATTATATATATATATATATATTATATTTTTTAACCATTATTCTTAAAAACTATCTTAATTATTATAATATTAATTAATTATTATATCTTTATTAAATAAAGATATAAATAAATAAAATATTACTACCCTTAATCCCTCCATTTTTACTCTAATATCTATCTGTATTTATATCCCTATTAATTTGATTTTTATTATAATACTTACCTATACTTATACCCTTATTAATTCAATTTTTATTATAATACCTACCTATATACATACCCCTTTTATACCTATTATCCCTCCTACTCCTTCTACCCCTTCCATATTATTTGCCTTTCCAATACCTTCTATCTTATTTACACTATCTACCCCTTTAACATCTTTTACCCTATTTATTCCTATTATTTTTATTATTTCTATTACTATTCTTAATTTTATATTTACCTATGCTTATACCTATACTTGCAAACATATTTATAAGTTTACCTACACTTTTATAGCTATATTTATAATTATTCCTATAACTATTTCCATAACTATATCTATAAATATTCTTATAATTATTTTTATAATTATACTTATAATTATTTCTATAATTATACCTATATTTATATTTATATTTATCCTTATAATTATACCCGCGCCTATACCTATACCTATTAATAAAAGTAAAAATAAAAATATAAATTAAAATAAAAATAAAAATAAAAATAAAGGTAAAGGTAAAAATAAAAATAAAAATAAAAATAAAAATAAAAATAAAAATAAAAGTAAAAATAATAACAAAAACAGAAATATAAATATAGATAAACCAAAAATCTTTTAACCTTTTTATTACGTTTATATACTAATCTTTTTTAATAAAAATTATAAATATAATTATTAAATTTAAATTAACCGTAATATAAAAAATTATTAATAATATAAAGATTATAAAAATTATTATAATATAATAATAAATTATTATAATAAAATATTAAAATTATTAATAAAAAAATTATATATTATTATAATAAATATTTAATATAATAATAATAAAAAAATATTTATAACCTTTATTTTATATATTTTTTAATAATTAAAAATATTAATTAATTTTATAAAATAAAAAAATATTTAAAATAATTAAAATAATATTAAAACCATATTTTACTACCTATAATCTTTATAAAGTAAAAAAAGTAAAAAAATAAATCTATTAAAAAAAAAAAAATTTAAACTTTTTATTATTTACTATTAAAAAATATAAAACTTATTATTTTTATAATAATATATAAGAAATAAAAAAAGATATAATAAATATAATTATAAAATAATTATAATTTATTATAAAATTTTTTATAAATTAATATATATTTTTTTATTTATTTTAAATAAAGTTATTAATATATTATAAATATATATTTATATTTATAAAATATTTATTTAAATATTTAATAATAAAAATTTTATAAAAAATAATGGAAAAAGTATTAGATAAGAAGATTAATATATATAATTTAAATAATTATAATTAAAATTAATTAATATATCTTTTTTTCTTTTATATATAATATTAATTTTATATTAATTTTATAATTAAATTATAATAAAATTATTTTTTTTTTAAATATATATTTAATTATTATTTGGAAAATAAAGCCATTTATTAAGGCTAATTTTTATTTTAATTATTTAAATATTTTTAAATTTTATAATAATATTAAAAATTTTATTATAAAATATATTAATAATATAATACCAAATATTATATAAAGGATTATTAAAAAAAAAATAAAGTAAAATATTTTCTTACTAATATTAATATTTAATATTATATTATATATAATTAAAATAAATTAAATAAATATAATTATAAAATATATTTTATTATAAAAATAAAAATAAAATATAAATAAATAATTTTATTAATTTTAAATTTAAATTTAATATATTAATTATAAATAAAAATTAAATATAATAAATATAAAATTATTACTATAATATTATTAAAATATCTATAAATTTAATAATAAATTTAAAATTAAAAATAATATAGAAATAACCTTTATAATATTTAAAAAAAATAATAAATTAATTTATTAATTTTAAAATATATATTTATAAATTTGGTTTTTTTTTAAAATTAAAATTAAAATAATTAGGTTAGTTATAAGNTATTTAATAAATTTATAAGATTTAATTTAAATAAGTTTTAAATAAAAAGTATTTAAATTTAAGTTTAAATGTTTTTTATTTTTAACCATTTTAAATCGGGGTAAATCTTTTACCAAATTTAAATACTTTTTATATAAAAAGCCAAAAAATTAATAGTTAGATTTAATTTGGTAAAGTTATATATATATTTATTAAAAAAAAAAAGAAGTTCTTTAGTACGTACCAGTTTTCTATTGCGCAAATAGTCAAACCCAAAAAATCACATACTGCGCCCATAGCCCCAACAGCCTTAATAGCCCCATTAGCCCCATTAGCCACAATAGCAACATCATTCTTAACGCCGCGGTTCAAATCTTCGACTTTACATTCCTTCCTTTTTTTACATCATGTAAAATTTTCTCCGCATCTAAGATAGTTCCTGTTTGACTCCACTTCCATACTTAAAGCAGATTAGTCATGCTTGGATAACTCGGACATTTTACGTCACGATCCGTAATCGTAATATAAGCCATAAGTAAAAAAAGATTCTGACAAAGCCGAATAAAGCTACATAGCGCACGTCATTTCTACAACATTTGATTTGAAAACCCCTTATTTCTCAGCGAAGAAAGCTTCAAAACTAAAGGTATAAAAGTTGTTTACTTAGGTCTAGGGAGTTGTACAAGTAAACGTTCCCCGCATCTATGAATATAATTACTCCTCATTTCGCACTTTCTCGTGTTACGAATCTGTCATTATCGTCCCGTTTGATTCCAGCTTCTCTTACGTCCAGATTGCTGTTACTAAAAAGCTATTCAGTTGTAAATATAAAAAGTAATTCAACTTGGGAAAAAAAAGAACAAGAAGATAAAAACATACTTGGAGATTTAACATTCAGTCCCGTGAAGAAGCATACAGAACAGCAAATCAGCATGGTAAGATTGCCTTAGTCTTATGATCTCAAATAGGTTTTAAATTGGGAAATAGGCTTCTAAGATCACAGACTGGGTAAAGCCCGGAGACGCCAGCGGCGAGTTCAAGCGTCTTAGCAGCTCGTTCCGTAATTGGATTTCTACAGAGCCTGGTGCGCAGTTCCCGCCTGAGAAGGGTCGATATCATCTCTACGTTAGCTATGCTTGTCCCTGGGTATGGTGTTTTCTTCCCAACATTTTAAAATGCGACGAGCCAACTAGCTAACTATGAATAGGCTACGCGGACCTTAATTGCGAGGAAGCTTAAGGGTCTGGAAGATTTTATCACCTTTTCCAGCGTGCATTGGCATATGGGAGAGAAGGGTATGTCTGCTTCTAGAAACCGTATATATCTCCGGCTAGGAAACTAAAATCTCAACAGGATGGCGATTCCCCACCCCGGAAGACAAGGACGCCGAAGGAGAAAACGTAATCCCAGACCCAGTCCCTGGACACGAGAAGTACACGCACATACGCGAGTTATATTTCGCAGTAGACCCGGACTACGAGGGGCGCTTCACGGTCCCCGTCCTCTTCGACAAGAAAGCCAACACCATCGTCAACAACGAGAGCAGCGAGATCCTGCGCATGCTCGGCACCGTGTTCGACGAGCAGCTTCCACCCGAGTTCGCCAAGGTGGATCTATATCCTGAGGCGCTGCGGCCGCAGATCGAGGAGGCGCACGAGTGGACTTACGATCATATTAATAACGGCGTGTATAAAAGTGGATTTGCGACTACCCAGGAGGCATATGAGAGGAATGTTACGGCGCTGTTTGAGGCGTTAGATAGAGCCGAGAAGCATTTAGAGGAGACGGGGGGGCCGTATTTCTTAGGAGATAGGTTGACGGAGGTGGATGTTAGACTGTAAGTTCTTGGCTTTTACCCCTTGCCCCCTTTTATGGCATCGCCACAGAGATGTGCCCGCCCCTATGCATAGAACTTCTTCCCCTAAAGAAAAATTAGGAAAAAAAAGAGGAAAAAAAAGCTTTAGCCTTGATAATGATAACTAACATAAGAGCCAGCTTCCCGACGCTGGTCCGGTTCGACCCGGTCTACGTGCAGCACTTCAAGTGCAACATACGCGACATCAGATCGGGGTACCCGCGCCTGCACGACTACACGCGTAACTTGTACTGGAAGCATCCCGCATTCAAGGACACGACAAACTTCCTGCATATCAAGAACCACTACACGCGCAGTCATACGCAGATTAATCCTCATTCCATTACGCCGCTGGGTCCGCTCCCGGATATCTTACCGCTTGAGGAGGAGGTAGAGGCTGCGAAGGCTGTGCTAGGGAAGAAGTAGAGATGGGGTTTGGGGATAAGGGATTATATAATCTGGTTGGTTGAAAGGTGGATGGATGGGAGCATGGTCTATACTACAATGTATCACTCTTTTAGGCACACAATTGAATTCCATAGGTAATATTGGACATGCATCATCTTGGGCTATGGATATGACTTATTGGCAATCCAAAGAAGATAAGTTTTTTGGTTTGTCTATCTCTTATAATCCGGCAGAAGCACAGTCTTGAATCAAATATGTTCACTAGGAGAACTATTATGCTAAAACATTATCAGTCTTTTAGGGGAATAAAGACTATCCTATGATGTGGGTTGTACTTAAATTATTAAATTCCTCATTGTGTACTAGGCATTTGTAATTTCTATAGGAAATACGACTAACTATCTTAAGAATTTCTATGTAAGGTAGATTTGATACTTTTCCAACATGTTCTTGAGCAGACATATAGAAGGATAATAGAAGTAGTTATTAGTTTAGTGACGAAGCTCCTCGAGCCAACCATCTCCTTGCTTATGTGCCAGGCAGAACAGAGGATTTCCAGTTTCCAACTATGTGTACACGAACAAACAGCCCACACATCCGTGAGCCCAAAATCTCCTTGGTAGCTGTGCTTTAAGAACCACTTGCTGCTCTGGCTTTGCGGCACTAGGTGTGGGTATCTCTTATCAGCTTTAGATTCGAGAAAGCGTCCAGCGCAATATCTTCATCTTAAACTTGTCATCCAAGTCAAGCCGCCGCCCCCCTCAGACATCAGCCAAACATTGGACCCGCCCTTAGCTCAACCTGGTTTCCCTGGACGGAGACATCTTGAAATTATCCCTATAGCTTAGGTGGGTATAGAGGACGAATCAATAAGGTGGATTATAGACGTTTCTCTTATAACGAAAACACTGTCTTGGCCACCGCCTTAGATTGGCATGGGTAAGGGTCTAACTGCTGGAAGCCACGTCTTTTTTTCCTTCTCGGCTGAAACGGGAGAGAAATGACTAGAACTTGCATATACTGTCGCGTTTTTTTCTTCTCCGGGGTACTTAAAATCCCTTCGGCGCTCATGTAAATTTGAGAGGAGCCGGTAGACTGCAGCGGGTTAACCCTTGTGGTTTAGTTTAGTTTAGCTTAGATATCCGAGGGGACGCCAGCATTTATGGCGAGGTCGGAGCCCACCACACATTGAATTGGCTATGGCCTTTGATGGTGTTTTGGCGAGGTTAATAAAGTGTTGGAATTAGTAGTGGCATTATTGAAGAGAAACATCTGGGAAAGATAATGTTAGTTTTAATGATTTGTGAAGTTGGGTTTGTCTTGTTTAGCTAGCTTACCTTGGATGCCTAAGTAAGTATTTGCATTTTACTTTATCTCCTTTGGAATGTAGTTAAATGCTACTTGAGAGGTCTGTGACATGAGTATATTGGAAGGAGGGGGAACATGGGACCGGCCAGAGATGTGAAGAGAGAATGGTAGAGTATATGGAGTGTGACAAGCACAGGAAGCAAGCCTCTTCGTCAATTATTATCATCCTTCTCGTCCTTCTTCTGGTCTGTGTATTATTACGCATCTACCAGTAGGATATTCATCTTCCCCGTAGTAGAGATAATATTATACTTGTTAATGGATCTTCAATAGATCGCGCTGTTTGGTGCTGTTTGCTGTTTGGCACAGTTGTAGCATGCGCCACCACCCCCAACCTGATAGTATCAAGCTGGTCTCTCCATTCAGATGTCGCCGACAAAAGTTGTTAAGTTTGTATTGATGAGTTGTAACCGTAAAGTATAGTCTGCTGCCGAAGCCCTCATCTCTGATATTGTACACCAGGGATTGAATTTGACGTTGATAGGATATAAGTTTAGTGTTGTGAATAAATTATCTTTTGTTTAGATAAGACGCGGTCTCTTTTATTGATGTGAGACTTAACCAATAATTAAGTTATAATAAGTAGGTAGGTTGATTGATTGATTGATTAATTGTTAAGTTGGTTTGAAGTTGTAAAGGGAAAATAAATTTCTTGCTTCTCGCGCCGCGGCGAAGTGTTTGTATAATTGTCTGCCTGGGCGGTCTAGGCGGTCTGGTATTACTGCCGTAATAATAATTTTGGTGCCTGAGTGACTGTCGGTAGGTACGATGTAAAACCGACAGCTGCTTGTTGTTGTAGCCGTCAGTACAGCTGTCACTACGGCTGTTGCTGCTCACACGTGTTATCTTTTGTGAAGATTTTTCAGAAGGAGCAAATCATTATTTAAGTATATGGTACCGCACCTACCCTACATCGTTTTGACTGATTTCTTAAAAGGATTTATCACATCCGAAGCCTCCTTTTTAAGGGAAAAGGGGTCAAAGGTGCAGTACAAGTCACGAAAGAAACCCAAGTTTTCCACAAGCTTAATTACATGCTGGTTGGTTATTATAAAGGTTAAATGCTTAATATATTCGTCCCTTGACATTTTGCGCATTGATATTCCTTAGAAATTTGGTGATTTTGATGTTAATCGGTGTCTATATGCTGTTACGTACTTGCCAAAGCTGACATAATTTAAGTACGCTTTTAGTTAACATTTGTAGTTAATTCCATTTATTTATTATAAACAGGTTTAGCTTTTTAGAAGTTTTAGTGCGCATAGGGTGGTGTCTTGATCAATAATACCCTTCGTAGGCCGATGGGCTGTTCTCGAAAAGGGGGGTTGATGTTTAACGGTTTGAACTAGTAAAAATAATAACAAGTCCCAATTGGGAGATTTAAAGTCGCACCTCGATATTAACAAGTAGCTCCATTAAAATATCGTGCTCCTATAACAAAGATCTATTGAATATCTAATTCTATTGGTATCGGGAGAAGCTAAAGATAACCGTTCATTACACCCGTATACTTGGATTAAAAGTCAAATGGTTTATTCTATACCCATAGCAACAGGAGATAGATACATCATCTTCCCTATTTCTCTACGCTAAAAAACAGCGGGCCATTGTATATTTCACAAATCCCCTCTAAATCGATATCGCATCGCCAACTAAACATTTCCATCTGTCTCTTAATCTTTCTTCTCCTATACTTGCCTCTATCATGTCAACATCCCCATTCTCTCCTTATTTCTCAGTGCTAAGTATGATTCATCCACCCTAGTCTTCCTCCTCATTCACTAAAAGCCTACGACTGAGCGCGCATAATCTAGTAGTTCTCCGCGACCCCTTTGGCAGCGGTAAAATGTTGACAACTGAAGCCGTGGCTGAGGTTTACCAAGCAACCCCTGTACAGTGTTTCTACCGGGGACTTAGCTATTAATCCAGGACAAGTCGATAGAAAGCTCTGAGAAACTCTAGACATGTCGCATAAATGGAACGCGGTGCTCCTGCTCGACGAAGCCGATATCTTCCTCCAGCAACGAGATACGCGTAATATCCAGAGAAATGCGCTCGTAAGCATATTTCTGAGACAGCTCGAATACTATCAGGGTATTCTTATCCTCACGACCAACCGAGTCGTACAGTGCGATACCGCATTCGAGAGTAGAATACACATACCGATACAGTACCCTGAACTTGATGAATCTTCAAGGTTACAGATTTGGACGATGTTTCTCAAGAGGCTCAGGGAATTGCAGAAAGTCCCCGTTGAAATTACGGAAAATGATGTCTCACAGCTTGCGAAGATAGCAATAAACGGGAGGCAAGTGAGTTCAATCCGTAACCAAGCTGGTGTGGTAATGATATTAACTAATCTATTAGATCAAAAATACACTAAGTAGTGCCAGAATTATAGCTAAGGAGATGGGTTGGGGCACTTTCCGTCTCGCATGTCAATCTAGTCTTGAGTGTCAGCAACTGGGTGATCTACCGTGACGAGGAAGTTAAGGCATAGTGAGCTAACAGCCCCAGAAGCGTAATATTATTATATCTTGTATCTCAACTCATAGTCAAGTACTTGCCTTATTATTATTCCATATAGCATACTAGATATTAATAATGGACATAAAAAATCCAACACAACTTTTACTGTTGTTGTAGCAAACTAACGCTACCTATGTCCCCATATTGTGAAATATACGCCATGGTTAGACCATATTAGGGAGAATATCTAAAAATGAACTACTCTAACCAAAACTCCACATAATAATGCATAAGGGTTAATTCATGCAGTACCTAGGTAGTTGGTAAGATGCTGATGTACGTCCTAAGACCGGAGTAACTGAGTCCAATCCCGCCACTATTTAAATATCATCTGACTTCGGTGACTTATGCCTCTTCCCGACTTACTTCCTCTACATGAGATGTGCTTCTATTCTTTTCCTCAATGACCGCTACTCTCACAGCTTCCGTACCTGTGCATATATATCTCTTAAACTTCCGAGCCGGAACCTTAGCTTCAAATATCTCATTTATCTCTTCTAGGGTTCGATCGCGCGTCTCTGGCATAAAAGCCCATGTGAATAGGAACACTATCATGTTGGATCCAAACCAGATATATCTATTATGTTACACTGTTAGCGAAAAGTCGATCATGGGATTACTATTACTTACCCGTATTTGGCACTCCATCCCAGGCTGGCTGGATTAATAAAGTACGGCGCGGTAAATACCCCTAGCCAATTTCCAAGGAAGTTGAGTGCGGTGGCTACACCGTAAGTATGAGCTCGGAGATGATTACTAGGCAGTTCGCCTCCTAGGAGCCAAGCGTAAGGCGCTATTGAAATTAGCAAGAACCTTTCCTAGAATAAAAATGCGTTACTTACCATAGGCAACATAAAAGAATGTGAACAGAGCGATAAAGGCGATGACAACCTTTGCAGTGGCCACAGTTCCGGGGGCCACAGTCCAAGCGATAGCAAACGCGAGTTGACAGAAACCACACGCCGCTACTCCTATAAGAAGAATGACACGACGGTCGATGTGCCGAACGACAAAGAAGCTGGCTAGGACGCCAATGAGTCCCATACACGTTATCATGGTAGAATACGAAAATGCTTCATTTACACCGGCAACGGTGAGGAAGTAAGTTGTATAAATATTCAGCTGTTTAAGAGAGATTAGTCAAGACTTGATACCTAGATCACAAGTTTATAGGAGGGAATATTTACCCAAGAAGACCCTAGATATAATATTAGCGAGAACTCTTATTCCTTCATGGAGTTCCACTTACCATTAGCACAGTGGAAGCAGATAACAGCTACAGAAAGTAAGGATCTACGCCGATTGGTACCCTTCCACATCTCAATCCACAAGTGCTTCCCCTTGAACTGGTCCGTCTGAGCCGCTGTAGAAGTTCGAATTTCTTCAAACTCGGCTTGGAACTCGTTCTCGTTAATATTGCCATTTCGAAGTCTTCGAAGTGCCGACTCAGCTTCTGCCTCTTTTCCTTGTGTCATGAGCCATCTTGGGCTCTCCGGAAAGAAGAACATAGCAATCGTCTGGATGGTCGGAGCAACGAAGAAGATGGCAAGTGGGATTCGATAAGCTTCCTTTTCGAGCATAGTGTGGGTGCCATAGTCGATAGCGGCCCCGACGATAGATCCTATAGAGAGTTGGCTCTGGTATACGGCAAAGGCAATACCTCGAAGATGGGCGGGCGCTGCTTCGTTGATGTAAACTTGGGCGAAAGTAAGAAACCAGCCGACCGATATTCCTATACGCGCGTATGAGTTATGTCCTATCCTAAATTCGACTTAGTTATAGATTGTAGACTTACCAAGAACAAAGCGGGCAAAATATAGTGCACCGAGATTCGTCGTTCCGATCATTATTGCTGTTGCGATACAGTTTAGGAGAGACGCTGCCCATAACCCTTGTCGTCGCCCAAACCTGGAGCTGAACGGCCCAACCGAAAGCGAACCCACGAATGTTCCAATTGTCATCAGAGACGAAATAAGTTGTTGAACAGTCGGATCAATGGCCCACTTATGAGCCACTTCGTCGTAATAGCCAAAGACTTTCAAGAAGCCAGGCATGGCCATGAAGCCGCCGACGAGGGCGTAATCAAGGCCATATTGAAAGCTCGAGATGGTAACAACAAAACAGATTGCAAGACACTTTTTATGACTGCGAATATCCAGCTGCAGCGGATTTGCTGAGATAGCGGCGGCCACCATCGTTATGGTGGTATATACGGATCTTACTTACGCTAAGACACAGATGAAAGTGATGAGAATCCTGTCGATGATGAGAGGCGGATGGATTGCCTCTTGAAGAACTCATTAATCCATGGGCGATAAATTACCCATCCCGATAGAGCAGATGCGCTACTACATATCCCGACCCGAGGGTCTTCACCTGAGTATGTCCCGCGACAGACTATTGGTACGCGATCTCCGCATGCTAACCCCAAACTTCCCCAGATTCACATTGCCGATATCCAGAATTGATATAGTCCCTTGGCTGTCCCCGCATACCCCAGACGGCAGACAGTTAAGCGATGGACGGTGCTATAGATTGGGGTAGCTTGAGAATCCTCCGGTTTCATCGGTCGGTAAGCTACAATCTCGTTAATATAAGTGGCCGGTTCCCCTTCGCTTACCGGAATCAACGCCCCCGTTAGTCACCCAACAGTTCTCCAGAGTCCTTAGCAGGTTTCGTAGAGCAAAAAGGATATATTATACTATTTATTGTACAGGATGGGTTCTCTTTCTATAAACAAGCTGAAACGGGAGCCCTTGAAGAAGGGATCGTCTATCGATCATCTCAAATATATCGATAGCACTCCTATCATCGGCCGGGAATATCCCACCGCGAAGCTCAAGGACATACTAAAAGCCCCCAATGCTGAAGAGCAGCTGCGAGACCTTGCGATCACCATCTGCGAGCGCGGCGTAGTATTCTTCAGAGCCCCCCAAGATGATCTTTCTATCGAGGAGCAGAAGTACATCACGGACTTGCTTGGCAAACTAACGGGACGACCTCCCGAGAATGGGCTGCACGTGCACCCCCTGTATAATGACCCTAACAATCTCCCTATGGCAGACGGTACCACCGACAAGCAGATGTAGGTTGAAGGAAATTACCCCCTTAAGTATTCTGGAGCTGAAAGAATTTCAGCTATGTTATCAACTCCGAGGCGGCCAAGAAGTTATATGCCACGATGAAGAACCGTCCCGGCTCAGCTAGCGAGCCTCGAGATCTGGGTAGGGAATGGCACAGCGACAGTATGTTAACCAACCTCCCCATTCCCAATTATAGAATTCCATACTAATATCAATCCTCCAGGTCTCTTCGAGAACTGTCCCTCAGATTTCTCCTTCCTCCGCATGCAAGACACCCCACCTGCCGGCGGGGACACCCTCTGGGTATCCGGCTACGAGCTCTACGACCGGTTATCCCCTCCCTACCAGAAATTCCTCGAAACCCTGACGGCGACTTGCGCGCAGCCCGTCTTCGAGTCTGCCTGCAAGGCCGGCGGGTACGACGTCATGTCTCCTCGCGGGTCGCCCCTCAACAAGGACTATGAGTTTTCGCCGTCGCACCCCGTGATCCGCACGCACCCCGTTACCGGATGGAAGTCGCTATTCGCGGGCGTGGGGTTGCACGTCAGTCGGATTAACGACGTGTATTCGTATGAGGACCAGATGATCCGCGATTATGTGCTGAGGCTTATTACGCGGAACCATGATTGTATAGCTAGGATGCACTGGACGAGGGGGGCTTGTGCGATTTGGAGTAACGTGTGCACTTTGCATGCTGCTACTGTGAGTATCCTATATTTCTTTACGAGTGTTTTCGTATAGCCGTTTCTTCTTGGTGCTAATGTGGATTATAACAGCCTGATACGCATCTTGTAGAGGGTATTAGAACAGGTGTACGGGCTTCGGGGACCGGCGAAGTGCCATATCTTGACCCGGCGAGCACTGGAAGGAGAGAGGCATTAGGAATGCCACAATTTTGAGTCATTCGTGTGATGAGAGAAGTGGAAGATCATATATGTCTTAGTTCGGTACCTATTATATCCTTACCTAAGTATTGTAGAAGTTTTCTGCCATTCTCGAGTCAGTATATCATGAGTGCTCCTTTTGAGAATCATTCCAGAATTTCACCTTGTAAATAAGTTGTAATACGTCGTATTGCCCTACTTCGAATAGAATACCCTTTCGTATACATAATAGTGTCATGTTATTGTCGGTACCTAAAGCGGATTGAGGATGCATTTAATTACGCAGTATACGGCAGATTTCTCTTGATAATATTTTGTTAGGCTGAGCTTTCATCCTAAATCCGACTTATACAAGGCATAAACCTAAGAAGTAGCCGATCAGACTTCGATTAGGACTTTAGACATACCCTTTACAGAACAAGGCAAGTTATCTCAACCAATCATATGAAGAATTACTTAATAAATAAAGTCTTGTCATACACAAGTATCAACTAAGTGTTATGGCTTTCCTAGGTGAGCTAGGTATACGTATACCTTTATCCATCATTCTCGCAGAACAAACGGGGCTCATTGGCTATAAGCACCCGTATCCCAAACCTATCATATACCCACTCGCGACGGTTTAGAGTACGGGAGATATAAATCCCGGGTATCTCAAAAGCCTCATGAAAGATTTGACGCGTTCATCTTTCGACACGATTAAAAGAGACGCAATAAAAATAGTCACCCCACGAAACATTAAAATACGGAAACATATCTTATTAGATAGGCTTTATTTAGATGATGAAAAGGGACTATTATGCATTATAACTAGTAAAATGCGGATATAGGTATCAGCCTATGTGGGTCGGATTCGTCAACCATCCACATCCCGTTTCAAGGCTTTCAGCTCTAGAAGACACGACGATGCTTGAATCGTCGAATTGTCCGATGGATTTGAAAATCCCGTGTCCCTAATTGGCAGGTGAAATAACTAGGGTCCCCCTGTTCCCTACGAACGCAACTCTCCTGAACAAGGCTCAGCTTTTTCTCATATCCCAATATTCGCCTCTACGTAGGGGACGCGTAATGGTATCTTTAAAGGCTGAGGCTAAAGCCTACTAGAGAGTTCAATGGTAACAATTGTAATGGAGAAGCCAGAGATTTTTGCGAGTCCTTGATATACCATGAGGTCGCCAAGAACAATGCAGCACCAGGATGCACGACAAACATTACGAATAGAGATGTCCTGACTCGTCGTCCAGTGGGCCCAGAAGAGAGCCACGCATCTGGGTAGAGCCTCCAGTAGCAACATTAAAAGACCATCATGTCGCTGTCTCAGTTGCCATTTTCTACTCATCACCAACCCCTATCAAGTCGTTCGGTAGCAGTCAATTGTTTTCAAAGATCCTCTATTTGCTCATCGTCATCATGGTCGCTTTCTCCAACCTAGCCCTCGCGGCTCTTGTCAGCTACGCCACTGCTCATCCTGGCGAGAAGCATGATTCGCACAAGATGAAGCGTGAGATTGTAGCCCGTGACAATGCGGCTCAACTCGGCGCTCGATCGCTGGCTTCATGCTCGAACTCGGCTTCCGCTCAGGCACTCAAGGCGCGCTCGATCAAGCGCCGTGCCGAGACTGTTAATAAAATCCGACAGCAGCGCGGCATCCAGACCAGTGAGTATTGAATATTAAACTACAAGGTGTTTTGAACTAACAGAGTCTTCAGCCGCGAGAAAAAACAAGCGAGACCTCGCGGATCTCCAGGCCTGGGAGAAGGTCAACCACAACATGACGGGAACATATGACTACGACATGTTCACTTCACTCGAGGAGGTCTTCAGTGGAAACACGAGCTGTATCTTGGCCCCTGAAATCACCGGTGGACCGTACTATGTTGTAGGCGAGAAGATGCGATCCAACGTCAAGGAGGCCAAGTATTGTGACGGTATCGACTTATTCCTCGAGGTCCAGTACATCGACGTCAACACCTGCGATCCCATGCCTGCCGTCGCGGTTGATATCTGGAATTGCAATGCCACCGGTGTCTACAGCGGTATCTCTACCAACGGAAACTACGCCGATGGTGGATACAACTCTACTTACCTCCGAGGAGTCCAGTTGACGGATGGCGATGGTGTCGCCAGCTTTGAGACAATCTTCCCTGGTCACTACGGTGGACGTGCCGTCCACACGCACTTGTTGTCGCATACCAATGCTACGGTCATGCCCAACGGTACTATCTCCGTGTGGTAAGTTATGATAAAAATAAAGTCACCTATCCTAGAGTCCAATGCTTCGATTTTTTCGATACACCATAACTAACCCTCGACAATAGGAATGCGCCGGTTAGTCACATCGGACAGCTATTCTGGCCCGAGGACCTACGCGTCGAAGTCGAGGCGACGTATCCGTACAACACCAACACAGTGGAAGTAACCACCAACGACGAAGACATGTGGTCCATCATCCAGGCTGACGAGTCGTTCGACCCTATCCCGCAATTCGTCTACCTCGGCGACTCCATCGAGGACGGCCTATTTGCGTGGATCCAGATCGGCATTAACGGCTCTGCTGACTACAACGAGGACGAGTACTACGGAGTTGGTAAGTTTAATCTACTTCTAAAATACAGATAAGAATATGAGAGCTAATTCGTAAATTGTAGCCGCATACCTTGATGCTGAGGGTGGCCACTCGACTGGCTTCACCATCGGTGGCGGTGGAGGTGGCAACGGAACTGGCCCTGGTGGAAATGGGACTGCTCCTAGTGGATTCCCGAGCGGTTCTATGAGCGGTGGTCCTCCTTCTTCTACCAGCGCTTAAGCAAATTAGGATTTCCCAGGTCTCTCACTTTTAGTCACTATAGTTTTTATAGACCCCTGTGTACATAATCAAATTACGGGGAATGGGTTCAGTCTAGAGTTAGATGGTGGAATTAAATATACCCCTATACATATATGCATAAGCTCATTAAATTCGCAAGAACTTGAATACATTAACTGGACTCGAAATATATTTCTTTAATACATGCTATACTGAATTTGGTTCGTTGGTTCGTTGGTTCGTTGATAAATTACCCCTGAATATAGCTCCATTTAGTGAGAGGCCGTGCTTTATGACTCATGTCGTCTTCCAGGCGTACTAGACAGTCTTTTGAAAGTTAGTAATATAGCATTAGCAGAAAATAATTATCTCGCGGTCATAGAGAAGTGTTCTAAGTATGTTGAGTAGGTATTAATATAATTGATAATGATTGAAATAATTATGATATCAACTAGGTGTTAAATATAAAGTCTAGAAGTTGATAATCATTCAACACTAATTTCCGCGTTTCCTATACACCTAATAATACATGAACCAAAAGAATATGAGGGCCAAAAAGAAATCGAATGAAAGAGTATTTGTCTGGTTAGGGATTGAACCTACGATCTCTCGGACCTCGACATCTCATCCAGGACTATTACCTGAATATGTGCTGTGACCGAGCGTGTTCCCTCTTCGTCACCAGACGTTATATTTCGTATTGCTTTTTATGTTATTTTAAAATATATATCATGACTCTTACTGCAGCTTGGCCTACTTTCTAGCACCCTAGACAGAACCTTACACCAACGCCAATTTCATAGTTTCTTACAACGGATTTGTGACTCATACTACCAGAATGAAAGATTATTGGTTAACTGAATATATAAACACAATACTTAAATCTATAATCACCCAAATTCAAAGGACGTCAAAATCTAACTAGCCCAAGTCATTATATCCTATTTAAAAACAATATAGGATCAATATAAATAAATACTTAGATATATCAATCTAAATATACTCGATAACGATATATATTCTTGGTAACGACCTGTTAACTCTGATGCCGCTCCTGCTACCCCCTCATAAGTTTTGAGGATAGACTAAACAAACAGTATTATACCATAATTGGTACAACTACAACTATTATCTACTTAACTTACCCATAGCTAGAAATGAGTTTGATGAAGCTATCTTTCTGACATTATTATTCAATTCATCGTAGGTATATGAGGTCAGCTTAGAATTCTTATGTCAGGCTATCATAGTGTAGTTTGTTAGTTTATTATATTCTACATTAGCTCTTTTTCAACTTTATAAGACCCTACAGGGCTGGTAATTTTCACGAGTCTTCATTATCCCTCTCTTATATATAGCCAACAGATATCGTATATATTCCCGAACAGTTGCTCAACTCTTGACTTGTTCTGCTCATATTGCATACATGACGCTGTGCTCCTCACGCTCTATACTTTTCACCCCAGGGAAATTTACCAAGAACGCATCAAGGGAAGTTTCGCCGAATTTCTCGTACAATAACCCATAGGGTAAGAAATCACCACACCATAATCCATCCAAGCTGAGTTTCTCTTTTTGTCAGCCCAACCCAATGCCAATCTCTGATAACCTAAAAACGGACCAAGGTTAGATTAAACGCATGCCAGGTAACTATCCAGAAAGATGAGCAGATTATGAATTTCAAAAAATTACAAGTCGTAAATTGCATCCCATGATCAATGCCTTACCGTCTCAATGCTGGCTAGCTTCGGGCCAGCTGATATTCTTCGAAATTGAGGCTAACGTCTTTTAAGGGTCGACGACCCTCCATAAACTTATTCCAACCCTCCTTATTTCCCTTCAGGTATAATTGCCACTCTCGAAAGTCGCTCATGTGCTCCAGTAAAGTTTAGACCGAAGGTTTGGCTCGACTGGAGGGTTCACCTCTGCTGCTCTATGTAAATTTTGAGTTGGTGGCCGAGTGTGCCGCGGAAAAACTGAAGCCTGTCAAAGATGATGAAGTCGCATTGCAATAAATAAGAATGAGACGCTCCATTAAGAACATATGGGGTGTTCACTCCCTTTTCTTCTCTTCGGGTTGCTTACTATCTAGAAAGAAAAAAACCTGCCCGACGGGATGTAAAGAGGGACCAGATACCTCGGTACTTTTGACCGTAAAAGTTACCTACAAAGCTACAAAAGCTACAAAAAACTCTCTGGGGGTGTCACGGGGAAAGTACTTCCCCACAATTGACGTGCAGTCGGGGGTTACATCCAGGCACTGTCCCACCATTAAGTAGGAAGAAGATGCAATAGAAAGTTCGGAAAGCTCAACACAAAAGATGCAGGCCGCTGGGTTAGGCAAAGACTAGGTAATGGTCAATTTAGAAATCATGTGAGCTGTACCCCATGATCAGCTGGCCAGCCGTCTATCAATGCCACCTCCCTAATGTAATGCTGCATTTCGCGAGACGCTGCGACGGCCGTAAATGACGCTATAAATCTTTGTCGCTTATCGCCAAATATAGACTTACACGTGTGTGGGAGGCTCTTTCGGTTGTTGAGGGGTAAAGTGGGGGGAGAGTTTCGGTAAAGATCGTCAGGTCATGGTCACATATAGGTGACGTAGATAGCGAGAAACATCTCGGCCCGGAGGTATATTTCTATGTATGAATAAAGGTAATCTAGGTACTTATGTAGGTAAGTATGCTATAAACCGAATAACTAGGATTTCCTTTAAAAATGATTGGGATATTATTAAACAACCAATATATTATTGCTTATATACATATACATCTACCTCTTATATAATGTATTTGGTATATATATTAGGTAAGTCACGTCCAATATCAATCATCCCTAATATCAACCAAGTGTCCCCCAGGTAGTACTGCATCATACTATTGGGATGGAAGAGTTTTGGTTTGCGTTGTCCCAATGTAATAATGATTGAACATGCGTCATCACTTGTTCCTTTACATAATATATATCTATCTCCTAGGTAAGTATTAATATATAGACAAGGTCTATTAATGCCTTGCAAAATAAAGGCCCGATGCCTAATATACTAATGCATTCCGAATGTTGCTTGTGGTAGTGTATAGGTAGGTAGTGAGTGTATAGATATTCCCGTATCAAATATTCGGTACATGTATCTGACCGATAATAAGACAAAAAAAATTACCTCCGTATTAGTTTTCTCACCGTAAGGAAACGTCTACCAGGAACCGGAACCGAACCAAGGTACACCCGTGGTAGCTTACCTGTAGGTAAGGGTAGGTAAGGGACGGCGAGGGCGCCTGCAGCGTTCTTGTCGCACAACATGATACGGTATGTAGGGACTACCTACCTAATGTAAGTTGAACAAGAACTACTCAGGTACCTAACCAAAGTAGGTACCCTAACCCGGCACCTAAGGTAAGGACTAGGGGTAGTAGTGCGGGTGTACCATACGATTGATATGATTGATACGATTGCATGCACTGGCCACTTCAAAAGGTTTCTCATTGCGGGGCCGGGACAGCCGTAGCTTTTCCTCGTCCTCCCTATTCTGGCCCGTGATTTGTTATTCTCCTTCAACATCCCACTCTCATGATTATGGTCTAGTTTAACTTGCAGCATTTTATGACAAAACAATTTCTGACTCCTCAGTTCTCAACTATCCAAGTTCCGGGACACTCACTTACATGCCGCCCCAAGACCCCTTCCCAAGACCCTTCTTGGCAACCCGAATTACCGTATCATCCTGCCGTAAGAAAGGCGTGGCGGCGTGGCAGCGTGGATAGATACGAGCCCCATCCGCATTTTCACGCCTTTCCTCGGATCACACATACGATAGCCTAACCTACGTACATACATACAATACATTACATATCGCGGTAGTCAAATAGTATATCCAGGATGGCCGCCGTGGATGCAGCTTGCTCGGACGCTTTTAGGGCTGACGTACCTGGGAACTTCGTCGTTAGTCCCACCACATCCAGACTGGGACCAAACTCTTAGTCCCCGACTGACATCACCATTTCTACCCTTGTTCCCTTGCTCCCCTTATTAGCGGCAGAGAATGTGGCCTCGCAGCTAGGTTTGTCCGGCTTCTCATCTCACAATATGCTTTTTGTACTAGGTCTAAGTAGATACATATTCCTGTATTGTAACTCTCATGTTACGCCATTCAGACTTTTACAGCCGTCCCAATTGAAATTTATATATATATATTACCTACGATATCCTCACCCCTGCAGAAACGTGAAACTACCCTCTAAGCTTTGCAGCCATCATCTCTTGTGTAATAAGGCAATTTTATCATCATCAGCCAGCAGCAGCTACAGCTACAGCTATGCCATCTATTGTCGAGTCACCGTATGAACCTCAGTTTCCCAACCCGGAGTACAAGTTAGAAAAGGATGCTAGTCTAACCGCGGGACGACGACCAAATGTTGATATTACCGACATACGGCAAACCGCCGTCGAAATTAACTTAAAAGAGGAAATCCATAAGTTACTGCGCCCTCAGGAGGGACCCCGGAAATTACCGACCTTGCTACTCTATGACGAGAAAGGTCTACAGCTGTTTGAAGAGGTTAGACGAACAATAGTTACACTCATCACTTTCACGCTGACGGGAACATTAGATCACATATTTAGAAGAGTACTATTTAACAAATTATGAGATCCAAGTCTTGCGGCGTTCGGCTGCTGCCATTGCTAAGTCAATTCCGTCCGGATCTTTGGTGCTCGAGTTAGGTAGCGGGTGAGTTATATAGGATCATCTCCGTAACTCGGTGGCAATATTGATTGACCTTCTTGGCTAGCAACTTGAGGAAGGTTGCTCTTTTACTTCAAGCTCTCGACGACGCCGGCAAGAAGATCGACTATTATGCTCTTGATTTGTCAGAAGATGAGTTGTCAAGAACTCTGGCTCAGGTCCCAAATTTCCGTCACGTCCGGTGTCACGGATTATTAGGAACATACGATGACGGCCGTGAATGGTTAAGGAGGCCGCAGATCGCCTCCAAGCGAAAATGCGTTTTATCTCTCGGGTCTAGCATTGGTACGAACTCGAGCATATTCCGTATACATATAGACGCCAAATCAGATCCCTTGCAATTGACCAGCCTAAATAGGTAACTTCCACCGGGACGAAGCAGCCTCGTTCCTGAGAGGTTTCGCCGATGTTCTCCAGCCAGCGGATAGCTTTCTGATTGGGTTGGACTCCTGCACAGATCCTTCCAAGGTCTAGTAAGTCATGGAACGTCCCATACCATGCTCACACTTGAAGAGTTATCAGGCTTCTGACGCCCAACACAATAGTCACGCATATAACGGTTAGTATTATTGAAAATCCACATTGAGCTATACTGAACCCTATATGCTGCTCTCAAGACAGACACGGCACCACGCATAGGTCAGTTAAGAATGACGCAATGCATACATCCTTCCGGCTTCTCCTTGTGCTGACTGGCCAAGGTTCCTCCTGAACGGACTCTCTCATGCAAATGAGGTCCTTGGACATAAGGCATTTGACCTAGATGACTGGCAGGTCATTGGTGAATACGTCTATGATATCGAAGGAGGACGCCACCAAGCGTTCTACTCGCCACCACGAGACACCATAATCTTAGGGGAGACGGTCAAGGCCCAGGAACGTATTCAAGTCGAACAGAGTCTAAAGTACTCGGAAGAGGGCTGCAGGAATTTATGGCGGTCTGCGGGCATGATCGAAGCTGATCGCTGGATGACCGAAGAAGAAGACTACGGTGAGTGGACCACGAATTCTTTGTCCAACCCCGGGTATATGGGGTTTTGTCCTACTTCCGTCACATCCCATCCTACGAATAAACAGGAACCACTCCACGTTTTAAGATGCCATGCAGCAAGTAGTCCACGTGAGACAGGTCAGGAGACCTTGCCGTCTTTAAGGCATGCCTGTAGTATCCTTGCGTACATCTATCGTGGCTTTTAAATGCGGGGCGGCCCTAACCCCCGTAGGTTTTCGAGTGGATGTCAAACCAGGTTAAACTAATAGCTTACCAGGTCTTCATCTTCTAACCAAGCCAAACATGACATTTAGCCCTAACCCTTCGGAATATGCCCGTTCTCATATCCCGTCTCTAGGGGACTTTGAGGGTCTATGGGATACATGGGATATCGTCACTAGGCGCATGTTGCCTAACGAAGAGCTATTAGACAAGCCCATCAAGCTTCGGAATGCGTGCATTTTCTACCTTGGACATACCCCAACGTTCCTTGATATTCAATTGACCAAAACCACCAAGAATCCTCTTACGGGACCAGCTTTCTACTCCTCAATCTTCGAGCGAGGGATAGACCCAGACGTTGATAACCCGGAAATCTGTCATCAACATTCGGAAATTCCAGACGAATGGCCACCCGTCGAGGACATCATAGAATACCAGGAACGGGTACGAGATAGGCTAAGAAGCATCTATTCCGTTGGTCTGGAGAATATTCCTAGAAATGTCGGAAGAGCTATATGGGTGGGTTTTGAGCACGAAATCATGCATTTGGAGACACTACTCTATATGATGCTACAGAGTGACAAGACTCTCCCGCCGCCTCATACAAAGAGGCCGAACTTCGAAGCTCTAGCTCAAGATGCCTACACGGCGAGAGTCAGCAATGATTGGTTTGATATACCTGAGCAAGAACTCACAATTGGACTCGAAGATCCCGATCATGTACAAAACTCAACTGATCACTTCGGATGGTCGGTTATACCAGCACGACTTAATTCGAGAATTATATTAATTGATTCATAGGGACAATGAGAAGCCGCCTAGACGCGTACTAGTACACAATTTTCAAGCTAAAGGAAGACCCATTACCAACGAGGAGGTGAGTTTCATTGCCGCTGAAGAAGAGATAGCTTTCTAACTTATTATAGTACGCGCTATATCTGTACAATACCAAGACAGCAAAACCCCCTGCCTCTTGGGCTAACGAAAGCCTGAGCCATAATGATGGCCTTAATGGCCATGAAGTCAAGGAAACAAACGGCCATAGTAACGGACACAGTAACGAAGCTGGTGACCAGCAAGCCGTTCCTCTGTCATTCTTGGAAGGTAAGAGTGTGCGTACTGTCTACGGGTTGGTACCGCTTAAGTATGCGCTCGATTGGCCGGTACTTGCATCTTACGATGAGCTCTCGGGGTGTGCTGCTTGGTTAGGTGGTCGAATCCCTACGTTTGAGGAGGCTCGGAGCATATACTCTTACGTTGATAACATGAAGAGGAAAGAAGCAGAACGCCAACTAGGCAGCACTGTCCCGGCAGTCAATGCGTAAGTCCTCCTCCTATGATATAGGGGCGGTGAATGCTGGCTAACTATAATGTGTCCAGCCATTTGGTCAATGACGGCGTTGAGGAAACTCCACCATCAAGCACTACACGGGCCGTCGATGGCAGTTCATCTGAAAATGACGAATTGTTCATCGACCTTAGCGATGCTAATGTGGGCTTCCGCCATTGGCATCCCGTGGCCGTGACCGCTCACGGCAACCGCCTAGCGGGCCAAGCCGAGATGGGAGGCGTATGGGAGTGGACCAGCTCCCCACTCCGGCCGCACGAAGGCTTTCAGCCTTTGGCTCTCTATCCGGGGTACACGGGTATGATAAAATATTCTTCCAAAATCTCATAACAATATACTAATAGGAATTGCAGCCGATTTCTTTGACGAGAAGCACAATATTGTACTTGGCGGGTCCTGGGCCACCCACCCTCGTATTGCGGGAAGGAAGACATTGTATGTTATATTCTCACAACACCTTTGGTTTTCTCGCTCTATAAATTCATTTTTCGTCTATACACATTGTGGTCCTCCTACAAAATCTAGGCAAATACTAATAAGCGGTCTATTTTAGTGTAAACTGGTATCAACGCAACTACTTGTACGCTTGGGTCGGCGCAAGACTCGTCCGCGACCTCTAGGAAAGGAGCCAGCTAGTGAGACAGTAGTTCAGGACATAAACCCAGTTCCAACAACTGGAAAATTCAGTCAAAGTTCCACTCACTCTTACACCAAAAATGGTGTATATACCTCAGCGTCTAGAGCGGATTCAACATCCGCTCAACAACTTGCAGTCAACCAGTTATCCTCTCAGCACAGTACAGTATCAGTCTATAAGAAATCCCTCCTACTACGGGAACGCAATATGGAAAGAAAGAAACGTCCTTTCAATAAGGAAGGAAAAGGTGGGGGTATGTGGATATTGCCAGTATATCTCCAAAGGGGGAAAACTTTGCATTGGACCGGTGTATCTAAAATGGCAAAAGCAGGTACTCACTCATTTAAATTACGAGTTTCCTATTGCAGTCACAATCTTATTCGTTGGTCTCATAAACGTGTCTGATCTTTTTTTTTTTTTTGGCTTTTTCTGTTTACCCTTATGCTAAATCAGGGCATCATGCGATTCATACAGCATGATAATCGTCCATCGTAGTCAATGTGTACACTACCTAAGCCCATGATATGTGCTAGTAGTATCTGCTCTCCCGTGGGTTGCAATGTTCTATCATCTCCACCGGACCAAGGAGATCAAATGCCATAATAGCCCCCTACACAATGCGCCTACCTATGAGGGTAACCGTTGTAAGGCATATAATTACTTAGTCTACAAGAAATGCCAGGGCTTGCGCACTGAACTCCAAGTCCGTGTAAACAACAATTTCTTGTGACACGTAGCCAAAAGCTGATAGGACATGTTGGCAACAAATCCCGTATCCCGTCTCGTCATAGGGTATGTACACCTGCGATATGAAACTTGCGCAGTGCAAAACCAGGCTTGCAAAATACTTTACCGCGAAGTCAGCTGAACCTCAATACAACAGATCTATAATCTGCTTGGCCACAGCTGTTGGTGTGAGGACGCCGTAGTCTGAGAGGAATGACGTGATAAATTCCGCCGGCTACGTTGTGAATATTAGCAAACGGATGCTTAAAAACAGCAATAGTAGGATATCTCAACGTACTGTATAATCCACGGGATCTGGATTTATTTGTGCATGTTTGTCACCTTCCTCCTGGTCCTTTGCATGGAAATCTAGTATGCCCTGGTCGAAGCCAAGGTCGAATTGGTCTAGGGGAAACGTCCTGCCGAACTTGTGTTGTTCGGCAGCAACGAAGAAGTCGATATTGCGGGCTTTGGCTAGTAAGGCAAGTTGGTACGTTCCCATTCTCGAGATAACCCCGCCGTTTGCGGTCACTGCTTCGGCACCAACGATAATCATATCAACCTTACCCATTGTATACGCAGCCGCAGACTCGGGTATCGTCGCAACCTGGACGCCTTTTGCCCTTAGGGCAGCTACCACTCTCAAGCTCTCAGTCCGTCGGGCCTCGTTAACGACGTGAATAACCTTGAATCGTCTCCGAGCATCCCCTGTAGTAGACTCCGCCGCTCTCCCCAACAACGTGCCCACCACTCTCGAGCCCCCATGCGTCAAAATGGTACTCCCGTCACGGATATACGCGCGTCCAACGGTGGCGATCTGCTCGCGGGCCTGCTTCGCGCGCTGAGCAAACAATCTTCCGTTCTTCATCAGGTGCTGGCGCACGACCTCGAAGTTCTCGTGACTGCTAGTCTCCTTGCCGTCCGGGCCGGGCTGCTTAAGCGACAGGACGAGGTACTGCTGGAAGAGATCGGTACCGTGGGTCAGGGCGACGGGATTGCGCACGGCGCCGCGCAGCTTCGCCGACTGCGTCTTGATGAGATCCATAGTCTCAAAGACGGTCTTGGCCGACGACTGGCTGAGCGCCTCGATCAGTGCCTCGATTGCGGCTACCGGCATTGTGAGCTCCGGGTCATCGGCAAGGAGCTTCTCGTAGGTGCTAACTATGCTGGTGACGGTAAGGGGTCATTGTTAGACTTGTCGCTTTGGTAGAGGGGATTGGTCGGGCTTAGAGGAAGATTTGGGAAGCTTACTCGAAGGACTCCAGATCCGGATTGTTGCGAATAGGTATCTCATTTTGGCTGATGGTGGTCGCCATTGTAGCCATTGTAGCCATATTTAGGCGCACTACAATAATGCCGGGTTTTGCTTCAAGCAAGAAGAAGGAAAATAATATGGCGAAGATGGTTTGTCTTTAGCAGTGTTATAAAATGGAAGTATCTGTAGGTTCTTTTCTTTTAAAAAAAAAGTTTAGGTAAAGGTAGGTACCTAACCTAGGTACCTAGGTGTGAGTCAAATCGCGGGGCATATCGCAGCTAGGTATCTTCACCCTCCACGAAACTTTATCTGCAAGTGCGGCTAATTGCATGGTTCTCGCCCCACATTTACCCTGATGGCAGGTACATCTATTCAGGGGTCTCTCGAGTCTAGGCTGATCGTACATGATGTACTTTCTCTCCCAAGTTCAGTTACTTTAAATATTATATCATTGGCTCATCATTTATTGCTTGTCATGAAGGTATCATTTTCCGTGTGCTTTCCTTCCTAAATCGACTCTATCGTTGATCTGGGCAGGCATCTTTCAATACCTACCTTAAACCCATATCTTTATACATATTTAGGTACCTAAGGTATAACTAACTATATATTAGGCAGTCAGAGAAAGTGTAACTATTATTGCTCTTTCACACATATACTCAATATTGGCAAGTTACATCGATGATAAGTAAAGATGGAAGGAAAGTATAGTTATATTAGGTATTCATGTGTTTCGCAGCTGAAGACTTCTCAGTTTCTTAATCCTGAAGTAAATCTTACAAAGTCCCAAGCTTGCTTATACATACCTAACATACACGGCCTTTCAATAAATATTCTCAAGACGTAGCAGCCACTCAACGAGCCCACCACATCAATATTGCATTTTGGATTCATTAGGTACCTAATTAGCTACCTGTTAATATAGACCATATCAGCACGGGCGGAGTATCGTCGTATACAAAAATCTATTCGCCGTCACGATGGTCCGAATACAGATCATGTCAGACCTCCACTTAGAGCTCGACGAGGCTTATGGACATTTTAATATCCCTCCGGAAGCCCCGTATCTGGCACTTCTAGGAGATATCGGCAACTTCGCCTCCCACAGTACGCAGTATCTGAGATTCATCGAACGCCATCTCTTCCAATTCAAAGCCGTCTTTTACGTACTTGGCCCTAGAGAGGTAAATGGATCAACCTAGGAGACGGTCAGAGAATATGTCGACCAGTTTCGCCATCACGTACAAACGAGAAGGAAAAATCCAAATACGAAATTGGGGGATTTCGTTTTTCTTGACAACAGCAGATATGACATACCTAATGAGAGGGTTACTATTCTCGGAGCAACGCTATTCACTCATCCACCTCGTGGTCAACGACACTGCACCGATGCTTATTATCGAAACGAGGTACGGACTGACTACGATGTTAGAAAACACATGCTCGCCCATTTCAATACCATGTCCTACTTATCGCATGAAGTTGCAGCACTTACACACGAAGACCCTGGACGCTCTATCATCATCCTCACACATCATTGTCCGACCATAAATACCGAAGCTATAGGGCAATCTC
Source organism: Daldinia childiae (assembly GCF_008694065.1). Lineage (NCBI taxonomy): Eukaryota > Fungi > Ascomycota > Sordariomycetes > Xylariales > Hypoxylaceae > Daldinia > Daldinia childiae. The sequence goes on along the minus strand of NW_022984654.1, from coordinate 1,011,739 downwards.
CAGCGGTAGATCGTGAGGGCATGAAGTACCGATACACGTCCGACTTGGCAAAGGAGCCCCTGTGGCTTGAAGCAGATGCCGTAAAGCTGTGGGCCTTTGGCAGCACACACTATAACTGCGATTATGTCGATGAGAAGACAAAAAAGCGAGTCTATAGCAATCAAAGGGGATATCCTGGCCAATGCAACGATTTCCGTATTTACGCGGTCGTTGATATCAGCGTATACGATGATACATATAACGATACCTCCGAATCATTCCCTAGCCGTAATCCGACACCCTTGATGAGTCCCCTCATACATAGGTACCTAATCAAAGCTGATTATCCGCACGACCTTAACCTTCAGCCTTGACATATCCGTATGACCTGGCAACGCCCTTGTCATAGACTTGTCGAGAGCCAGCGATATCTATATATATATATATATAGGTATATATCCATGTATAAGCTAGTATAGCGTTAGCAGTCTAGAATGTCTATTGGCCGGACCAAGAACACCGAAACTGACTAGTGATAGACATTTCGTCATTATGAAATCACTAAGAGAATACATACCTGGGCAGTTTTTAGATGGGAATTGGACAGGCTTGCACCTGGGAATCCGTTAAGGCATTCCATTCTTGTATTGGAAAAGGAGGTTGGTCATATCGGTTGACAGTCGGATAGCGAATAATTCATTTAACCGCATAGAATAATGTTATTTTCAGACATTATGGCGAAGACCAACAGTGACCGTAATAAGATGGCGATTATGAACAATCGGTATAAGAGTATTGATAAATTATATTTCATTAAGTATATGTTCATTAACAGAAAGCTCTAGTCAGCCTCGACGAAGTAAAGCTCCTGCATTACAATGCAGACTTCTAGTCTTATTTGTAGAATACGCAGTGAATACAATATGACTTTTCCGGCGTAGCTATAGCTGGCTTTTAAAGTTAGGCATGAGCACAAGTAATCTTCGACTTCAAGACCAGGGGAGGCAAAACAGGGTACTCGAAGAATTCCTCTTTTGTGTCGCCAATCGTGTAATTGGAACCAACTTCGAATAAGAATGATTCCTTAATGTCGGAAAGTAGGCGACATAAGGCTAATATGTCTCCTGTCGGATCCACCAGTCCTATATCCTCGTGGCCATGTTCTTCTGCCGGTGAGTCGGGACCCAGAACTAAGTCGACTTCTTTCACTTTGGGAAAGCTCTGCATTAAGGCGTACTTGTTGTAGGTTTCCCATGGTCGTCTGATATCAGGCTTAACATAATCGAGGGCAAGGTTGACAGTATCATCGATGCCGGAAACGAGCTCCGTAAAAGACCGTAAGGCGTCGTCATAGCCCATGAAAGGAGGTCGAGGAAGGTAGAGTATATCTATATCGGGGCAAAAATATATCCTTGGTTCGTGGGACTTTGTGCCGAAAGATCTCCTATAAATTCTTAAGGCTTCAAATCGGGACTCTCTGCAGACGTGAAGGGCGGCCGGCGGCACCGTTGATGATGTACATAAGTCAGCCTCGCTATCGTATAAGACTTCGACTACCCTTTGGTGACAGGTATGCCGCCATATCTGGAGCCTTAACTCGGTAGGTAACAGAGATAAATGAGTAAATGAGGCCTGGTCCGACATCGCCTGTAAGCTCATAAGGTAGAGAGTGATGGGTTGATGATGATGATGAACGGATGACAATACCAAACACGACTACAAGATCAAAGCTACGATATCTGGGGAATCAAATTACCATAGTAGTACGGGTAGGATGAGTCAGGTATATATGAAGAATTGGAGGCCAAGCCACATGGAAAAGGGCTTTAATTCAAATTAAAAATCCACATTGGCCCAAGACCCAAAACTAAAGGGAAAATACCAAAGTACGTTGAACAAAGACAGGTTCCCTGTCGCATAGGGCCTGCGATGCAATTCTGCGGCCTGTGACACTGGATTGGGCACAGCTTTGTACAAATACAAATACAAAAAAAAGGTGCCAAGGAAGTAGATCGTCTAGGCACTTGAACGTAACGAATTGCCAAGCTGATGATCGATAAATCTCCTATCAACCAGGTTTTACACATACATACATACATACCGACAACAGACCGTAAACCGACCGAAAGGCCAAGTGAGGCAGCTCACTTGCAGCTCACTTAAGCTCGGTCTTTCTGGGGTCAAGATGACGCAAGAAATATAAGCAATTATTATATCTGCCGATACGTAGATAGGAATGGGGAATGCATCTCGTGAGAAACGAGATATAGCCGGGGAGAATCTTGCGGATTGCGGGTTTGCGGGTTGAAAATAGCGTGTAAACGAAGGAGGATCTCGGAGCACAAGACGCACAGAACATCGTCGACGCCTAAAAAAGATACATATTATGATGACAGGTACCACAGACAGGTACCACAAGATCAAACAGGTCCATAATAACCTAGGTTACTAAAAATTTCTATTGTGATAATGAGACAGAAGTGAGAAAAATAAAGGCCAGAAGCGTCTTTTTTACGCCCTAGCGTCTCATTCGACAGGAAAATAAAGGATGATACAGGAGAAAAAGGCGGGTGGACTGGCCGAGTCCCCTTCCAAAAATGACCAAAAATGACCAAAAAATGTACAACAATGTCAAGATCGTATGATTTTGGTGGTAGGTCGAAGAAGGAGGTGACAAAAAAATGTTTCTTACCTTAGCAGCTTAGCCCAGGTGCAATTCAAAGAGGAGCCGCGTCGTTGGTAGTTTATGCCCGATCGCTCCCGAATTCGGAATTACTTACAGGGTCTGTCAGGCCACAGCCCACTATTTATTTTTTTTCTCCCGCGACTGGGGGGGAGGAATTTGCTGGGGGCCACGAGGCTTTGTGGGAAAGGGCTGTAGAAGGCAAAGCAGATAAAAAAAAAAGTGCTGGGGGGATTATTTTACTGGGGACATCCCTACTAAAAGAAGGAAAGAGCCTATTACCGGCATCAAAAATAAGGGATGTTACCGCGGTACGATCTGACTTCTGCCCAATAACTTCTTGTGATAAGGTCGTAGTATGAATATGTAGATTGAAATATACACATATAATATAGAAGAAAGATAACCTCCTTCTATTCTCAACTATCATTATACCTACATTCGCGTATCTCTTGTCATACATTAGGTACGCTATACCGATATACTTATCTTAAGCCACTAATACAATTATAGCTGAAACAGGCATACCGCTGCCGAGAAAAGCCTGTAAGTGAATGTACCTAATGTAGTACAAAGAAATCGGTGAAATCGGTGAAATGCGATAGGTCAGCTATTATAGGTCGAGACGGGACCAGAAGGAAATACCGACGACACACGGGCCATTCAATAAAAAAAGTAAAATTTTATCCCTATGGCCTATGGCCTCTCATTAAGTGGATATGGATGAAAACGGAAGCCAATTTCCAAAATGTAAACCCCCTTCGATTAAACTCGACCATAAACTCGACCGCTTAATTAACAACTTCCGCATGCAGCCTCATGCAATTAACCCCACTTACTAATAAGTCAGGGACCGATGAACCTTGCTTCATTACTCATCCTATGACGTAGAAGTTCTATCAGTAAATCTGTAAATACTTCATCTACTTGGTGTTGATGTTGAGCAGGATGGCTAGCGTTATAGCCTCATCGTCTTCAGCGGCTCTCACGTTCGATCTCGTCGCGAGGTGTTCCGTAAGTGAGCATAAAATATAAGATATTGTTTCAAGACTGAGTCTGACCACACCCAGACAACTCGAGCACGAGCCTCTATATTAACCCTTCCTCATGGACCAGTCCAACTTCCGGTCTTCATGCCTGTGGCAACACAGGCATCATTAAAAGGGTTAACTCCAGAACAGTTGGAAGAGACCAGCTGTCGTCTATGTCTAAATAATACTTATCATCTAGGCCTAAAGCCTGGACAGGAGGTGCTCGCTGCAGTCGGAGGGGCACATAAACTACAAGGATGGAACTACAACCTACTCACAGATAGCGGAGGGTATGTTATTTATAATATAGAAAGTCTAGCTTGCCAAAAAAAAGAAAACTTGACGGCTGACTTGTCATAAATAGATTCCAGATGGTTAGCTTACTCAAGCTAGCCAATATCACAGAAGAGGGTGTCAGATTCCTGAGTCCTCATGACGGCACACCGATGCTTCTTACACCTGAGCATTCCATTTCTCTTCAGAACACCATCGGCAGCGATATCTTAATGCAGCTAGACGACGTATTAGTGACTACTTCACCAGACGCCGTGCGGATGCGAGAAGCAATGGAGCGCAGCGTTAGATGGTTGGATCGGTGCATCGCCGCGCATAAAAATCCAACTACGCAGAATCTGTTCTGCATTATCCAAGGCGGACTGGACCTCGATATGCGAAGGGAGTGTTGTAAGGAGATGGTCGCTCGAGATACACCGGGTATCGCCATCGGTGGACTAAGCGGTGGCGAGGCAAAGGCGGACTACTGCAGAGTAGTAGTTACTTGTACCGCGCTCTTACCTGAGCTGAAACCTCGGTATGTGATGGGAATTGGGTACCCCGAGGACCTCGTCGTCAGCGTTGCCTTAGGAGCCGACATGTTTGACTGCGTTTGGCCCACGCGCACAGCTAGATTCGGAAATGCAATCACGAAATACGGCGTCCTCAACCTCCGCAACGCCAAATACGCCAACGATTTCGGACCTATAGAAGATGGTTGCGGGTGTAATTGCTGCCGCAAGGACGGGATGGGCATCACCCGGGCATTCGTGCACCACAACACGGCTAAAGAGACGGTAGCTGCGCACTTACTAACCATGCACAATGTCTGGTACCAGCTGGACCTGATGAAGCAGGTCAGGGAAGCGATCATTGCCGACAGGTATCCGGCTTTCCTGCGGCGTTTTTTCGCGAACTTATACCCTGATCAAGCTAATTACCCCAAGTGGGCGGTAGATGCCCTACGAGGCGTAGGTGTAGATCTATATGAAGATATATGAAAAGCTACTTGTTCGTGTTTATGTGGTCCGTGAAGCCGTGATATCCCGACACGGGAATGTTTGCCGCGTTACTCCAACCAAGTCGGAAGTAGTACCTCTAATGAACTTTACCCCTTGTTGTGCCGTTCTCTTATGCCATCGAACTATCTTCCCAACTCATACAGACAGGATTATATCCAGAAGTAGACTCATATTTTTAGTTTCACTGATAGGACTTTATTAATACACACATTTGACTTATATCAATAAATGGAAGTAATTCTTAAATAATTGTATAACTTAACGCTACCTCTCATAGCCCAGTCATCCATTTTCATGCCGTTCTCTAATAATGTTTAACTAATATTTAAAGATATAGTAGTTGGTAAATACTAAATACCCCTCATAACAAGAAAAGCTCATAGCATCACATAATGACAACTGTGTGTTTCAATGCTTACGATACATATGTGTACCTAATGTTCTTAAAAGAAGAGCAATGAGTAAAGGTCCATGCGCCTAGTCCGTGCAAGATTTAGATTTGCGGGGAAGTGGATCGATTAGCCCCACCTTTGATGATCTAGGTTCAAGCTCCCGAGGCTTTCGTCTCACAGCAGGCCAGACTTGCATACGTCAGTCCAACCTTCCTGCTGTGAGGTAATCTGCAATTGCTACCCTCGATCGACTTTCCGAGCAGATCGCACATTTACATATTCGGCTCCCTTCATACATTAGGTACCTATGGTAGCAATTGGGCCCGTCGTATACCAACACCACGTACCCTTCGCTGCAACTAAGCCGTGCCGCTGATTGCTACCTTCCATTCTATTGAACTTCGAATTGTCGATGATAATCCTACGAAAAGCTTCGGGAAGAGCGTATCTACCTAATAGTACCCGGTCTTGTGAATAATCATTACCTCTAGAGAGAAGCAACACTATCACCCAGTACTTCCCATCGGACTTCCCCAGTCTTCCCACCATGGCCACGCGAGCAATGTCAGACCTATCCCTCAACCCCGCCTCCAAAGCTCCCAAAGGCAAACCAAAGGGAAAGAAAGCAGCCCCAGTAGCCGACTCCTGGGAAGACGAAGAGGTGCCCTCCGACACGGAACCGCAATCTCCCCTCCCCAGTGACTCTCCCCTCTCCCCCTCCGCCGACCCCAAGATCGATGGCTCGGGCGTCGCCGCGCCCCCTCCGACGCCCAGCTCGCCGTCATACAGCTCCGGCACGCCGCCCCCCTGGCAGTCCATTCCCGGCGCGGTATCGGGGGGCAGCAGCGAGAGCTCGGGGACCGAAGGCAAGAGGCCCGAGAAGACGGACGCGGTGGCCCGGCGCATGATTGCCAGCGCGCTGGGGGTGCGGGCGCCGCGGGCGACGGAGGAGCAGCGTGCGTACGATCGCGCGGTTAGGGAAAAGGAGCGGAGAAGGAGGGAGGAGGAACGCGAGGCGGAGAAGAGGAGGCTGGAGGAGGCGGAAAGGGCGAAGGTAGCGATTTGGGAGGATTGAAGGGGGTTGTAGGGGTTAGGTATAGGAATTAAGATATATGTGGATTTAGGGTTCGATTCCGCTTATGCTTCATCTGTAGGATAGGTGGGGGGTGGCACATGGGATGGGTTGGTTTAGGTTCGGTTCGGCTCGGGTAGTCTTGTCTATACGTGGTGTCCAGAGAGCGCTTCCGTACGTAACCGTTGGTGTATATTGGATAGGCAAAGGTGCTTTGCTCGTGGTTCTCATGGTCTCTTGTGTTTTGTGTTTTGAACACTTACTCAAATTTGACCTTAGGTTTATCTGTGTAGGATATGAATTTCAAGAAAACCTGATTAATATAGGGTCTCTAATATTTTATGTCTATCTGGAATGATGCTATAGTGTTTATCCCATAATTATCTGTATCGGCAAAGAGTAACTGCATCTTGTGCACATTCTAGGTAAGCAGTATTGTTTTTGACTCTCGTGAGTTCTTTATATATACCTCTAACTAGGTAGTACATAGCTTATGGTCGGATGGTGGGGATCTATATACATGGGATATTTCAATACCCTAAGTTTTTGTAGTTGAATAACTAGCATTTTTCTTACTCCTTTTATTTCTAACAAACACCTGTTTTAGTCGTGATATACATCTAAAGGCTTGGGCCGATTCACTTGCTGAAGACTGGTCCGGCAAGATATGGCTTGCCCTTCCAGGTTAAAGCCAGCCGTTTTCCAGCCTCTTTGGCAGTGTCATCAGAGAACCTGACAGTAACACCCATTGACTCTAGTCCTTCCTCCTCAGCCCTGCTATTCCACAACATCTGCTCCAGCCCGCCGTCCTGCGAGCACAAGGCATAACCCATAGGCCAGCTACTGGTAGCCATCGCATCGCGGACGCCCTGGGTAGCCGGCTTCTGGGATACCAGGAAAGCCAGAAGGCCGGGACCGCTGCGCCATCCAGGGGGTGCGCCCGCGAATGTACCTTCGAGTTCGCGTATGTGATGCGGGCCAATTTTTGTGCTCTGCGATACGGAGGCCTTGCATTGCACGAGGACACGTAGGGCATGGTCTGGGGAGGAGGGAACATGCCACGTGCCTAGTAAGTCAATACCGCAGTCGGAGCGCCCGCCTACGCGCTTCAGATCGAACCCGAGGGTGCCGAGCGAGTCGGCTACGATATACTCGTACCGCGTGCCGACGTACGTCTTAGACTTGACATCTAGGCCCGTGCGAGTAGCGTAGGTAGCGTATGATTCTAGGTCATTGTGCTCGCTATTTATGGCGTCAGGGTATATTAAAGGGCGAGTTGAGTCTGAGAAGGGGCGTCCATGGTGGTTGAATGGGCGTTTATAGGAGACGGTATTAATGAGTGGAGTGGTTGAGAAACGTTGGCGCCATATCAGACGATGGTTTATGATAGACCTCATTCCATCACTAATCCAAGACCTTATGTATAATGGATGAGTGAGAGAGTACCTAAAGAGCTCTTCAGTCTGTTTGCTTGTTGGGTAAAGGTACGTACTGTCTTATATTTCCTTATCGATAAATTAGGTATTTCTCAGTACATAGGTACCTAGCCTAGCATATGCATCTATTACTGCAATCTGCCGCCCCACCATCATATCCCTGTTATATACATTTATTCCATATTCTGTACCTTGTTGATTCAACCAATGCCAATGCATGTAAGCTCCGAACCGCAAACCAACACAATACGTTGAGCTCATGAGCATGCTATCATGGGGGACAGACTTACTCAATTACAAGATGCTGTTGATCAGGTTAGTATTACTCATAGATTGGCTTCTTCCAACAATAACTGACTTCTGAGAATTTAGCTAGCCCAGCAATTCGTCGCATGCATTCACTATATCAATCGACACCACAACCTCGAAACGCTAGGCCCCAACGATCAAATCAGAGATGTAAAGCAAGAGCCTGGTCAAGAAGAGGGCAAGTCAACCCAACCCAATCCATGTCCACATATTCCTATCCAACTAGTTATTCCGCCATATATTAACCCGTCGAATCCGAACAGTGGATCCTCACCCGGAGGACGTCTTCAAAGCCGCGCAAATAGAGCTTGCCCAAGACCTTATTACGAAAGAGCAACAGATCGAACTTCTCATCTCCCTACTTCCCGGCCTCGACAACAGCGAACAGGATCAAGAGCGCAATATCAAGGAGCTAGAGGATGAGCTTAAGGTCGCTGAGGCGCAACGACAGGAAGCTATCAAGGAGAAGGAAGATACAATGGCGAAATTGGACGCAGTCATTCGCAGCATCAGACGCCCACACTAATAAGGAGCAGAGTTGCAGAATATTGATACCCCGGTTAGGCGTTCAGGTTATCGTTATGAATTTCTCGTTAATTATCAATAAAACAAAAGGGCGATGGGCTAGACTATAGCTATGATTTTCTACAACATAGAACTCTATTGTCTCCTTTTGATGATGATATAACCAAAACGCCTCGATCCATGCCGTATGCCATCCCCGGGCTCTATATTATATGCTACTTAAGCTTGGTTTCCCGACTTGAAGAATTGCGGGAATACCCCTCGTAGCTCCTCTAGGTGCCTGATCTGGTATTTAGATGCCGGGGATGCTGGGACTGGTAGTCCCTCCTCAACAATGTGGACTGATGTCCAGCCTAGGTTTTGAGCACCTTGCGCATTAACGAATGAGTCGTCTAGGTGGAGTTAGCTACTATTAGATGATATGTGTATATGTACCTAACTTACCAACAAAGTAGCAGTCTTCGGATCGCTCTATCTTAGCTTCCTTCATCGCCTTAGCAAACATGTCCTTATGCGGTTTGCAGATAATAGGAATTTGCGAGTAGTCGCAGTACGTAAGGCCTTCGAACTGGTCCTCTATGCCCAGAAGCCTGACAACCCTCTGACCATGCGTGACATATGCATTGGTGAGAAGCCATAATTTCACTTTGGACTTGTCGATGTCCTCGAGTAGTTTCCGCAGCTGCGGATTAGGTTTGATGATGCTTTCGAGAGGTAAAGCGTCATCGACCTTAGCATTGTAGTCCAGGGGATCGATTTGATGATGCCGTACTAGACCCTCGATGGCGAGACCGTAGTTCTGGTAGTACTCTTGGTGAAGCTTGATGGCTTCTTCTTCTGGAAGGCCTAGATGTGTCGCAAAGTATCTGTCTATCAGATCTGCCATTAGATCATGGACTTTGGCACCTGAATTGGTGATTAGTATGAAATAAATCCCTCCCTGCAGTTTAATGTTGAGCTGGATATACTTCTGGGATAAAGACAATTATCAATGTCGCTATTTAAATCATTAGTCTCAGCCTATATATCCAGGTAATTAGGAGAGGATAGTCTCACAAGAATAAAACAGGTCTAGAGTCTATTGCCCCATTAGGGGATGTGGTTTGTGATCCCATGCTTGACATAAGTATTAAGGCTTCCGGGGGATAATGTGTTTTGACTTGAGGAAAGTCACTTAGGTAGTTATTTTAATATTGTGCTCTTATAAACTCTCTAATTTTGAAGGTAGCTGTCAAGAATCAATGGCTGAGTGAGAAACTTTTAGCTATTAGATGTTGGCTCGTTTGCGGTTGGGGACGGTGAGGGGGAAATTGGTACCTGAATAGTCCGGGTTAAAGAAGTAAAAGTTAAAGAATTATCACAATTAAAACTCGGCAAATAGAACTAATATGAAAATATTTATACTCGATTCTTCTTTCTGATATAATGACTATTCTGAATATATTTTAAACATATTGATAAGTGCTAATGCTGCTCTACTCCTCTATGCTTTGTTTTGAGTCACCGGTAAAACGAAGACATGCATGGTGTACATATTGTCCTACTCTAGCCTTACTTTAAACATACTAGCAAGAGCAAACGATGAAGTAATTAGAATATGATAGATTGACGTATCTTCTCTTAGCTATAAGTGGTTCGTTGCCGAGGTTTTGCTTATCTAATGCATGCTGGTATATATAGGTACCTAGATACATAGATACATTATTTACTTAGCTACATGTAGGTACTTGCCCAAGTACTTGTACGTACCTACCTTAGTTGTACATGTGGGTCTATGCACGGTGCAGTTCCCGGCATTGTTCTATGTAAAATGCATATGGACAGGGAAAGAAAAAAAAAAAAAAACATTACTACTACATATGTAAAGTTCTAACTGGAGCTCGACCCGTTGTGCGACACGTCTTTTCATTCTCCCTTCTTCGACTTCATGCAAAAGCAACGAAGAAGTTATCAACCTGATTTCTCTTCTATGTGATACCCGTCTTCCATCACAAAATAGTAATCGTGTATTTTCTTCGTTGTCAATATTAACTGGGTATTAGACCTTTGATCTATGGATGGTTCTCTTGTTACAAGTTGATTCCAACTGAAAGAAGAAAAAAAAAACCATGGCTCAAGCCAGTATCGCACGAGAACCCATAGCCTTAGGCTATCAGCCAGGCGCTCAGAACGGCGCACTGAAACCAGCTGAACTTGATGAGATTATTGAATATCAGAAGGTTATAAACTTTCGGGATACGATAGTATCTGGGAAGCATCCTCGTATCAAAGTGGCTAAGCCGATTACTCCTCAACACTCTACTTCACTTACAGAAGATCACGTCACTCACTCATCATATACAAAAAATGCCCCTAACCTTAATGCATATCAGGTGGACAATATGCAGTCCTTCAAGGCAAACTTGCAGCAGCCAGCTGTCGCCGTAGCTTCGACAGGTTCTAATGCATCCATTCCAGGTGTCTCAAGACCATTAGATTCTACCAAAGCCGTTACCAATTCTGTTTCGCTTCAAACATCCGATTATATTGCTAAGGCAGATCTCCAGCTGCAAAGAATAAGACTCGAGCAAGAACTCAGAGAAGAGTTCGAGTATCGAAAGAATTTAGCGAAGGCTCCTCTGCAGCCTTCTGAGCAGCCTGCTGACTTGGACCTCTCTGACATTTTAGCAAAAGCACTAACACTGGTTCAAGCTACTGCACCCCTACCAGGTTCCAATACTCCTAATGCTGGTACTGTTTCCGATGCGAGTGACTCCTTCGACGACAATACCTTCTATTCTAGCCCACTTGAAACCCCCGACTCTCGTGCCTCGCCCCGAATTCAGAACCCAACACGCCAGGATGTACAAATGCGAGATGCGCCAGCCGCAGCCTCTCAGCAGGCTGCACATGCTCTACAGCAAAAGCAATTTGCTCCTCAACCCGTCCATACTCCGGCATCGTCCTACCAAACAGATGTTAGTCGTAGCGTACAACCCATCCACACCGCGAGTAGTTCCCGCCAGCCCCAGCCGAGCTTTGGCGGCTTAGCCACGTCTGTGCAAGATCATGCAGTCTATAACAGCCCAAAAACTAGCCGTGAAGGAGATATGATGGTACATTCACGCCAGACACGTCAGGTAGAGGCACAGGTCATCAGTTCAGACAGTGGTGCTGCTAGTAGATCCGACAACTCTGGCAATACAGATTCGGACCAGCCTGTTGACTTCAGCCGTATTCATAACCCCCACCAGTTGCTTCCTAGTGCTCACTTCAGACAGCGAGAGTCACCTGTGGTTCGCGCGCACGATCTTTCGCCCTTCGCTCCCCAGCCTGCTCATGTCTCGCCCTTGGCGGTAGCTAGGCGGCCCCCTATGCCTGAGCCAGATATTAGTATTTTGCCAGGCGCACCGGCTCAAGTTACAGCTCTAAGGCAGGAGCATGGAGTGATCACAAGTCCAGAAAGTTCCCCCCAGGGAGATAAAGGAAGCAAGAAGAAGAATAAGAAGAAGAACAAGAGAAAGGCTGAAATGAGAGCACCAGATGCCCCAGGATCTCCTTATATCAAACCCGAACCGCGATCGCCTTCACCTCTATCAGTGCCTCAGTTTGTCCGTCCTCAAAAGCGCCTTCGATCCGATGCTAGACATGATCAAGAGTTAGTGTACGATGAACCGCGAATCGAACGACCAGTATCTGTGCTACACCGCGATCAATATCCTGCCACGCATGTGCCAACCGAGGGGCCTCCGTATGGGCTTGGAAGGCTGGAAGACCCGTATGCAAGGCCATTACGCCAGTCCGTCGCCCCGGCGAGTCAAAGGTTGGATCGTGGTGTATACGAAGAACGGCGGCCGGACGGGACGATCGTGCAGTATATCCAGCGAGTCCAATCCCCTTACGGCTACCCGGCTCCTTACGGTGCTGTGGAACCGCGCCCTCTACGCTCAGCGAGTTACTCGGTAAACCCTCCCTACCGGGATGTTCCTGCATATCAACGTGATGGACGGATGAGTGTACGGCCTTATACTGATCGTGCTAGATCACGTTCGCCCATCGTTGTGGAGAGAGGCTCGCCTACTATGGCACCTCCTGCCCCCCCACCTCGTATATTAGTTGACCAATATGGCCGCGAGTACTTTGATCCTCCTCGTGCTAGCACTGCTGCGCGTCACTCAGTCGTACCACCCCCAAGACCAGGCGAGCGTGAGTTAGTCTACGAAAGAGTGCCGCTACGCGCCCCATCTCGCATGGCTGGAGATACTTTTGAGGAGGATGGAATCATTTACCGACGTGCATCGCCCACATATGCTCCCCGGCGTGTCATTACGCAGCCGGAGTATGGTATTGATTATAGAAGCTATCGTGAACGCGACTATCCTATACAACCTATGGGAGCACCGAACCAGGAGTTCATTTCGGTCCGAGGAGCACCGATGGGGCGGGCTCCTGAGGACATGCCAAGGGATTATTTACCTAGAGCTACAAGCGTCCGGCCGCCGGAGTCCGTGCCGTATTACAACAGGGTTGAGGCCGTACGACCCGAGGTGCCATCCAGACGATATGCTGCTAGCGTTCACCCTGAGGTAAGAAGGGATGCGGCGTCTGCCGTTGTTCGCGAGTTCGGCCCAAGACCGTCGGAACGTGATATGCCCAGGCGCGAGTTTAGCATCCAGCCGGTAGAGCGTTACTATGATAGGCCACCTCACCCAGAGGGGGATGTCACTTATATTGAGCAACCCCGAGCACCTCAGCAAGAAATTATGTACGCCGATAATAGTCGAAGGCAAGTATACCAATAAACACGTGTCGGACGCTAGGGGTGGTACATCAACAAACTCGATATTGTAACTGATTTTGAGGAGGGCTAAGTGGGAGATTAGATCCCCTCTAATTCTAGGTAGTCTTACAGTCGACTACCCAAGGAATTAAGGCTGAAACTTGCCTTGATTCTTGGCATCATACTATAATAGCAAGACAAATATCTGCTCGGCGTTGGTATCGAGGAGGATTCTATGGGTAATAGGAGTTGGGTTAGGGGCGTGGCTTGGGATGGGTGGAGGCACGCAGAGCTCCTCCACGGGACCAAGCTCGACGCAGCCAAGTGCTTATCTACATGGACTGTATATAATATACCAGATGGCTTTTACCAAAGAATACTCAATAGCATTCTATATTCCGTTAGTTTAGCGATGTGGTGCATGTTTATCCTCCACTTTAGATTGACAGGAACTCTGATCTGCATAAGCGAGGAAGATGGGTGCATGTGGTGCTGTAACCATCTATCTACTCCCGTCATTCTTAATATCACTTTTAAATATAGCTGTAGCGTGTTAGCCGAGATATGCTCGGCAGTACGCTCTCCTATAAGCCGACTACTATACAGATTCAATATGTCAAGGTTAAGGAACATTTTGCCTAAGAATAGAGGTCTTAAATAAACAGTATCCATATTCTAGGTAGGATTTACCTTTATTAATAAATGTCTCTGATGCTTGCTTTCCCCCGTCGTCCCATTTTATTGACTCACGATAGTACCTAGCTAGCAATAGAAGATGAGGGCATGATTTGGAACAGTATCTTTCTTTCACGATAGCTCAGGAACAAGAATCTATGAATTTATGATGGGATGGGAGCCCTACTCGTATGTATAAACTGCTAATTACCGGAGCTTCGGTAGTGATGGCGAAGGTAAAGACGCGCGGCCCCGGATAAGCCCGATGTCCCTTATAGAGAGAGTACCGGTACGGCTAGAAATGACCGTAAGCTGGCTGGAGGCTGGAGGCTGGAGGCTGGAGGGAGAAAATAGCAGTAGGCCGAAATATACGAGTCAATATTTCAATATATAGAACGCCCCGTAGCATTACCCACCGATCGAAGGCTACTTGCTAATGTACATACAAGACAGCGTCCGTGCTTAATATGTGGCGCTTTTTCTTCGACGTTTGAACTAAACTCGGAGGAATCGAGCTTATTGCTAGACTACCTAGTCGTGAGCTTAGATGAGGTGAGATGTGAAATAAAATCTTGAGAAAGGGAATTGGAGATTAGTAGTTATTCCGTAACCTTCGCATATGTTTAAACGGTGTCTCCCCACAGAACTAAACCTAGTTGATACTACTATTATGCTACGTGTTGCGGTTTTGATTTTTTCTTTCTTTTTTTTCTTTTTCATAAGATCCGGGGGAACGATTAAAGGGATGAAGAATAGGCGGGAGATCTGCCAACTCAGATATGTATGGAAGTATGTACTGCAGTAGATATGTGATATATACGAAGTACTTCTCGTGCCGTGATCCATCAGATTCTAGGTCGGCTCGAGCTTCTAGGTCCAGGTTACCTACGTCCGGCGACGATCCGTAAGGTCGTCTGTTATGTAGGGATAAGAGGAAAAGTGCGTACCGTACTTGGCTAACTGTGGTCTTGTGCACCGTGGCTATGTCTGTTTGGAATGCATGCGAACATCTCAAATCGGGTAGACCAGGACTTAACCAAGGACAGAAAGGACAGACATGAAATTTAATAATTCAACATCCCTGTATACCACAAAAGCAGACCACTCAAATAATACCTTATTACCTTGTTTCTTATTCCTTAAGTTCGTGTTGCCCACATTCGAGCGCACATACACGAAACCAACCACGGGCCACAATTTTTTTTTAATAGCCACTTCTAATAGCCATTCAACCATTTGAATATTCAAGTATTGAAATTTGAGTAAGTAGTAGGTATGTAGTATTGAAGAGACATACATATAAGTGACTTACATATATAACGTCAAGTAGAAACATTGAATGAATGAATGAATGAATGGGTAGTTAGATAGATATATGTATTAGATGTATACATGTATGTTACATTCATCTTTTCGAGTAAAGAGATCAAACCGTACCTTGGTATATGGTCTATCACATGTACTTACTATAACGTAGCAATGCAATTAGACTTGATAAAAAAAGTAACGAGCATAAAGCCAAGGCAGGACTCATTTCTAAAAATGTCTTGGGTCCTATAATTGAGTTTAAAGTAATCTTCAATTTTCATACTATTATTGATAATTATTCTCTGCTTATAGATTATAAAGAAATATATTAATATCGAAATCCAAAGTACATAGTATGAAAAGAGGTAGTTAGTTAGTTAGATTGATTGATTGATTGTATGTAGGTAGATATGTATGTCCAGTACGTGAATCTCACAGCTAATGATGACGCCAGGAAGAAACCACCTATGCCACTATGTACAAGGTACATATAGATCTAATACTTGATTGTCTATCATTACGCATGTAACCGTTGGCTAGGGTTAACTCAATTTCCCACTGTGCTTGTTAATAGCAAGTACTAAATCAAGTACTAATCTAACGGTAGAACTTGCCGTAGCTCTGAGGTAACTTGCGCCAAACGGTGCATCAGTGCTTCCCCCCCCCTCCCTCCTACCTCCCCACTACAACTGGAATGAGTTTGGACCGTCTACCAACCGCGCTAAGCCTACACAACATTACAGGGCATTCAATCAAGCTAATTGAGATACGTACCACATTTCTCAGGGCTCCCCAGGGCTTTTCTCACTCAGTTCCCCCGGAATCCTTCATGTTTATTGGTCAACTACAAACTGCTGACTGCAGCTTCGACACACCCGACACTTCGGGCTTTTGGCTCGTTCCATCGATTCTTCCAGTCCACCACATCTCATGTCCCAAAATCCATCCGTCCATCCATCCCGTCAATTCCACTTTCTCCTCACTATTCATTCTCTCAACCTCCCCGCCAGTAGTTGTAGAGGTTGCCCATCTTTACAAGAAAAAAAAAGAGAAAAGGTTAGAAGAAGAAACCGCCGCCTACGACACTCTCCGGTTTCCGACTTCTCTTCCTTACTCGCTTTCCTTTTTTTTTTCTTCTCTAATTTCTTTCTCATTCTTCCTTCTTTGAACTTCCCGCACGAGATACCCCATTTTCCAACTCCTCAATTACCCTTACCTATTACACTCCTAGGCCCTTTCCTTACCCCCCGGTTTCACAATGCAAAAGCTCGCCAACATGCGTCACTGGCCCGAGAGGATGAGCCCCAACTTCGGCGCGTCGTCAAGACCAAACATGAATATGACCGCTATAAATCCACATCAGAAGGCTGGAGCTCCGGGAGCTTCGCTAAGTCCCTCGCCTGCCGCCGATAGTACTATTCACTTCGCCTTTAACGTTCCGTTCGCGTCCGATCTCGCCGGTCCTAACACGGAGGAGATACTGCATGCGACTGGAGAGGCTGTCTTTAGGTGGACGCACCCAGGAGATGCCCCCGATGATATCCCCGTTTACGACTTACCCGTCCACGCTCAGAACCTAGCCAATCTGCAGAATCTATGTAGAGAACTTACGAAAGGACCTTTACCGATCGAAGCACACGTCGTCTCAAGCGTACCGAAAGGTTTCAAGTCGCAAGTCACAACGGTGTGTCTTTCCGGTTCTCCGGAACTCGTCCACAAGAGCCGTGAGACCATCTTGAGCGATACCCCTTTAGCATTGGTATGCACATCTCGGCTCTACTTGTAACGTGATAAATGATTCATGTCGCTAAACTAAGAATTGTAGAGGTGTACTACTGTTGACGTAGATTATGGATTGATCGTCGATGCTCAAGCTGGTGCACTGCAGAAGAACGTCACCGATGCTCTAGATACTTTCGCCGTGTTCTGCGGTGTTGATATTTTTATTCTCGGCCCAAAACTTACTCCTACGGTCGACGGCCTAAATGGTGACGTCGAGGTTATTCGAGATCAAAGGTGGAGGGTCGCTATCTACGGAGATATCGAGTCTACGGAACACGCCAAGACCCAGGTTCTAATCTTCATTGACAAATTGGTATATTCCGAGCCTCGAATTCGTAACGAATGTTTAAAACGGAACTAATGTGGAGTATAGCTTGGACGTCAGCTGGATATCATGCGTTTTGAGAGCACATTGCACCCCATCGTGTGCGGCCGTTCTCGAAAGAACATCAAAATGATCGAGTCAGTTACTAATACGGCTATTTACTTTCCTCCATTCGCCCAATTACACCGCTACTGCCCGCCGAATGCGAGTCGTCGGAATCCAGAAGAGATATTTATCACTGGCGAGAATCCTCAAGGTATAGAATTAGCCAAGCGCAAGATCCACGAGCTGGTGAACAGGACAAAGCTCTTCATTAAGGATGCCGTAGTTTCACCTCCCAAGATTGATAGCATTTTACTTGGACGAATGGACAAGGTTCGAAAGATTATGGAGACTAACGGCACATTTATCATGTTCCCTCCTCTTGCCTCACAGCGCAACATGATTCGAGTTCAAGGTGTGGAAGGACTCCACATCGAACGCACCATGAAAGAAATCATGTCCCTCGTATGTCCCTAAGATGCATAACAGGTGATCGCGTACTAATTCGTAGCGTAGGCCGGCCAGTTTTACTTTGCGTCATGGTGGATCCAACAAGCTGGTATCTCCCAGCTTCCGGGTCCTCACGAAATCCGTGCCATGCTTGGTGACATCTCCGCCAGTTCCGACGCGGATATCTCCTTTGACAAAATGACGTTCACAATCAACGGCTCCGATGATGCCGTGAAGCAGGCCCTCGGCGTGCTCTCTCAGATTAAGTTCGTCAATCAGACTCAGCATCAGATTCGGGTCAAGATCGAGCTCGCCAATGAACATAAGGAATTCGTCTCGGGCAAGAAGAACGGCAAGATCAACAAAATCATGACACAGAGTAAGTCGGATAAGAATAATTCTTTAGCCTTAGCTAACACAATATAGGCAATGTTCAAATCATTTTTGACAGTTTCAGAGAGTACAATTTTGATATTGATGTTATCGCTCCCTCATACGATTCCATGAAGCAAGGAATGACGTTGGTAGAGCAGGAAATGCCTGCCTCTATTTCGTTCCACGTTCCTGACCAATACCACAAGCGAATTATCGGCATCGGCGGTCAACACATCCAGCGGATCATGAAAAAACATTCTGTTTTTGTCAAGTTCTCGAACGCTATGGATCGTGGTATGAACCTCCCCCGCCAGCGCGGCCAAGGCTCGGGCTTATTAACAGGCGTACTAGGAGGCATGGGTCGTGAAGATGACGACGTCAAAGTTGACAATGTCATCTGCCGTACTCCCGCTCGAAACGCTCAGAATCTTGAATTGGTCAAGACTGAGATTTTGGACATGGTGGATAGAGCAGTAAGTCACGGACATGTCGAATCTATACGATCTATCCAAGTCACTGACATGTCTTTCCGTAGCATTCCGAGTTCACTTCTCAGATTGTGCACGTTGACCGTCTCTACCATCGACAGCTTATTGCTCGTCTACAAGAGATCGAGGAGCTTGAGAAGAAGTGGAATTGCAAGATTGTCTTTCCCAGCACCGAACAGGCTAGCGATGAGGTGACCGTTACAGGTCCAGAATGGCAGGTACCTCTGTGTGCCGATGAGTTCCTGGTAAGTCTAGCAGAGCCTGAGCCATAACGTATAGTGTGTATAATGCTAACATCTACTCAAAGGGTATGGTCCCCGAAACTCACGAATTGGTCTTGACTCGTACTCCATCCCTTGTCAAATTCCTCGAGTCTCCCGAATTTGTTAACGAGCTTATTTCGAAGCTCAAGACTCAGCATGAGGTATCTCTTGAAGTACACGAGAATCCCGAGGAGAAAACTGAGGAAGGGGAGCGCACCGTAACTTTACTTTGGAAACTCACTCGCAACAATACTGGTGGCCTCCGCGATGCCATTGATTTCCTCATGCAGCAGTTCGCAGCTGCCAGCGTTGATGGTACCGTTGTCAAGGGTGCAATCCCGCGTCCGAAGTCGGACTCGTTCGAGGACTCACTTCAGTACTTTGATTCGAAATTGCTCCAGCACGCCCCCACTCCCATTGGCACAGACTCGCCTACGAAACCAGCGTTTGGCGAGGACATGACCCAACAGCGGACCACCACCATCTTTGACAAGCTCCGGAAGCCGTCTCAGCTCCTGTCTTCTCTTGACCGCAGAAAGAACAGCTCTCATTCGATGAACACATTTTTTAAGGGATCAAACAATGTGTCCAAGTCATCTCTCATCTCGATAGAGTCGACTCGCAGCTTTAATGCTGATCGAAACCCCTGGAACGATAGCGGCGTCAATCTTCCAGACGATGACAGTAACCCTTGGTCGAGCCGTCACTTTAGCAACGGCTACGACAATAAACTAACACCTAACAGCATACCCCACGGCGGTGACATGACACCGCGCCACGGCACGCGTGCGTCTGGCGACAGTGGTCGACCGTCGACTTCTCATTCCACAAATTCAGGATACCCCGGTCCGATTGGACCATACCGTTAGATTCCGTCTTTTAGATGCTCTACGTGCAATACCCCCGGCTGGATATACCCTGGCGTACAAATACCCGATCCTATGATCATGCATCGGTCGGCTCTGCGTTTTTCGGTCGATTTTCTCAACTCTCTGCTTTATAGTTTTGATTCATCTTTTATTTTTATTTTTATTTTCTTTTTAGGCTCTACGGTTTTATGGTTGTTTTTTCTGCCTTCTTTTTTTTTCTTTTCTCTTCGCTCGGAGGCTGCCAGGCGAAGGCTGCGAACGATTTTACTTGACGCTTATATCCACGAGTACATCTGGACATGATACCACGAGTTGCGCGAGGCGGAATACGGCGTTGCAGATTGGAGCGGGAGGACGCCGTCGGACGATACCACAGAAAAGCACAGAAAATTTGACACAGCTTAGGAAAAAAAATACCATAGTTGTTGCGTTTGCACTCGATGAGGTGGCGTTGGTTCTCTTTTTTATAGGGTTTAGCCTACTTTGGGGGTGCCTATCAGATATCCCATATCCTCACCATCCGTTCCCAAGACGAAGGACATACAAAGACAAGTTTCCATCATAATGACGGCAGCTATGTTTACAGACAAGGCGGACTGGAAGGGAGAAAAGGGGGGGGGTTCAGGGTTGGTTTGGGAGGTAGACTGCAACACGGGCTTGGAGGATGGACAGGCGGATACCACTATGGACGATTTGATGGCGTGGCTAGAAAGCTACGGCTGTACGATACCACAGAGATGATAGGCAATGATACCCTCTGGTTCTGAACAGTTTTGATATTTTGTTGTTGATTTCCTATTTCCTATTTCCCCTTTTTATGGTGGGGCTGTTGACTTATTGACAAGTACCTAACCTAGTAGATTATCCGTGACTTTGTTGTGAGTAAGAGAGGTTAAAAGTAAGAAGTAATGTGAAGATGACTGAGACAAATAAGAGAAATGTCCATGATGGTAAAATATGATTGGGCATACGCAAATCTCTGCCTTACTTGTTTAAGCGGAAGGGTCACGCGGACAAGGGAAACAAGTGGAAAGAGGAGATTCATTTACATTTGCTACTGCTATTGCTACTACTGCATATATACACGTATTGGAAGTGACCCAGGTTAGGTAACTACCTTAAGTAGGTAATTAGGTAGGTACCTATTAAAGGTAGGAAAAGTAATACGTGCTGGCAAATAAGCAGTTTTTAATGATGATGTGGTTGTGCCTTCCTATCCTGATTTATGTACTTTTATTCCCTCATCTTCCATCTTTCTTTCCTCTCCCTTACGTTTTAAAGTAGTTGCTTATTGAGATCCAATTTCGGTAAATTCAATTGGTTCTTCTACTTATACGTATCATTTTCTTCCATTAACAGGTACAAAACATAAATGTAGGTAATAAGAATCATCACCATCCAAGGTAACACAACGCCAACACGGACGGGAAACGCTCGAGCCTACTACCCTAACATCACCCTAACATCTACAGATGTTTCTATGCTTTCTATCACCTATAATATTTATTTCTTAACGCCACAGTAACATTTATCTGATCACAGCGCATTCTCGGATCGATAAAAATTTGTGTGTGTGCCGTCTATCATCTGCACCCCGCCTCGGTCCCAACGCCTCCAATACTACCTGAACCTCCTCTTTGCGATCTCTCGTCCAATAAATACTTCCCTTTCATTTTAGACATCCCGGAATATTCTAACCAATCGGAGAACGAAAAAAAAAAGGCTCGACAGACTGACAAGCATGTCGGAATCTCCCGCCAAACCCGGAGGGGCCAGCGACAACCCTGCCGTCGCCGCTACCGACGAGACAATAATCGCAGGCGCAGCAGGCATAAAGGTACCGGTCTCTCTTCTTAGAGAAGACGTCGTAGAGAACGCTGTCGACGACTCGGAAGACCTACCGGATGACGACTTTATAAAAGCAACCCAAACCAAGAACTATACGCAGCGACACCACCACAACAGGCCTCCAGGCAGGCTCGGTCGGGTCCAGGAGCTCGTTCCGTTCCCATTCCTGCCGAACGTGCGCCCGCTCACCATCTCGGACCTCGAGAGTTGTGTCGCACTAGAGGATGCTGCGTTTGCGGACCCGGCGCATCGGGCTACGAGGGAGAAGGTGAGTTGAGTTGCTTTTGTTTTGTTTTGTTTTGTTTCAGGTTCATATTTGATTTGTTGAAATATTATATCTTGGTTTGATATGTCATATTTGCTTCTATGTCGCTTTTGGATTACACGTGATTACCCCTATATCACATATACATACCTCCTATACCATATGTACTCTAATGAAAGAATCTAACGAAAGGAATTACTAACTCACAACTAGTTTGAGTACCGCTTATCAGTATGTCCAGAGTTATGTCTCGGTCTCTTCTGCACCGTCGCACCTGATAAAACTGAGGGCTTCGAGATCGATACGTTGCCAACAGCGCATCCCGTCGAGACGGGTCGCGAAAATGGCGCTAAAAGTGTTCTAATGGCGCATATCGTG
This sequence comes from Daldinia childiae, assembly GCF_008694065.1. Classification (NCBI taxonomy): domain Eukaryota; kingdom Fungi; phylum Ascomycota; class Sordariomycetes; order Xylariales; family Hypoxylaceae; genus Daldinia; species Daldinia childiae. Next base: position 989,190 of record NW_022984654.1, on the reverse strand, counting down.
GCGACACGATCGCACGACGAAATTGTCACTGACAAGGCCATGGATTACCCCCGTGACTTCCGCACTAATAAGCGCAACACAACCGGCTTGGGCCATCAAGAGGCTGGCGGTACCATCTGCATCCACTCGTTCGCCGTCCACCCTAAGCTCCAGGGCTGTGGCCTCGGAAAGCTCCTCATGAAGTCGTATCTTCAGCAGCTCAGGAATTCGGAGTGCGCGCTACGCTGCTCGCTTATCTGCCGAGGTGTAAGTACTATTAGTTTCTCTTCATCATTTCCTGCTCTTGGTCTCTGCGCAAGTTGTGACGCATCATACTAACGCCTTCTGCCTTAGTACCTGGTTACGTTCTATGAACGATTCGGCTTCTTACACCTTGGGGAGAGTTCGGTAAAATTTGGCGGCGGAGGTTGGCACAATATGTCACTCAGTATCACCGGATTACCCTCTTATTCGGCGAGACCAAAATCGCGAGGCTAATCGGTATTTCGGAGTTTCACTCCTAACATTTAGGCCAGACCAGACGGTAAATCGGAATGAGGTGTAAAGTAAGGTGATGTGAGATTTGCGTCGAACTCGTACAAGCAATAATTTGCGAGTTCTTATACCCAATCACGAAGGAAAGCTACCAGTAAAAGAAAAAAAAAGTTCGGCATTTACATACGAGGACAGAAACACGACGCTGCTTCTATGGTCCAATTGCGGTGATTTTATGCAGTTTGTTCATAGGCCATGTGGAACGAAGACTTTTCGGCATTTGCATAAATGATAATGGCAACCAGAGCTGGGAGTGAGTGAGTGAGTGAGCATATAGACAAGACACATAGACTACTAGCTAGGTAGCTACCTGATATTGCGCAACGTGCGTTTTGCCGTTGATGAATTCATCGCTCTATTATCATCACAGCTCTCTTCTCCCTTTTTAGTGATGCGTAATAATGATCGAGTTTTATAGCCTCTCTTTTTTGGTAATCCTCATCTGAGTCTACGAGCGTAGTAGCGAGTTCCTAATCAACATGAACCTCGTGACTCGCTCGCTTTTAACGTCTGTTCTTACGGTCGCAAGACTTAAATAAGATTTGAAGGAAAGAAAAGTAAGGGTTGCCCGAGATAGTAACCCGTCAAAGGGTGATGGATTGGGTACGTCATACGGAAGAGGACGGGTACCTAGGTAGATATATTGCATACATGCATGCGGGTTGTTTGTATGTATATACTTGGGTGGGTAGGGATATATGGTACGATACTTGGAATAAATAGCTAGAGATAAATAAGATAAAATAAAATAAAATAAGAATAGAAATATTCTTTAACCCCCCTCCATCCGATCCCGCTCTGAGATAAGTACCTAGAGGGTAAGGTGAGATAATGCAAGGGAGATCATTGTGCTGACGAGAGGCGTGGGATGTCGGATGGAAGGTGGTACATCGTATGTTTGGGAATGTTTAACATAGGTTAGGTGATACATACCTATATATATATGTCTCGGTATGTACTCCTTCGTTTGTAGATTACCTAGTGTAAGGAAATTAGGGTTTATCGAACAGACTGCTCGGTGTGATGAAAGGTTGGGAAAGTGTAAAATGTAGTATGTTTTAATGTTATTGACTTTACCCAACTAGCTTGTGTTTATCCGTATGTTTACCTGTATGTTTACTTCGGTAAGGTAGTTCCATATCCGTTTGGTGTTAATGTTGTTGTTAGGAAAGGGGTTTCTAGCGTATTTAGGTTATATAGGGGGTTAAAGAGTTTTCTAGTGGAAGTCCTTGGAGATGAATATCTATAAATAAAAAATGATATCGAAATAGCTTAGAACACATTTATATAGGTTGAAACTTCACTATTTTCTATGATATATTGCGGGTTTCGTTTATAGCTACGATTCTCGTTCGGTTAAAAGTTTCCATGATACACATTCATCTGTTATATTTTTAATAAGAGGCGTCAAGGAATTTGTGTTTACTTTATATACGTCCAGAACTCTATATATAGTGCCTAGGTCATTAAAGTACACATATAAATGAATAGAGATAGATAGATAGATAGATAGATATGTTGCTTGAGAATTGAAGGTGTAGTATTTAGATGTTAGAACTGCACTCAGTTACATAGGAAGGTGTGATAACTAACTGTATTTTCGCACCTTCGTGGTATTATTCGTATGCATATAAATACCTACATACCTAATAACTAGTTTAGGAACGTGTAGTATCTGCTCAGGTAGTCAATAAGTAAGACATTAAGTGCCTATACGAGCACCCGAGGCTCCTCTAGAACTTGGTATTATTTTATAGTTATACATTATTGAAACCAATTCCTTCAAGTAATACGTTATAACGGCGTTAGGATTTATAATTAAAATATATCTAGGGTATATGCTTAGGTAGTAACCCAATATTTCTCTTCAATGCTAAAAGTCACCTCCCAGATGATATTATAGTATGATACCTGGCAATGACTCTCCGACCATTCCAAGAACCACCTATCCAGCGCTCCGCCCGAAACTACCTAGCTAGTATCATTATTAGTTTTATAGAAGCAAGTTTTCGTGTCTCACTAACTACATAGTTCCCTATATAGGTATATATACCTAGGTATATATTTCACCTCTAGTGTCAACTCTCAGATCTCCTCCCTATGGCCCATCGGTACACCCCGAACAAACTGTAGTAAACCGCCAGTGGAAGTACAAGGAAACAGGACCATAACTTATCCCGAAACCCGCCAAATAAACAAAACGTTTACACCGACTACCCAGCTCCCTAGCCGAGGACGTATGTGCCTATATACCGGTGGCAAGGAGCCCAACCTACGGCCCTCTACCGACCATAAGAAGTAGTATCTAAGTAGAAGATGAGTTAACTAGGTAGGTAAGGTACGTAACCTTACAAGCTACGACACATCCCATAAATAGCTACTACGACTACGACTACGTACACTTTATATACCCAGCAACCTAACCCTACAGTAGGCAATTCAACACACGAGAAGAGTCGTAGAAAAAAAACAGTCACAGCACCATAATAAAACAACAAATATAAAAAACAGACCTTACGAAGTCGTACGTCTATCAAATGAGCACCAACCACACCACACTACACTATCTGCAAATTTCGAATCGGAGCGAAAAAAAAAAAATAAAAACTAAGATGCGACGAGCTACACTTTGACTTCAAATCCGGCACACGGAGCCTCCTACGCATATATGAATGTATGTATGAATATCATGTAATCCCTCGTCCGGTCGGTATTCTAGCCACAGCTCTGGATACACATGCGTGCTTTGTATACTCGATGCTCTGCCACTAGCTAGCTAGCTTGCTTTTCCCCTTCTTCTTCAAGTATTACCAATCGAAGTGTCCCCAAACCCACCTCGCCGAATTACTTAGTTAGAACTACGCCTCTACTCCTCGGTGACCTGCAAGTCCCTGAGGCCTTCTACCTTGAGCTCCTCACCGGTGGCGCGCGCGTAGATGTCCTTGACGTCGTCCGTGGTCGTCTCGAAGTGCGACGTTGCGTCGTAGCTCTTAGAGATAAAGACATTGTCCTTGGTACCGTCCTCGAGAGGCTCATAGAGCGGGATAGGAGGGCCCTAAATGAATCGTAAGCATAAACATACGTGACTGGCAGGGGTGGGGGGATATCAATGTCTAACTTACCAAAAATTGCTCCTCAATCTGGCCGAGGCGCTCAAGACCAGGTTGCAGCTCGAGGTGGTGGTTGGAAGAGGTCTCGGCAATCGTGGAAACGATAGCGATGTAGTAGCCCTTAGGGCACACGTTATGTGCTGACGAGACACAGGCAATGTAGATGTCTAGATTTATTAGCTATCGGTCCGCGTATTTTATCCTTACAACGTGGAGACTTACCGTTCTTACGGCCAACCTGAGACTGGGGGATAATCAATTGGCAGGAGTCGCAGTCGTTGGTACCAGCTAAGGGGTGCTTCAAGACGCAGATAGCCTTCAACACGTGGCCGACAACCTTGACTTTCTCGGAGAAGTACGAAGGGTCACCGAGAATTAGCTTGGCCTTGGTCTCGAACTTCATCTCGGGCTCGATGCCGGTCATGGTAGCCTTGATACCTGTCGCCCTGCCACCTTCATACACGACTTCGTTGACCGAAGTGTTGAGCATATATGTACCACCATAGATAGCAGATAACCGCGCGAAGCCCTGGGGCAACTCGCCGAGACCGTACAGTGGGTAGATATAAGGCGACTTGCCATACCTTGCTACCGAGTTACCGTACATCCTAATACGCTCGATAGCCTCGGGGGCCTTGCCGGCTTCATCACTGTACTCATCGTTAAGGTAAAGGGCCATGGCGTGACCGACGAAGTCGCGAGTAGAGGTCTCAAGGCCGAACTTGTCGTAAACCTCCTTCATTGTGCACTTGGTTATGTCAAGGCCTAACCAGAAATATATCGTCAGCTATTGTTCATCACCTTATAATTCGCTTCCACTACTCACCCTTATGTGTAGCAGGATCCTTCTGATCAAAGGTGCCGACCCATTCTATGAAGCTCTTCATCCGTCGCTTCTCGAAGATACCCATCAGGGGAGAGCGTAGAGCCTCGGCGGCATCTGAGGGGACCTTGGCAACGGTAGCCTTTGCTCCAGCGCCTTGCTGTACGAAGCTGCCTGCGACCTGCTTAAACTCGAGGTAGCGGGTAACGTCGGTAGAGACGAGGATGTTGGTCAGCTCGCCGGACGACATGAGGAACTTAGGAACTAGGTCGATATTCCAGTCGTTGGGTCGACCGTACTTTTTCCATGGTTCCTCGCCCTTCGTGAAATTACCATACTTCTTGAATAGCTATTGTTGGAAAAGAACAAAGTTAGTTCATCGAGATCATCGGCGAAGGTTAATCAGTAGGGAAAGTGGAATAAGTATGTACCGTCTCGAGGTTTACGGATGCAGCCTCTCTATATGGATATATTTGTTAGTAAATCGTCGAATACTTATAAGAGGATATATTTGTTAGGTGTTGTTGCTATTACTCACCCTCCGTAGTGATCATTGCGATCGATATGTAGAACCTTCTTGCCCTTAACACTCAGCACACTTGGAGTTGTTAGCTCAGTCCGGAACGTTGCGTCAGCGAACTACTATGATGTAATCCATACCCAGAGAGAATACACTCGGTTAAACCTGGGCGAGAGAATGCGTGTTAGCTACCTTATTAACTCAACATCACCAAGTTAAACAAGTTAAACCCCACCAAGGCTGTAGTAGACAAACGAAGTCTTAAAGTAGGGAATGCGGGGCCTAAAGGGAACTTACCGGTGCCCAAAACGATGACATCGTACTCCTTTGCGATCTCGTCCATGGTGTTTCCGTTGGTGCGATATATCTATGTAATATTAAGTAAAGAGTTCCGAGTCTTAAATCGTCAAAGTAGATTAGAGAGATATGTTTATTGACTCCAGGCCAAACGAGGAAGGATGTTTAGGAGAAGGAGAAGAAAAAAAAAGTATCGGTGAGAGGAAGGTTGTTGTGGTGGATACAATAAAGTAGCTTTGCTGGTTCGTTTATGGTTTAATGGTTTAATGGTTTAATGATTTAATGGTTCAATGGTTCTGAAGCTCGAGTTATCAATGGAACTGAACCACTGAACCACTGGAACACTAGACTGTTGGACCACTGAACCCCTCTAAAGGGAGCTACCACCAATCAACTCTAATTAACACCAACCCCGCGCTTGGCTTAATGTACCTAAGTACCTAAAGCAACCCCCCTTTTTTCCTTTCCCCCCTTTTTTTTTACCTTTTATTATCTACTACAGGGTATTACGCACTATTGATTGCCTATATTTGTTATAATTACCGCTGTCATTATATTAATATGCCTAACCCAAAATAAATATCTTACCTTTGTATTTCATACGCTTAGCAATTATGTCAAGTCATCCAATATGAGTTATAAGTTACCTATGAGGTATGTACTCAAGCTTGGGTACACTAAGACAGGTTCGCGGTTCAACCCTTTGACTTAATGTAACATATTTACATGCTCCATTCTCGGAGCTTATACTCTGTATCAATACATATACTCGTAAGCTCATGCTCTTGTCGAGGGCTGTTGAGGCTCTGTAGCATTAGGCGGAAGTGTAGACGGGTCAACATTTTCAGCCGCCGACTTTTCTGATGCCTCCTGTTGTTCCGATGATGGCTCTTGCTGCGCCTCCCTTTGTTCCTCTACTGATCCCGTCTCCTTCACGTCTTCGTCAAAATATGAGCTCGGAGTATAAGGGCGGTTTGTGCTGGCAAGATCGATTTCCGGGTCCGTCTCAGCTAACTTCCTTGCATCCTCCCATACGTAGTATCGTTCTGTCAACGCGTGCTTGATCGACTTCATCGTCTTGCGGACCTATGTATTACACATATGTATTAGCACCAGTAAAGGTCGTCGGTCTTAGACGTAGATTCTTACCTCTAATAGCCTATCCTCCATGAATTCCGCTCCGTTCGTAAGCTTTAGCCGGGCCTTCTCCTTCCGCGCCGTAGCAATGCGATTTTGTTCCTTGACGCATACCCACCAGAGCTTATGTAGATCCTCCCAGCTTTTATGCCGCAGCTCTTCAACGGTCCACCCGCGCCCGTGCTCGGAATCCTCGTCAGGCGTAAGCAGGAGCTTCTCCTTAGAGTAGAAAAATTCCCATAGCCCGTGGTTCGGGTCGACCTTAACGTCCGGTTTGAAATCTACCGGTTTTGGTACCTGATCCTTCTCGATGTTCATCCGAAACCGTGGACCGGACCGGTATATGCTGCTCAGCCCACGCTGTTTGTTGTTGTCGCGGCGCGCCCGGCGCATACTTCGGTCTGGGGTCGAGGAGAACGGACAGCTTTGAGTCGCAGCTCTTACCAAGAGCACGCTCAGAAAGGACGGGTTCGCAACATGCTGATTCCCAGTAGCGCTTATTATCCGACCAATTGTAGGCCGGAGGGAGGTAGTTGTGGCCATGAATTTACTACCTCGTACCTCAGCAATACCGTACAGGTAGGGTATCCCAGTAGGTATGCGATATGTATTAATGTATAAGTTAATGTGATCTTTGATCTTTGACTGTAACGGAATTGAATTTTTGGGTTAATCCGATATTGTCGAGGTTAATCCGATAAGCTATCAGCAAGTGGGTATCTTACCTAATATTAGGTATTTTCTTTACTTACATAAGTCAATATTCTGATCCACCAAAACTGTGGCTTGGCACTTCTATCATGGATTGTTATATATATACGATTACTATTTCAAATATGCAAGTTGACGAGATAATTTTATTATACGATCAATCTGTCGCGTCGTGAAGAAGTTGACTTGGGTACGAGATGGGAAAAGAGTACTATCATGGTAAAAAAGTATGAAATAGAACAATGTTTGCTTGTAACTGTGCTTGTAACTGTGCGGTATCAGACTAATTTTTGTCAGATTGTTAGGCTTGAACAGTATTTGATAGGTTAGGTAGGTACCTAGTGTTGAACTGGTAGCAAACCTTTTCCATCGTGTCTTAGTATTGTTGATTAAATCTGTGACTTGTCACAAGGTTAATATCGTAGGTTTGCTTAAGCTTTTCCCTGGCATCTATTATATACCCAATAAGGTAAATTGGGCAGTGTTGGGTTGGGGCTAGACTGCTGGGGCAGGATGTCAGTCCGACTCCCCTTCTATAGCAGGTCTCTCCTTGTGCAGTGACCGCAGTGACCAGATAGTAGACGTAGACATATACTCCGATACTAGACTTTGCTCTACGTGTACGCCCCTAGGCTTATCAAATATCCCTATTATCTTTTCTTTTCTTGAAAACCATTCCTTCGTCCAATCAATATGACTATGATCTGCAATGTAAGTGTTTTTGCTTTTCAGCACGGAACATATGCAAATCAAACTTTATTATAACCTAGGGCACTTCGGGCTTGAATTGATGCGAGAAAGTAAATGTCTTGTTCTAGTTTGCGGTCGGTTCTAGGATAATTGTCGAAGTTCGTGTCTTCGTAAGTCGTTATAGAAGGAGTCTATATTTACTCTCTATAGCTAGAGAGACTTATTTAATTGGAAGAGAGATTGCATTCTTATAGTATCACTGCTTTTTGAGATTTGCAGGAGATGACGGAAGCTTTAGCATGCCATCTTAGAAGGCTCGTATCGACGAATTAAAGTAATTATCAGATGTCATCGTGGGAGAAGGAAGAAATCTCGTGACCGTATACGCGTTTCGAAAGGGGGGGCGAAGAAGTTATCGAGGTCAGGAAATTAGAAGGAATGTCGTTATTGTCATAACGAAAGGCCAAAACGGCAAGAGTCGACGCGGCGAGAAATGAGGTTCTGTTGATGATAAGCTCTGGGCAGTGGATACAATCTCGGTAGCGAGTTGAGGCTCTGTCTTTAGATCCCGCTTTCTCCAAAAGTCAAGCTCACGGCGGGTATATGGAGCACTGGAGACATGCTACAACCATGACTATTGCCAGCTTCTGGGGAGTAGGCATGACTCCATATCCATGGGGCTTCGTGTGGGGGGGGATTTAGGAGCGGATGATAACCTACACTACGACAGTTGCTTGTATATAGATAGGGGTCGTCGACGAGGACTATTACAAACATCAAGAGCGTTACTCGGAATACTTTGATGATGCAATTCTCGAGCCTCACCTAAACTCCTTACTGTTGTATTTCTTTGCAATGAATTTTCCCATATAGGTTTGTAAGAGGAAACCCCTGAACTTGCAAGTAGCGCGGACGTGCTTATGCCGGGACACCATTCTTAACTCGGATAGCGCTCTCTCTGATGCTAAATACAAAATATATTTCCATACCTACCTAGGTACTTACCTATGTAGATATTATAACACGTAAAAGACACAATATAACCAGATGATTCTTTCACCATACATTTGCTCTATTATGTATCTATCTCGAATACTACACACGCATTGTAACTGTTGTAACTGCAGGCCAATATGTACCTAGGAAGAGGGTACCGTCTTGGAAACAGTAGTCCGTATTTCGCAACGAGGATGTTCCATGTAAGTACATTCGCCGCAGAGAATCCAAGCAGGAGAAGAGACCCACCACGACGTCTGAATTCTCCTAGCCTTCACCGAGTTTATAACCGTCCTACTGTAGGCTCGGTGTAATGGCGAATAGTCCAGCCGTAGTCCAGCCTCAAAAATTCTCGTAAGACAAATTGAGCTATTCGATGGCGGTAAAGAAGTGTCATCCAATAACTTCCTCGATATTTCATCTGATACGTAAGCTGGACACAGTGGAAAAAGTAGATACTATCCCGACTTAGACTACGTTAGAAGCGCCGGCACTAGGACGGACTAAGCGCTCCTCTGTCGAGAAAAAAAAATCAATATGCCTACCTTAAGGGCCAAGGCAAGTCTAGCTTGGCGATTTCGGTTAGCAATTAGCCTGGTCAAGACGCCTCACTCTACATAGTACTATCATAATGCTACGTGGTAGCGCAGAACCTGCAGGTCATACGTACTGGTTGACGCCGCCGAGATTTGGGGTCGGAATAGGCGACGCTATTATCGCTGTCGAAAGCAAGGATCTGGATATCGCGCTTCTTTCCTATGTAGCTAGTATTTTCGTACGTAGATCCTTTGCCCTAGATTAGTAGAATCTCTCGGGTTGTAAATATTCATGCAAAATGAAGTATTGATAGGGCGTCAGCCAAAACACCCTTTTAGGACATATACTATTGTCATAATCATATAAGTCGTATTTTGATCTACAAAACTTGCTAGGGATTGTTTTCTAGCTATTACTTGACTGGTAATATTTTCTTTCACATCATCCTTGACTCGATATGCAACTGTTTTATCACTGTATTTCGTATGCCTCATTCTATATCCAAGTTGTGGACTAGTTGTCTTGGTTGGACGTAATTGGTTTTACGAAAATCGTGACGCTCGACTCGACATGATAATAGAGGCGCTAGAATAATACAGCTGAAACCAGCGGTAGGTATTTTAAAATACGCTTATTTAGATAGGGGGGGAAAGGCAGGCTTCGATATTTTTAAATCTTACTACTGTATCAAGCTATTCTACAAAATATACAGAGCGTTGACGTATACTAAACGGCATTTACCGTCTAAACGGTGTATCGAAGCTCATAATCTACACGCAGTGTTTACCGAATCCCTCCACCGGAGTTAGCGGAAGCTATCGTCAAGCTATCTAACTAAGTGCTTCGTCAGATAGATTCCCGACGGGTGTATGTTGCCTGCGTTACGAACTAGCCATGTTCGGGACGATCGTGATGGCTTGCTTCTCCCGGCGGGGTTTCTCATAGCTTCTATATAGTTGATACATAGTAGACGATCATTTCGTGATTACATACCGTTAAAACCGAGTTTTGTAATATCAAGTATGGGATGCGGAATGTCTTCACCATTCGTCATATCAAATGGTAGGCGTACGGGTAGCCAGCGTGCATCACCGAGTCTAGACAGGTCTAGATGCAGAAGATTGACTTTGATCTGCCCGCACTACCTTTCCTCCCATTTGCAGCAGCGACGAGTAACATGACTCGAACGAATCCCGGAGAATTCGGGATTTACTCCTCCCACATGAGATTGACCTCTTTTTTTGCTCATTTCTAGATAGCTTCTGATTGCACTGCGTGCCAACTAGAGCCAATGCTTCGTGTGCCGTGCCCAACGAGCTGCGGGGGGAAGAAAGACTTTGAGCGCTAGATCATCTCGAAATAAACAAGTATGGAAAACCATAACAATAGCCATAGCCGAGAATCCTCTAAGGCACAGCTCGTTTAAGTCATAAATGTATAAAAATTTGATGAGTAATTCGAATGCTGAAATAAGCGACTTAACTAATACATGATGAATATCGTATTGCTAACCTTGGATGAAACCTTGGATGATGAAATAATACTGGTTCGAAGTGAAGTGTTCAAAGTCAAAGCTATAATAATAAGTCTTTAGAGAAGCCGTGTTATGTACGTAGATGCAAGCATCGTGAGTGATTCTTCTGCGTGTAGATGAAAATGCGTCAAGGCCGCTATCCTAGGCGTTGATCTTTTCCATGCCGAATGCATAACTTTTCTTAATGCACGGTATTTCAGGTAAACCTTGTCTAGTTTGGAAACTCGGCTGATAGAAGCCTATCAGGATCGCAGCTCATAAGATCTTCATCAGTTGTTCCCCTGCGGATTGCCCTTATCGGAAGCCCGGACGTTTTCTTCAGGACTCGAGACAGGCCATCCCCGGACACGACCATCAGACCCTAGGGCGAAACCAGCTGATGCTTGCCCTGTTGTCGCAACTGGTGTAACCGTCCACGTTGGGGGGGAACCAGTGCCAGAACCATGCGTGCAATCGTCAATGCTTCAAAGTTCCTGTTGTCCGCAATGTTGGTTTAGTTACTAACTAATGCTGTTATGTGTTATGGTAATGGTAATGTATGATGATGTTATGAACAACTTTGGTCTGAGTCGCTGCGGAACGAGGATCTCTCACGGGCGGTCTTCGCATGATAGGACCGGGGGAAGCTGGCATCTGGATCCTGTTCTATGAATAATCAGTTGTCTACATAATTTCGGAAGCAGTAGATGCGCGCCTCGCCCGCAAGCGCGCCATCCAGCAACTTTATATAATGATCGTTGGGTGTGGCGGTGGGGGAATCATTGCCGGCGGCACAGCGTACCTACATTACATCCCGTACACATACTACACATACATATCAGTAACCACACATATCATACATACATTTTACTATCCCACGTATACACGCATGTACATACGATAACACGTATTCGTCATGGTTCGTGCCAGCCCTGTCTCGGGGGTTAAGGGTTAAGGGTTATTTGCAATAATCTGTAACCGCGTCACTAAGGGGATTAGGGGATTCGTATATACGTATTATAGAATTCGCAATGAGAGAAGTCTCCTAAAAGAAATAATAATAATAAAAATTAATAAAAAAATTAAAAATAATGCCCGTATGGGTTTTCCTTAGAGTTTTTGACTATGCTTCCCCGGGATCCGTCCCCGTCGCGGGAAGTTATTTTGGCTTGGGAAGCTTGGGAAACTTGGGAGCTTCCATGGTCCCTTGTCACTCCAACTCCCCCTTCTCAATGGGGGTCACGATGTTGCGGTCGAGCTTGGAAAAATTCCCATGCGTAACAGCGGCGGTATCGGCACTTGAAATATCGTCTCGTCTTTGACATGATTACCACATTTATTGAAGAGACGATGCATAGTCACACGGTCATGAAAAACCTCGCATACGAAGATGGGGGGGGCAAAGGGTTCCTGAATTCGGTATGATAGGATAAGATTTCGGTGCAAGCTCGGCCAGGGCGGTTGGCGATGATGCAAGAATCATGCTAATAAACCTGACAGGCACTGACCGCCAAAACAGGAGAGGCAAGGAATTAGGGAATTGGGAATGGTTGGACTAGATACAAAAGTCGGGACTGAAAGACGTTAAACCAAAAGGGGTAGCATACCCTGAACACATCCTTGTCTACTAGCCACGGATTTCCTTGACCGCACCTGGATTGATGCATAGCTATATCCGGATAATTGCAAATAAATCTAAGAGATGATCGTCAAAGTATCTGGGTACTTGACCAAACTTATGTATCTACATTTATGTAGATACAAATGCAATGTACATGTCCTCGCTCACCTTCGATGGTACATAACGAAGCACCACGGGTTGATAAGGGTTGGCTGCTAGATGATGAATGAGAATAATGATGATGAGAATCTGAATAAGAACTACCTTACCTACCTAGTAATATGTATGTGAGGTCAGCAGGACGCTGATGGACGCTGATGAATAATATCTAATTCAACAGTCCCCTTTCCGGCCTACATAGAACATAGAGAGAACTTACATAACCCGCCTTCTTTGTTTTTGATTCCGACCGAATTTGCCTCTTGTTGACCGCGTAATGCCTGCTGACCGAGAAGTGACGGTTTTGAAGTTCTCACGGCCCGTCTCGATTTTTTTTTCTTCGGGAGCGTCAACTTCGTCACTCTTGCGGCTTGACTGGTCCGGCGGATACCCGGCTGTGTGCAGGGACCTCCTTGCGACATGGGTTGCGTCTCCAAGTCCACCAATAGTGAACGGGCGGAGGTGAGTGTGTATCTTGTAGCAGTACCTACCCTATATTTGTATGTAGCACCCCCTGGTGAGCGAGTATAGTATGTACATATCTTACTACTCTCATACAGATAGAGTACAGATTGATATACCAGATACCATTGAAGACACAAAAGGGTCCGCGAATGATCAGTTGATATTGATATCATCTGCACTCGAACGTTACGTCTCTGAAGCAAGTCATTCCCCAACAACTTCTCGTATTTTCATCTGGTTTCGATCACAGCCTGCTGGGGACGTAGGCGAACTATTAAGCTTAGAAGATACCCAAATATGTAATGATGACGCCCCTAAGTCGTTTGCTATACCATCCATATTCGAATACTTGACTGTGCTATAGAGTAGATACTGTGTGTGCATGTGTGCGTGCGGTTTAGGAGGTTTGTACGTGTGTATGTGCTACGATCAACACATACGCATGCGTACATAGCATCGTATTGTACACATCTACCTACCTAGTACATAGGTAAATTAGGTAGTCTAATGTAAGGTTATATAGAATCGGCTAGAAGTAATAAGAGAAGTTCATAATGCTAGACTAGCAGTACACGATGCCTATCTTGTTTACGTGCTTCCTACGAGATGCGATTCATTATCAACAGAAACCCTCTCAGCCGCCTATCCCTGCCACAGAATCGGAATGTCCTTTTTCGATCCTGCACTATGTATGGTAGGGTCCCAAAACCGGTCGCCAAGGATATAAAAGCCCTCATCCAAACAACGATAGACCTATAAAACTTGGAACTCGGTGATGCTTAACAAATAGATGACTATTCTTTCAGGTCGAAGCGAGGCTACGCATTTCGCTTCTCGTCTCACCTTTACTACTTCAGATCCTATATAGACGCTTAACTTCAATAGTAACTAACTAGTGCAAGTTAAACATACACACACCCATACATATGAGTGATGCCAGATGACAAAATGCCATGTGGGAGGTGGGACTCCCGCCATCTAGGAAAACCTACGGGATCTTGATGAAGAGAACTCGTTCAGTGCCTTGACCTTGCTGACATGGTGTGTTAGTGCCCCCCTTACCTTTAACCCCTCTCCATCGAAGGAAAACCAAAAAAAGGAAAACACCAAGCCCCCCGTCGTAGAAGGGTTATGGAAGGACTGGAGACACAATGGCCTTTTTAAAATGGAGCTTTGCAGTTACACAAGCTGGGTCCCGTACGCGTGCCGTCTTGATTAATTCGACTGAGATTCGGGCCATGTCGCGCATATTCAGATCTGCCCACCTTTTGGAGGCTGAAGCTGAGGTGTCCACTCTACGTTGCACAAAACCCGCAGCAATGGTTGACAGAGGATGTGGTGGATGGATTTCTACGGTTTTGTATGGGGCTTTTCCTGGAGATTTCCCAGGATCGTCTCCAAGGACCCAACTACATACGACATCAGACTCCCACGAAGCTCCACCCTCCTAGCTTTGCAGCATCGCCATGGATGAGAGCTCAGCAGTTCAGGTCTCGCTATCCACTCAGCACCAGCATTAGCCGATCGCCTACATTCCGAATCTCTGTCCTCGGAACGCGACAGCGCCAATGATGATGAAGACTGCTTTGTTGCTTGCTAGCTTATGTAGTTTGAAAATCTCATATAATTACCTAGCAAGCTTAGTGAAAATTCTTTTCCGGGTTTATAATGTAATTGCTATTAATGGCTGCTGTTGTATTACCTACCTAGGTGAGAAAGAAAGCCTCAACAAATCTAGAACTGCGAACATCGGAAGCAGATATTCCCATATGCTTGACCGACGGTTTTGCCTAGGCTTGTTTGTGATATTGTCAACTTACTTTCTATTCTTATGCCCGAGTAGGGAGTGAGAAGCAATATTCAACCCTGCTTAAGGGATACAAACAGTACCAAAGTCTAAGCTTCGTGCTGAGTTTTGGTAAATGACTCCAGTCTCTTCGGGTTAGGTAATTGTACCCTTTACAGCGGTGATCTCGGCATCTCTTCCTATCAACTTCTTGGAGTCAATCAACAATTACCGAACTGGCTTGGCGAGACTAGGGGCTCATCATGGATCAGACTAGGAAGTCATCGAATGGTTTTAGGCCCGTTTCGCTTGACTCGGTAGGCCTACTACTTTTTCCTCGCGTATCTAGTTCACGAATCGGTGTTAGTCCATAATTCGTAGTGCTCGGTACGGGATTTGTCGCTATGATCAATGAATAGATTCAGCTCTCGATCAGAGTCTGCTGAAGACCGTCATAAAGTTTGTAAATTTACTTAGTGCTGCTCACGATAACGGTACTCTTATACCATCACAGTGTTACTACCATTATATACATGTGTATTTTCAAAGACTCACAAGTTTGCAACAGTCCGTGGATCAACACTGTCTGTTACATCTTAGATCCCAGTCGCGCGTGAGCAAGGTAGAAAAAAAAAAGGACTCCACCGTCTCGTCATTGTAGTTAGCGTTCGGCAATGGAGAGCGGTCCAGTAGAGCCCTCTTTTTCCCTTTCAAGCATTGTCATGACGAAGAATCGAGGAAGCCCCAATATCCCTTTTCAGTATCATTTTTCAGGGCGATAAATCTGTTACGGCGGCTATATTGTTGGTAGAAGTCTAGACTTAATAGACTTCATAACTTAGGAGATTAGTCCTTCCAATGGCTTAAGACTTGAAATTCTCAAACTACGACTTCGGAAAAACAACGATGCATTAAGCACCACTCGCTTGTTTGGTTCGGTTCGATTCGACTCGACTAATCTCACGATACTACATCTTAGGAACATTTCACACGAATACTTCGATTTGACAAAATGGTACCCTATAGGGAAGAACGCGGCGTCTGCACGTTTTCATGCATCAAGCTGTTCGACGCAATCATGCATTACAGTTTGAAGCCCAACTCCCTGGGCAGCTTCGCCTGATTCAGTCGTAGTCCTATGTAGTTCGCTTGAGTCGCGCACATCGGGTATAGCACGGCATATATTTATCTGTATATGCGTTGGAGGTAGACTCGCAGGAGCATAATGAAGTGCATGTGAAATGATACTATTATTAAGACTTTAGTGCTCTCTCGTTCTTTGAAGTTCTAAATCGTGTATTCGGTTGATAATAGGTATCCCTAGCAAAAAATAGGAGCACAGAATCAGACAACCGATAAAAAAAATTCGAAAAACTATTACGTAGGATCTAAAGTGCAACAAGATAGATATTTGATCTCTTTTAGTAATCGAAAAGCGTATTACGAGTACGGTAGAATGGATCATCGGGGAAGCTCACGTATCCTAGCCGGGAAAACAGTACCGTTTCTCTTGGATTGGCTATTCCCGTCGGCCATCATAAACGATCGCCCAATGGATAGGTACAGTCTTTGACTAGGCGCATGTATGCCAACAAATCAGTAGATGCATTGACGGCTGAGTTTGAGGCTCGTGTCCAATTGGACTATTACATAGTAGATAATACGTATTGTAGTTTTGAATTACGATATTTCATCGTATGATTTATGAGGGATAGTAGGAACGTAGGGACGGGAATTTAACAAATCGTTCGCGATAGAACATCAAGTGACCATAAAACGACAACAAATGGATAGGGCGAAAGGGAGATGATGCTATCGGAACTAACCGTCTTGTGTTCCAAGAACATGCATGGTTTGCGCATCAGGTGTGATTGGAATTACATACATCTTTTTATTTTTATTTATTATTTATTTTGTCTATCTCTAAATCTATCATGCACGAATGCAAGAATGTAAGAATGCACGGGAAAAGTCTACGACGAGATGGATATTACGGCACTGCTACGGTAGTAGCGTAATGGTGTTCACGCTTCCATGGTTCGAGGTTCATGGATTAGTTTGCCAATGGGGGTGTGGGAGGGAATTAGGACATTACCATTTACTACTACTATTTACCATATACTACTACATATGTCGAGTATTCTATTCTATCTAAAGCCGAAGTACATACGTACGTATTGTAGGTGGAAAAATATCAAATCATACATAGGTAGTATACCACATGTCCCACGTTACCAGAGGCATTGTCGAAGTCGACTAGAACGAAACTACTTAGTATATTTCCAACTCATAGGTATCCAACCAGAGCTTTCATATCTGTCTACCTCACTATACCTTACTATACCAATGCCAATTATCAATACCAAAATACTAAAATACCAATACCAATGCCAATACCAATGCCATACACTCCCCCCTACTGCGTACGGTAGCAAACACGACGTGTCGTGTCGTGCAACTGTACGCCCTTCTCAACACGAGCGATTCTCTCGCATCTGATTATCCCAAGTAGGTAGAGGCGATCAATGATCAAAGCAATAATTAAGCCATGCTAGGTGTGATGTGGCTTAAGGCGGCAACGAGAAGCGGTCCTATGAGAGCTGGATATTCTGCCTGGCTGAAAAGGGAACCAATTGGCCAGTCTTCCGAATCGAGGGTACAGCGTCTTAGTTGACGATGTTCGCTGCGAGGTGGTGGAAGTATGTATTATGTATGTATGTAACTTTTGAAAGCATGTGTAGGTAGATAGAGAGAGAATACATACATAATATAATAAGTACATAAATGTGTAGGGGGGGTAGAAGACATTGGAGGAGATACTAATACAATACAAGGTAAAGCATGTAAGTAGACTTAATCCTAATTAAGCGCATCCAATACTTTTTAATCGTACTTCAACTTCGTACGACCATACAATCGTGCTTTCTCCGTTTTCTCTTCTCCTTCTAGACTACATACAGATTGCAGATTACAGACTACATACATAACAGACTACAGACCACATACATACATCTCCAACCTTTACCTGCCTTACATACATCAATACATCAATAGTAATAATAATTAGTTACCTACTTTTTTTTTACCTTCCTTCTATGTACGCACGAACATTTTCCAATGCACATAGTATGCGGATATGTACGCGGTATGTACGAATGCAGGTATTGTTAGGTCCGGTAGGCAAGTCTCGTACGAACATAGTATGTACACGTCGAAGATCCAAGTCTAAGAAAGTTCATTACCCTAGATCCGTAAGGTAGACGTGCAGCTTGGTTAATACCTAAGGTACATACGTAGCCTAGGTGGGTACTTACTGTGACTTGGGATTTGTTTCCTCTCCTGCCACAAATCATTCATTCTCAATACCCCCCCCTCCCCCCCTGTTAAGGTCCGTGCTGGTTACTGCATTACCTATGTACACTAGGTAGTATGTAGAACCCTTGGTGGCTAGCGGCTAGCCAACAGCTACGTAGCACGCGTATCTAGCGGACGTGTCTAACCTTTTGCGGTACTAATACCCTAGGCATCGCATAACCCCTGACTCCCTTAGCAATACCGTATATGTGAATACTCATGCACTTTGCGTTCTCATTTTCTTCATACACTTCGTTTGTACAGTTTGTACATGTACCTCCTGTTTCCTACTTACATACAATACATGCCCTGACTCCTGCGTGTTCAAGGAACCGACTCGCTCATGTCGCGACGAACGATTATTTCTACCTACTGATTGATTTTTTATATTTTCTAGGAATTGATGAAATGATTTGATCGTTTGACTTTCTTTTCCTCTTTCCCGCTCTTCCTAAACTTGGTATTTACTTTCCAACCTCGCCCTTAGTCTCCAAAACATTTCTCTTTTCTCCCCTTTTCCTGTCTTCTCTCTACCTCACCAATTTCTACTTCTCATCCTTACTGACGGAGAAAAAAAAAAGACGCCATACTCGATTCGTAGTTGGCTTCTCGTCCATTGACAGGAATCTCCGCGAACTCATCCTTCATCTCTCTTGACCGCTTGTAGGAAGGGAAAGAAAAAAAAAGTTATAAACCAACTCGTGTCCACGTGCAAAAAGTCTTAAGAGGGGCAAAGCAACTCTGAATTTAGTACCTTTGCGGTGGATCTCAAGCTTGTTGTGAGTGTGTATCTCTCTTATCCTATTATCCTGTTCATTTTTTTATTTTTTCCCGCCTTCCTCTTATTTTTTATTTTTTATTTTTATTTTTTTTATATAATTTTTTTCTCTCACTTTTATCATTGTCCGACGCGTTACCGGAACGCACGCCCCTTTCCTGATTAAAAAGGAAAGAATTCCCTTAAGAAGGAAAAATTCTATTCTTGCCACGCTTTAGCCCTGAAACTTACCATCACCATACATCAGCAGTGTCAGCTAAAGGTACCTACCCTCATCTCATCTATCTACAATACCCGCTCCGCTCCTGCGCCTTGTCGCATCCACCGGTTTTCCTGTTTGATTTTTATTTACTTATATTTTATACCCTTTTTTCCCTTTTCCACACCAAAAAAAGACCCCAAACCCAGACTTGACACCACCCACCCACTTTGAAATTTGACTTGCAGTTTGCATGCATCAAAATCTCGACGAGTCACCGTCATCCATTCATCACGGCATCCACTTGTCCGCCGCCAATTCACTACCATCCACTACCCACCAATCGACTAAACGGTTCTTTTCGGCACTCAAACCCACTTTTCCTTTTCAGGCGTATTTCTGTACCTTTTTTTTTTGTTTTGTATTTTTGTAACTTTGTACCTGGACATGCTGGTCTACCTAGGTACTAGGCGAGACACGCGAGTTTGATTTCTGACAAGGGACTAGTACTCAGGCGAACCAAAATAATAAAACCGACCGAAACAAAAAAAAAAATTTACCACGGTTCCTTCCCTGTTAAGAAGGGGGGTAAATTAGTGATTCGGTTGAAATAAGAAGTCGCGACCACCACACCTCTCACCTCGAGGAACGTGGACCCAAATTCTCCACTTTAGAAACACCATTTGGACCCCATCAGTCCCATCTTCTGCTGCTGGGTTTGGAGCCTCACGAACTACTTTCGTCCACCTGCTCCATTCAATCCCCAATTCTACCCCAAAAACAACCTTCCCCTCATCGCTGCTTAATTTTTTATTTTCCTTTTTTTTCTGCCCTGCGGCATCACTATTGTCGACCTTGCCCTTGCGCGATAATTCAATATCCGCACTGGCGTCAACATCTACATCCTCAGGTCGGGTATTAGGCGTGGAGGAATTTTCAGGATCCTTAGGTTACCGCATTCGGTTCTTTGATCTGCGACATCTGTCAGCATAGCATCCAACGCCAACGCCAACGCGTTCGCATCATTAAAACCATTTTTTTCCGCCCTCGCGCGCATCACCATCATCACGTTCGCTACGTGTAGGGTTCTAGTCGGTTTCGATTGAGCCTCGGACAAAGAAAGGAAGAGGTGGAAAATAGGGATAATTGTAGCACAACGAGACCTAGGATTGCTTCATCTCGAGCAATCGTGGCCTCATCTGCAATTGCCACTTGGACAGGATATGGACAGTGGCTCAAACCAACACCCGTACTCGTCTAACTCTATAAACACGTCAGGATCAACTTACCCTTCGCCAGCGGCGATTTCCCCTAATCAATTGCAACACGCGTCTATTCAGCACACACTGCCGCCTTTGCAGCACAACGCCTCCGCCATGCAATCCATTTACGGCAGCCATCCTCACACCCCCAGGACTCCAGGCACTCCTAATACTCCGCAGCCGCCTAACATGAGTCAATACCCGCCTCCCAACTCAGGCCCTACGCGTGGTTCTTATGGTATGATGCCTAATCAGTATCAACAACCTCAGCAGGGCTACCCTACATCATCTTCGATGATGCCGCAAGCTTCTGTCGCGGCTTCTCACCCGCAGCCTATCGCGCCAGCTCCTGCAGCGGCGCGACCTCCTGTTCTTCGTCCCATGCCCGCTGGCGGAGTCATGCCGCAGACCGGGCTGCCATCTCCTTATAGTGGAAGTCCCATGATGCCGCATCAACAATCTCTACTTCAGCAGGACAATGACCAACCCACACATGTAGTTGGCTCGCAAGGACGCCGTGGTATATTACCTAGCGCTCCGGGAAGACCCGCTGCCCCGACCGGTAGTGGTGCGTCTAAGAACACGGTAATCCCGCAGAAAGATGCGGATGGGAAATTCCCCTGCCCCCACTGTACAAAGACTTACCTCCACGCGAAGCACCTTAAGCGCCACCTTCTCCGCCGTGAGTCTGACCGGTCCACAACGGTAATCTCCACTTTGCTAACCTTATTTAATAGACACCGGCGACCGCCCATACATGTGCGTGTTGTGCCGTGATACGTTTTCGCGAAGTGATATCCTGAAACGTCACTTCCAAAAGTGCTCGATTCGACGAGGAAACCCTACCGGGGTGAGCCATTTGTCTCATCCCCAAGCACACGTTAAGAAACAGCAGCAGAATGCGCAAAAGGCTAACGAGGGTGATATGGGACATATGAATGGCATGACTAACATGCCAGGTGATAATGTCGTCCACCCTTTCGGTATGGTCCAGATCCAAGATGGTATGGGAAACATGGCCAACGACCAGAACCAGCTTTCTAGATCAAGCAGTATGAGTCGGATGGACGAGAACGGTAACAGGGATCGGAGAAGCATGACCGGCGGTTACAACGGCGATGTGTCGAATTCGATATCTTCGAATATCAACCCTCAGTTGGCCAACTTCAACATGCCTCCGGGCCAAAATGGCATGCCAATGTATGGAGCTTCTGGCTCAAACCAACAATCTGGCCTTGACTGGTCCCAGATGTTTCCACAGTCTGGTGCGCACCATGCCTACGTCAATCAGTTCCCTCCTAATATTGGACAGAATCAGACCGCAATCAAAACCGAGCCTAACCTTCCTTCCGAAAGAACCAGTGGCATGCCAGGCATGGCCCCGAACGATGTGAACGACCGATCGCTTTTTTTCTCGAATTGGGGCATGCAACCGTCGACGCACGACCCCTACCATCGAATCTCGTCGCAGATCCTCAACTTCTTCCACCCGCCCGGCACGGTACCCTCCAACCACACCGCCGGCCTTAACGACTTCTTTTCTCCTGTCAACATTAGAGACTTTCTTGATTCATATATCCATTTTCACTTCCATTTTTCATTCCTCCACATCCCCACCTTCCGTATCATGGAGGCTTATACGGGTCTCATAGCCGCGATGTGTTGCATTGGCGCTTGTTACTCTGATAATGCCGCCTCTTCCAACGTTCGAGAGATAACAAATTTTTTAAAGATAGCACTCGAGCGCGATTGCGATCTGCTCGGCAGCAACGAAGCACAAGCCGGTCTTAAATTCGGCAACGGCAGAGACAGAAGGGATATTGAGCGGTTACAGGCACTTATTCTAATGTCGTCGCTTCTTATTTGGAACGGCACACCTATCCAGCGCGAAAGTGCTAGGAGAATCTTTCCTCTGGTGGTGGATATTAGCCGAAGATTTGATCTGCTGCAAGTCAGAAACGACTCAGCCTTATACAGCATTTTCCATCAGCCAAAAATATCGTTGGAAGATCTGAATCCGGGACAATTTGATTGGGCGGCGTGGGTTGAACAAGAGTCGCGCATACGAGTGATGCATATGATATATCTTCTTGATGTTGCGCGTACCCTTTACTTCAACTGCGAACCTCAGTTTGATTCTTTTGAGATTCGGGTCCCTTTGCCTGCAGACGATGCGGTCTGGGAAGCGCAATCCGCAGTCGATTGCGCGCAGGGACTGAACTTGTATGGATCTGATGCGGCGAGGAGACAAAACCCAGATGGATCACAACGCAGCAAGCAACCCGAGTTAAACTTAACACTCGCCGCTCTCTTCCATGCATCATATCAAATACACCCGGGAAGCACCAACTTATATGGCAAGTTTATATTGATTCACGCCATCATTTCTCAGATTCGGCGTGCTCAAATCGAAGGTCGTATTGCTGCGTTGGATGGTGCTGCCACACCTCTTTCACAGAATGACTGGGTTATCTCTAATGGATCAGATACAGGAAGTGGTAATGCAAGCGCCAACAATAGCACAACTGGTACACCGGTGGCTGGATTTTCGGCTCAAACATATAAGACTCTCTGTACTGCGCTCGATAAGTTTAAGTCGTACTGGGATATGGATATGGCGATCCAGTTTCCTCCTTCGGTCTCTAACCCTCGACGATACGGCTTTTGTCGTGATGGAATACACTTTTTTTGGCTTGCGAAATGGATGCTCAAGCATACTACGGTGGCGGATTTACAATTGGCCCCGGATAGTCGATTTAGGCAGGTTATTCAACTGCTCAAAACTGTGAAGTCGTGGGTTATGACGGACGGTGCTTCAAGAGGCGAAGAACTCGGGTCTGTAAGCGATATCGACAACGACTTTGCCGTTACCAATCTTACTCTAGACATGACGCAACTTTTCAAACCTTTGCCGTCAGTCGTGGAGTCTCCTGGCATGCCCGCTGTTAAAACGGAAGTTTAAGCAAAAAAGGCGACTATTAATCTACCCAAGATCAACATAAAAAAGCATAAATGTGGCGTTTCGTTGATGTTTTTACTTTCCTTATTTTTCCTTTTATTTATGGCCTCATAAAAAGTTTCGATTCTTCTCTCTGCATCGGATCGGGTTGACGGCGGCAATTTCTCTGCATTTTCCGGGTTGGCTCACAACAAACTAGACTGGCTGTGGCGTCTGCATTTAGACTCGATGATTAGATTCAGGCCAGCTCAAAAAGCAGGTCCCACAAAACCCCCCTTGGGAGGTGATTATGATGTTTACGTCTACACTGACCGGTTAACAATTCCTGGAGTGGTCTCGTTTCTTGTGGTACGCATTATTTCATAGGGGTGGCATTCGAGCAAAGTGTGAGGGTAGGAGGCGGACTCATTGCAGCATGTTTTTCTTCAACTGATGTTTACGGGATGAGATAGATTACAGATCAGAACAATTAAAGTATATGGTTTCTATTGTTCACGTCCCTAAGACCCGCGTGCAAAGTGAAACTTGTTATTTCGTGAACGATTAGTTAGCAGTAAGATGCAGAAGAATTCTCATCTTCATACCGTAGGTTTTCATAATTTCAAGTCTTTTCTAAAAAGAACTACATTTATCCATCGTCTCTCAAATGGCGCCCATAATTTTATTAGCAAAGGGAATACTATACTAGGCTTGTTAAGTAAGATGTTTATTCTTAATTCCTGTTACGATTTACGGTATGCTATAGATAATTATCATGTTGTATTTGGAAAAGTGTCTTGTTCCCATTTAATTTTCCCCTCGCTAATACCAAACAGTGGTGTAACGGAAATAGTATAGATAATTTCCCCCGCATAGTCTCCGGTACGCTAGAATTTGGAATGTTCCATAACCACAGACAACCAAAGCAGTTCAATTAAGGTAGTGGACTGAATATAAGAAACTGGGTATAGAAAAATGACTTGTCACATGGAAGTGGAACCCCCCTGACCAACCCAATCGTCTAGATGACGGGTAGGCGGCGACATAGCTTTGTATGCACATCTCGGGGATTTTCACTTGCCTGGGATAAAATATTGAGGCTAAGAAATGATTATTATTATTATTATTTTCTCCTGCCAGAGGTATAACTACTCCAAGATAAGCAGGACATGGGCTAGAATCGTCGACGAGGTACCACAAGGTAGCCGTAAGTATCGTTTTTCGCCTCCCTGATCACCTACCTAATTTGCCTATAGGAACAGCTAGCATGGCATGGCATGGCATATGCATTGCTGTACACTATACTATACACACGTCGTCGTCGTCGTCGAGTATAGCGTCCGGGCTGGGGGAAAGACGGGTCGACCGTAGTATGGATTCTGGGTATTTCGGCCTTTTTGCCCGCCCGTGGGGTCCGCCACGTGGGTTAGCGGCTATCCTAAAGTTCACGTACCGAGGGCTTTTAGGCTTAGGGCAGCAGGGCATACATTACCTGGGCTGTCTAGCTGGCTGGCTGGCTGGCTGGCTGGCTCGCTCTCTTGCTAAACTGAGAGTGAGTTTTACAACTTTTGGTCTGCGTTGTCTGAACATGTGTATGTGCGTGTGTGTATGCATGTAGGGCTTTGCAGGGGCGGTTCGAACCGTTCCCATGGCTCGTCCGGTTAAAGGTAGGTACCATGCCTAACTAACTAACTAACATGAACAATCCATGGTTGTCTAGGATTAGGTTAGGTTAGGTACGCGGCCGAGAAGGGAAGGCTGGAAAAGCTGTGCTGTCGTTGCGGGAGAGGCTATCCCGGAACAGGGTATATTGTTATTATGCACACACACATACACATACACATATACACGCATACACATACCTACATACCTATACGTTCCGCACGGGCAACATTCGCTACAAGAAGCGCCGTTCGTCCACCACGTTCCAGGAGCGCGAAGGTCTCTGCCCTTGCTGTCCACTCGTCTACCGTCTAACTATCGACGTGTATGACGTCTGACGGTCTCGCCAGGGGTGCTGCTGGCGCTTGTCTGTGGGAACGCTGCTACGTGCGTATATGCCTATACGTACGCACGTACTTACATACTTACATACCTACATACCTACATACTATTACTGTCTGATGATACGAAACGAACGAACGTCGATACATACCTACCTTACATACTCGTGCCCCTCTCCTACCTAGTCGATCTGCCATCATCACACGTTTATCCTACGTGGCACGGATCTGACCAGGCTAGTTAGAGCTAGCCGGAGCTACTTCAGTCCAGCCACGTCTGTCTTTGTCTGTCTATCTGTCTGACTGTCTACTAGCAAACCCGACCTCGTCGACTATCCATCCATCGATCCATTCATCTCCCCTCCCCCCTTTCTCCCTTCGTTTCCCGCCCTCCGCTCCCACGTCGATGGATAGATGGATAGATCGCCCAAGGTTAGGCATCGAAACGTTCGTCGAGCTTCCAAACTTAGCATAGTATAGCATAGTATAGCATTGGCATTGCCGTTGCAAACTACCGTACGTATATGTACAACTGGAGCCAGCTAGGAAAGCCCGCCTGTTCATCCCTCTCGAGGTGGCGAATCTCCTCCTCTTCCTCTGCACGGTAACTGGACCAATGTATGTATGTATGTCTACCTATGTATGTATGTATGCACCTAACCAGACCAGCTAACCCCCAAAGCTCAGTCCGCCAGCTGGCTCGGCATCCGATAGGTCGCACCGGCCATCGCCTAGCCCAGTCTAGCCCGGCGACAGCAGCCGCCGTATTTCACCTACCTATCCACATACATTAGGTACATGGCACATATTCATATTCATATTCATATTCATATTCACATACACGTATACATAGGTAGTAGTTTTTCTCTCAGCCAGCCAGCCAGCTTTGTTTTGTCTTGCGTTCGAAAGGCTATCTCACTCGCAAGCCTTTCCCGCCTCTTGCCTACTCCCACTTCCCCCTTCCGTTGTGATTTCCGTCCAAGTTGGTGATTCCGTTCGTTCACCGCTGCTTGTCGCCACCACCAGCACCACCACTGCCACTACCTATCACTAGTCCCCCCTTTCGTTCTTCCTCTCGACGACGGTGACACTCGGCAAGATCTTGGCGAGCGCGGCCTTGTCGTCCTCGGTAGGCGTGAAGCCATACCGCGCCTCGGCCCGATCACTCAGGTGCAGACCGATGGCGCCCCAAGCCAACAAGCCCAAGCTAACGCCTATGCGGGCGCGGGGCGAGATGTTGCGGAAGGACCTATATTGATTTTCTTAGCTTGGGAGGATGATTTCAATTTTTTGTTTTCTCGTGAGAGTTTATTATTATTATTAAATTTATTATTAATGTTTTTATTTTTTACTTAGGATAAGGGAGATAGGATAGTTGGAGCGTGTAAGTAAAGTAGATAAGTAGGGGAGTCAAGTCGGTGACGCCCGAGAGGTGAGACGGTGAGAGACGGTGAGGCGTGAGTGGTTAGTTCGGTTGGATTGGGGTCTCTGGTTGGCTGGTCACATTTGAGACGACCCCCCTTGGTGACAGATGTATAGGTATGTATATGTATGCGAGTATGTGTTGGACATGTTTATGTGTTATGTGCGTAGCGCAGCGCAGGTGTGAGGTGTAATAGACATGTAGGCATGTAGGCATGTAGGTATGTAGGTATGTAGGCATGAAGACAGGTTTACTTACTCTAACAGCGACATGCTTATACCGTATGAATCTTGCTCCCGTCTAAGCTTCTTCTTCCTCTCACCGACCTCCCCTTCTAAGTGTTGTGTGCCGCTGAGCGAGGGAAATGAGCAAGCCTCCGAGACGTTTCAATAACGTAAGCCGGCGTTGTTGTAAGGTGTTTGTGTGGTCTAGCGGCAGAAGGCGGTGAGTATGAATGAAATTAAAATTTTTATTTTTTTTTGTGTTTCGATAATATTTTTTTTAATGATAACAATAATAATAATAATAATTATTATTCACCTGCCTTTTCGCCTCGTGTTTATTGTACAGTACGACTTCGGGATAACGGTATCTTTTTTATTCTTGGATCTCACAGGTTCCGCATTGCCTGTAAATGGTATATGCAGATTGTTGGTCGTGCTCGTCATTTGTGGTTATACGACATGATTATTATTATTTATTTTTCCCTTAAAAAATTCGGGATTTGAAGTTGAATAAAGAGGCGCCACTCATTCGTGCCGTAAGCCATGTTTAATATTATACCGTATAAATGCATATTCTTTTTAAATTCTCCGCCGGAAAGGGGAAAAGGGGGGGTATCATATCGTATACTCAAGTAAAAGCCTATTGGACAATGTTTCTCCGTCTGCGTCTGCACCTATCGACTTTCGACGACAGGCAGCTCTCACTGCATAAACATTTTACTTTTTTATCTACCTGATTAATTTAATCTACGAATTTTTTTTTCTTGAACTGTCCGTCTCGATCTTGCATCGATCATCGGAAACCTACCCGTGTCTAATAATAACCACCTTAATAATGATGATGATGACTCGAGCAACGCGTTCTTCGTGACACTAACTAATCAATCGCTAGCTCCGTACTTAGTACGGTACTCCTCGATGCTCTTGATATCAGCTTCCGAGATAACACCCTTCATACCGTCGATGATGTCGTCGAGCTTCACGATAGGGATGATAGGGATCTGATACTCCTTCTTCAGCTGGCCGATGGCACTAGTCTTACCGTCGCCTTCTGGTAAGGTTTCTTGGCGGTCTAGAGCGACAATAATGCCTACAACAGTGCCACCAGCGGCTCGGATCATGTCGATGGCCTGACGTTTGGCGGTGCCGGCAGATACAACGTCGTCAATGATGAGGACACGCTTATCTTTCAATGGCGATCCGACAATGCTTCCGCCTTCGCCATGATCCTTCGCTTCCTTGCGATCGAAGCTATAGGCGGCATGGCGGTACTTGGCGCGGTCTAGCTTAATTAAGGCGTAGAAGACGGTGGCGGCCAATGGGATACCCTTATAAGCCGGGCCGAAGATAACATCGAAACCGTCGGCCAGTTCGCTTGTGGCAATAGTTTGGGCGTATGCATCCATGATGGGCTCATGCAGCTCACCAGTATAGAAATCGCCCGCATTGAAGAAGTATGGCGATATCCGCTTCGACTTCAATTCGAAAGACCCGAACCGTAGGGCGCCACCCTCGACGGCAGCCCGTAGGAAGTCCTTCTTATACTGCGGAAGACTCATCTTATAGATTTGTATCTAAGCTGGGATTAGTTATAATAATAATATTAGGAGGCCGAGTAATCTAGTATGAGGTAAAATTCGAATTACTTCATTACTCTATTGCTTCATAAGGGTGGGATAGGGATAAGAAGCTTTTAAAAGAGCTCTTTTAAAAGTGGGATATAAAAACTCATGGCGGGGTAACGAGAGAAAATAAGAAGAAAAAAAGTGAAGAATAAAACAAAAAAAAAAAGGCATCGTAAGTAACTTACAAGATCAGGATTGTTATGATTCGATTATATATCAATTGACTTAATACTAATAGTCTCGAAGGGTTTTATAAAATTTGTCAACTTTATATATTTCGTATCTAGGATCGATTGATAAAATTAATACAATTCAATTTTCACATGCGTCGTCGCGTTCTAAAGAGCAATCGCGCATTTCTCAACTTTTCCACTTTCTTCACTAAGATAAAGTTATCATTGATAAGATAAGATAATCGATAAGTAATTTTTCTGCGCCAAGATTTCGCAAAAGTGCAACTCCCACTGTCCCTCCACTCCGCCTTTTTTTTCAAAATACAACCAAAAAAAGGTCGATAAGCTGAAGAACGGCTAGACCTTGCGCGGCTGTTTTTTACCAACAATCCTAACTACACAATCGCATTATCTGTCGCCCAAGATGAAGACTACTTGGAAGGATATACCACCAGTCCCAACGTCGGAGGAGTTTCTCGATATTGTTCTATCGAGAACTCAACGACGTCTACCAACTCAGATTAGATCCGGATTCAAAATTAGTCGTATCAGAGGTTCGTACACTATCTAGCATTGGTCGCGTCTAACTTGCGCTCGGTACTAACTGGCTATCATTAGGATTCTATACTCGTAAAGTCAAGTTCACTCAAGAGACTTTCACGGAAAAGTTTGCACAAATTCTTGAGAGTTTCCCCCGACTCCAGGACATTCACCCATTTCATAAGGATCTCCTAAATACCCTCTACGATGCCGACCATTTCAAGATCGCCCTCGGTCATCTTTCAACCGCGAAGCACCTCATCGAAACCATATCAAGAGATTATGTGCGACTTCTCAAGTATGCTCAGAGTTTGTTCCAATGCAAGCAGCTCAAGAGGGCCGCGCTCGGTCGAATGGCGACTATCACTAAGCGACTAAAGGACCCTCTAGTCTACCTTGATCAGGTCCGCCAACATCTTGGTCGACTTCCCTCCATCGATCCCACCACGCGCACTCTCCTGATTTGCGGATATCCCAACGTTGGCAAGTCGAGTTTCCTGCGTAGCGTAACTAGAGCCGACGTGGACGTTCAGCCTTATGCTTTCACCACTAAGAGCTTGTTTGTTGGTCACTTCGATTACAAGTACCTTCGTTTCCAGGCTATTGATACGTAAGTTATTTCGATATATACTTTTTCCACTAAGCTCCTTATTCTTTCTTTGGAGATCAAAAGGGGCCCAAAGTGTAATTAATGCTAACGCAAAACAGCCCCGGTATCCTGGATCACCCCCTCGAGGAAATGAACACAATTGAAATGCAGTCCATTACTGCTATTGCTCACTTGAGGTCCGCTATCCTTTATTTCATGGATCTTTCAGAGCAGTGTGGTTACTCAGTTGCCGCGCAAATGCAACTATTCAAGAGCATTAAGCCATTATTCTCAAACAAATTGGTCTTTATTGTTATAAACAAGATCGATATTTTAAGACCCGAGGAGCTAGATGAGAAGACGAGCGGCGAACTTCAGTCATTAGTTTCCTCTGGTGAGGTAGAGTTGCTCCAGCTCTCCTGCAATACGCAAGAAGGAGTACAGGAAGTTAAAAATGCCGCTTGCGAGAGACTTCTTGCAGACAGAGTTGCCCAGAAGTTGAAAGCAGGCACATCAAACAACGGTGCCATTGGTGGCAGGCTAGCAGATGTTATGGCCAGAATTCATGTGGCGCAACCTATGGGCGGTGCTACGCAGGAGACCTTCATCCCCGACGCTGTGAAGAACCTTAGGAAATACAACAAGGAAGACCCCGAACGTCGCAAATTGGCTCGTGACGTTGAAGCTGAGAATGGTGGTGCTGGTGTGTACAATGTGGACTTGAAGGCTGAATACATTCTTGCAAACCCCGAATGGAAGCATGACAGAATACCCGAGATTTACGATGGCAAGAATGTCTACGACTACATTGACCCTGATATTGAAGCCAAGCTGCAAGCACTGGAAGAGGAAGAAGAGAAGCTTGAGGCGGAAGGATACTACGACTCGGATGAGGAGATTGATGATGCAGAAGAAGCAGATATCAAAGTGAAGGCAGAGATCATTCGAGAGAAGCAGGCACTTATTCGGAACGAGTCGAGAATGCGTAGGGTCAAGAACCGCGCAGCCTTACCTCGCAAGGCTATCAAGAAGACTCTATCTCAACTTGAGGATACTCTTGACCAAATGGGTGTTGACACTCAAGACCTGGAACTCAGGGGAAGATCGCAAACGGTGACCCGTGGCCGTTCTCTTACCAGAAGTCGCCTTGGCACTGAGGATTCTAACGCTATGGATATCGACGAGACACCCCAGGAGAGACTACGCTCGAAGAGCCGGGCGGCGAGCCGGGCAAGAAGTCAGCCGGCAACAAACAGGCGTGACGATGGTGTACAGGACGAGGAGACAAGGACGAAGGCGGAGAGACAGGCTAAGCTGAGCCAGAGGAAGATGAACCGCATGGCTAGACAGGGTGAGGCTGATAGGCATATTGGCGCCACGCTGCCTAAACATTTGGTAAGTTTTCTCCACTATATACATACCGTGTGGTCTTTTGCTAACATGATAAATAGTTTGCTGGTAAACGAACCATGGGCAAGGCGTCTCATCGTTAAGGAATCCTTTTCTACCACCCCCGGTCTGTACATAGTTGGTTTGATATGGCATATCAGGTTTTTTCTGCTTTGCTTTGGCGTTCAGGACGGATATGATACTTTCCAGAGACGTGCCCCATCGTCTTTACGACCATTTTAGCTGAGTCAATCGATCATGAGAATAAGTCCACGTTGAGGTCCTTGTTGTGATTTGTCTGTGTGAATACATATTGAAGTGAAGTATTGAGCGTTGTGGTTTTATCCTCGAAGCAACGCATTGGGGGGTTCTCCAAGACCTGTGGCGTAATCGTGGAATTAAACAATAGCTGTCTACGCACAGTTCTTAAAACCTCTTGGTTCCCTTTTACTTGTACAAGATATTTCAACTTGTGGCACTCCAAATGGGAGTAGAGATATACCTATAGTTCGTCTAAGACAGTTGCTTCTCTAGATCGTCTTTGTCGTTTCCCTCGTTTCTAGCTTCCTCGTCCGTATAAATTACCGACTCATTAATAGAGTCTTCTGGTTAGAAATAATAACTGATATTCTAGGTTAGGTTATGCAGATTCTAGGGTCTTGTATCGGCGTACGACTTGAATGGCGTGTTCATTCGGTAGTCCTCTAACTAAGGCGAGATGTTTCCTAGATGTGCTTTATATCTTTTTTACGGATTGGGCACATTAGGTAGGTTAGGTAGTATTCCTATGACACGACGTATATCCATATTGAATGTCATGTAGCTTCATCATGGTTCTTCCTAGCTTAAACTACATGGTTAAGTATTCGTATACCTTAGGTAGGCAACTTAGGGTCTAATATATTCATCCAAGCTAGATGCAAGATCGCTATAAAGTACCTTATATATCATGTTGTGAATATACTATAGCTAAAGCCTATGGAGTGCTGTCTGCTTGCAATACCATTGGCACGAATTGCCAATTTACTTATCGAAACTAGCACATTGTGCTCTAAGGACTGCCGTCTATCCTAAGAGGAGAAGGCGAAGCAAAATCACTTAGAATATCAATTTAGCTACTAACCTATTAGGAGCTATAAAAAAGATCAGGAGGTCTACCCTAGGGCTCTCTTGAGACAATTCAGACAGAGGGGCTACACGTATATATGCCTAGTTCTGGCTACCTATTAGGATCATAGTTTCTTGAGCGGTAGCGGCGTCATTTCCTCGCCGCTATGTTATATCTTAGTTATAGCTAGTAGTGTGATACTTCCATGACTTGAACTCACATATTTCTGGTATAAGACCTATATGGATCCATCTCATATAGCAGGACTGACCTAGGGGAAGATCGGAATGATGTGGTTACATGGGCCTATCAACACTACTACCTATAGCCCCGTATATAATATGGGTGTGAAGCACTGACATCCCGCGCGATGAGAACTACGCCAATATGTAGATAGCACACTTCTATTCCAACGCTCTGCTAAGGGGTTTCTTGTGAGTATCTCAAGTCTTTCGCAGAGACTGGCATAGAAGCTTCCCTAGGATCTAATGGGAATTTCTGCATTGTGTTAGTACGATGCTGGGAGATCAACCATCGCTACTAGTTAATGTACCTACGAGGTATCTTTGAGAAAAGCTTCAGGGTGAGACCCCGAGTTTCAAATGGTTCTAGCCAGTCTATAGCGACTATACTAAAGAGTTTGCTATGAACTTATTATGATTTGAGATGGTCTGGAGGTGAATGGTCTCGAGTAAAGCTTCTACGGTATACACGAGAGTTATATCCAGACTTGAATTTGAAGCTATACTATATTGTAGTACATCAAAGAAGACCCGTGGAATTACTTCTATCCCTATATTTTGATGAGATACTCTTGTACCCGTGCACTCCTATAATATATCACATACTTCTACAAAACCTACCTCAAGTTCATAGATGGTCAACTGCTATGTATCCACCTCGGCACTTCCCTCTTTCAATGGTATCGGATCTCCTGATATGCCTCTTGTGCAATCATCAATGCCATCAGGGGCCACCAAGGCAAGTCTCGAGGAAGCCAGCGTAAGTAACCCGAACTAGAGGCTATTGTAGCATCATGAAGGATCTAAATTTGGTAACCATGATTCCAAATCTATAATCTAGATGCCCAGCCTAGGCGTGCTCGCATCGTGTCAAGACGCCGCAGTGGTAGCAATAGCCAAGAGTAACAATAGATACCTAACCTAACGCATAAACATCTAAATTGTCAATATCTACTGGATTAACACCGCCTTACAAGACGACCGTATGTATCGACCACCTCACCGTAAACAAAGCCATCATGTCTCTCGCATTGATTCCTCACGCCCCATTATTACCATGATTAAAATATACTAAGGCGAAGAAGCCACACCAACACTAAGGGTCCACGGCGTCAGCGAAGAGAAAAAAAAAAAGATAACCCAATTAGCTGGGAAATAAAATAGAATAAAATAGCAATTTCTTAAATTATAGTGTATGATCGTGCGTGTCCGCTTGGTGAGGCGCATATATTAGCGCCCATCTCGAAATAGCCACCCCCAAGCTATGTAGCTCGCGTTCGCAAATCATCATCGTCATTATTATTATCGTTGTTATTGTTATTATTTTCTGCGTTTCAACTGCCGTAAAGTTCGCAAATATAATCCCGTCTCGCTTTACCTATTGAGAGGCGAGGCGGCGTGGATAGCAACAATGCGATTTTGCATAGCCATGGGTAGGGTAAGGGTAAGCAGTAGTCGGGTATCTACTTGTTAGTTATTTGAAGTAACTACGGGTTAAGTTAAGTCAAGTTAATCCACTTACACGACAAGACACGACATGACATGACACGACCCGTCCCTTGCATCGCCATTATCGTAAATCCAGGCGGTCTTCGGCCCCGGCGACGGAGTTTAAGTCCCTGTAAGCACTAGACGGCATCGCTCGCTAGGCGTACTTTGGCTGGCCCTGCCCTGCCCTGCCCTGTCCTGGTCCCTTACTACTAGCTGTCATCGCGAATGACTAAGGAAATCAACTGCCGAGTGCAAAAGCTGACAGAAAGCTGTGCTTAGTCGAAGCGGTCTCACGTTAGCAGCACGTGGCACGGTGACGATGCAGTATCCGTATAATTGTAGTGTAGGGTAGTGTAGGGCTGACCGCTGACTACTATACTTGACCTAGTGTACGTACATAGCTACTGGTTACTACGTATTTATGTATGTATAATGAATGATATAGTGTATGATATAGTGTATGATCCATGATCCTCCCGTTAACGCTTGGGGTATGGAGGAGGTTAGAAACCTGTACAACAACGGGTGCGGCTGGAAGACGCGGATATCATCACTGCCCTGTCCAACGACAAGGTTTCGGTCCAGGCACCGATATTCAAGACGTCGTGATTTGACTACGGATATACAGGAACGGTCGATAGGAATCAGGTGTTGCACTAGTAACCACGTCGCTGACATGACGAGCGATCGATCTATACGTTGTGGCTGGGGGTGGACCAGTCGTATGAGGTATGTATCGTTATTCCGGGGCGAGAGCGAGCGAGAGAGAGAGCTAACCGAACCGATCCCGAAACTTGTTCTATTCCGAGCTCACTCGGTTTAGTCGGACAAGATAGTAATAATACACAGCGAGGATCATGTTCGAGCTATGACGCAAGCATCGTGACAAAAGAGCGGAATGGCACCGCCTTTTCCATACGTTTTTTTTTTAGGTGGACTTGGGTATGTACAGGCATCGTCGTGGGGAAGTTATGAGCACGGGCACCGTAAAGGTGTGAGAACTTACCAACAGTCGTAGTAGAGTGGTAGGTATCTACACTAGGTAGGAAAATGGATCTTCGCTTCGAGTACCTAGACGTAACTTTGACAGTATGTAATATCTAACTAGTCTAGAACAACACCCAGAGCTCTTTCGCTTTCGGTTTACTAGGTTAAGGTAATCCAGGTTCTCCATACACGTTGCGTTGTATGTAGGTACATAGGTGTGTATGTGTATTGTATGTGATGAGATACAAGATGAGCAAAGCGAAGAGATAGAAATAGAGAAAAAACCCACCGTCAGCTTGAAGCACACGAAACAAGCGCGCGACAGGCACGAGCGATTGGTTAAAGCTAGTCAGGGGTTCGACTCGGCTAGAAAATTACATAACGAACCTCACGATGCGATACAAACCCAGTATATTTACAATGTAGAGAGGAAATATGACAAGGTCTAGTAAAGTATAGCCATTGTATCTTCGCGATATTGTTGTTTCGACTGCTGCCGTGCCGATTCTTGCCGTGTGTGGAAAAATCGAGCCAAATATAGAACAGAGCTGTATGCGGGTGGCAACGTTGAGGCAGTGCCACCCCCGGCCTTAACCCTTTTTTTGGGGACACGACAAGGTCCACGGGAGGGGCCTCAACGACTACATACATACACTACGGGTATGTACAATACATACCCTCACCGTCGACAATTTTCCGATGCGAGAATGCGAGAATAGATGGAGCTTCGAAACAAGTTTACTATCTAGATGGAAAGGCTCGTCCTCGCTTGTTTGCCCGCGGCATCTAGTAACCCTTGTCCCCCCCTGGCTGCTGAGCTACATAGTATCATTGTCACGCAGTAATCATATCCGAGTGTCAGTTAGGTCGATGGGGAAACTTACGGAGGTATGTTCTTCGACAAGGTTGCTGTCTATACCTGCTGCAACCAAGACGATTGTTTTGTTTCTTTTGCTTGAACAGGTAGGTATGTACGCGCAAGCCACCTCCGCGATGTCCGGGTAACTATATGCGGTGAGTATTCTGCTGTATACTAGACGAGGGTGTTCATGCGCCCGCCGCTGTATCTATCAGATTGAAACGACCCCGGTGAAAATCTCGACTAGTCGTCCACGTTTCATGTTTCAACTTCGAGATCTGAGTGGGAAGGCTGCAGGGTTACCATTTTAAGTTCTGATATCAGTTGACGCCTAGCCATGATGCGCGATGTACCCGGAACCTTTAAGGATACGACGTATTCTTTTAATGGGATGGAGTCCGATAGAGGCGATGGTCCGTGGAATTTGACTCTCATTGGGCCTTTGGAGTGTGTGTAATGTTTTATGCCTGTTTAGGGGATTATTATGCGTGTTCGTGGGTGTGGCTTCTGTTCATGATCTGACAACCCCTTGTTTATTAACACACCTCGAGTCGCTGTACATACAGCTGACATGTTGTAGGAAGCGGCCGGGGGGGGGGGCTTGCGTTCCGGTAGCAACTGAACCCATCAACGATGAGTATGAGGCTCGGATTAGTATACATATCAAGTTCATGATCGAAGTTTGAGCTGACAGTGACGACAGTAGCGTAGTATGCTATTCTCAAATAGGTCAGAGTTCGCTTCACCACTCAGTATGATCAGAGTTACAGAAGCAAATACTGGGATTTACGGTAGCTACAAAGGCTCCCGAGTAAGCCAATGAGAGGAATCCAGTGACCCCCTACATATCGAGATTGCGTATGGGCTTAATGGCGCAAGAGCTAGAGCGGCACGGCATCTAAGCGTGTGGTGTTGCCACCAAATATGAGTCTGGCTAGGAGGGGGGCCGGCATATCGCCTAGGGGGAGAGTTAGCCTGACTGGTAGATGATCTATCTTCTGCAAACCGGCAACGGCGTAACGGGAATGTATTGGATAGGTAATCAGAGGCCAGATGGTCTTCTGGATCACTGATTGCACCCACACCACAACTTCGATGTCATCTGATAGTCGCTACAGGAGGTGGCAAGCTGCCGCTAAGTTCGGTGTATGTCCTCTAAGGGGGTAGAACTTTGTAGGTATATGCTAAAGGGGGTCACGCATACTCTATCGCTAGTATTCTTTCTGCCATAAGGGCCCATTTGCCCTCCTTCATATGTTTGAAGTTGATAATAAGATTATAGATGTCGTTGAGCGTTAAGCTTAGTCGTTAAGTTATGGCGTGAACGCCTCCGGCACTATTTTAGTTCGTCTTTGATAAAGAGCGGACGGGAAGGATGACTTCTATGTTTTCATTCGCCGGTGGTGGACTGTTACTAAAGGGGTCTACCGAGTCTAGGTCGAGGCGATCGGAATGTGCCTAATCGGCGAGCACAGATCATGATTAGAATTCACCGAGTGGGCAGTTACGTCTCTAAAGCGTTCACGAGCCATCATAGGGTCTCATGATGTAACCACTTACTTCGCAATACGGGGGTTGATAAATTTGATGCCATCCATGGCTATGTCCTAGGAGTTCTTCATTGGTTTACTGGATAACGGACATTAAGCTGTATGTTGAGAAGCGAGAGATAAGATGGCCATAGAGCTTAGGAAGCCGAGTAGTTGGCTAGGACGAAGGGCGGTTGGTAGTGTAGAGGTCGGTTAGCGTCACTCGACACCGAAACGTGTTCGCCTTGAAGGAAAGGGCGTAGGGATTCCTACTATGCCTAAAAAGCTAACAAAGGAGGTTTGACTATATCTCTCTACCAACCAGAATTGGCCATCGCCAACGCCGGTTCATGCGTATCTTCCCTCTCGACCTCTTTCTATGCAGGTGAAAATTCTACGAAACTACTCTCATGGAAGCGGATACTAAATTCAAATTTACACGCATATAAGCCACGACTTCCTTACTAGTTGTCGTAGCATATGTTGTATAATAGGGGTTACTAGCAGTAGCGCTTACAAAGACTACATAAGCATCGCTTTACTTTGCCGCCCAAGTAGGAATGGGGCTCAGCCGAAGGTGGCCGCGATGAATAGAACTGTGGCAAGGCAGTATTGTCGAATGAAGACTTTTTGACCAAACATATTGTCTTGCTGGATCGCGCTCTGCCGTGTAGAAGCTAGATGGTTATACTTCTAGAAGAGGCCCCCAACTCTGGGGCTCCGTGATACCACATTCTACCTTCGCCAATGACTTCTAACGGCGGTCTTTGGCTAGGAAACACGATCGAGCAAAAATTCTTCCTTGATTATGGTATTTGAGTTTTTGCATGTCTTGCCATCTTACAACTAATTTCGATAAGCTGATTGCAGTCCGTGCTAGAGGACTGGGTAAGGCTTACTAACAGGGCAAGTTGGACGGTATGACGATGTTTGTAATATTCTTGGTGATCTAGCCCTCTGTGGGGTTATATTACCCAACTTCTTCCCCGTCATCTTAAGTTCTGCCTGTATGTCATGAACTGGGTTGGATTATGATAAGAGCTAGGGCATCGCTGAGTTGAGATTGCACATAGTTATGGAGAAACTCATCAATTCTTTGGTGATATGATTTGCGGCGACGAGACGCGGTACCTTTTCAAGTACCATGGTATGGTCCCCTTCAGCTGGTGAACAGGCCATGGTCTTTGTCTATGGGGACTTATCTCAGTGTTAGTAGGTCCACAAGGCACCAACCAGGGACCTATCAGGGGTATATTCATAAATTGACACCTCCCGCTTAACGTAACCAACAAAGGTGACCCACGCGGCCTGGGGTAGCGGGAAGTACCGGTAAATCTAAAGCGCCCAAGCTAATTAAGCTTGGACTTTTGCGACGCGAGAGGAGAAGTTAGGTGTGGGCCGTCATAGTTACCTTTTGCTTGGCTTTCGACAGTAGGTAGACGGCGTGAACGGCGAACTGAAGCGTTTGTGGAGCCAATCTTCGGCTGTGCGTAGTCGGTAGGCGAGTACTCAAATCTCAATATGCCTACTTAGTTGATACAAAAGCGATAAAGAGTAAGCTGCTGGGGTTGTACGTGTTGCTAGGATTAACGGCATACGGGTGGAAATGACAGCGGAAGCTTGTAAGCTTCTCTTCCGAGTCCTAGGAACTCTCTTCCTTTCCTATCTCATTGTCGATGCGGACATATGCAACGTATTATGTAGTTCCGAGTGAACTCGGGGTTAATTGATGTAAATTTCATCCGTCTCCTTCATCAGTTTGACAGGGACAGTTCTCGTAAGGAACTTGCGCAACCAACGACTTGGCGTTCTCATAACAATAAGATAGCAGCATGGATTCTGAAGAGAATTATGGGGCTTGAACTATGTTTAGTACATAGTTAGAGCACGTCTAACCCGCCTTCTAACCCGCCTTATTCTTTAGGCTGGAGGACCGTTGATTGTACTCCATACTAAGTAATAAGTTACAGGGCTGAGTTGAGACAGTTACTGCTCGTTGCTGATTCCGGAAGCTCAAGACATACTTTGCAGTTTATCGCAAGCAGTCAGGCGGCCGTGTAATCGATGTACACAACTACGTAGTACAGTGTGCAACCGGAAACGAGTTATCTCAATACTAGACGCAATGCGCCTCAGCGGGTTTGTAGACAAGTTTCCGAAATGGAACGAATACATTCAACAGCGGGTGGGGCGCTGAGAGCCGTTTAGGTGTGAAGTGAAAGGACCAGAACGACCACAGTTAACAAGGCCCTCATGTAAGAACTTAGATTGCGAACCTTGACTTCTTCCATTATGGGTTGGACTTTTTGCTGGTCGCACGGTGCAGGAATGTTGATCTGCTCAACCATCTTAGATTCGATTCTGCTTACAAGCCCGTATGGGGTTCCGAAGTCCCGATGTTCCGAATAGATATGCGTATGATAATGAGATTAATTGGCCTACCTCCAGGGAATAGATACATTTCATGTACGACGCATAAAAAGACCTGGGTGGGCACAACCTAGACGAACGACGCGGCCGACGTCGTAGCTGATGACTGCCAAAGACGGGGTTTCTCTGCAAAGCAAAGCTTCTTGACTCCTCTAAAGTCGAGCGCTATTGGTCCTGTGCCTCCTGAGGTAACGGCAGACCCTTCTGCAGGACGGTGCTTCTCACGGTGAAACTCTGTAATTTTGTACGAGGTGAGGGTAGAAGGGTTGTCCGCCGGTTTCTGATGAGAAGTAGAGCCTAGTAGCATGATTATGGCGGCCGTGGTTGTTACTTTGTGTGGTGAGATCGGCGAGCATCGAAAGTCGATATGGGAAATGTTTGGGAACTCCGACAGTTCAAGAAGACAATGTCTCTAATGGCTTATTAGAAAGTCGGTGTGCATATGATTTTTTGAATCGGGGTCTCCAGGGGGGTCGATGTGACATTAGGGTGTCAACGGAAGAATACTCACGTGTTTGATGCGGCGTCTAATTGACCACTCAGGGATAACCATGCTCGTTCCCGCATATTGAGCTTTGGGAGTGTTTATATGTAAGGTGTTTGTTTATCCATCAAATGTGCTCCGAAGCATGTTTATGTATGTACGCAAAAAAAAAAAAAAAAAAAATATTTGTCCAACCATCAAGGACACCGAAACGTATGTAGTTCGATGAATTAAATTCGCTTAGACCTGTGGCTTCGTGAAAGACCCAATGCGCATGTAAAGCTGGTTGTCTCATAAAGGTTCCGTCGTCTGTATATTATTTTATTTATTGCGACGAATTATCGTTCGCATATTACTCCAGATGAGAGCTTGCTTTGCTACAAGGAACCCTTGGTTGTTGCTAGCAGGGATCCAATGTTAAATAACATACGAGATTAACTGTAGATGCGATAGATCGATCCACGGGAGGCATTAGACAATTTGATCCCGCCTTGCCATGCCAGATGGCTCGTGCTCATCTATCGAATCTGATTTGACAGAATAAGGCTACCAGACCAGACAGACTCTCTGCGTCTAGGCACATGCTTTGAGTAACATCAAGGCATGACCGACGATTACGAGTAGTATATGTAGGTAGCTAATATGCAAAGAGAAGGAAATCGTCGGCGTGCCTAACTGGTAGTTAATTACGTCGCTCAAGTTGCCACCTTCGATTCTCGCCAATAAGGTCTCATAATACTCGATGTTTAGCGATTCCAGCCCTATCAGCTGCCTAGCTGAAACAAGCTGCTGCATTCGTCCATATGCAGGTTAGATTGAGCTGGAAGGGATGCCACCAGTAGGATCCACGTATGTATGCATTCTCAATTGTACATACATATATCATATACAGATGGGAGGATTGCATACTACTTACACCTAATACTTAATACCTAATACCTAGGTAATCTCGACGTTGCTTTGAATTATCTGATGTCGCAGTAGGAAGAAGGCTTCTATTTCATTTTCATCATTAAGGGATGATTTGAGAGGTAAAAAGGTAAAAAGAAACTAAAAATTCGAAAAGTTAAAAGACAAAACTTGTGACCGGCGAAAAGACGAAAATAAATAAAAAAGCATGTGCTATCAGTACATAAAGAAGAAAAATATCATGATCAATTCTTAATTGCATTATGATTGGATAATCAATAAGGTTTGATTCAGACGTAGATCTAATACCCATGCTGCCGTCGTATGTAGGTTAGGTACATATGTTAGGTACTTTGTAGGAGTTGCTGACATAATAATGCACAGTTATAGAGAATTGTGGGACTTTCGTGTACAGCATTCAGCATTCTTCCAGATCATTTCCAATTGCCCAATGTGCTTACATAATATTCCTGGATACCTCGTGGCTTTAGGAGCTTCGGATTGGTTCTAGCGATAAGAAATAAAATTCCCCGAATCCAATCGGGAAGGATTTGGATTTGGATTTGGAGACGAAAAGACGTCTATGGGTCATAGGTATATGTACCTAATGTATGTAGTTCTTCCCCAATCAACTATGGACGTCACCGGAGTACTGGTTATAGTTTTCCATGCCACCCTTCTGGAACACCAGAAATGCATCCTTTCCCGACCATTCGGAAATGTTTAGCCCCAGCGGCCACAAGATACCAACGTCTTCGCTCGTAAACGTCAACCTAAACATCTTTTTTTTTTTTTTTTTTTTTTTTTTCAAGCAGACTAAAATAAATAGAATTATGTAACTCTATGATTAACGACGAATTTATATATTTAGGATGTAAACTTGCAGTTGCTTTCGATTATCTTGTTCTTTGCCATAACCGCCATCAGCGCGTGGCCGGTCGTATTCAGGTGTGTCTTAAAGCCTCCGTAGGAACTGATCCATCCTGAAAAGGCGACGGGCCGCTAAGAAGGGCGGGGAGGGGGGAAAAGAAGATTATGACCAGTCTTAAGGCACCTGTAGGCGCGCTTCATGATCAACTTTGCATTGTATCATAGCCTACTTGGCCATCAATTAAATGCTACGATCCGGATTGGACTGAATAGACGCCGCCCTATTGATCCAAAGTCCCTGTTACTCTCATCGACCAACAGTTGTTAATTCTAGGAAGAGGCATATTCGGATGATCTTGTTTTTTCGGTCCAGTTTCCGGTTTGGGACTCGAAAGGCAAGCTACATGCTTGCTAAACACCAACAACCAGTGAGCGAGGTGGAAGCACCGACACGAGTTGTTGGTGTCTTACTATCTAGGACAAAGCGAGACACCCGGAGGTTTTTCGATGTAACTGAGGCCGGTTCGTCAATCTTAAGAGGCGTAGGACCAAGTAATATCAACAACGAGATTAGAACTATTCATAATCGGAACAGCCACATTTCTAAGTCTCCTGGGAAGATATCGATGATAATGATGGATTTAGCCTTAGCTGATCCTTGGGGATAAAAGTCATCAGAAGCGCTTATTTAGATACTAAATAAGACACGAATGAGAGTGATAGCTATTTCATTCGTAGCTCATGTTAGTCGGGCTAAATATGGTATTCGTTTAGGGGCCTAATTCTAGTGGCATAATCTCGAACTTGTTACTATTCCTTGTTTTCTGCCACACAAGCATTAGCGCTCCGGCGATGATCGTTAGGGTGGTGGGGGAGGCAGTAGTGGCCTTATAGGCCTCTCCTACAAATAGGTAGGTAGGTAGGTAGTTACAATATTATCGCTCTAAGTCGGCTGCCGTGAAAGGATTCACAGAATCGGAGGCGTACAAGGCGCTGATATCTAATGATAGCCCTAGTGGCGGCAATTGAATTCATGCTTATAGGCGCTGTGATCATAACGACTATGCATGACAGCCTCTTTCTGTAGATGACTAATAACATCCGAATTCAACCATACTCATAATCTAGATGACCCGGGTTTGAATTTAGTAACCTTGAACGGGGTCAGACGGCGATCTTCTGGGACGGCAAATCAAAAGATCTCCGGAAGCGAAATGGGTTTTTGGACCACTCAATGTCCGTCCACCGGCCGAGTGAGTTCCCTGGAAGGTGGCGTTGCTATGTTGAGCGACGAGGGTCGTAGGTTACCCACATTTTGAATCCGAAAATAGAAGACGAGTCTTTGATTTCGACAGCGGGCCTAGCCAGCCAGCCAGCCTAGGTCGTTCAAAGTGGGCTTCGGATAAGGCATTAGCCACTGCTAGGTTTGAAGAAGCGTGTTTCGGATGGGACGGGGCGGGCGAAATTGATGACCTCGTTGGAGGGTAGACAGATGCAGGAGGTCCAAGGTAACATTAAACATTGAACGAGGCATACTTTTAGACTGTCAGCTGTTTTAACTGTATTAGCACTACCCAAGAATACCTTGTTAGCGCAATTGATTTTGTTTAATTGATTTCTTTTTTTATAAGTTCTCATGGTAGATTGAGAGGCACAGACGATAGTCTCGCACCAAATAAGGTAAAATGTATGGGGCATGTTGTTTTAACCCCGTACCTCCTCGCCGTGGACTTGTGGCCTTAGGGCCTAATGCGGTAGTTAGATAATTCTTGAGAGCACGTTGTAAGCTATACGCATGTATGTTTGTTCGGGGTACATGATTAGATCCTTACATTGTTAGATATTGGTTCGAGTAATCTAAAAAGGATAAAAATATGTCGATATGATTTGATC
Source organism: Daldinia childiae (assembly GCF_008694065.1). Classification (NCBI taxonomy): domain Eukaryota; kingdom Fungi; phylum Ascomycota; class Sordariomycetes; order Xylariales; family Hypoxylaceae; genus Daldinia; species Daldinia childiae. The sequence goes on along the minus strand of NW_022984654.1, from coordinate 944,992 downwards.
TCTGATAACTACCTTTTAGGTAAACTTCTTACTCGATGCTAGTCGCAAATGACGAGATGCTACTGTACCACAATAGAAACCATCTACGGACCTAATCTACTTTAACGTCGGGACCGCGACAACAACTACAAATCATCCGATGTAAATCCCCGTTACATGTAAATTATTAACCTCATACTTAGTCTACAACTTAAAGATCCCGGGATGTTGATTAGTCTTTTTTTTCTTCGACGCTACCTAGATTTAGTATTTACAAAAATATGAATATGGGTCTGTTATTAGGCCTCGAGTCTAATGCAGAATAATAATAGTAATAGACATTGTTTAAATATGAGAAGTACTCGGTGCGCCACATACTAATCGTTTTTACTACTAGTACCTAACATATGGCTGAGAGGTTCCCCTGTAATAGGTCAACTTACATGGGTATATGGGTACATGGGGTTGGGGACTTTGTATAATCACACCTTGAGGTCTTTGGTGTATGTCTAATAGCAGCTAAGGCAAGCGACTAATTAGACGCGAGCGCTTGTTCTTTACCCCTGCTTACCTAAAAGCACGAGCCAAGAAGTACAGCTATTTTGATAGTGACATGGCGGAGGTTCAGAAGTACCAAATTGCCTAAGGAGGGTTCGTGTGCATTTACCGCTGCGTCACTCCACTAATAAGGAAAGGTCGATACCATAGTTAATGTACACAAATACTTAAGACTACGCTTGCAGGGATTAGAATCCTAAGTACACCTCGTGCGATTAAAGAAGGAAATTGGCTCTTCGCTACTCGCAACTTGCAACTTGCAACTTACAACTAAGCGACTAACCCTAACATATTCCTTTTCTCACCTACCTCTTATCGAACATTTCTTCTATCCTTCTCTCATCTCCAAATCTGTAACACAGTCAGGCTTTCTCATGCATGCTGTTTCATTCGCGATTCCTACATATTATACATTATACATTATACATACTATAATACGACGACTAATACACTAAACAGTTGACGTACTGCGGATCTACCAAGTATGATCCACTGAGATTCGTGCCCTGGCAGCTTAAGAGTCCATTGCCATGCTCTGCCCATGTCTAAGGCCCTTGCCTGCCATGCTATGCTATGCCATGCCATGCGCTTCGGCCGCATCTCACGGCCGAGGTCGAGTAAATTGTGAGATGAACATCCTTCTCCGCTGTGAATAGAACAGACTTACTCCATTGACGTCGGTCCCGGAGCCGTGCGGTGTTAAACGGCGGAACTGGAGTCGAAGGTCTCGCGTACCACGGTTTAAACGTCATATCCCCTAGTTTACTTGGCTGCCTGGTTGTTTAAGCAAGGTCTTTTTTTTTTTTGTGATGTTATTTCTACGATCACACTCTAGACCCTTGACAGTCGGACAATGGCAATTTCCTAATTGCCGACTGATCAATCGCTCATAATACGTTCGTAGCTTTTCTAATCACATCGTGTCTTGCGCAAGAAGACCCTTGCAGTCGTATGCTTGTAGGCTTGCCGTGCCGTAGAAACACGCGCGATACAGTACGGACCACACGGTAACCTAAGCAAGATGGGTTAGACGGGGTTTGATGGGTATGGATGAGGCAGGTCAACCAAAAGAACAAGTCACAGAGTTGGCACTGCCTGCTTACATTCTCCGCGAAGAAACGCCAAAGCCACCCTACCCCGTGCTAGGCCTTGCCGCGCTTGACCATAGTTATACCCCTCTGGTCGTGGATCTATCACCATATCGGACTCTTGTAGCTCTAATATGGTTATAGGTATGCCTTTAATGCAACTCTCGCAACGCGCGCAAGCCGCCTTATCGCAGACCTTACCCCCTTCTATGCTAATGCTTACTTACGTTATAGATGTCAGGAACCAAGCGATCAAAAAGTCTCCCCTGTCATCAGAGCAACCGTCACGGCCCTGACGAGGTGACAATATGTATGTGTCTGGGATCAATTGCTATGTAGGTGTCTCGTCGAACCGAACATTGATCAAGTAGCAGATCGCTGGGGTATGCTAGTAAGTACCATACCCCTACACGAATTATTATAGTCCGCCCAGCTTGCTATCATCTGTCTCCTCGATTCTATCTTCTCTTCTGACCCCCGCTCTTCTCTCACCACCCTGGTCTTCTCCCCGTCTCCCGTTTATGTACTATGTATGTGCCTACATATGTACGTATCAGCCCCGGTCGATCCAGGACAGACCAGGTGGTGAAGAAATGATCCACAGGACAGGCGAGGTACTTCTGCCATGTATGTCTAACAGGGTCTTCCTCGTCGCACCCCACACCCACTTCTTCTTCACCCTGCCCTACATAGTATTTACGTCGTACCCGCCTTTTTGACTAGACCACCCATGTACATAGCTAGGTACTAGCTCTACGGCGTCGACTACGAGATGTACTCTCCTGTACACATCGCTGTTGACAAGGGTTCCCATCTCCTCCCACGCAGCACCATACAATACGTAAGGTCGAAGCCAGAGGTGCTCCACCAAGGTACTGCCTTCGATAAATTTATAAGCACTCGATGTTCCTGCCATCGCGACTACTGAGGCTGAGATTCTCAGATACAAAACGCTTACCCAAAACCCAGTCGTTTAAAGTCTTCCTACACGAGCTATTCTCATATTCGTCTTTACGAAACAGCTTGGCCTCTATCTTTCTTATAAGTCATAAGGATCGCCTTCCCATCTCGATTCCAGCCGACGATAACTTATACACCAACTCGCCCCGACTACAGACGTAGTGATACTGTACGTGTGCTTTTTACTATCTTCGGTGCTCGACAAGACGTTATTCCTTTGCTATAATGGATCATTACTCTCGATTAGAACGGGATTCCGAAGATTCTTACTCACACCTACCTAGATCAAGAGCTAGCAGCACAGTTTCGACGACAGCAGGGTTTCGCAACTTAGGTCTCGTCGATTCGCATTATAGTCAACCAGCATCTTCGCGAGGGTTCCAATCGCCTTATACCAATACCCCTCATCGCTCTGCGCCATTTATACCAGACCATACATCTTATCCAGCTCTACCCTCTCAGGGTACTTTGGATGCTGAGTGGAACGAGAGACAATCTCAATCTCAAGACACACCTTTATTAAAGGTCGATCCAGTCCGGGATTCTTCCCCTTCCACATCTTCTTTACCTCCAACAACAACTTCCACAATGAGGTGAGTTTCCCTTGTAAGATCATCACAGGATTGAAGCTCACGATGAACAGTACCGTAGCAGTAGCTTTCGATCCTAGATTGGAGATGGGGATTCCCCGCTCCTCTTACACATGGCCTGTTCTCGAGTCGGGTCCTGATCTATTAGGGCACGATCTAAGTTCCGTTGGCCACGGTTCCGATGCCAGCATGACTCCTCCGAGCGGCTCTCGATCCTTAACCTCCAGCCCGCCGAGGTTCACTTTAACGCCAGAGCAGCGCGAACTGAAGAGGCAGCGAGATCAAGCTCGACGGGATTCAAAGTCATCAGCTCGAGTGCGCCGTGCTATGAGCACATATTCATCTGCTTCTCAATCTCCTACGCTTTCAATGCACGAGTTTTCTTCTGCGTCGCCTGTGCCAGTATACTCGACAGCGCCTTCGCAAATATCTCTTCTTGCGGAACCGGCAACAACTATGGCGGGGTCATATATGTCATCTTACTCAACATCACCTCTTCCCGACCACGGCTCGCCAATGTTCACATCTCACTTTTCTTCATTGTAAGTTACTTAATGTGGCGATCCGGTTTTCACTATGCTTACAATTGGATTAATAGGCCACCCGCTGATTACTTGGGCTTAAACTACTCTCCGGGCTACCCTCCACCACCTTCTGCCCACAGCCTATCTTCTCAATACAGGTTCGTATAATGATGAGCATATATATAAAACATCATTTCTAATAATCGTAATAGTCGCCCGTCACCTCCGATGCACGAACCTGGAATGATGTATCCTGTTCAAGCTCCTCAAGTTCTCTCTTCCGGCAGCGGGGCCGCGCAAGAGGCCGGTCACGTTCGTGTCGTTCAAAGTCGACCCAAACCACAGTGCTGGGAACATGGCTGCAACGGACGACAATTTTCAACCTTCAGCAACCTTCTAAGACATCAACGTGAGAAGTCGGGACAAGCTGCTAAGGCGACATGTCCCAACTGCGGTGCTGAGTTCACAAGAACTACTGTAAGTTTTTAAATCAAATCCTTATCATTGATATGTTAGCTAACCGACGATGAAGGCTCGCAATGGACATCTACTTCACGACAAGTGCAAGCAAAGGCGAAACAGTTAAAAAATTAAAAAATGAAAGTAAAAAATGAAATTCAGACTGCACTTTGTACGATTTAAACGATGGATGGACGATTGTTAAAGATTCCGAGGCTGAAATACGGATGCTACGAGAATTATCTGGAGCGGGATAGGGTTTAGACGACGGCTTGACTGGCATGCAAAACAATCGGACATATTTTTACGGAGTCTATATGGGATTATGGTTTTTTGGGGATTCACGAGCTCTGGATATGGCGCGGAAGATTAAGCATATACCCCCTTTTTCGATATCGTGTCTTACTTAGTTCGACTTTCGATCTTTGATCACTTCACCCTGTACATTTTTGACATCAACGGAATTGGAATACTTTTTCTCTAAACACTATTTACGCTATTTGTGATTTGTGATGTTCTAACAATAAATCCTTGATTAATACCGTCTTAGTACCTGCTAGACGGAGACTAGCAGGCAAACGTGATCGGGACCGAGAGGTTATCGTCACTATAGTTGGTAAAGCATGTCGCACATGGGTGGTCCCCCCGCTAACATACAATCAATACTACTTGGGTGTGTGCGCGCATACTACGTAAGTAGGTAGGTACCATACAAATGACGTGGGGCGAGTTTTGGTTGATTATGTAGTATTGCCTACGACTAAACGTATATCACGACTGATCGGGTTAAGTTCAGGAGAGGTATCGTCTGCTCGTTATGTATTGTATGATGTGACTATACCCCGATACAGGCGACAGGCGACATGGGAAAAATCCAAAGATGATCTCGAAGACAGAGTTGCTGGGGAGACATGGATAAGCTCACTATCGGGGAGGATTACAGCTGCAGGAGACTTACAGACCTACCATTGCCAACATAGATCAGGTATAGCAAAGATGCAGGCCGTAGGCCAGGTGGCGGGCAGGGGATGGCGTTACAGTACATGAAAATTACATAGAACTACATACATGTAATATAATACAACCATAGTCAGCTTCCAGATTAGGAGATACTCTACCTTGATTGATAACCTATTCCGTACGGGAGTGCCTGCTTATAGTAGTAGATAGTCTCATCGCACCAATACCCACTCTACCCTGCGTGTTGTTAGGACCAGTTATAAAGTGCATTATTCATTGCATTCATCTAGAAATTCGCCATGTCGTAACGGTCGTTCTCCATTACCAAGCCAAGACTGCAATGGAACGATGGAACGATGGAACATTCCGCCCTTCTTTTGCTTCGAAATCCCCTTCTTGTTTTAACAACATTCGGCCGAAACAAGGATTTCCCACGTGAGGGGTTCAGCTGATTCTCAAGGTCCAATTTGTGCGTAGGTAGGTATTCCCCTCTCGGTATTCGTATCGCTTTTATCGCGCGCCCGTTTTATTAAGTAAAAGTTCATTCAAGTTTCTCGGTAGCTCCTCCCACCAATTAACTGATGCCATCGTACGTATGCCGCTTCGTATAGTTGACGAATGGTTAGTAGACGGACAGTCAGAAATGGCGAGCCGAGCTTTCTGGTGTAGCACGATATGACGACGGGGTTGGTTTGTTTAACTACATAGTATACACAGATACGTAAACGTAAAGGCGTGATACAAATACCTAATGTAGCTTTTGTTCTGCAGCGTCAGATACACCAAACAGGGGCCCCAGATCTTGACGCATGGCTTTCTGACGGGCGGTGGGATCGGCCGAATCTCAATGCCGTGTTCTATACAAAATTACATGGCTAAAGTAAGCTAAAGGTACTTACATTAACTAGGTATTTTACGTAGATTTTGTAGATATATACCTAGACTATGTATGGACGTGGGTGCATCGTCAAGTATCTATATAGGTAATGTAAGCAGAGTTCTTATACTACGTAAAGTACCATTCGACTTAAATCAAATGGTCGCGGGAACCAATGATCCCCTCTAAAACGCTCGGATACAATACTACCCGACCGTCTGTTGGAACCTGGAGAGACTGTGGACTTTGTGTGTTGGAGAAGAGATGCGAGCACAGCCTTGACCGGGGAACCAGGGGTACAGAGGAACAGGGGAGAAAGCCATGTGCCATAAATGTCTGTGTGCAATGCTGCCAGAAATAGAAGCAGGCTGCGGAGCTACGACATTGGTCTTCAGATTGATTGAGGAGACGATCGTTGCTACGTTTTCAAGAGAGCATGTGCACCGATTGTATGGATGGTTCCTTGGTTTTAGCAGATTATTGGAAGCTGTATTTTCTCGCTCTCGTTCTGTAGATCCTGGGGACTTCTTTTCCTGTTATGATGAACCCTGTGAACTTGTAAAGTGTACATGTAACTAATGTATCTTAATGATGATCAATGGAAGTTTTGGAGAACGGCGACCTTTTAATAAAGTGGAAACTTGCATCATCGGGGTACCTCGGTACGGAGCTAGTAGCTCTAACCCTTACATAATCCACAACGTCGATATGCAGGGCTTAGTGCTTAACCTAAAGGCTCCTTCCGTCAATGAAATGCCATGTGGATCGCCTTGATTTAAGTTCAAGCTTGAATCCATCGCGGGTAACGTGTATGTATAAATAAGTCCCTACCTCCACTAAAGCAGGGTATATACCGGTTAGGTTTAGTAAGTTTATGTTCGGCAAAAAAAAGGCCCAAGGATGCGTACCTTACGTACCTTACGTACCTTACGTATCTTACACAACGAAAGAGAAATAATATTGAATTTGATATAGCTTATCTCCCCACAACATAAAACCCCAACCCAAACTAATAGCCTACTTTAAGATTAACTACCTATACATTGGCGAATATTTGTTTAGAAGACCGAAAAGCCGGGTCGGTGTTTGTATTATCAGCATCACGAGGTCCAACAACTTGCTCACTCGGTATCCATATCCGAGAATAGTCTAGCAATTAGGGGCAAAGAAAGTCAAACAAATGGCAGAGTCTATATAAACTAACCAAACGATCTCTAAGCGTTGTCATACCAAATGTTGAACATACCCCGACAAAAGACAGGCATAGCACGATTCAGATCCACCAAAATAATCGTCTAGACCAGTGGTAGTACACGTAATTATGGGTCTAGCTGGTCAGACGGTAGGTACCTAACCTACTTATTCTTTCTACCATGAACAACAATCATAATGTTAAACTATTATCCACAATCAAATCCCGAGATTCAAACTTCAGTCCAAACATCGCGAAAGTTTGATTCTGGCCGACAATCCGGTCTTATTTTCCCCGCCTAGAACTGCGCCGTTGAACATCTCTCTTTATATATTAACCCTTGACTTAACACCGAACACGGTCATCGGAACTCCGCGCCGAAATCCTGGTCTTGGACGGACTTGCTATTATGAGCACGTCAATAGCATAATAGCATAGCGATTATGTCTGTGCAATAAGCTTCATTTTATTGGATGATAGGTAAGAAGTGGATATGAATCGGCTGTTTAAACGCCTAATTTGGTAAAAGGTGTGCGAGGCGGTCTCGTAGGCCATGGTACAACAATCAACAATTTCTACCCCTTGACTGAGCGAGAACGCTCTTGGTTGCAAAAGATGATGTCAGGGTCTAACCGAGTACGAATTTCCGCGAATGGGGGACGGGTATTCTCCTAAATTCCGATGGACCGCATATTCCAAATTGTCCGTGTCCAGTGTTCATAACACTCTTGCTCGGTGTATAGGTCTCAGGTCTGTACAACGGTAAACAACGAAATTGGGGGCGAGCCGAGGCTCGCTATAGCTACCTGTCTTATCTCCTTTACGAGTTTACAAAACTACCTGTCTTTCAAAGAGGCAAGCATCCCAGCTACCCTAGACCACGGTAGAAAACATACCGGGTACAGCCATGCACGTATAAAGAGCAGACACTAGAAACAGTATATCGATCTAAGAATTAAAAGGTAGGTCATTACCAAATAACCGGTTTGATAAGCCGTGTCACCATCTCACAGCGTCGGACACTCCGCAGCACCACAGGCTGCGGAGAGTTTCACGAAGCAATGGGGGCCGTGGGGTACGCGATTATCTCCGTATGATGGACTTACGAGCCTCAACGGATGTCGCCCATACACTACGTACCCCCATCGATGGCCGGGATAGTATGCTTATCTCAAGGCGATGGATAGATACCATTAGTGCAATTGCGTCAACGGCCATTGACCGGTATTCCCATCTCCCATCTCCCATCTCCCACCACCCCCACGGAGAAATCCCTCACGGGCCAAAATATACAGACATTAGAGTATATTCTTATTCTACAACTCTGCAATACTACATAGACTTTTAAAGCGTTTCGACACAGCTTTTCGGTCGCAAGGAACATTTACAACATTTACAAAGCTACCTATATATTTAACGTTTCGGTCGGTCCCGAAGTCACTAGTACTATTATATGTGCCAAGAATAGGAACTTAATAAAGGCCTGCGAGTGCTGCAATGGCCGGCAAGACGATGTTACCGATACATCGAGCAATCTTAAGCCAGCGTCGATCTCGCCCGTTATGTCGTGAGCTGTAAACCATAACATCTCTGCTGCTGCGCCGTATACTTACAGCACGTAGTATATCGCCGATTTGGATTCGGACGAGCGACAGGTTAGTTTTGCGAGCTAATTTCAAAACCAATTTTGGAATTATTGTTCGATTAACCTTACCATACGACTGAACCGTACACCAATTACGCACTAACATGCTCCCGCGCCGCATTGTTTGACGGAAAACTAGGTACGATCGGGTTCTTCGGGACGTACGGCGGAAGAAGTAGCCGACACATAACAACAAAAGGGTACATAGTACCGGATTCACGGAGTGGCCGTTGGCGACTAACCACGCGGTTTTATGAACTACACCACCAAGAGCTACTTTGGTTGCAGTGCAGCTCTTGAAACAGTTCTAGATGGGTGGTGATTACTACACTGCAAGGCCTTGTCAGGTTTTAAAGCTCGCAGACAGCCCCGGTCCAACGTGCTCCAAACCACCTGACCTACACGTGTGAAAGCTGCAGGCTGAACGTGGGAGGCGAGTATTAGCTTGACTTCGAATGTAACCAAAAGAACATTCTCCTGCGTCTTCTGCGCTTACTATACATATTCCGTACCTTAAAGGAGTTGAGCAGCTGCTAGTCAAGTGTACTAAGTAGCCGGCCTAGACCTCGGGCAGCTGTCACGTATTTCATGATTTACTTTTGGTGTAAACTTGGTACGATATATCAAACGATTCCCAAACAGGAAAAGGATAATTCACGCATACGCATGTACGCGGCGACAAATATAGAGAGGCGTCGTATGGCAAGACATTATTGTAGTACATCCAAACGACAACCAATCGTATTGTTTACCCAAAATTGGCCAGTATCACTAAACGATATCTAACTTATTACTACCTACCTAAGGTATGTATTCATTAAAGGCGGGACAGATTGGCTTTGCGCAACCGCCTATGTCAGCCCTAAATCATCTTACTCACTCAGCCGTCCTTACGCCTAGCTTTTTTACGCAGTAAGGCCGTATGGCTTGCGTCTGACAGATCTGCGCCGTCGTACCTCGTTTCATGTTGCGAGTGGGGGAGGGGAGGGGAGGGGGGAGTCTACGTACCTATCATAATATGATAGAAGCTGGGAAATACTTGGGGAGTACTTTTGAGTAGTAACGCTAGAGCGGTGCGTGGCCACGCTGACCGGCCGACTCGATGCGTGGTTTCTATTCGTGTGCCCCCGCAGCACGTTTCTTGCCCACAATGCAACTTGCATGCAGGGTAGGACTGGCTCGCTATTCGTCAACGCCGCAGTCAAACAGAATGAATCGCCCTCTTCGCTCACCATAGCACCATAATTGGAGAAGAGGGGAGGACCAGGGGGGGTGACGAGCGTATGGTTTCCCCTCTTCGAACCCCGTGTGTGTGTGTGTATATGTAAATTCTGGACGAGTTTAATTACAGCCAGAATTCTCCTTAGTCCCGATATGCATCAAATACCTATAATACCTATTAGTTATAAGAGTGGTAGTTAGTTATTAAAAGATGGTGTCAGAAACTTTCAAGGGGAGAGAGAGAGAGAGAGATCAAGCATTCTAATTTCGTCAGGTATTTTTAAGTTTCTCAGATTAAGATTAACGAGCAAAAGTAGAATGTCGATCACAGGGCCTTATCGCTTAGTGCATCTAGTTATGGTTATTTACATCCTTGTTTGACGAGCTTTACATGTACATCTTAACATTCTAGTAGCTAGGTACGTTAGGTATGTACTAGGTACGTTAGGTATGTACTAGGTAGTATTACACATTTAATACCCTCGCCAATGTCCTGCATATATACCTAGCATAGGTATGTATACCAATGCGACATCCGTATCGGCGAAAGAAATTATAGTATGCCAATACGCTAAGACGCTCTAGGGTTAAGAGGTGATTATAGATATACGGTTGGGGGGTGTAAATGGGTAATGCGAAAGGATGTTGCGATAAACGCTTCAGCCGCGCGAGGCACCCTGTAATATGCATTGTGTACATGGAAGCTGATAACAGGCATTGAAGGCACTGATGTTATGTTAGGTTATAGGTACCTATGTACATGATAATGAGGTATCTAAGTACTACCTCAACCGCACTATAATAGCGCACAGACCATTAAATTGATCGCACCTAATGATGAAATAACAATAGCCGCGGGCAATAGCAATGCCCTTTCACCGCCTACCTAAACCGCCCCAAAGACTCCATAACAATTGATTTTGCCTAAGCTAATTGAACCTTGTCAGCCCTTAACTCGAAATTACCTACTACATACGACACTAGCTGCCTAAACGACGCGACGACTAAGAGGTAACGCTTTCTCAACCTCTAAAAATAATTCTTACAAGCTCCATACTAAGTGTTTTTTTTTTGTCTTGTCGCGTATGTTTTTTTGTATCTGCCAAGGGGGGGAGTTTTATGGTACATCGATGTATCAGCTAAATTCTCATCTATAGTTGTCTACTGATAACAATAGCAACGAGGCGAGATGACTGCGGATATTGATACTAAGTGGAACACGCGAAGAAGACACGCCATCCAATCTGTCTTTCAGACTGATGTGTCTCAGCCTACACCGTATTCTACTTCGTCGCTGAGGTTTCCTGGCCAGAGTCAGAGTCAGAATCAGAATCAGAGTCAGACTTTTGGGGGCCCTTTGACCCATACGCCCCAGAAAGCCACCGATTCCCAGTTCTTGCTGACTTCGCCCGAGGAGAAATCTCACGCACAACAGCAGACCCGCTTTGATCGGTCCTGGCACGTGGTTACATCCCGCATTGCGCTTCCGCCCTCCGTTACCGCCGAGGATTCGTTCGGGGCCCTGCCGAATTCTCAGGATGCCGACGATGGCGCGTTCCGGGATGCACTCCGCGATGTCTTAAGTCCAGCAGTACGTCTCCCACTTGCCACTCATACCGAGAATATTCTCGCTTGGCATACGCAACAGGTTCGACACCATTTTGTGAGCCATGTCCTGCCGTTGCTGTCTGTCTGCGATGGCTACTCGGACCAAACACAGGTCCTACTAGGTAGTATACGGACTCTGGAAGCTGCGAATAGGCAGTATCTATTCGGGCTGTCGCTAATTCTTCGGGCTATGGAAGAAGAGCCTGCAGACCTTGCTCTCATGAAATTCCAACGTGATCTACATGCGATAGTTGGAAACTCAATGTCTAATGCTATGATAAATGCTCTAAGATCAACCCTTGGCCAGCTGATGAAGGCGTTACTTGGTGTAGGAGCAGTATCTCATGCACCAGATCGGGGCAAACAGGTGACTATAAACCCCGACAAGGTAGATAAGGCAAGAAAGGAGTTGCACCAGCTAGTAGAATCACTATGCAACGTCGGCTTTGCTGGCGAAAAGTTTCAGATCCTCTTTGCGGAACTCCTCGACGGGATGATGATCGCTTATATCCGAGAGACCTTTGCGGGCGTATGGGGTCCTAATGACGACTTGAAAACGGGAGCACGTCTTCCAACCCGTATTAGAATGCAGCCACAGTGTATTAAAGAGCTACTGGACTGGGTTGAGAATCAATATGCGAGATTAGCTGTGGAAGTTACCAGCCGACTCGGTAGCGGCATACAAATCAACTGGTCGGATGTAGAGAAATGGAAAGAGATTGCTGTCGGGCGGCTTGCTGCGCTTCGAATCGATGAGCTCTTCGATATTGTTATCAGCTGGCCAAATAGCGAAGGCGGGATCGATGATCTTCGCTACGCAATTACAACGCCTCAACGACGATTGCAGCTCACAGATGCATTCTCATCCACCCTACAGAGACGTTTACTACACGCCGGGCGCTCAACATTAGATATACTCCGAACGTATATTGCTATGATCCGGACATTTCACAAATTAGATCACTCGAGAGTACTCCTGGACCGAGTAGCTTACTCTCTCCAGTTGTATCTATGTACCCGGGAAGATGCTGTTCGCATCATCGTTACGGGTCTGCTAGCTAATAAAGAAGAAGTTAACTCCGAAGCTCGCAATACAAAACTTATCGAACTGGTAGAACTACTACTGGAAGATTCTGACCGGTATCGCACTGAACGCCAAACTGAAGAATGGGATGACTTGGACTGGGCCCCTGCTCCAGTAGATGCGGGCTCCAATTACAGGAGACAAAAATCCGAAGATGTTATCGGTACGCTTATTGGCGCTCTTGGCTCGCCGGAAGTGTTTATCAAAGAATTCCAAAGCATAATAGGCGAGCGGCTGCTATCTGAGCAGACAGGGTTCAAGCGAGAGGTAGGCGTGCTTGACTTACTAAAAAAGCGCTTCGGGGAGTCCTCGTTACAAGCCTGCGATGTGATGATCAAGGATATTCAAGACTCAGCACGACTTGATGGTGTCATCCACCGCGGAGCGGTCAACCACCCAAATAATGCGAGTCGAGATTGGACGATCCATGCACGGATCTTATCGCGGCTTTATTGGCCTGAAGTCGGAGAAGAACGCTTCGTGTTACCTTCTAACGTCACGGAAATGCAAAAAATGTACGAAACTATTTTCGAACATGTAAAACCATCGCGTAAGATTAAGTGGCTTAATCATCTCGGTCAGGCGACAGTGGAACTGGAGCTCGAAGACCGGACAATTTCGGAAAGGGTTCATACGTATGAAGCAGCCGTCATCAACGCTTTCAGCGAGGAGAACTCTTATAGCTGGACTTTTGACGATCTATGGATGAAGCTTGAGATGGACGAAGACCTTCTCACGGCAGCACTTAACTTTTGGGAGAAGAAGCAAGTGCTTCGCAGGCTTCCAGATAATACGTACGTCGTTATCGAACGTCTTTCGGATGCTGGGCAGCCTTCTTCACTACAGGCGGCACATGCGCCATACCCTGGTGCTATTGATGTAGGACCAGCGACGCCGCGTAAGGCCAAGACCGGAATGAGCGAGAAGGAGAAGGAAAAGCGTCAAGTATACTGGCAGTTCATCACGGGCATGCTGACGAACTCCAGCCCCGCTATGCCTCTCGGACAGATTTCCATGATGATGAAGATGCTGATCGCGGACGGTTTCCCGTGGAGTAACGAGGAGCTGCAAGAGTTCCTCGGGGAAAAGATAGCTGACGGCGAGCTCGAAATTGTGGGGGGTAAATATAAACTCGTCAAAAGATGATATCGCAATCCCCATGGTATCAGCCCTGGCTTTTGCTTCAGATGGCGCGGTGGCTTTCCACGGTACGCCAAATTTCAGCCATGGGTTTCGTTTGGACGGCCCGCTGGCGTCAGCGTGTTTTGAAACATTCGTTAGGGGCGATCTTCACGATTGCAAATGCAAGGGCGATTAGTTAGTACATTGCCTGCTTTACCTTGCTACAGTGCAATCTGTCACGGGGCACCAGATGGATGATCGGATAGGGTGTACCTCGAATAAATATTGACGCCATCCCGCTACCCGCGTCGCCCGTCAGCTCGGTTAGTGTGCTCAGCAATGTACCTACATATCTCAACAATGTATCTGGATAGGTACCTACCTACCTATCTATCTAGCTTAGCGAGACCGAGAAAGCGTGGTTGCGAGACAAGTGCGTGGATAGGGTACGGAGTTTTGGCCGAAAAAGTAAATAAGAAACGACATTTGATGCCGGTGAGCGGCGGTCAGATGAGTCGAACAACGACGACAACCAACTGGTCGTGGAGTAGCGAGCAAGAGAGCAGATAGACAGGGGTTTCTATGTACGTAGCTACCTAGCACACATGGGACTCCACGAGCTTATCTCGGTAGGAGCAGGATACCTGCGCGAATCACGATAGGGGGGCATGTGCGCACGCTACTGTGCCGGCCGGCCGCCTTACGAGAGGACGTAGCTAGGGTAGGAGGTATGTTAGGTAGGTTAGGTAACTAAGTAGGTAGAGATAGACAGTGCGCCTCTTCTCGCGGGGCAATACGACTGTATGACAGAATTGGTTGCGCCGTGTCTTACGTACGAGATATCTTCTATGTAGAAGAGAGTACTTGGGTGTACTTTGCGTGTCTGTGCGAGTGTAGGATGTAGGTAGGAGAGAGATTTCTTTAGATAGACCCCAGAATCGAGAAAAAATTACCTCGGTCGTCAGGTCTTTTCGAAATAGATCTTTACCTTAGGTACCTAACCTAACATATCGGCCGCGTGCAGCAAGGTATGGAAGTATTCCGCACAGTAACTATGTAGGTACTATTCATCCCTACCTCTACCTCAAGACACGCCTACATATGTCATTCCTCGACGATGAGTGGCCATTGGCCGTCCGCACGTGGCCGGGGCTCTTTTTTTCTTCTTCTCTCTTTTTTCGGTTGGGTCAGATGTGTATGTGTGTTCTCAGCAAGGGGTTCTTTTTCTCCCCCCGCCCGACCATTCTTTGCTCGGGTTTGGCTCGCGGCTTATATCCACATTCGGATCGCAAGCCGCTTGTTTTTTTATTTTAATTTTTTATAGTTTGTCCGTACAATAGATAGGTAGATACCTACTTACATACCTAACCTAACATAGAGTGTTTATTGCCTGCCGCATGGGCGCGGGCTAACAGAGAAGCCGGGGTTGGGGTTTTTTTGGTCTCGCTTACTTGGGTGTTTGGATAGGGTAGGTTGGTTAGGTTAGGTACTTAACTACCTACCTAAGGTATGTTGCTTACTTGGGTAGGTAGATCGTCCGTCCAATACTTGTAGATATATACGCGAGTTGCATATGCCCTATCTAATCTAACCTAGGTACCAACATAGGGCAATACATATGTTAGGTTAGGTTAGGTATATAGGTAGATGGCATTCGTTGCAGGAACCCGGCGGGGGGGCCGAGCGAAGTCTAGACCTACGTAGACGGGGGGCCTTGGCCAGTTGTATGTAAGTGTGTGAGTAGCCGCTTACCCTCTCTGTGCGACCCTTCTTGTTTACGTAGCTTACCTCTTCTCATGTAGGTAAGATAGATAGCTACCTACTGTTTTGTACTACTATAGCCATCATTAGTTAGATAGGTAGGTAATAGCAAGCAGACAAAGCTCACGCGAACAAACCGGTTTCGACAACGTGGGCTTCGGTTCCTTCCCGCTCTTTCTTCATGCACGGCAGTTTGTGCAACGCCTAGGCGCAAGCAATTTTAGGTGGTGTTAGGCTAGGTCTGGATCTGGGGCTGAGTTAGAATTCCTAAGGGGTGGAGGGGGACGGGGACGGGGACGGGGAAGAGAGGCTAAAAGTGAATAAAAAGGCTGAGTTAGTGCGATGTGATAATGTGATACGCTATGATCAGAGAAATGTGATGGGATCAATAAGGTAATCCGCTTGTGCGTTGGTGTACAAGAGGGAAATCTTGTTATTGCCAGTTTAGATTTGGTTGCGGAGAAGATAAAACGATTTGGGCCAGGACTGTATATGCATTGATTATTATTATATTGATGAACCGATTAGTTAACTGATATATAGGTAGATATAGGTAGGTAGAAAGTCCTGCATATGTAGGACTTAGGTACATATCCGAAGGCCTACTCACGAGCCCTACCGGTCCGGTGTCGTTGAGACCCGCGCGATCGATGTACTTACCTTCCATACCTTTTCACCGGATCGGAACCTGTTCCGTGGCCGTAACGGACCCGGACTCGGCCGAGTATGGTAAGAGCGGGCGGGTACTTGCTGCATTTTCTTGCGCTTGTGGGACTATGGCGTTGAATTAATTCGGCTATTTATTCGATTATGGCAAATAGGGCCGGGTTGCGGTTCCAAACCGTCTCGGGGGTGTGTGCATTCGTATCAGTTAAGTTATATTTTGTAGAGTAAGGGAATAGATGCGCTTACTGTTGAGTTCGGGTCTGGGTAGACATGATGGGATCCTAGCATGACAGAACGCCGACTTCTTCATATTCAAGCAACTCCTTTCAAGAAAAGATCAATACTATTTTCCTTTTGGAGGCTACCCTCTCTACTTAGACTATACGTTAGGTAGATTCTTACTCTGCTGCTTATTTAGACAATCCCTATGAGCTCGCGGGCAGAGGATAGGAGACTTTTTATCGAGATGTTAGTGATCCTACCGAGTTCCTATGTGCTTTGCTTTTATGATGAATATATCAACAATCCTTTGTCAACATTGAGCTCGGAGCTATCTGATGTGCTTTAGGCAGGCCTTACCCGGGAACTCGATATGAGACCTTGAGGATGTAGTTGGTCGATATGCACAGTGCCGTAACTAGGTGCTTAAGGTAGACAGGTAGCTAGCTATATGATTTAAATAAGAGTAAAGGACCTTTTATAGGTATTTAGACTTAACATGGGTGTCTAGGAAGAATATCCTACCAACTAACATGGCTAGTTTAGTTCAGTGTACACAGATCTATTGGACATCCCGTATCCCAAATAGTACATTGGGGTGATGTATAGAGCTATAAGTGACTACTAGACTTAAACCGTAGATAGTAATACTTTCTATACCATATTGCACTTACTCCTATCCTTCTCCCTCGATATCTCGCCTGGTTGTGTACCGCCGATTACTTAGTCCTGGCCACTTAGCTTAAGTATCGAGGCCCCAGAAAGAGTTTGGCAACTCTCTTTAAGTTTTCGATAAGCATATACTGTTAAGTGTATACTGTTTAATCACTACAAAATAACTAGGTATTTGGTAGTGTTGGACGTTGAGTTTCATTTGATTGAGGGGATAAGTTAAATGGGTATATCATCACTTGGGACATGAGAAACAATGCTCATCTCCATTAGTTTCTTTCTGCTTGTTAGACGATTATATCTACCGAATATCTCAACGAGAAACTCGTCAGGGTTACCTTATCGTTTACCACTTGCCACTTCCCAAAGTCTACATAGCCATTGGCACCGCGATGAAATTAAAACTACTGGAGTAGTCTCACTAACTTCTCTTCCTATTTCGCTAGCATAGATGAGCAAGTTGCTCGTATTGATAAATATTCATGAAAAAGACCCTCGACATGGCTCAGGCGAGTTGGCATCTCTTCAGATAGTAAAGATTAAGATGTAAAATATATCAGTCTGAGATGACATCTACCGCGTACTGGGTATAAGATGCATTGTGAGCGTAAGTAAAGGAGCGTGAGTAGAGAGACAGAAAACCTGTTACTTGCTAACGAATTCAATGACTATCAAATACCTAATATAAATATATAATACTATACCTAAATGAGTTGTTAACGATGATATGGTCATGTGTCGAAGAAAAACTATGTTCAAGAGAGTCACCTTTACCAATATCTCCTATAGCGTGTAAGAGACTCAACCTCCTCTAGCCCCAGCTAGTCAAGTTGATTTAAACAGCATATAAGCATGCCTGATCCCTCTCATTAAGTCGCCGTGATTGGGTTAAGAGACACGAGGGACATGAATATGTAAAGTAGAATATTCATTACTATTTAGACTGTCTCTCAACTAGGGAAGGGTGAGTCTTCTCAAGTAGAAGTGTTTAACATGTTAAGACGACTCCGACTAAACTAGAAAACCCGCATAAGTTAATGTGACATAAAGAGAACATGAATCTTAAGTATCATGGGAGTCCCAAATGTGACCAAGTAAACGTTATAATTTCATAAATTATTCAACTATTTAATGATACACCAAGTGAGCTGAAGACGACTTTGCTATCTAAGGCCTGTGCTTCTCTTTAGAAGCAATGCCTAGCTCATAAGCAATTAATATACCTAAAAACATACGTGTACATATATGATAATAGGTATCATATAGGTGTAAATGGGTAGAGTCGTATTGATATATGACACACCTTTCACTTATAGTCTAGAGCGTACAGACGGAGAAGTTTTGCATTGCCATCTGGATCTTACCTTGACTCAACGTTGACGTACATGTGAGGTGGATACGATACGATACTGATCGCCGTCATGCTTAACTTACCACGTATTCAAAGAACACGTCCACTTCTCTTTATGAGTCACACTCAGACACTGTGTGTCAGATGTAGTGGGTTAGTGAGGTGTCAAGTCATTCGTGCCTAGGCGATATTTCAAGAGGCTCTTAATGACTACGCCCACTAAAATCTAAGAGGTCAAGGGCTTGATGGTTCTTATCCGAACGACAATCGTCCTTAACTGTTAGCATTTAAGCCTTCCGAAAGCTATGCCACGTGCTCAACTTGCAATATCTGCTAAAGAATCACCGCACTGCGTGCTTCGACTAACAAGATTTTGACCGACACGCTGTTCCTTACAGCTGTCGGATCTTATCTAGGGGCATAGTACTGCGAATCAGCAAGGTCTGCGCCGAGAATGAGACCAAATTTTGGAATATAATACTCTGATAGTTGTTGTTGACCGTGGTAGCAACTAGAGCACAGCTAGCCTAGGACAACTCAACCTCGAGCTTTGTAGATTCCCATTCCTATGTAAGAATGTCTCTCAGAAAGCCCCCATAGGAGCCGTAAACACGGGTCGGGAGTCTTAGAGCCGGCGATGCCCGGCCTCGTTTAAGTGAGACCGGTGGCAAAATCACTACAATGTGAGTAGTGGCTGAAAATTCGGCTTCGAATATTAAGATTGGTGGCTTTAGGACTTGAGGGCCGAGGCTATGTTAACGTTGTACGAGATTATGCCAAATCTTCCTTTAGTACATCGTATTGTTAACGATGGGATGGCTGTATGTAGGACCTGTTAAAAAGAAAAAGGAAAAAAAAGGGCACAGGATGCAGTTGTGGGCCGCGTTACCTCTCATAGGGCGTCATTACGTGTAAACTTCCAATAAGACCTTGTAATACGGCTGCGCCGGTATGAGGCAGATGTAAGAACCTCGTGCGAATGCCGCCATTTCGATATTTTCGTAAGCCAACCCCGCGATACGTATAATAGCGTCGTCACCGTATGTTTTAAATACAATTTTAAAACATCTTGCGAAGTTATTCGAAATCCCAAGATCCCAAAATGTGGTCCTACATGACGTGCACCTATCCAAATACATCATATACGTCACTATTGGATCCCTAGAGTTGGTTTATAAAACCGAGTCCGGTGGTTGAGATGTGAGTATGGTCGTCAACGGACCGCTTCTCTTTTTTTGGTCGGAGTCCCCGGCTTGCCTTTCCCAGTAAGCCACTTCATGTCTTAGCCTGCCTTTTTAAGAAATAAAGAGCTTTTTAGGACAGGCCTTATATCCCGTACTTTAACGATGAAACTTGCATCTTGATTGGTGAGGGAGACAAGTTGAACTTGACGGGGTTGGGAGCAGCATTAAAATATCCTCCCTAATATAGGGAGTCCATCGAGGGCGCTTGGGTGATACCGGCAATCTGGACCCATGTGTCTGATGTGAGAATAAAATTGGGAGAACTTGGCCGTTGGATAAATGTTGTATTCTAATTTGGATGTGGTTGGTACCAGTTGATCCTATACCACTGCGCCTTATTCTCGGGTTTGAAAAGCGAATATGCTTCTGGGGGATCCCCTCAATGTAAGTAACGAATAGTATTACCGCAAATATGCATGAGGCGGCAACGACACATTTTGCTATACCTCGGAAGCGCTGGAGACACTAGAGGCTAAGGATATACGAGAGGGAGGGGTTAGTGGATTTGATAAAGGCCGAGTTGAGAACCAATCGATACAACTCGGCCGTGTAGTTTCGACTCAACTTGCGCCACTGAGGCTAGAAAATGGTATCGTAAAAGTTCGGTATTTTGAATTAAAACAAAATAGTTTAGCGCTGTAAGACGTATTACAGAAGATACTAACCTAGATACCTAATTGTTAAGGCCTGCAGATTAGCAACTTGCTCTAAATAATACAGGGAGGCTCGGTCGCGATGTTTCAGTAGGACAAGCCAGTTTCTAGGATCAGTCTTGTAGCGTTGGGTCGGCGGCAAAAAAGGACTAAATATTAAAAAGCCAACAAGCGAGGTCTCGAATTGAATGTACGTTTCTGTCATTCCGAAGTGGCGCCTGTAATAGATATGGATAAGTGTAGGATACCGAGCAACGTTGAGCTCGGGATAGTGAGACAGAGCTTGGGAAGTCTAGCTACCGTAGCGGCAATTGCTGGTTATTTAAAATGATTCCTTATATAAATTATTATATTACCTATAATAATAATTAAAATGGGTAATATTATATTAATTTACGTAATTATTTCTTATAGGAAAATCATTCTTTTGGATATTATTATTTTTATTAGAAAAATTATTCTTTCGGAAATTATTATTTTTTTTGGAAAAACCATTCCTTTATTATTTATTATTTTTTTATCGATAATTATTATTTTATAAATAACTATTTTTATATAAATAATCATTATATTATATATAATATTTCCATTTTTAATAATTATTTTATTTTTTATAATTATTTTTTTTTTAGTAATTTTTTTATTTTTAATAATCTTTTTATTTTTAATAATCTTTTTATTTTTAATAATCTTTTTATTTTTAATAATCCTTTTTTTTTTAATAATCTTTTTAAAATCTTAATTTAAGTTATTATTATTATGTTAATATATTAATTTATTTATTTAAATATTTTAAATTTTATATTTAAATATATAAATATTTTATATTTGCCTTTGCTATTATATATTTTTTATTAAAAAATTAATTTATTTAAAATATAAATATTTAATATTTTTTAATTTTATTTAAATTATATAAAATTAGGTTTGGCATAGTAGTTTCGAATTAAATTTCAAATTTAATATATTATAATATTTTAATATTAAAATTAATAAATTGTAGTAATATTATGCGGTAATAAATTTAAATTATAAAACTAACATATTATAATTATTTAGCGTTTAAATTTAAATATTATAATAATATAATTGTTATACTTAACTTAATATAAGTTATTAACGTTTTATATTAATGTAATATAATTAATAAAATTTATATAAGTTTTATATAAAAATAATAAAGTTAATAATTTTATACCTAATAATATTAATTATTAAGGAAATAGATTAAATTTTAAAAATTGGCCAAATATAAAAGTATTTATCAATATTTTTAACTTTATATTATAGGTACTTTTTAATTTATTAATAAAGTTAACGTATTATATAAAAACGTTAATATATAAAACCTATTTAATTTTTTAAATAATATATATTTTAAAGTTAAATTAAATTTACTTTTTATATATAATTAACATTTTATTTTATATAAACAATTTTAATATTATTAATAAATATTAAATATGGTTTTGTTAGTTTAATAACTATAATTTTAATAATAATAAATTTTATATTAAATATTTAGAAAACCTTTAAGTTTAAGAAATTATTATAAATAATAGTAAAACGTAAAAATATTATTATTATAAATATATATTTATTATTATATATAATAAAAAAGAATATATAGTTTAGGCAAATAAATTTATATAATCTTTTATATTAAACATAATTATTTTTATTAAAAATAAATTGATTAAAAACAATATTATTAAATTATAATAATTAGTTTTTATGTTATATATTATACTTATATTAGTAAAATATTATTTAAATATTAGTACTAATAATTAAATTTAAATTTGCAAGTTTATTAGATATTAGTATTATTTTCCCATATTTGGAAAAAATAATTATTAAATTTATAATTTTATTAATATATTTACTAAAAACTTTTTAAAAATAAAGTATAATTAGAATTGTGTAAATTTCTATTTTTTATTAATAATATATTATTGTTATATATAATATAAATATTATATTAAACTTTTTTTTTTAAAATATAATTAATAATATAAATATTAATATATATATTATTTACATATATTACAACTTTTAACTCTATATTTTCTATTTTTTTTACGTTAATTAATTTATTTTAATTAAATTAAAAAAAAACCTTTTTTAATAAAATAAAGCATTTTTAATATAGATATTAGATTTTAACTATAAACTTAAAATTTTATATTTTAAAATTATTGTGCAAAATAAAATAAATTATTATTTAAATATTATATTTAAATAATAAAATTTTCTTAATATTAAAATAATTTGTTTTTTTTATATAACGTTTAAAGTATTTATATATATTAAGTTATTTAAGAAATATATATTAAATATTTTTATAATATAATATTAAATTTAATTTATTAATATAAATCTTTATCAATTAATGTAATATAATTGTTTATTAAACTATATTTTTTAGTTAAATTAGAATAATATATAATAATATAAACATTTGATTATATTATATTATTTATATATTAAGTAAACCATATTAAACCTTTTATAATATCTTTAATAAAAAGATTAAAAAAGGTAAATAGATTAATATTAAGGTTAATTAATATAATTAATATAATGCGTAATTTACCTAATAATTTAAATATAATTATATATAGTTTATTAAATTACTTTTTGGTATTTTTAATTAAAAATAGTAAATTATTTTGGTTTGATTTTAAAACCTTAAAATTTATAAGGATTATATTATTTTTAATAATTACAATATAAATTTTAATAATAAACTTTATAAGGTTATTATATAAGTTTACTTTATTAATAAAACTAATTTTAATATGTTTAAATTTTAGTTAATTTTGAAGAAATATTAGTATAATAATAAACTATATAATATAAAAGGATATATTATAATTTATTAAATAATATTTTAATAATTATAAACGTTATATGTTTAAAGGGAATGGCCATATTTGTAAATAAGTAGAATATTTTGTTATTGTTAATAATATTAAAATAATATTTTAAAAAAGAAAATATATTAAATTTAATATATTATTATATTTTAAATAGGTAAAGTTAAATAAATATAATAAAATAATATTTAAAAATGGGAAAATTACCTAAAATAGTAGGCGAAGATTTACTATTTTTTATTATAAGTTATAAACATTTTTAATTATATTATTTTTAATGTTATTAATTATTACATGGTATATTTATATAATTTAATAATGGAATTTATTATAATTAATAATATTAAAATTTAATATGATATTTTATTAAAAAGTTTTAAATATTACTGTATAATAATAAAAACAATAGAATTTTAGAATATAAAAATCTTTTACGTTACAATTTTCTGTTTATTACAATATATTTCCTATATAAAAAAATATAAAGGTATAAATTAACACATTTTTACTATTAATAATTATATTTATATTATAGTTAAATTATTTAAATATTTTAAAGGCCTTAACAATATTGTTAAATTTAGATTTGTAAAGGTTAAATATTAAAAGTATAATATTATTAAGTTAGGTTTAATTAATTATAAAAAGACTAATAAAAATAATATAATTACTTATAAACAAACGGTAAAAATTTAAAAAAACCTTAAATTTATTAATAAAATTAATAAATAATAGTATTTTAATATGTTTTACGTTAAGTTATTTTTAATCTTAATTAAATTCAAATATATACCAATTATATATATTAATTTCAAATTTACCACAAATAAGGTATATATAATAAAAGGGAATAATTATCCTAGATTTAATCTTATTTTAAAATATAAATATTATATAACAAATATAATAATTTCTTTTTTTTATATTTTATTATTGAAATATAACCTAATTTTTATTATATTTTATTTAATAAATATCTTTTTTAATTTACTTTTTATTAACCCGAGTTAAAAAAGGGATTAGGTTTTAAAAGATCTTATTAAAATTATAATTAATATATATATTTGTTAATGAATATATATTGGTTTTAAAAATATATATAGTATTTGATATTAAGATAAATTTATCCATTTTAAATAAAGGGTTTAAGGTTATATTATTAACTTAGTTGTTATTATTATTAAAAAATAAAAATTCTTATATTTATAATACCAAAATTTTTTTACTTTTTTATATATAGGATTTAATGTGTATATCTTAACCAAAACTATATATATATTTTATATAAAAATTTATAATTTTTAAGCTATTATTTTCGATTTAATAATAAAAGTAAAAAGGTTTAATATAGTAATAATAAATCTAATTGTTTAAGAAAATAACAATTTTAAATTTAAGATAAAGATATTTTTTATTAAATATATAAATTAATCTAAATTAATAATATATATAGTATAACTTAATAAAACAATTAATAAAAATAATTGGGTTAATATAAAAATCTTTATTAATATTAAATATTAAATAATTTTGGAAAAAAGTAAAAAAATTAAAAAATATTAATTTTATAATTATTAAAAAAATGGTATTTTTATTTATTATTTTTATTTTATCTTTTATATAATTTTAATTCTTATATTAAATATTTTACTGTAAGATTTTTATTATTTCAATTTTATAAATGTAAATTTTAATTAATATTTTCTTAATATTTAATAAAATATTAATTTGGCATATATTTAATAAAGGTAAATATTTGTAAAATTAAATAATTAATATTATTAATTAATTTAAAAAGTTTAAAATATTTTTTAATTAATAACCATCTTTATTTTGGAAAAGGTAAAGAATTTTAATTAATGTTATATATTTTTAACAATTAATATTAAAAAATTTTGTAAATATAGTAAGTATTTTTTTAAATAAAGATGTATAAAATTTAATATTTTAATATATTTTAAATAAACGTAAAATATTAGATAGATTATTTTGGTATTAAATAATAAAGGTTAATATTAAAATTAATATTAAATTTGGATTTAATATTAAACTTAAATTTAAATTTAACCCTAAATTAAATAATAGTATAAATAAATTATAAATCTTTTTAAAAAATTAAATAAAGATTTTTAAATTATTATTATTATTATTAATATTATTTTCTTCTTCTTTTTTTTTATTTTTTTTATTAAAAGGTATTAATGTTAATAAAGCGATATTATTAATAATTTCTTTATAAATAATAATAACAACTATATTTAATAAGTTTAAAATTAAGTATAAAATTTGATTAAAATTATCTTTTATATTACCGTAATATATTATATTTATATTAAAAATTCTTATTATATTTATATAAAAAATTAAATTTTAACAAAATTTTATTAAAAATAAATAGTATGCATAATAAAAAATTTAATACTTTCATTTTTATTTTTAGATTTTTTTTTATTATTTTTAATATTATCTTTATTATTATAATTTTTTATTCTTTTAATTATATAATTATTAATAAGGATTATTATCTTATTAGAATTATTATTTATATTTATAACCTCGTAAATTCCAACATCTTTATTAATATAAAAATTTTCTTCAATATAAAAATTCTTTTAAATATAAGAATTTTTTTAAATATAGAATTTTTTTTTAATATAAAAGTAAATTTTAAATAAATTATATTAAATTTTAATTGTTTATATTATAGTATTATTATTTAGTTTTTATTTTTATTATATTAAATGTATATAACGTAATTGTTTTAACAATACCTAACTATTTTTAGTTAAAGATTTTCTTTTTTTAAGTAATATTTTATTTTTTATTAAATTTTAATAATACGTTAATGGCAAGGTTAATATAATTAATTTTATTAAATTTATTATAGTTAAAATATAAAGAAAGAAAAGCGTTAATAGTAAAATTTAAATTTAATAAAATAATAAAATGATTTATATAACTAATCCATATTTATTTAATTAAAAATTATTTTTTAAATCAATATATTTAAATTAATTTGTTTATAGTTTAAGATTTAAGATTATAAAACTATTATATAGTTTAATTTCAAATTATTTATTAAATTAAAAATTTTTATAAAATTGGAAAAGAATTTTATTTAGTGTTTAAAAAAATATTATTTAAAAAATGTAAAAATAAATTTAAAAATATTATATTTTATTTATTTTAAATTTTATTATAAATTTATTTTTAATTTAGATTTATTAATATCAAATTTAATATATTTTTTAGTAAAATATTATATTATATTATTAAGTTTAAATTTTTTTTTATATTTAAAAATATTTTAATATAATTTATTAATTAGTAATTTTTTAAGATAATAACGTTAAAAAATGTTTACGTTATTTATTTATGGCTAATAAATATATTATTTATAATAAATTTATAAATTTAATTATTAATATAAAATATTAAAATATTAATTTTAATTTAAATTTTATTTTAATATGTTAAAAATAAAGAAATTTATATTATATATTTTAATTAAATTGTCTCGAAAAAGTCTAATATACCTATTATTAAGGTAAATACCTCCGTTTTTATAATATCTTTAAATTTTACGCCATAATTTAACATAAGTAAATAATATATATTTATTTAAATATTTAAAAAAAAGAAGATTATGAAGGATAAGAAAGCCTAAACATTTTTAAAACTATATTTAAATAGGTTTTTATTTTTAATTTAAGAAAATATTAAAAAAATATTAACATTAAATAATAATATTTCTTATTTTTAGAAATTATATAAAGAAGAAAAAACCACCTTTATAGCTTAAGAATTTATTACTATTAAAATTAATTATAATTATTATTTACAAAAATATTTCTTAATATTTAATAACTTTTTAACAATCTATTAAATTATTTACAAAATATATCCTTAAATAAATCCATCCTTTAAACAATTTAAAATATTTTATATATATTTTTTATCTTTATTTATAAACTTTAAATATAAATTCTTATTTAAACAATTTTATATAAATATATAATTTATCCTTTTATAACTTATTAATAAATATATTAATTAATAATAAAGTTATATTTATAACTTTTTAAAAGATTATTTTTAAAAGGTATTATTATTAAAAAATAACTAAAACGCCTTCCAAAAATGATTTAAAAATAAAATAAATTTAAATATTTTCTAAAATATTTTTAGCCCCAAAACCTATAAAGTTATTAATTATTACCAAATATTTACCAACAAAAAAAAACTTCTTTATTAATATTTTAAACAAATATTAAGCGTATTCGATATTAAATTATACAATATTATAAAAATAAAGATAGTTTTTAACCCCAAAATTAAATAGTTTTTTAAATTTAAGAAAGGAATATAAAATATTAATATAAACTAACGCAAAAAAATTAAAGAAATATTCAAAAAAATATATAAAATTCCTAGGTTTATATATATTAAATTAAATATTTTTACATAACTTTTACCTATAATAATATTTAATAAATAAAACAATATAAAAATAAAGGTAAAAAAACTTATAGATTTTAATAAAAATATTAAAGGCTCTTTATTACCTCAAATATTAAATATATATTAAAAATATGTATATATTCTTATAAATAATTTATTTACAAAATTACTTAATTTTAAAAACAATAGTGAGAATTTTAACAATTTAAATCCCAAACTATCTAAAAATACTTAGAAATAAGTATATAATTTTATAACAAATTACTTTAACAAAAATAAACATGGTATTTATTTTTATACTATAACCAAATTTTATAAAAATAAAGTTATAATTAATTAAACAAACAATTAAACAAATAACTATATAAATAATTAAATAAATAACTATATAAATAATTAAGTAAATAACTAATTAAATAATAAAATAAATAATTAACTAATTAATTAATTAAATAATTAATTAAATAATTAACTAAATAACAGTTAATTTAATAAAAAGATATTTGGTAACCATTAATTAAAATCAATTAAATCTAATTTTACTACGTTTATTTTTTTAACCAATTATTAAAATGGTTATTATAATAATATATTATTATTATTTAATCAAAACATATTTAAAACCTTATATTAAAAAGGATTTTTAATTAATTATATTTATATTTTTAATTAAATTAATAAATATTAAAAGAAGTTTATTTCTAATAAAAATATCAATTTATAACTCTTTAAAAATCTTATTCGTAAAAACGCTTATTATTAAAATTAAAAAAAAATACTTTAAAAAAGTTAAATACTTAAATTAATTTATTAATAAAAAAACGGAATAATATTAAAAATTATAAAAATATTAATAATAAATATTATAATAAAAAAAAAAAAAATATTAACATAATTATAAATAATTTTAAAAATCTTACTATATAATATTTATAAAAAATTAATTTATATTAAGCTTATTATTGTTAAAGAAGATATTTTATAAAGGTTATTTAATATATTTTTTTTTATTATATTATATAATTAAAGTAATAAGGTTATTTAAATGGAAATAATATTTTATTTTATATTAATATTTTATTTTTTATAAAATTTTATTATTTTTATTTCCAAATAATTAAAATTATTTTTTATTAAGTTTTTTATTTTTTTAATTTTTTTTCCTTTTTTTTTAACCTTTCCCTCTTTTTATACCTTATTTCTATCCCTTTTTTCTTTTCTGTTTTTTCTTTTATTTATTAAACTTTTTTATTTTAATCTTCTTTTTTATTAGTTTTTTATATTTTTTTTATTTTTTACTTTATTTGCCTTTTATATTTATTAATTTTTTATATTTTTTATAATTTTACTTCTTTTATATTTTATTTTATTTATATTATATATTTGTTATTTTATTTATGGTTATAATATTTTTATATTAATAAATCTTTTTATATTTATAATATTAAATACATGTAATATTATTAAGTTTATTATTATATAAGTAATTTTTATTTGTATATAATTTATAAAGATTATATAATATAATTTTATTTTATTATTAATTATATTAAAAATTTTAAAATTAATAAAATTTTAACGTTTAAAATATTATTAAATTAGATTTATTATTTATTAATTATTAATAATTTTAAAACTATTAAAATCATTAACGTTTAAATTTAAAATATTATAAATTATAATTATTAATTATTAATAATTTCAAAAATAAAATATATAATAAAATATTAAATAAATTTAAACTAAAAATTAAAAATTTAAATTTAAAATAAAAATTTAAAATAAAAAAGTGAGATAAATATTTTATATAAAAAGACTATATAAGATAAAAGTAGCAAATAAATTTTTTTTTTTTTTTTATAAAAAATTTAATATACGTAATACCTATTGTAATTATAAATAAAAATTAATAATAATTTTTACCTTTATTTAAAGATTTTCCTTTATAATTATAAGCCTTTAAAAATAAATTTATATTTTAATTAATTTTAATTAATTTTTTATTTAAAATTAAATTTATTTTTATTATTTTATATTAAAAATAAATTTATTTACTTTTAATATTTAATCAATTATTACTAATATATGTTATATTAAAATAATATATTAATAAATTATTTTCTATTCTTTTATAATAATTATAATTATTAATACCAAATTTAATAAATTAAAATTTATTAAAATTTTTGTTAAAAAAAATTTATAATATATATTATTTATTTATTATATTATATATATTTATATTAATTATATTAAAGTTATTAATAAAAAATATAATAAATATATATTAATATATTAACCTTGATTTAATTAATAATATGGTTAATATCGTTAGTTTTATTTTTAATAAATTTAATCTTTATTAATTTTAGCTTAAAGATAAAAAAATATTTAATATTTATAAAGTTATAATAAGACTTAATTATATTAGTTTACATTTTATTAATAAATTTATTACCTTTATTATAATAGAATATTTAGTTTAAATTATATAAGTTTAAAATTTATAATTAAAAAAGTTATATACGTGTTTAAAAATAAACAAAAAAATACATAAGTTAATAATGGAAAAGTATATTAAAAACAAATTTATTTAATATTTACTAATTATAAAAAACCAAAATAATAATAGTAATTTTGATAAAATTATTAAAGATATATATAAAATTGTTTTTTATTTTTTTATTAAGGTATAATTGCGTAAAAATAAATAAACAATAAAGCGTAGTAAAATTTACAATAATTTCTATATTTAAGTTAAAGTTATAATTAAATAAAAAATAATTAAATATCATTTAAATTCGCAATATAATCTATTATATTTTATTAAAGGTATATATTATATAATTGGTAATAATTTATAAAATATACCATATAACTTATATATAATATAAAAATTATATAAACAATAAATTATAATAAATTATATAGGTTATATAGGTTAGAAAATGGTTCCGAGATAAAAAATAATTACTTTATAAAAGATAATTTCTTATATTATATTTTCCTATATAAATTTATTAATACGCTATTTTAAAAAAAGGAATAATTATTGTAAAATAAATGGTAATTGTGGAAAATATCATTCCACCTCCTAAATATCATATCTCAAAACTATATTTTGCCGGTATGGTATGCTTGGAATACCGAGAGGGCAAGGGCACTTTTTTTTTCCCTGGCGGCGGGTTTTGAGCGGAGACAGATATGCGGTGAAAAAGACCAATTTCATCATATGACTCAAATTTGGTGGTAGGGAAGTTTGGCGCCGGTTAACAAAAGGTAATAATATATCAGTGGCTTTGGCCAGGCACTGTATCTGATCTAGAAGCTCGGTGGCGGTTGGGACAGAACTAAGAATAAGAACTTGTCTGTCCACTTTGACATGATTTGGGATCTAAACCCGGCCAGCCATCTGGTAATAGAGTATGGGAGCATGATAGCATGGGTACCTAGGTAGGTAGTGGTAATAAGGTAAACCAAAAAGCCTAGAAGCACGGATGGGAAAAGAATAGGCTGTGCTGTGATCCGGGCCGTACAGATTGGTCTTCTAAATCGTGAATTAAATAGTAGGCCTTGCTTAGGCCTCGTTCTCGCCAAATATCATTTGCATGGGTAGTTCTGTCGATAGGCTTGAAATACCAAGAGAATAGATGGCGTTGAGGTATTGGTTCAATATTGATGGTAGGACGGGGCAAAAGCCCGAAAACGTCCTCGAGGTCATATTTTCCAGCTGACATGGTTGAATCCATTAATCCATGAATCCATACTATGTGTCCATGTTATATCCGACCATGTTCCCATCGAACGGGGGGGAGGAGAGGGGGACTTGGGCACTTAAGAAGATACAGTAAGATGCTGATATATGTCCATATGTTCATATGTTCATAAGAATGTCCATAGGAATGCTGCAAAAGCCGTAAAAGTTGTTTTACAAAATTAACGAGTAGAACCCTGAGTCGATCCTTTTTGCTAGATAGCCAATCAAAGTGCTTAGAGTTTCCCATTTATTACCAAGAACGACAAATGGTCCTTTCGTACGGGCGGATGCAGGGAGTATTAATTGATTCCCTTAGGTTAGTGGTTAGTTAAGGATTCCCGTATGTACAAACTTTCCAAAGATACGGTGGGTACGGAATACAGTTTTCAATATTAAATATTAACGACAGGGTTTTGGCGGGGTGATTTCGCAATCGTTTAAAAGGATATTGATACTGGTTTAGATCATTTCTGATAAACCAAAGTTTGATCCATTGAGGTCATAGGAAATGTACCTATCTTTAGTACCTTGACATTACCTATTTAATTTTACGACACGGCTTCCAATAACTAAGTGATTTGGACAACCTTTTTAGCCTGCGTATAGTAAATATGCGCCTCGGGAATAAGAAAAAAAAAAAAAAGAGATTTCATAAGCCAAAAACCATATACAGTATCATATCTTCAAGTTTTTTTCTGGTTGGTGAGAGGGTGGCTAGCATAAAGTTCTCATGGTAAAATATATATGGTCCATTGTCGGCCGCCCCCTCAAGGTTCGAACTAGATATTTGTTGGTCCTAATCGCTTTACTGGGGTCTGCAATATTTCCTTCCCTCTGTGGTACTGTATGTAGAATTTGAAGAGGATATTTCTTTAAATGGGGTTTCTTTTTCTTTTTCTTTTTTTTTTTCCAACAAATTTGATCGCTCAACTTTTCTAAGCAGAACTTCGTCTCGTAAACTAGCAAATACATCATTCTTAGGTAGTCTTGGGTGGGACGACATGCCATCAAACTTGAGCTATTAACAAGATTACGAGCAGCGCAATACCGACGAGGTTTTCGTAGCATGACTGCGTCATGATATCGAATGGATCACAAAATAGGCATACAAGTCAGCGTGATGTGATGATGCAGGCTAGGTTACCTGAGCGGTGTCTTGACGGATAGGCGGGCTCGCAATTCCTTGCAACAGTCGCAGACAAGAACTTGGCTAACCTAGGCGGTATAAGGTATGAGTGAGAACAGGGTAATATAAGTCAGGCTATCAAATGAGCCTGTTCTCGGAGTACAAGATAAGGGAAGAAGCGCCCCAACGCTTTATGGAGATCGCTAGCTAAACTACTACCAGTGGTCTATCTGCACGTAGTAATTCATAGTCGTTTTTTTAGGTCGCCGATATGGAGAACGTCGTTGACCTATTTAGTGGCCTACATAATAGTAAATGTTCCGTGGGGTAGCTTTAGGGTGGATAGTGAACGGCGGACCGATATGTGTGTGTCCGCAGAATCATCTATGCAGGCGTGTGATCTGCGTGGTTGGAGCTCGCACGGAACCGTGTTGAATACTCCGTAAAATAGTACATGTCTTTCGGACTGATGCGGACCCCTCTTGAAACTGGTGTTGGTGATGATGTTACCATCTTCGAACCCTCTAGGTCCGAAAACCTACTTACTATTTCGCCGCACAAACCGCGCTGCTTGCTCATAATCTCATAATCTCATAGTCGTGGGGCGTCCTGTATTGTTGCGTGTAATGCTCCTATCCTCGTCATATATAGAACTTTTCTGGACCGTGTTAGACTGGCACATCTTTGCGACAGAAGGGTATGACTTGTAAGCATTAAATGCTTAGTGCGTGTTAGTCTATCTGCTCATAGACAAGGATGTAAGAGACGATAGATCAAGTCAAGACGTGCTTGAGGCAGACGGAAGGGAGCAGGCTTCTTTTTACAAGTTGCGGTATTGGCGGCCAGGGCTACCTAAACTGGTATCCACGAAGGACTGGGATGATTCATTAGACCCTAGGTAGGTAAGATGGCCTATGTAATAGTAGGTAGCATCATTGTATCGTTACTCGACCACAAGATCACTTCCACGACCGGCTGATACCGTGACGGGCTGCTTGTCGGTGCTGTACTTTTTTGGTTGGTTATAAGTGAAAATAGCATCCTAGCTGCAGCGAGGCGCTGGCTTGGGGGGCTGTCTCTCTCTTGCGCTTGCTAGCACAGGGCAGGGTATGGGACGGGGGGAGGGGAGATATGAGGGGTTCCATAGCAATACGACGAATATCTGCGATGAGTGATCAATGAAAAACAGCTTGGCTTAGTCGGGGCGGTGATCCCATCATGTGGCTGGGGAACGAGTCAGTAGGGTACCACTTGTGTAAAATGGGATGGAAATCTTGAATATTGATTCGTTATTTCAGGATTGTGATCATGTTAAAATGACTATTGAAATGACTAAAGTTGAATTACCACTTAAAGACCTACATGATGCGGAAGATTTCCATGTTGCCATATTAGCGACTTTGAGCGATATTCACTTTAAATGCATGAATGTCTATCCGTACTAGTTATTATACCGTATCATACGGACTATCTCCACTCTTCAGTCGGGTATTACCGAATAAGGAAAGAAGCGCTATCCCAATAGCCGGAACGGAACCCTGCCAACAAGTCCAACAAGTCCAACAGACTCAAGAGCTTAAAGTCAATAATTAACTAGTTCAAAGTCTCAAAGAGAAATAAAAGAAGATTTATTTTTATTTTTATTTTGTTATTATGTAGGTAATTGGGTTTGTACTTGGCGTAGTTATGCTATAAAATCTGATCTTATATTTTATCATAATGACAGATAGAAGAAAAGGAAGTCAGGTACTTTATACGATTGATATTGATAAGACCTTATCGCAATATTCTTATCTTACCCGCACGCCCGTAACATGTGCAATTTCTGTACAAATACCCAAAATCACAATGTGAAACCAATTCTGAAATCTCCCTGTCAGAAAACCAAAGCAGCAATCATCCTAGCACTCCGCAGCCAACGACCGCAGTTCCGAGTCCCCGAATCAATGCAGTAGAGGAACACAGTTGCACGCCAGTTGCACCAGTTGCACCAGTTGCACAATCCCTACATATATGGATACTGCAACACGTCAACTGTTTCTATATAGCATTTGATGCCAAACACCTAGGGCTTCTACATGAGCATTTATTCTTCTGCCGGATGAAGGCACCCGTCAGCATCTGAGTCCGCCTAGAGCAAGCCAAGCCAAGCCAGTCCAGACTGGCCCGGAGTCTGCGTTGGACCTTTTTTTCCTCCGAGCTTGGACCTTGGAATTTGGGAGTGCTAGTTGTCGCCTCTCCGCGAATAACGTGTCAAAGTCCGACGGCATTTTTATCCTTTTATATCTTTTTGCTGCTGATTTTGGGATTTGCGATAATGACTCCTTCGGTTCATAGTACCAATAATATCATGCCAACCAAGTACCTGGTTGGGTAGGTCTAAGAGTACATGGGTACGTATGAATGGGGGGGTATTTTTTTTTTCTTCCTTGGAGAGCCGTGTAATGGATAAAAAAAAAACCAAAAAACCAAAAAACCTGTGTGGACAATGGAAATCCCTTGGATAACACAAACTACCTAAAACTTGCAACTCACGCACGTTAGCTTATGTTACTACGTATGTAGGATGTAGGCAGGCAAGGTAGGCCTACCTGACAGCCCTGGCTACCTAGCAGCCTACCTAGGTAGTAACCTTGAAGGTAGGTCATGGATGTAATGTATGTAAGGTGGATTTTATGTAGGTTATGTAGGTAGTGTATGTACGAAGTACGCTTGTAAGTACCTACCCACCTTCATCGTCTATTGGGTCCATTGGATCCATTGAGGTCAAACTGGAACTGGTTGCATGTAGTGTATGAAAAGGTATGAAAGGTATGAAAGATAGGTACATACTTTGTCGTATCGTATCATAGGTATCGTATCGTACATACATACCTACATACATCAATACATGTAATAGACATTCCCACTTAACCTAACTTTCCTATTACATATTACGGAATACATACAGTGCACCTATGGCTGTATCGTTATTAAAAGTATTCCTGTATTGCTGTATCTGTAATCTGTATCTGTATCTGTATCTAATATGGTAAGAGCGTGCGTATTTGTTGCATCGCACTTACTACCATTTCTTAATTTGAAGCACAGTCAGTTTTCTGCCAGCCTTCTTTTTGTCCTTTTTTGTCTCCCTCCTACCTTCCTACTTATCCATTTTTCCCTCTTCCTTCGTTGTTTTTCCCGAACCTACCTTCCTCTGGAGATAGATCCAAAGTACATCCTAGGTAGGCCCATGAATGCATCGGATCGGATGTTGGTTCTTAGCTTTTAGCATCTAAATAAAACCCCTCCATATCTCAATCTCCGTCTTTAAACTACCCTCTCGCCGTATCGGCGACATATCTTCTCACCATCTTCCTACCTAACTATATCCTATTATCAATTTGTCGTCAAATACCTAGGATCGAATATTCTCCATTTCCGCCCTTAAGTATTTTGATATTTAAGTATCGTCAAAGGCAAGCGTTTGCAAGCAAGTCTTATTACTTATTTACACACAGCACTTTGCCCGGTTAGTTAGCGTTTGGGGGGGGGGAAGACGTAAGTCTTCATAGGTAGCAACAGATCACAAAGACCTGAAGACCTGACACACGTTCGACCTCTCTGTCACTTGGCAACAGTGTTATTTTTTTTTTACCCGTCACGACTCAGGTACATAATCGAACGGTCCGAGAAAACAAACTCGTCGCAGGCACGATATCCCACACCAAATTTTCTACTTTCACATAAACCATCAGTCCTTGTCTATGCCGTCATCGCCGTCTCCCCACGCACCTTGCGAAAAGTGTCAAGTAGGTAGGATCTTCTGGTTGACACAGTATTAGTCATTTTGGGACCGTGTGGAAAGGAAAAGAAAATACTTCAATATCGTCGGCTGTTCCAACTGTACCGACTTTAACCCCTGGTGATCTTACTTATATCCGCATCCCAAGGCCATCAGCCCTGGTTATCTATTCCACCGACCCCTCCGTCTATCGTCCGGTTCTCATCCGTCCCACTCTCTCCACCAAAGACATCAAAGGCAACCACACGTCTGAAATCGTAAGGATATAGGAACGGGAGCGACGGTCTTTGAAAACTAAGGTTGATACTTTAGTAGAGAAAAATAATAGCATGGACCCTTCGACAATGGATTTCATGATGCACCCCCCGGAGCATTCTAATCCGTCCTCATCGTCGGCGAACGTTGATCACACAGCTCGCTCTGCATGTCCGGCCTTAAGGGCTGCTGCTGCTGAGCACAACCAACATCCACCACAGATGTTTCCGTCTCGACCTAATTACTACTTCGATCCGGTGCACAACAACCCTCACTTTTGGCAAACTTTACCCCCACCACATGCCCGATGGAACACTGATCCTCTCTACCAACCTTCTCCGCCTATTTTACCACTGGCTACTGGCCAAATGAACCAGCCGCCATATCAATCGAACGGGCCCAACTTATACAACCCACATAGTAACCCACACCAATTCCGTTACCGGGCGCCGTTGCTCAGTTTGCAGCGGATTGGAGGCACGGCTCCTATTCAGCATAGTCAGGGAGGTTTCTCAGGTTCTAATCAAGGTCAACAACAACAGCAACAGCAACAGCAGCAACAACCTCAGGGTGGAATTGCGGGCGAAACAGGGCATAACGCCTCGGTGCATGGTTCGAGGACAACCTTACCATCCCTCACCTCTATGCCTCCTACAACTGCAAGCCAAAACTTGCAAACAACATTTCCCCAAACTTCGCACCCCACTCAGCAATCGAGCCAACACAATCCTCCATTTACTCGTCATAGTATACCATCACCTTTTACGACTTCCGACGTAACTACTCCTTCGGGTGGGCAGACTGACTACGGATCCTCTAACTCAGGTACGCTACTAATATTTATTTATAATGTTTGCTCGTATATTAAGGTTAGTCTAACCATGATTCTGCCATAGCCTCATCTTCGCCTCACCGCCGAGCACCTGGTGGTCCTCGAACTAGCGACATGTCAAACGAGATAGCAAATTCCGAGCCGCGTCGGGCTAGTGCGACCCGAAACAGACGGGCTGTCCCGCGACTATCATCTGAGTCGGGTTGGTCTAGTGACGACGACTCCGAACCCGATCCCGCTGCGTTTTCCTTCTTGGAGGCTGCCGTCAACAATGCACCTGGTTTAGACAACGCATCCGATGATCGTTTGAGAGCGCACCAACTTATTAGGGGGGCCATGTCAAATAAGAGGGTCGCTTCTAAGAAAGCTATCACCTCACTTGAGAGCGTGGCAATTTCGCATTTACCGGAAAATGAGAGGAGTGAGTTGTGATGTCCAGCCCGTTGTCGTGTAATTATAGCTAATGGTATTTAGCCTGCGTGATCTGCTATAACGACTATGGAGCCGAGACTCCCGAAGGCATCAGTGAAAACCCGCTGCGGCTGCCAAAGTGTAAGCACGTCTTCGGAGACCATTGCATCAAGAAGTGGTTTGAAGAATCGGATAGCTGCCCCTACTGTAGGGATAAAGTCCCATCGGAACCTCAATATCGAAACGCGATGAATGCTCATAACGTCTATCGATTCTTACGCCAGCACCACCAGGTGGCGATGCAGATGCAGATGCAGAACCGGAGCCCCCGGGAGCACGAACGTAGCGAGCAAGATTCGCTCGGGCGACCTGCTGAAAATACGCTAGGCGGTTTAGCAACTTTAGCTTCGAGGTATTTGTAATTCTTTTATGGTGTTATGCCCCTATACTAACACATGGTATAGCCCGTTCCCAGAACTCGACTATGCTGCATTAAATGGTGCTCCGGCTAGAAGACAAGACAATCCGTCGATGTATAATTCTCGAACACCAGCATGGCATGGCAATTTCGGGGATCGTCACTCTCCGCTTCCGTTTAGCGAGGCTAGCGACGGCAGACGTAGAGTGCGTCCTCGCCACGGAAGCTTGAGAGGATTCCCCTCTGGACGGCCGCATTTCTCATCAAACGGTGCCGCCCCAGCTCAGGTTCGTAATTCTTAGCTTGCATTCCTCGAAGCCTTGCGGGAGGAAGTAAATTTTACTAACAATTCGCTGCAGCAGTACCCCTGGCTTAGCAGACCGAATGCGAACCATTCACACAATCGCCAGCATTCTGTATCTTCGTCGAACACAACTACCCGACCGACATTTGATACTAATGTCCCTGCTTTCCAATTTCCGCCACAGATGGGAGGAGCACCGACCGAGCCGTATCTGAACCCATTAATTATGGGAGGTTCTGGTAGTAATGTGGATGAGTATACCCCACTACCCCATATGCGCTCACAGCATGCCTCGCCGATGTCCCCGACATATGCAGGCCCAGAAGTCTACATGTCTAATGCCGACGAGACTATCTACGGAGGGGCTATCTCTCACCAGCAGTCATAGGGATACGCGATGGGAAACCCGGACCTAAATTCCCCTGGATTACAACCTACCATTCACTATCACCGAAACCCGATGTCAATACCTCTACATATGACGCGAGCAACACAGAGTTCTCAGTATCTACTGCAACGTAATAGACTAGGACGAATTGTGCGTTCCGATAACAGGCGATAGGGGAAGCAACAATATGGTGCTTCTAAGTTGTTATTTCTTCTTTTTCATTCGTGCATGCGAGGTCTTATGGAGCAGGTAATCCACATAGAGATCTGCATCAATTTTCTTTATTTTCCGCACACGGCATCTCGGTGGTTTGGCACGATTCGCAGGTTGATTTGAGGATTTCGCGAGGGCAGTTATTTTACAGACACTTCTTCTACTCAACTCAGGGGACATATTTTGCTAGGCGTTAGGGGAAGGGGGGCGAGGTTTTAGGGGGACGGATAGGGCGGCTATAAGTTTTACGCACGATACGCAGATCAGGTTCACCATGATATTTTCTTCCCATTCAGCACGGACGGTTTCGATTTCAGCGGGCCGCCGGATTTGACGACAGGCATGAAATTCACTTCTAGGAGACGGTTATTAGACTGGGAAGTCTCCTCCCCCGAAACAAAAACTTGATAGGGATTTCTATTCGGCCTCAAGGCGATATGGCTTCTTCATGAATGCATATATTTGACTCCCCGTCCTGAAGCAGATTTGCGGTGAAGGGTTAACTATACTCATTAATTCAGATAGCCAAATAGGCTGTAATTGAGCGACGTGCTTTGATAGCTTGCGATGTTTTGATGTGCTTGTGTTGTGTAATGTGATGTAATGACCTGTTGCTGTATGGAAAAGTAATCCTTCGAAAGGGGGTTATATATGCTCATGAGCTTATGAGAGTTTGCTTAGATTCTTGTTCTACTTATCATTGTATAGTTACTATCTGACGTAGGCAAGTATTCAATACTATCGATTCGTTTAATAAGTAATGACTTATTGAAAACACATACAAATATGTTGGCTTAACTTGGGTATATAATACACGAGAAGAATGCTGATTTTGTGATCGTAACTCATATTCTCCGGCCTAAGTAATCTCACACTTGTTCAGAAGTTTCCAGCAAGACGTAAAACTTCTTACTTCCGTCTAGCCAAATCCTTCACTTTAGATTCAAAGGCTTATGTAGCAACGCAACGAGAGTGACAAAAACATGACGATGGTAGAGGTCTATCATAGCTTCGCGCCACTACCAGACGTAGCTTTCCGCCTCTCCTTCTCCTTCCTCACCAGCTCCCACGCAAACTCGCCGAGCGGTCGTACAGCAGCAGCGTGTCGACGAGCATCGGCACTACTGGCCTGACGCGTAGCGACACGCGCCGCGATACCCTGGCAGATGGCCGCGAGCCGGAACACGCTGAACGCGCAGGCCCAAGCTACTTCGTCGGGTCGTGGATCCCAGCCCGCGGCCGCCGCGTACCAAGATAACACCGCGGCGGGGGTAGGAAGGCCGGGCGTGGCGCCGGGGAGGAAACCGGCGTTGGTTATAGCTGCTATAGCCTCGCTCTGACTCGGAACCCCGTCTTTCGAAGAAGAAGAAGACGACGATGACGACGGGGCAAAAGTCGGCAACTGCGATAACGAAACAAGGTAAAAGGGGTTCAGCAGGTTGGCCAGGTCCGACAGCGGGTGTCCAATCGTGCTCATCTCCCAGTCCAAAATGCCCGCCACGCGCGGCTCCCCGGGCGCAAACACCACGTTGTCGATCTTGTAGTCGCCGTGCACGAGCGTAGCCCTGTCGCGCGGCCGCAGCGCCTCGTCGGCGAAAAACGCCACCAACTCGTCCATATGCGGTATCGGGCCCACCGCCTCCTGGGAATCGACATCCGTAGTGCGAGCCTGGATATCGCAGATGTGCGTCCAGGTGGCCAGCTGGCGCGCGTAGAAGCCGCCTTTCCTCCCGAACGTGGCCAGGCCTACGGCATCCGGGTCGACGCTGTGCAGGGCGGCTAGGCTCTCGACGGCGGCGCGCCAGAGGGCTTCGCGCTCGGCGGGGGTCTGGGCGTGGGGCGCGGGCATGCTTGGGTCGTGGATGATGCGTCCGTCGACGAAGGACATGATGTAGAAGGGCGTGCCGAGGACGGATGGGTCTTCGCAGAGGGTGTAGGCGCGGGGGACGGGGACGGGGGTGTGTTGGAGGGCGGCGATGACGCGGTGCTCGCGCTCGACTTTGTGGGCGGCTTGCGAGAGGAGTTTGCCGACGGGTTTTTTGCGCAGGACGTAGCGGGTTTTGTTGGGGGAGGTGAGTTGGTAGGTTGGGTTGGATTGACCGAAGCCGAACTGGGTATTGTTAGTTTATTCGGTACGAAAGGATATATATATATATATTATGTATATAGCTTCAATGATGGGATTAAGATTGTATAGTATAAATTAACCAACCTGCTTCACGTCCAGCGGTAGCTTGATCTCGGGTACATTCTGAGTAATATAACGTTCTAACGCTGCCGTATCGATCGGATGCCTTACTTTGCCCGCCATGGTCGAGTTACCGAGTTTTTACTCGCGATTCAAGTTAACACGAAGCTGACGAAAAGGAAAGGGGATATCGATTGTTGTTTGTCTGTCTGTCTGTCTACTCAATTATCACTATAATCCGGTCTAGATCGAAGTATAGCTATCGTAGTAACTAGTGGTAAGAGCAAAACAAGAATAATTAACTATAAGAAACAAAAGCCATCACATCTCATCAATAAGTAAAAAGTAAAAGTAAAATATGATAATCGGTAAATTACCAATCGGAGACGAAGATCAACCCGCCCAATTCAAAAAAAAAACGAGGAATTGACGTCGCAGGAGATACCGAGGTACGGCTACGAACCCGGCAGGCGGTAACGGAATGGACTCCACTTAACTCTCTCATCCTATTGCTGCAGGTGAGCTCTCTTGCGGGGGAGGGGTAGCTAAAGTAGCACAAGGGAGAGAGCTCTAGTCTCCTGCCAAGACACTAAGACAACCTTCGGCCGAACTAGCGTATGCGGGAGAATACGAAAGGGATGATATCATTGGTTCCGACTCTTTTAAGTTTGCACGCGGTATAAATTGATTGAAAGTTGTATGTACATTAGGTACCTAAGTTTATACATGACATCCCGAGTTACATAGTACATACAACCATACAACCAAATAACAAAGTTTGGATCTTTCTATTTTTATAAAATTGGTATAACTACTGTAAACATTACATATAACTAACACTACATAGTTACATGTATATATAGGTAGAGATACTTAATGCATCGTCTAATTCTATCACGATACATGTACAAAAGCCCGCTTCTTAACGTTCTGAGCTCCGGTCCCGTCATCCCAGTTTTCGTCCACGTAGTCTTTAATTCCCTTATCCTGAATCTGCATGCCCGCGATCTTGAGTGCTGCTATATTGTACCCCATCTCGTCCTTTTGTGTCTGGAGAGCTTTTCGTAGGTTTGATCTTATCCCGTCTAGCATCACTCGCATAGTCCTGCTGGCTACTATTTGACGGTGATGTGTCTTTAGCATGAAGAACAAGATCCTACACGTCAGAGGAATGTTCATCGACCTCATAGCGAAAAGGTTAAGGAATGTGAAGAGTATAGGGACTGAAGCGAACGGAAGAACGAGGAGCGCATCGTTCAGTGCAGATGCTGCCGGTCTCTGAAGTATCTTCATAACGTATTCTTCAGCACTAATTCCGCCGTGGGCCAAAAACATCGTATCGCGCTGCGGTGGCGCAATATTCGGATTTAACGCTTTGGCCTCTTCCCATTCCCGCATAACGTGCAAATCAGCCATGCCGAGCTCTAATGCCTCCGCGATTCGTTCGCCATGGTTCAGCGTTTCTGATGTTTGCTTTGTCGCGGCTCCAATCTCCCCGTTATCGTCGTCTGCATCCAGATCTTGCTCTAGGGATTTTGTTAACGTGCTCTCATACAGCTCCTCGATCTCCTTTTCCCTCTCTTCCTCGAGGAATATCTGCTCATCTGTTTCTTCCCAGGTTCGAATGCTCTTGTCGTGGCTGGCACTAACGATGAATGGTGGCTCGCTACTTTGGCTAATCGCTAGGGCCCATATTTCTCCGTGATGACCATCAAGTCGCTGTATTTGTTCAAACTTATCGCCATCCCAGTATTTTATCGTTCGGTCTTTACTAGCACTAAAGAAGTGATGACCATTGCCTTCGCGGTTGTTCGGCAGAAACTTGACCTGGAGAATACTGTCCTGGTGTCCCAACAATGCTTTGTGACAATCTCCGAAATCAAGTCCCCATATCCTAATATTCTTATCCGCCGAGCATGTAACAATCAGCTTGCTATCGTATGAGATATCCATATCTAGGACCGGCAGCTTGTGTCCGTAGAGATTGAGATATAATTTGAGGGAGTCTACGAAGAACACCTTCACCGTGCTATCCAATAGAGCAACAGCCAGGAGCCTCGCATCTGGTGAAAACTTAAGGCTTAGGATGTCATCTGAAACCTTTAATGTTCGCGAATGTGATAACTTCAAACGTGATGTAGTCCGAGTCGTTCCTAGGACTTCCTCTTGCACCACCTGGACCTTCCAGAACTTGGCCGACTTGTCCGCACTTCCAGATACGATTGACCTACCGTCCGGATGAACTTGTAAGGACCAAATCGCGCCTTCGTGTGCAGTAACGCTATCTAGCAAAGTACCTGTAGCCACTTCGAATAGTTCAATGTCGCCGCTTTTTGTACCAATGACGACAAGTTTATCTCCGGGTAAGAATGCACAACATAGAGCATACCCGCACTCCAAGGTTTTGCCACATTTCTGTGTCAGCATCGACCAGATCTTGAGGCCTCCGTTGGACGCTGAGGCGAGCCATTTGTCGTCAGAGCTAAGAGCTAACGACCGTATATCCGCTCGATGGCCAGGAATCTCAATGGATAAGGCTCTCTCGTAATCAGGGATGTCTTCCTGCTTTGACTTTTTACTCTTCTCTTTTAGAGGCATATTGAACATTTCCAGCTGGTTATTTGTTGTACCGACTAGCAATTGGAGCTTCTTCTTGCCGTGAATATCAGCCCAATCGACAGATTTCACTTTTCCACCTGTCCGAATGATAAGGTGCTGGGCAAAAGCGTCGTTAATGTCAGCACTGCTAATATCCTCGTCCTGGTCGTCTTCCTCATCTACTTGGACGTCGCCATTTGTGTTACTACCCTTTTTCTGCGCAAGCTTCTCCCTTCTTCTCTTCTTCTTTCTTGCTAGGCTCTTCTTGATTTCGGCTTCGGTGCGTATCCTCCATATCTCAACAGATTTCTCTGAACCGTGTACGGCGAAGTAGTCCCGGCGGGGGTGAAACACAACCTCGGTAGCTTTGTCTTTTCCATGTCGAAATAGGG
Organism: Daldinia childiae; assembly: GCF_008694065.1. Classification (NCBI taxonomy): domain Eukaryota; kingdom Fungi; phylum Ascomycota; class Sordariomycetes; order Xylariales; family Hypoxylaceae; genus Daldinia; species Daldinia childiae. The sequence continues at coordinate 900,553 of NW_022984654.1, read as the reverse complement.
TCCCTCGATCTCGCAGATATTGAGTATTAACAGGAATATCGACTTTCTGTCTCGACGCGGCGAGCAAAGTGGCGTCGAGAGCCCAGACCTTCAGTTCGCCAGAATTGCCAGCAGTTATGCATCCGCTATAGTCTGGAGAAAGTCCCAATGCCCAACACTCGCCATTAGTTTGCGCTATGTGCGTTTCAATGCAGTGCCTCGACCCCAAATCCCAGAGTTTAATCAGCGCATCTTTTCCAGTAGTAAGCAGGAAGCCTTCGGACGAAGAGTCGCCTACACCGTCAAGAACCATGGCCTCAGAATCTTCTCCTTTTTGCACTTCCTCTTGCGGTTCTACGAACTGCAGTCCCGTTATCTGGTCCTTATGTCCTCGTAGCTTGAACTGGCCGACTTCTGCGACCAGATCCCAGATAATAACATTGGTGTCTTTCGAACCACTCGCAAGTCGGACACCGGATCGATCGAACGCTAGGACTGTTATGGCCGAACGATGTCCATTGAATGTTATGAAGGGACTCGGGTCTTTGCTCCGCCATAGTCGGACGCTGCCATCCTCGTAGCCGGCAGCGAATAGGTCTTCATTGATCTGACTTTGGGCAATGGCAGTCACCTGAGCAGAGCATTTCTCATCTCTCCATCGTTCAACAACATCTCCCGTCTTAATGTCCCAGCATAGGAGCTCTTCGTTCGCCGCAACAAGCGCTTGACCAGCACCGGTACTGGAGCGGTTCTGCTGTGTCCAAAGGAGGTTCGATGTACTAGAAGTTACAACTCCGAACGACTTTGAATACTCATACTTCCTATTATTTGATAATCATTAGCGCGATCTATATGCGACTACGCATTAATGGCTTGGTACTCACAAGTATGACTTGACCATGGTTGCGACGGAATTGGAGTTTGGAAGTTTTGACTTCTTCTACTCAAGAAATTCAATCGCGGTAACTTTTTTTCTCTGGAGATACGCGATAAGAATTTCTTATCGGAACTTCTTTTTCGATAAGATGGATAATCAAGTTATCGCTTTGCTACGTAATCGCGTAACTGCATACTACTTAAGCCCCACCAAGGCAGCATTGAATTGATCTCATTGAATCTCGTTGCACCTTTCCCGTATTTCCATATTTCCATATTTCCATACATTCAGCTACACGTCCCGATTCATACCACACAAACGTCACGAAGCAAGTAGAAGAAGTCAATATTTAACCATCATGCTGCTTCTAGACTATCAGAACGTATTAATAGAGTCTATACTCAAGGAGAGATTATTTGGGTAAGTTTAAAAACCAAGACTATTTATTATATCTCACCCCTAATCTAACCATATGATAATGTACTTAGAGCTCCTCCCGCTTCTATTGACCAGACCGTTTCCGACTTCGATGGCGTAATCTTCCACATCTCAACCCCAGAGACCAAGACCAAGATATTGGTCTCCATTCAAATCCGATGCTTTAGGGATCTCGTCAAGTACGGTGCCGAACAGGTACTTCAGCGAGAGTATGGTCCCTATGTCGTAGCACCCGAGACCGGCTACGATTTCTCCGTCCAAGTCGACTTAGAGAACCTACCGGAGGAAAAGGGTAATTGCATAATACAATACTGTCTTACCTAGTTTAGATCGTATTAACGGGTTTTGCAGAGGCACGAGATGAGTTGGTCAGCAAGATCTCCTTATTAAAGCGGAACGCAATGGCTGCCCCGTTCGAGCATGCTTATGCCGAGCACTACAAGTTGAAAGAGGATGCTTCGAAGTATACATCAGAAGAAGCACCCCAAGGTGTTCGAGAGGGCGGTGAGGTTATGGCTATCCACTACCGTGACGAGGAAGCTATCTACGTCAAGGCAAGCCACGATCGTGTAACTGTTATCTTCAGCACCATCTTCCGTGAGGAGACCGACAGGGTATTTGGGAAGGTTTTCATTCAAGAGTTCGTCGACGCCCGAAGGAGAGCCATCCAAAATGCACCCCAAGTTCTATTCAGGAATGATCCGCCCCTAGAATTACAAGGGGTTCCTGGTGTGCAGGCAACTGAAGGTAACGAAGTTGGATATGTCACATTTGGTATGTTCTATGTTGCAGGTTCCCCGGAGTTCCCTGCTAACCTCGATAGTTTTATTCCCACGACACCTGACACCCCAACGAATGCCCGATGTCATCTCTCACATTCAGACTTTCCGAGACTACTTCCACTATCACATTAAAGCCTCCAAGGTACGTCGATACTGGTCCCAACTACTTATGGGATCTTCTAATGAAATGGCTAGGCGTATATTCACTCCCGTATGAGAAGGCGAACAGCAGACTTCTTGCAAGGTACGATTGTATTCGTCATTATAAGGGGTTTATACACTAATCATCAGCACAGTACTCCGAAGAGCCCGACCTGAGAACGAAGAAAAGGAGAGGAAGACAGCAAGTGGAAGAACATTCAAGGTTCAAGCTTAGAGAAATTGTCTAGAACAGGATTTCATAACTAGGGCATAGCGATGATACGTGAGCCCATATCCTTATATACGCGACGCTAACGAACAATACCACAATCAATTGACAAGTCGATAATATACCCATCTGTGCTCACGTATCATGTCCGATTCTACGGTTTAGAGGTTAATAGACATAAGATAGCGACAGTGACGAGCTCTAAAATGATTGTTTCTCCAATGTATTAGATTGTAAGTATATCGAGCTCTATTGGCCTAATAGGAAGATGAATATATGCCTATAGTTTCCTCTACTTTCGACATACTCATAAGACACGGCTACAAGATTCGGGATGGTAGAAGATAAAAAGATAAAGGTTAAGTGGAGATTATCATTATTCTCAATGTCTAACTATAAGCCACCCTAAGATAAAGAGACCTGTGTCCCTTTATCTACCTACTCCAAATAGAGGCACTAGATAATTATGCATTTGAGTATACTACTTCGTATAATGTAAGTACACGATCCTCACGCGCCAGCGCGTTCAACAATGAAACATTACAAGTATATAACCTCCCCCTAGACGTCATATACGTATCAACATTCCCCCCAATCGCAGTTCATTTAGTTGAAACAGTTGCATAGCTTTCCAACTCCCCAGTGCTCGGTCCATAAGTCAATGACTCGACCCATTATAGCATTGCAATCCGTAACAGAGCAAGTAGGGCAAGGGGGAGGCGCTAGCAAAAAGAGGGCGGCCATGAAGACTACTACTATTATAAGCACACAATTGATATACTTCACTATGGTTTGTATTCTCTCTACGCATGACATTTTGTTGTTGTTGATCTCTGGTTTGGACGGCATAGTGTGGTTCGAGGGAAGATATTTTGAAGCTTTTTGTTAGGTATGTTGGTAAAGGCTGGTGGATACTGATGATGATGATGATGTAGTGAAAGGAGTCGGTTATTAAGTAGGCTGTATAGGTATATATACGTGTGTATGGGGGTAAGTTATAGTGTTCACTTGCTAGAAGGTACACGAACAGGCGTTAGTCTTTCTTCTAGATTCGCGAAACATTCATAAATAGTACTTAGAGAGTTTTATACTTATAAGGCTTTTAGGTCACATAAAGACTTCTAGTTTATACAGAGGTATATTTTACGTCCTTCAAGGCGTGGAGGATTAACTATTTATAAGCAAATTCTATTGAAGTATACCTACCCTTGACTTAACCTAATCACTTATAATCCGAGATCATCATGAGATGAGCATAACTTTCCTGTTTCTTCTTCTTTAGGAACTCCTCGACAGGGTCGATTTTCTCCATTGTTTCATCAGGATCGTTGTCATCACTACCCGACTCTACAGTGGTCGCCTCCTTTGAGACCTCCAGCGTAGTTTCCTGTTTCTTCTCAGATTCCAGGCCAGCCTCTTCCATATGCAATACACACTGGCCGTAGCTTTCGCTTAACTGCTTCTTCAGGTCTGCTATCAGCGACTTTGCCTGGCTAATCCGGCTATCAAGGCTTGTCTTCTTGTCATGACAAGGTGAGCAAAAACGAGGAACTCTGAAGTTACTCAATCCATGTGTCTCAACAACTTCGCATGACCCCGGACTTGACCCCGACTCGTAGTCCCGCTGCACCTCGCAGACCTTCAGGGGAGAGGGGTCCATGGCAGTGTGGTTGCACTGATAGATAATCTTCCGATGATGACACATCCTCCAATAAAAATGCTAGAGTTACTGATTACGAGCAAAAGTTCTAGTGGAGATGATCATTGGCTAAGAATTATCTATGCTTTAATTATCGTATAGCTTAGAAAACAACTATTTAGTTTGGGCTGGGAGGTATTATATGTGTCTCAGTTGACAATAGGGTTGTAAGAGCCTTTTTCCTTTCATGTTTATAACAATAGGCTCTTGTCCTGTTCATTTAACTTAGGCTCCGGTATAACATGTCATGCATTGTCTTGTCCAAAGCAGCTTAGAAGAATGTTAAAGTTGCCTAACACATAAGCCCCTTTATACCATCCTCGATCTTTAAGGGTAATCAGCATGAAGTCACACAAAGATGTTCACATGTAATTCTGATGTACGCAAGCACACATATCAGAAGCTATTTCTAGTTTGTATCCCATAAGATCTCTATAAGACTTGGCTAATTCTGCTTATTGGAGTGTATACCATACGGCTTGCTTTGTCTTTCATGCTACGTTAATCAGCTCCGGTTACTTCAACTCAAAAGTACATAGACATATTTATAGAAAAAGAAATATTATATTCCTGAGTTATTCTCAGCTATAAAACAATCGCTAAACTAATAATTCCCCGCGATGACAATCCTGGTCGAGAAAGGGTCTCGACTAAGACAATACTAAATGTATGCCTGGTGGGATAAAAAATCCCTGGCTTCAATAACCGAAGTTCAAGATTTCCTATATCAATATCTCCCCCCTACCCCCTATTTAGTCCATTCCTTACCTACCTAACTATGCACTAGGATCTTGGTTGCATGCAAAGTAGCTCCGGCGCCGCACATCCCTCCACATATCATTCACCAGCGCGTCCTGATCATCGTCGCTATCATCACCGTGGACAAAAGCCGCATCGAGCTCCCGAATATCCTCCAGGATCGGCGAGAGATACTGCGCTACGTAGCGCCGCTCGGTGCGCGAGTATCTATAGACACACGACGGCGGGACCCAGGACCTCTTCGCAGCAGCGCACGCTCCTACCCGAAACCGCCGCGAAATCCGGAACACGAATCCGGCCTGTCGGTGCCAGGCGTTGGGGTGCGTCGCGAACTCGTCGATCAGCGCATCCCGCACCCTCTCGAGCTCAGCCCTGGTGCCGCCGGGAGCCGGCAGCGTGATTTGGAACATGGGGCCGCGCGACATGGAGTGTGGTACTATTAAAGGCATACCGGTGACATCGTCGGCTCTTACTGGGTACATGTCGAATTTGACCTTTGGCTGCTCTTGGAGGTGTAGCTGCTCCTGGACGATGCGTCCTATGATACCTACAAGCGGCCTGAACGTGTCGGTCATCCGCTGGTAGAGCTCTTGTTCTGTCCAGAATGACAATGTCTCGGGCCGTTCGTCCAGGTTCACCTGGGCCATTGGTTCAGTGTGCCGGCGGCTGACCCTTGGCGCAGCGGGAATGTTAGCGAATGGGCTTCCCGGGGCGTGGTGTTGAAGGTACATATATGGGTTAGGGTCTACGAACCCAGAGTATTGGGGGGTTAGTACTACCCTGGGAGATCGAGTGGGAGGAGCCGGGGGAGCATTTGGCACCCTGGGAGGCACTGCATATTGGGGCCAAGTTGGACGAGATCTCGGGGCGTGATATCCTGGAGGCGGACCCGGGTAAGGTTGTCGGCTTGAGTTAGCGTTAGGGTAGTAGTTAGAGTAGTAGTCAGGGTAGTATGATCCAGCCGGTGATGTTTGAGTATAGTTCGACTGATAAGGGTACGGAGGCGGAACATATGGTGGAGGCGGCCCGGGAGGTGCGTATCCTTGGCTCGGTGGGATATCGTCAGGGTAAGGTGAGATATCATCAGGGTAAGGTGAGCTATATTCGGTATAACATGTTCTGCGTACGCCAGAGGGTCGGGTTACCATTTCGTACCTCTCGCGACGCTCTTCTCGCTCAGTCCTGTCAGGGACTATTGACTCAGTGCTGCCGGAACTCATGATACTTCTAAGCTAGGTAAGGAAGGTTTCGAGTATATATTGCTGGCAAGGTTCTTTTGGGATGGTTGGCAGAGGGATGATGAGAGCCATGGGCATGTTTAAGTAGGATGGCTACCTACCTGGTAGATACTTCAAGACCTTCTAGGAGATGTGCTGGGAACTCTTGGTTGACCAAGGTCTGACGAAGGATTGACAAAGGGTTTGTAGTCACCATCGTCAAACACGCTGCTAATGTATGATACGTGAATCATCTCCAACGACAAGACCGAATGTGTGTAAGGGTGTCATTAAGCTAGGGTCATGATGATAGTACGGCGAAGAGAAAGTACAATAACTTTTACAACTGTTGCTTATAGTATGGCCGCGATCGTGCAATCAAGTTTTGAATAGATATCTAAGAGAGGTTATCAGTAATTGAATAACATGTGTGTTTAGACTGAGTCAAGCTCATATCAGATGAACTCTTGCCTATCATTGAGCCACTCATGTGCCAGGTCATATCTCAGATCTAGAAGGTTAGGATGGCTTCCTGACTTTTCTTAGTCTTTGTATTCACCTAATCACCCCTTAAGCACGCCTTACTCTCGGCCATACTCAAAGTTAGATGAGTCGTTGTTAGATCATTTTCAAGTACAAGAAACCTCGTGAAAGATATTAGTTGAATATGACTTAGTATCAAATAGTTATTGTCATATTTGTCTAACTACAATAGCATTTATTTCATAATTTCTAACTGGCTTTTTTCTGAGGCTCAGATAGAACATTACTTCGAAATAAAATACTCAAGTATCCAGGTCAGTTACCTATTAGGAGGCGAGACACGGAAGGGCCAGCAAATAGATGCTCTATAGAAGAGATTGCGAAATTGAAGACTTGAATAGCACGCAATACTAATAACACTATCTTAGATTCCATTTAGGGGCAAATCAAAAAGACCAACCCCATTGCCACAATAGAGCGCCAGACAGAATTGTCATGAATTGGGGTAAAATTAATGGGAATATAGGAGCCTGATTGTTTCAAAATTTAAGTTTCCCGCTTTGATAATCTTAAGGCTCTTTCTACGATTACCTGCTATCGAATCCAACCTATAGCATAGTACTGTGCTCTAGCGTACTAGGATAGGCACACCATATTGCAGCTATAGACTTTCTACCCGCCTTCTATAATTTGACTGCCCTTATTTGAAGAACACGAGATTAATTCCCTCAGCTAAGCTGTTGCTTATCATATAAATGATGGATCTAGACTCACCTTCTATAGAAATGACCAACATTTTTTAAAGGAGGTAGATCTGGATTGCCAGGCTTGAACTACAACTGTAACACATAGGTATTACATACCTTTACTAGCTTACGACTAGGAGAAGAGATTGATAAAGACGGAAAATTTATATTAACACGCTTGATAGATAAGAGGTCTAGGGGAAAATTAAATAAAATGGTTGAAACTGTGTCTTGAGATAAGTGTGATGGCGGGAGGGCGACGCGTATTTACAAGGTCGTGTTTTGTTACAACAATAGGAGGCAGGTACCTCGTTTATATTAGGAGGTAGTTAACGTAAAAAAAGAAAGAAAGAAAGAAAGAGAAAGTCAAACATATTAAGTAATATGAGCTTAAGAGGCTATGATCGAATATGTTGACTGTTATGTTATACTAGTTTGTATAAACCCGTGCCTGTCAAATAACTTGTTAAATAAAGACCTTAAACGTTAATCGAGAGTAAACAAATTGAACAGAATAACCTGGTAGAGATCTACTACAACTGCAGAAAAAATCAATTCATTCGTTCTCTTAACTAAGGATAAACTTGTCATCTGGTATATCTCTATAATTTGAAGTCCACGCAAGACTACTCGTCGTACTCTGATCCTGGACATGAGGCACCTCTTTCCCTATCCTCCGAAGCGTCTTCAACAGCGACGAATCTTCTTTATCCGACACAACGAACCCCATATCAGCAGCGAGCAAGCACTCTAGATCAGTTGTTGAATCGCCGAAGTAGACTGACGGTTTCCCAACCAACCCCTCAGCTTCAAGTACCGCTTTCATGGCATCTAGCTTATCATGCGAGTTCGTCAAATTCCTCGGCTCCCCGTTATGACTGCCATCAGCACCTCCCGAGTTCAATATCGGGGGCCCGACAACCGACCCGTCTTCGCGCACATCATTCGCGATGACCTTAACGCCAGACAGCTCGCCGCACGCGCCCTCGATAAACGCAGAGCTCCAGTTCACAGAGAGAACCCAGACGCGCCAGCCCTGCCTCAGCCTCTCCTGAACAAACCGGGTAAACCCGCACCGGAGCGTAATCGTGCCCTTGCCAACCAAGTCCCGGCCAGCCTCGCGAAAAGCAGCCGGACTGATCCCTCTAAAGAGGCGACAGTCATTAATGCGACCGAGCGACCGCGTCTCGACCGTCTTCATGTGCCGCAGAAACTCCACCTCCTGAGCGGGCAAACTGCGCGCATGCGACTGGGGATGGTACCCGTCCACGTGGGCGCTATGGTCGTCGACGTAGGCGTTGACGACGGCGTCCCACTCCTTCTGCAGGTCCTGGCCCTCGTCTGCCCTAACGCGCAGAGCGAAGTTGGCTAACTCGCCTACGGTGTCTTTCACCGTGATCGTTCCATCGAAGTCTAGGAAGATGCTCATTATGATACAGTATGAGGTAGGTATGAATACAAGGTACACGAAGGGGGGGATGGTGAAGAGTGGGGAAAGGAGAAAAGGGGGTCATTGATATTTCAACTTTGGTTGGTTGGAGTTAGGTAATATAATTGTGGAGATCCCTAATGTATTTAACCTTAGGTAAGGAATCTCTTATGAGGAGTACGGAAGTACATAGAGTCTTAAAAAGGGGTCTTATATTTAATTTGACGTAAGATAGCTTGACCGAGTGAATTCATTACATGGTTCAAGTATGTGCTCAAGAAAGAATACATAGCAATTCAATTAGTATGATTGTCTACCTAATGAATAGGTCAAGTAAGTCAATATTCGCTAAAGCTGGCTTATAACAATGTTAAAAACCAAACTATTAAAAACACTGGAAACAGATTGCTACTTCGCACATCGATCAATGTACAAACATGTCGCCTCCTATCTAAACTTTGTAAAGCCTATTACGCAGTAGTAATTGAATCCCATGTAGTCTGAACTTATGCAGACTCTGACCACTAAACCTCAGTCCTGATTGTGCGATGCCGAGGGTATCATTTATGGTACAAGGTCTCTGAGTATGTATCATAACCGTAAAAGACGCCGCAACTCCTTTTCCCTGCCGTACGGCCTTTAGTCACTCATGTTTCCCGACGGGACTCTCTCCCGTGCTCCGATCATGGAAGAACATCTTCCATCTCCGCGTCCGACTCCGATTCGTCCTCTTCGGGAGCAGTATCAGGTGCAGCGCCGTTAGCTTCGAGGACATTGAGTCCTCCCTTGTGATCTGAATTCAGTTCCCAATGATTGGAAAATCGTCCCGTCTTATGCAGGATCGCCACCTCCTCCAAGTTCTCTCGTAGCCAAGCCTCCGGCTGGTTTAGTGCCTGTTTGAAAGCTTTCATAGACCAATAGTTGAATTGCTCGAAGCATCTGAAGATACGATCGCGCAGCTCGCTCTTCGGTAAACGAGCAGCTTTTTCTTCCTTCTGCTTCTTGGCTCCCTTCTTGGCATCAGGACCAGTGCGCTGAAAATGTTAGCGCACTGGCGGGGTTAGAGATTAGTGTCAAGAGAAGACTTACAACAAAGTTGCTAAATTTATCGTTGGAAACATGCGCGCCAGCTTGGATAAGGCCGGTAGGTCTTGCGGTAGAGGTAAGCGTGGTGGTGGCCTTCGGTTTCATCGCATCATTATTTCTTATGCTGAGCCAATGCTTAGTCTCTTCTGTCCAAGTCGGTCGACAGTTCAGCTCGTGGCGGAATCGACCAGCAAGGACCGTTTTCTCTGTAACCAATTAGTGCTCTGAAGCGGAAATTGGATTCTGAGGTAGATGGAAATGCGTCACTGACTGGGAATAGCCTTCCTGTAATAGGGTTGATATCGGCCTTTGCGGCCACGCTTTTCACCCTCTGGCTGCGCGTTCTGCTGGGGACGCTCTGGCTTCGGACGGATGTATGAAGGGATATCGCTATTAGCTCCTTGAGCCTTCGATTTGTAGCCAGGAAGATCTTGCTCAGTGAATAGAAATGTATTGGTAAGGCTCATATCCTTAACCTCTAAATTGTATTCTTTGGGGATCTGCTGATGGGGCGCAAGTTTATGGTCCAACAGGATAGCTATACGTGGCTATGACGGGATTAGCTGGGGTTTATAGGCGTTTCGGAATGATGAATATGAATTCACCTTTGATTCTCCCTTTGGGCCGACCTCTGACCACTGGCGTAGAGTGCCAATTCTGATTTCGTCATTGTCATCCATGTTCGCCCAGGCATCGTAAAGATATTTTGGTACGTGGGTCAAATAAACTGCTCCATCATGCAAATCGTTTGGGTCGTAGAACTCAAGATCTCCAGCGTCTTCGTAGATGTCATCTTCCGACATAGCTCCGGGGGAAGGACCAACATCATCAACTTCGGATTTGATGCTAGGCTCAGGCTTGATACCCTGCTCGGCCTTGACTCTGGGTGCAGCCATGCTGACGGCTGTATCCGCTATATCCAATAGGAAGGGGGTCAAGAAGGGGATTTAGCTCTTTCGAATGATATTGTGTGTTGTATGCTGCAATGATTTCGATTTTAGATTGCTGCAGAAATGTGGCGTGTGGTTGCGATGCGATGCGATGCGGTGCGATGGGGTGGAATAGTTGGATGTTGATGGTTGAAAGGGTTGAGCACGCGGCTCGTGTCAAGGCTAAAAAGAAGCTTAATGATGTAGTGATGTAAATCAGCCACCACTGCAAGCAGTTCTGATTGAGTGGGTCTTCAAAGAGTCTTAGATAATAGGTACCTAAGGTTAGGTAGAGTAAGCTGATAGGTTAGTCTTAGGTAATCATACAGGAGTTTGAAATTGAATGTACAGCTATGATGTAGGTATGTACCTAACCTATGTACCACCTACGTAGGTGCCTTTTAGATCCGATATTCTGATTAGATAAGGTTAATGTGCCCCACCTAACCCGTTACTTTCCACCAAACCGCCCAAACCTCCCAAACCTTCCTTGCGCCGCAATTCACGTCTTAGACATCACACAATCGGAAAACATCACGATATAGTCTTGTTAGGTTACAAGACATTAGTTCAAGGTTTGCTTTCCTCCACTATTCACAAGCATAGACGACATAAACTGTCCTTTAAATTCATTGATCGTGATTCTATTACTACGCCTAATTAGAATTACCATCAGTGTTATTCAGGCATTCCGGCTTTGTTCATTGCGACTGCGGATCTCCACCCTAAACGATTTCTCTCCCCTTCTTGCCACTAAGCAAGGAAGTCGCGCTTCAGATAAACATTACATTATTACATTATTACACCACATACCATTCTACCTATCCGACACCTTTTTTCATCTTGAAGCATATTTCCTTACGATCGACAAGGCATTTTCTCTAACTTCTAGTACTTGACTTACGTCTCATTACCTAGTCGCAAACATGTCAACACCCGAAGATCAAGAGCTAATGGCTAAGATTAGCAAATTAGCTGGTACGTTTACCATGGCATCTATGTTCTAAGTGTATTTTAAAGTGTATTTTACTCATTTAAAATCCAGGTCAAATTAATCGCCACAAAGCCCAGCGCGATGGCGTGAATTCGGGTATGAAAACTTATTCGATCACGCCAATTATTTATTATCATTCAGAGATGCTAATATACCCCAAGATCCTAACCCCCCTTCCCGAGCATCCCATTATCGTACTGCCCCGTATCCTCGTGGAGGCTATCGTGGCGGACGTGGCAGACCCCTCCCGACCTATCGTAATAAAACTCTGGTTCTCAATGGACAATCTCGACCTGCAGCCGACAGTAGTGATGCCACCAACGAGACTTCCGATCCTGCGTCTCCGTCGTGGGTCACGAAGACCGATCGTCATATGCAGCTGATCAACACTTCTGTATACGAGAAGGAATCGCAGCAACGCGCCAGTGCCATAGAGCAGACTCATCGCCAGAAACAATTTCAAAGGAACAACCGCGAGAAGGCTGTTTTTATGAACAGTGTGATTCAGGGTGGTGCTAATGGTAAACCCGTTGGGCTTCCTAGCTCATCCACATCAGCTTCCCAATACGAGGTTGTGCTGGATGGCATTCTATTTCGAGTTGTGCAGCAAGGCAGCAAGCTTGTGAAAGCGCCCGGTAAGCATCTTCCAGTACGGATGTGGTGGGTGCAACCTTTAATAGCTAACAATTAATTATTAGACGACGTAAACCCCCCTTCGGCTACCCCCAAAGTAACATCAATCGGTGGTGTCAAATTTCATCGTACTAAGCACGGCAACCTTGTAAGACACGGTGTCGTAAAAGCCCAGCGGTATGTATTCTTAAGTAGATATGAATCTCTTGCTAACGCAACACTGCTGGTAGGTTTGCTGGCGGAGTTAAGAAGGTCAACGAGCAGTGCAAGACCTTTTCATGGACCGGTATCGTCTTCCTTCATACTACGAAAAAGCCCATCTCGCGACTCGTGGAGACCTGCGGTGTGGTAAGACCCCCAGTAGAGATACTAACGACTCGTTGTAGGATCATGCCCGAAAGGCCCTGGATGTCGGTATATCCACGATGCTTCCAAGACGGCCATCTGCCGAGAGTATCTTTTAAAGGGTAAATGTCTACAAGGTGACGCTTGTGACCTTTCACATGACATTACAGAAGAGAGAACCCCTCTCTGCGTGCATTTCGCCAAGGGCAATTGCCACAACACCTCGTGCTCGTATATCCATGCGGCACATTCCCCAACAGACCCCGTATGTCGATCCTTTGGGATTTATGGATACTGCGAGAAAGGAGCGCAATGTCCTGACCGTCATGTATTCGAGTGTCCTGACTTCAGCAACACCGGTGTATGTAAGCTCAAGGGTTGTAAGCGGCTTCACATCGAAAGGGCGAGTGTCCTTCGAAAAGCAAACAACCATGCATCTTCTGAGGATACAGACGTATCTAGCGACGATGATGACGCCGCAGCAGACAGCGATGACATCGACTCAGATGAGGTCGAGGAGTTTATCAAAAACGATGGCGAAGAGGACCTCGATTTTGTCCAGCAAAGGGATTACATTGGATTTTAACAAGCCTTCTCGGTTTCCTACTAACTATCTAGGCATTGAAGACATGGCTTGTTTGGACAAAGCCTATATTGCCAAGGCAATGTTAATACCTTTCTTAGAATCGGTTTCTGGCTCTTCAGCTAGCATCTAGACGGCACATATCACGGCCATTGGTTGGCGTTTGAAGGTTGCCTTATTCGTACAACAGTTCGTGATACCCATTGCGATGCGTTTCGCCTTAGGCGACGGTTAGGAGTTGATACCCTGAGTGGAAGAAAAAAAAGAACAGAAGAACAAAAGATAGTCAATTACAATAGAAAATAAACATATTGTATAATCATGATACATCTTGAGAGTGATTAAGGGGTATTTAATTGTTTTCACATGTGAAGTCTAGACCTTTCATGATAGCCTATGTATAAGACTTGGCTATGGGACTTGAATAGGTAGGTCATAATTAGAGTCTTGAGCTCTATAATTATATTATGGTACCTAGTAGTTAACCCCGCCAATAACTTAGCGCTACAAGGCGAAGGGGCTCTATGAAAGTATGAAACTATGTAGTTAGTACTACCAAAACTTGGCACATGGCACAAGGATTGAAACAGAGGCGTAGTTTCCCTTTGTTACTCAAAGGGCCAAAATAGGGGAAAGAGGTAGCATGTTTTATTCGGTTTAGTTATTACCTGTTTTATTTAACAGCGGAAATCACAGCCCCCGTTTTTAAGGTTGCTCAAAGCTGGGCGGGTAAGCTGGGGCTGAAAGAATGGGCTAACAAGTTGAATAATGGAGGCCTATTAAAGAAGGAAATGACTGCCTTCAATTGGAATCGGGTTCCATTAATTATTTTTTGTTTTCCAACTTCCGCAACTATATTCGTAGATTACAACTATTACAAACTAGATTTATCTTGTTTAACTATATATATAACTATACAACTTTTCTTTGGTTTATACCCTTTGAGAAAAAGAAAGAAAAAGATAAAAGATAAAAAGATAAAAAGCGTTAAATTAGGTAAGCCATGGGGATACGCGATCTTATTAAAAAGAAAGATCAATTAGATGGTGGTGGTCATGGCGGCGGCGTAGATCGCGAAACTTTAGATAGACTCGCCGGACCCGAGTTTACCTTCATACGGTCTGATACAACCACTCAAGAGATCATTCATCCTCCGAGTTACCCAAGAAGTTCTAACGGCGATAACAATTACCTAACAGCCAAAGAAGCCGTAACGTCCCCTTCGAAGACGCGCCGTAGTCTTGACGTCTTCAGGCCGCGATCGCGGGGCAGCAGCACATCCTCGGTTCAAAATGACGGCTCTTCGCGCAATCAACCCAGTGGTCACCACCGCCTATCACAGCGTCTGCACCTGTCTAAAGCCCCGCCTACGTCCGACTACGTGCCCGAAAATCTACCGCAAATCAACGTCTCGGCCGAAGATGGATCGGGTGGCGGCCAAGGAGGAGTCGGAGGGGCGGGTGTAGACAAGGACGCATACGAGGGACAGTGGGAGAAGAGAGCGACGATATTAGCCGAAGCGAACGAGAGAGGGCAACGCCGGGGCAGCAGGTCGCCTGGTGTCGTGTCGCCGTCTCGGTCGCCATCTCCTTCTCCCTCGGCAGAATTAGCTGGGCTGCGGCTGCGCGATGACGGAGGAAACGGAAACGGACACAAGACGGACGGCGTGGTCTCGTCAAAGGTGATAGACGACAACATTCAGGAAGCTATCCGATTGCATGAGGATGGGCAGCTCGACCAGTCTACGCGGCTGTTTGGGCGTCTGGCCGATCCCCAGGGCGCGAATAATCCCCTAAGCCAGGTTCTTTACGGTCTTGCTCTAAGGTCAGTAGTTGGATCGCCACCATGGTCGTTTCATTGCTATTTATGGAATCATCGCACCGCATCGCACCGCATCGCATCGCATCTCATCGCGTCTCATGCGTGTCTCACTGGCACATGGCTACGTCTAGACCCATCTAAAGAATGCCCCTGATCTCTTTTCCTGATCTCTCAAAAGAGGAAAGGCGAGAGAGATTCACGGCTTCTGGGTAGCTATGGGTAGCTATGGGTAGCTCGATAGATTACACAAGCGAATAGAGCGATGGTGGCAAAGTTGCTCACATACGAACACGAAGTACCACGGAAGAAGACAAGAGTACGTTCGGAAAAGCTAACATCCTGCCTTCGTGCTTTGGCGGAGCTTTAGGCACGGCTGGGGTTGCGATCCAGATCCCGAACGAGCTATCACTTACCTGTCGGCGGCAGCGTCGAATGCGGCAGCGGTCGAGAGCATGGCGCTACAGGCGGGCCTAAAGAAAGGAGGTGCCGCTAAGGGAGAACTCGTCCTGGCCATCTTCGAATTGGCGAATTGCTTCCGCCACGGCTGGGGCATACCGCGAGATCCAGTCGCTGCTAAGCAGGTGGGCCACCAACACCATTACCGTTTCATTATTGAAGCATAACGGAGGTCAAGTGGGTGAGGAGTGCTGAGGAGAAGGGGACGACACCTTGTACCCACCAGCCAGACCTCGACTCAAGTCCCGCTGTTTTTTTTTTTTTTTTTTTTTTTTTTTTTTCATATGATGATCAAATCGACTAATGGTTACCGTCGGGCAGTACTACGAAACAGCGGCCAACCTTGGAGATACTGGTGAGTGGTTCGACCTCGTCGAAAGCAGGCAATATCTTTGCGTGAACGGACTTGGTGATGGGATAGGCTGACAAGGGCATGTTCCTCGGTGTACGCAGATGCCATGAATGAAGTCGCCTGGTGCTATCTGGAGGGTTTCGGATGCAAGAAAGACAAGGTACGTTAGGCGCGAAGCTAGGTCTCCTCGCTGTCTATCTATTACCTCTCTTTGCTACGTATCACTTCCAAATCCGGCGCCTCACGTCCCTGCCCAAAGCTCACCACTACCACACCATGCGAGCGACAGCTAGGCATGATGAAGTGTCAGCCTCGTGTGGCCTAAATTTGTGGCTTGTCTGGTCAGCTCGTTCGCTTAGCTTCCGGGGTTAGATCAGGATGTCTTGTCTCCGAAGCAGTAGCGGCAAGCTAAAGCGGCCCTGCTGCTCGGTCCTAAATCACGATCTCGTCCCGTTGGGCAGCAATGAGGCTTGCTTCCAGCCGCAAATCAGAATCGCACACCCAGGGGCGACAGCTCTTGGAGTACCTTACTCGCCCTAACATCCCGTCCCATCTGCGTGCCTAAGGAAGGAAGGGAGAGAAAAAAAATCACATGAGACTAACTGTATGCTTCCCCTTTAGTATGCTGCAGCAAGGTACTACCGTCTGGCGGAAGAGAACGGCAATAAAACGCTAGGAAATACATGGTAAGTGTCACATTTATTATCCCTTCTCGTAAGCTACTCGTATGACTAGCCTTTATTTTCTCTTGGCAAACCCTTTCTCCTTTGTTGTTTCGTCCCGTACGTCGGCGGCACAGCAAAAGCTACGAGACCCCGGCCGTTGCGGGTGAGTGGTCTTCGGGGTAGACGATAGGCTGTCCGTCTTTCCGGACATATTTGCAGAAGTTCGCCCTGTCTTTTTATTTTCCCTTTTGACAACAAGGCTCCGAGCGGGTCTAGAACAAGGGTTCGCTTTTTGCTCTTTTTGGGCTCGTCTCCATCAAAAGACGGCCGCGAAAACGGGTCGCCGAGTTGGGGTCTAAACGAATCAGAGCCTCATCTTTCACCGAATCCGGGAAATGTCGCTCTTCGTTTCCTCAATTCCATTCTTACCCTCGTATGGCGCTTGCTACCGTCCCACGTCCATATCCAATGTAAATGCCTCAGTTGCAGCGGAGCAGTCCGGTTTTGTTTACACTGATCTACCCTAACACTCTCTGCGCTGTCCTACACTCCGTCTCGCTTTGCCGAGCTTCTCCGAATCTAGCATACTCTAGCATACTCTAGCATATGCCCATCTACCTACCAGTGTAACATTATTTTTACTAACCAATGACGCACGGGGTGTAGGATTTGGAAGGACAAGTATAATCCTACGAACTCCAAGAAGAAATAAGCAGTATCCCCCCTCCCGGGCCGACGATGACTACACTACGTATGATAGGCTAGTAGAGATGGAGAGATGGAGATGATTATTCGCCAATTGGATACACATTGTCCCCAGAAGTCCGTGTAGCCCCTATCACGACATCCTAGCGCAATGGATACGGGTTTCTCAGCAGTAGGTTAGGTTACCGAGACAAGTACTCGCAAACATGACGATAGGGGGAGCGAATCCGCCTAGGCGTCGAGGAAAAAAACGGAAGAGGAGATTTTATTATCATTTGTTCCCCTTTTGCTTTTGCTTCATTCGCGGGGTTTCTTCAGAATGGCCGCAGCCGGTAGCAACTAGAGATGCTGTGCATCACCTTTGCATATGCAATGACGATTGTGGGGGAATGCATATTTATTATTCTGTTCTTGTCTTACCATTACCATAGTATGTAGCAGGAGGGCGCCGAGAAAGGATGAGCAAGTGAGAAAAACAAAAAAGGGGGTGTGAAGATGGTCAGATACTTTTGGTTCTTGCATACGCCATCGTTGTGATCGGCCTTGGCTTTACGGGTTTTATGGGTTTTTACCTGGGCATTCGATAGCTAAATGTGCACTTTGGGGTATCTCAACAGCCGCCTCTTACTCCGTTCTAAGCTAGAATTTACCAATAGGGATGGATATGCGGGTTGATAATTAATTGGAATGTTTGGTTGGTTAGGTTGATTTTGCTTGTTTGGCGGTCAGTCGAGGCCGATTTGACTGTTCTTGAGCCGATCGTCGAGGAGAAACTGGTGGCCCCGGTTCCCCATCCCTTTGCACTCACTTCCATCTGGGGCTGGCTGTCTTAAGGCGTCTTTCCCGTGTGGGGAATAATATGCGGCTGATTTAACCCGTCTGCAATTTGTTTCATATATCTTAATATACCGGTCCTTGCACATCGACTCTTGGGCTTGGAGAACCTACATACATATATGAGATACACATATAAGGTCATCGTGATGTAGGCACGTAACCGTGATGAATGAGCCTCAGTGCTTTAGGTACCTAGTTAGCGACGAGATAGCCCAAGTAGGCTATCTCCCTCTCCTTTGCTGTCCTGCCTGTCCCCCCTTGCGTGGGGTACAGTCAGCACCGACTGGCTGGCTGGCTGGCTAAGCTTTTTTTCTCTCGAGGGAATATCGTCGTCGTCATGGACGAAACCAAAATCAGCTGGCTTTACCAAACTTCGATAGGACTGACTTGACTTGACTTGACTTGACTACCCGATGGAATCCGCCCCGGGAGGTATTGCCCGAGTTACTATGATGTAGGTACATAACCTAGCTTTACTTGCTATCGTATCGTCTCGTCTCATCTTCGCAACGTGTGCGACACGAGGGGCGGAGAGTATAGGTTGTAAGGTAGGTAAGTTGTAGGTAGTGTAACTGGGCGCAGAAACGGTGTCTAGGTATCTGCCTGTCTGTCTACCTCTTACATAGCATTTCTTATCCCCCGGACTCTAGAGCCTTTACTTTTCCTTCGCTGCTGCTGCTGCTGCTGCTGCTGTATGTAGGTAGGTATGTAGGTATGTATGTAGAGCAATTCCTAACCTACGGGCCCGGATAGCTACCGCGTGTTTCCCGGATGGCACTATGCTGCGAAACGTCTTACAGCGAGGTTTTCTTTTTCCCCGGGTGACCTTTCTTTCTTGTCATACGTAGTATGTCTGTCTGATATACATACATACCTAGGTATATACATACATATATACATACCTACCTAGATACCTAAAGTATTTACATATTTACCTACTTACCTATACCTTAAGTCTATGCATCACTTCAGGCAGACATTTACCGATATTCTTACGTATCATATCGCAAGTCCTCGCTCGCTCGCAGTCCGGGTAAGGTCCCTGCTGCGCAGTGTCCGTTTTTGCTGCCGTGCGCACGTATATACCTAGGTAGGCATGTATATGTGTATGTGTATGTATATAAATGTGTGCGTACATACCTTAGGTAGATATATATACAGCGTGTAACTACCCCTTATCACAGACCCGTCATCGTCCACCATCTTATCAGACCCCCCCCCCCTTTCTTTTTGTCTCTTCTGCAGCACGTTGCAGATCAGATAGCAGTAGCAACAGTAGCAGCAGAGCTTCCCGCTAATGATGTTCCGTGCGTCTTGACCGGATGCCGGGATAACAAAACTTACCTTACCTACCTTGGGTATCGTGGGATTCTGATAAGTCTGGCGATCCCGTGTCACTTGCGCGACGGTATTCGATTTGTCGCTTTTCTATGTAAGTGTATATGTATGTATGTATGTAGGTAGGTATATATTTTACCTTGCGTGCTTGGGGAAGGGATGTAGGACGATAGGCTCGCGGGTTTGTGATAGATTTCTCTGGAGCGCATCGGGACTTACGTGACAGGTCAGGTATGCCGATCGTAGAAATGGAAATACGACGTATACACAGAAGGGCAACAAAGCCGGATAGCTACGTGGGTGGTACGTTTTGTTATTTATGACTAATTTGCATTTGCTACGGAGGCAGGGTTATGAGGTGAGGTGAGCGAAGGACTTTTGTCTGAACATTCATGTAAAGCCCCTATTCGTGCTAACTGGCGGTAAGCATACCTATCTACCTACCTACCTACATACATACCTATCTCCTACATATACACTAGCATATCAGTCAAGTTTTATTAGTCGATATTCATCTCAAGGGGAATCCATAACAGCCAATCTATGCTCTTCTACTAATCGCACATTCATATACGTGATACTAGTAGCCCCCTTGGATCTCAGGCTTGACAAGTGGACAGTCATCTATCTCCCCCTACCCCATGGGGAAAAGGGGGAAGATGAGGAATAAAGGACCGAGTATGACAAGAACTCAGGAGTGAAAGGAACGAGTGGTCGCCGCAGGTCGGACGATGGCATGATGGTACGATAGTAATAGGTAGGCAAAGGGACGATAGACAAGCACCAATACAAGCAGCTAGCCGTACTTTGTGCTCCCCCCCCCCCTCCCTTCAGCGCCCCCTCCGAACGGTCAAAGTCCCGGCTGCCTGGTCGTTGGCGACGAATGAGTCGGACGAAATTGACCGTTGAATAGGGGCGTTGTTGTACGTTGTGTTTGCCTGCCGTTGAGCAATGCAATGTCTCTCTATGCCATTCTAAGAGTGGGCCTAGATCACAGGGCGAGACACTATAAGCCATGTGCCTGGATATTGATGTCCTATGCATAGTCTTTTTTTTTTTTTTTTTTTTTTTGCACTTTGCATTTTGGTGTCTAGTTTTGTCTTGTACGTATGCATATGCACACATACATAAACACGATTATTGGTGATGGTGTATGTTACTAGTGGAAGGGAGGGAGGCAAGGTAAGGTAAGGTAAAGTAAAGTAAGGTATGGCAAATGTAGGTTGAGGAGTAAGCAAAACAAACTCGTCGACTAAAATTGGCAGCAGACAGAGCAGATGGATGATGAACAAGGTGCGAACATCCGTATTCCGATCTTACTTGTGATCTCACATACATTGCTACATTATGTGTATATGTGTATATGTGTATATGTGTATACATACCTTACCGAACCAATAATTAGATACCTAACCTATACGGGAAAGTCTATAGGTCCATCTACCTGAATATACCCACCAACGGGAATACGTCTGCCCTCGTTAGGTAAGGAGGGCCAACTGTCAACCCACGAGACCAAAACAGCCCTTATAGGTTACCCACCCTCTTCGTGCTCGTCTGGACCGTTAGTCTATCTCGCGTGAACAACCACCAAACCACCCCTATGACGAGTCCGAGCTTCCCACGCTACAACGTTCAACCTCGCTCTAACTACATACTACATTACTAACCTGCAGGCTCCTCCGGGTCCCGTGTTTGAGACAGCATGTGGGCGTGTATAGGCGCGCGTACGCGTACCTATATTTACGTAGATATGGGTGAGGGTGGCCCGTGTGTATGGGCGAGGGGAAGAAATATGGTAGGTCGGGTTAGTTGTAAGTGGTGGGATGAATTGAGGTCACGCCGAGTGCGAATTCGATTTCTTCGATTTCTTCCTTGGATATGTTGCTATTGTTATTTATTACTAACAAGACTATCAATTCTATATTATGTGTATATATGTGTATATGTGTGTGTATGTGTGTATATATGTAAGTAGGGAGTGAGACATACATACACATCTATGACATTATGACATACAAGACTTACACCATTATTGATACCTCTATCATCTATGTTATGTACCTATGTAATTGCACATCACACTGGCTAACAAAACGGGCCGCCTACACGGCCGCTTCGTAATATATTATATGTTAGCGCTCCGCAACTACTACACACCCGCCCGTCCACCGTTACCTACCGCTGCGCGTTCCTGTCTTGGAACTGCTCATATATATGCGCCGTGACGGCCGCTCCCACTGGCCTTCCGACCCAACCTTTTTTAATTTTACCTACTGTATGTATATAATGGTAATGCTCGTAAATGTTTACGAGAAAAGAGAAAAAGAGAGAGAGAGAGAGAAGGAACTAAGGGAAGACAGACAAGACTAGACAAGGTGGATGAAGAAAACGGATAGGAATCCCAAAAGTAGCAGCGCATGTGAGCTTCTGCAGCAGACTTGGCATTAAAAAGGAAAAAGCTACGCTGAACCAGACGGGATTAACCTTGTACATAGTAATGGGCGTTCCCTTGTTCCCTATTAGTTCCACGCCCGACGCGGGGGTGAATAATCTATATTTGTATCTAACATACCTATATCCCTATCCACTTACATGAATATCCATTATCATCATCATCATCATCAAGGTAAGAATTTAAATCGGAATAAATTATAGCATTATAATATAGGTTATAATAGAATAAGACGCTTAACTTCCAATGAATACCTATACAATTCCTCCATGCCATCCGAAAAGAAAAAAGAGAAAAAAATAAAATATGTCACTTGCTGCTGCTGCTGCTGCGCCCCGACCCGGCCGCATACGTGGGGAAAAAAAGCCAGAGCCAAAGCCAAAGCGAAACGCTCAATATCCCCAATCCCCCAAGCCCCAAGCAAATAAACATTAGCCTACCATACATGACCAACCCAAGGACGAACTGAACCGAACCGTCATCGCAAAACTTGGCTAACCACCCGCTTTAGGCAAGTGGAAGCACACACCCTCCCCCCCCTTCTAATCCCCCTCCCCCTCCACACCCCCCATCTGATCTGACATTTCTGACCTAATGTACCCGTATCGTGCATATGCTCGGCATGTGTAGGTAGGGAACAAGGTGCTTTGGTTAGCTCGTTTGTTATTCTGGTAGTTACTTGTTAGTGGGTTCATGTTAGTCAGTCAGTCAGTTAGTTGGTTCAGTAGTTCTATTTTCTTGGTTACTCTCGTTTATTCGTTACCAGACTACGATTCCTAAACACAAAAAGGGAAAAATGGCATCATTGCATTTGTACCTAGTCAGTCACATTATTTGCAGAAAAAAAAAGGGTTTTTACTTGGTGGGACTGGTGTTTTTGCTTGGTTGCTTGGGGGTTTTTCATATTCATCTTGACGTTTCGCTAATAAACTGACTGATGAGTTACAAGACGAACAGCCGCAAATAAGTGCGATCCAAACCATGGATCGCTCTACTATGCTATGCAATGCTGTCCCCCCCCCCCCAAAAAAAAGAACATGTCCCTTTCTCAGCTACTGGTAAGCTGCCTGTTCTTCATGCCGCCCCTGTGTGCTGTTTGTCCGTGACATATCTTCGTCATTCTCGTATGATGAGTCTCACACATCCAATAAACCGCCCTTTGGCTTGAGTTGCCGCCCCTTCCATGGGGATTGAAAAAAAATAATACTAGGAAAATAAAATATGTAGGAAAGAAAGGAAAAAAAAAAAAAAACAAAGCTAGATGTCTCCGTTTCCATTGCTCTCGTCAGCTCACCCCCGGTACCGCCCCGCCCCTTTGAGTGACCCAACTAAGACCAACCCCCATTATGTCGTGTCGTGAGACTGAGACCCAACCATATTTCCCCTCCTAAAAAAAAAAAAATGTCCCGAAAAGAAATACCCCGCTCTGGGCGCGGACCTATTCAGTAAGGTCCCCGTCTCGTCTATGAGACTACGCCCGCTCGCCAGAGGGTAGCACGAAGAGAAAGTGTAAGGAAAAGCCAGCGACCCGAATATGTGAAGAAAGAACCTCGCCGTTTCGGGTTTCTGACCCTACCCTCGATTCCCAAATGATCCCTTAGAACATTGTACAAGAAAATACGTAGCCTCGACAGCCGGGCTTACATGCCAAGGCAATCCCGCTCCCCAATGACCGACCCATTTTCGCCATGCAGTACGTTGGTTGTCTGGTGAAAATTTTTTTAACCGATGATGATGTATCGGATAAAAAAAAGAGAGAGAGACGGAGAGAGAATATTTGGCGTGCAAATAAAAATAAACAATAACCAAGTTATTTCAATAATGGGACAGACGAAGGTTAAATTAAATCAGAATGCTGGCTCGCTTGCTAAGTTTCGACACAAAATAAACAATAAGATGACTTTGATAATGATGATGATGATGATGAGAAGTTCGATTCGAGATTGACAAAATAGATGATGATGATATGATGTAGATAATGTAGATGATGATAATGATACGTCGTCGTAGGTCGTTTCGGTGTGCGTGAGCACCGTCGAATCTGGATTTTGATGCGCGGGAGCGCTGTGTAAAAACTGTATGAACAATGGCATTTGGAAAAAAAAGGTACGATATTTAAGTTACCAACAAGCGAAAATATCCAAATTGTAAATACGATAAAAAAAGAAAAAATCGGCTGTTGACTCGAAGCCGTATAGTAGTAGTAGTGGTAGTAATAATAGTAGTAGTAAATTCGTTCTTTTCGTTAATGTGTCGTTATGTCGTGAAATCGTCATGAGTTTGCGTCGTTGCCATTCTGACCACCGTTCGCGTTGTTACACTCGGCCACCATCTTGGCAAAGTTCCTGACAACGTCGCCCGGGATCTGATCCCACAGCAGTGATCGTGTATATACCTCAGCCGCCGAGTGCTTCTCGGCGTGGCGCATGTTGCTTAGTGCGTCTGCGAGGTTCCGGCGGTTCTGACCCGTCGATCGCGTCGGTGCTGTTCGAAGGAAATCTTGCGACGTCACACTGTTATATTGTGCCGGTGTGAGAGAGAAGATTTGCTCGTTCGTCTGCTCCTGCGTCGGTTGGGTAAGAGAATCCGCTAGATCACCAAGCATAGACGGCGCTACGCCCTCCATAGCACCACTGGCCATCGGGACCGAAGCGCTTGAGGTCCAGTCCGCACCGGACGGCTGGGGAGCCGAGGGTACGATGGCGCTCTCGGCGTTGGCGACGCCTGCGTCCTTGAAGATGTTGTTGAGAAGCGTTGTCGAAGCTTCGCGAACATCCTCCGAGACGCGGGGGATCGTCGGGGCCGACCTGTTGGAGATGACAAAAGCGCCAACGAGGAAGAGCATGAACAAGAGACCTCCTTGCGTGGTGGACTTCTCGCCGTCGGATGAGAGCTGGACGTCTGCCTTCTTCTGGGGAACGATCTGGAGCTCTTGCTTCACTTCGGGTTCCATCTGGAACTCGTTCATGAAGCCCATGTTGTCCCAAGACGTATCCATAGTAAGGCTGTCCATATCGTTATATCCGTTGGAGTAGCCCGTATTGCTGGGGATAGCGGCGTGCTCGAGCCTTTGGACGTGGTCGGTCAGGACGCTAATCTTCTTGCGCAAGTCGCCGGACTCGATGGTGTGGTTTCGAATCAACTCTTCCTTTTCCAAGGTCAAGTTCTCGACGTGGGCCACCAAGTACTCCCTCTCGCGCCTCTCCTGGTCTAGCTTTATGTGAAGCTCGCTCATCTCCTCTTCCATCGAGCTGATGAGACTAGTGAAGTGTTTCTTTTCATCCTCTAACCTCTCCGTGTGCATCTTTTTCCTTTGCCTAGAGTCCAGCGCAGCCTGCCGGTTGCGAAGTAGTCGCTTTTGCTGCTTCAGTTCCTTGATTTCCTGCTCGTCAGTAGTCGATGCGATAAGCTGGTCGATGTTGCCGAGATTGCGCTCCGCCGGAATGTCAAACCTGGCATTCTTCTTGCGGATGCCATCACCGCGACGCAGCTCGTTGTGCGATCGGATAGTTGGAGTATCCGGTCGCATGCGCTTGACTAACGAGGGGTTCTTCAAGTCCTGACCCATCCAATCCTTCTGCGGCGAGTTCGGCATGGGAGGATTGTTAGGACCAACTGTAGCGAAGAGCGGTACCTGGTGGGCGGGATTGCTGAAGGGCGTTTGCATCTGAAGAGGTCGTTGCTGGAAGATGGATTGGTTATTGTCGAATGCATTCTCAAGGCTGTCGTATTGTAAGGGTGTGCATGTACCGGAACCTTGACCCATTTGCCATTGCTGATTTTGCGAGCCGTATACGGCTTGCGGGTCAGCCCTCGTAAACGGGTTGTTGTTGTTCTGGGGCTCTAGGAAGGGGTTGTTTGACGGGACCGACTGCATGTCGACGGATTGCCAATCTCCCACTTCCGTCTTCGGGGAGAATATCGAGCCGGGTACAGCGAACGAATCCCTCCTGCTGCCAGCCATGGGCGGCGACATATCCAGACCCGAGTCCATTGCGTT
This sequence comes from Daldinia childiae, assembly GCF_008694065.1. Classification (NCBI taxonomy): domain Eukaryota; kingdom Fungi; phylum Ascomycota; class Sordariomycetes; order Xylariales; family Hypoxylaceae; genus Daldinia; species Daldinia childiae. The sequence goes on along the minus strand of NW_022984654.1, from coordinate 874,575 downwards.
GCTGTCTAGGATGTTCTCGTCGAGGATGTTGCTGTCCTCTTCATCAAAGTACTTTTGCGCATGGCTGGTATCGACGGATAAGTGATTCGACCGGTAGAAGGCCGGCATCTGAAATGTTGAGACCATTGCTGGTCTATGTGTGTGTGTGAATGTGGTGTGTGTGTGTGTCTTGGAAGAGAAGCGAGAGTTAGGAACTCTGCAGGTTGTTGTATAGAATAGTCGAAGAGGTTGGATTCTGCTCTGCAGGGATGTATGGTTAGTGCGTCGAGCGGTGAATGATTAGAACTAGTAGCGGTGGGCCGTTGATAGACTATTCTCTGTCTCCTCTTTCTTTAAAATCGAGTCTCAAGTTGGAACAACAAGCTGCTTCGAGACGATGATTAAGAGTATATGTGTGTGTAGGTGTCCGTGTATGTGTGCATGTATGCGGGAGTATGTGCGAGAGAGACAATGGAGAGGGGGAGGGGGATGTTGCAATGATTAATGGGAGCGATAAGAGGTTGGTCGGGTTTGGAGGTGTAAGTGGTAGTAAGATGGTGGTAGTATTTGGTTGCAATGGTGGCGGCGGGGGAGAGACTTGCAGGGTAGGAGAACAGAGATGGTCCGGCAACTTTTTTTAAAAAAAATAAAAAATAAAAAAGAATAAAAAAAATAAAAATTTGAAGGGAAAAATAAAAGAGTGGGAGTGTGTGTTACTACACAACTTACAACTTCTTCGGCTTGGGAGATATTCTTATGAATCTTCGTGTGTCGTACAGGTATTGTCGGCCTGAATTCGTCTTACAAAAACTATGTAAAACAGAACGAATGTAAAGATGAGGGGGATAAAGTGTTTGTAATAGATGCTGTTAGGAATCGCCTGATTCACAACCTCAGCAACAATCAATATGTTTTCTTATAAGTTATTTCCTTATGATCGGGGGGGCGATATGATGGGGGGTGGAGGAAGGGCCTGGGTACTTAAACAAGAAATGGTCAGGTCCTTCTTTGACTGTCAGGATTTGCTTGTGCTAACAGGACGGGGGTCAGTCACTTAAGCATTGTAGTGGGGAAGATGGAAGCCCATGAGACTTACCAACTGACGAACGGCATCTCTTTTGCTTGGGTTCGCGGTGCAGTGAGGTGAGGGTGTGTGGGAGGACGTGGGTATGGTCCCCTTGTAGGTAACGGTACGGGGGTGTGGTAGGTAGCGAGATGGATGCTGTTCCGGGCCACTGGTTGATCCTCAGCCAAGGAAAACATCTCTCCACCGTCTTTTTCCTGACTGGAGAGAGACGGCCGTTTTTGACTCCAAAAAGTCTGTGAAACAGCAGATTTACATCTTGGAGCAATGAGAGATAGCCCAGCTATACGGTTGGGTGGATTTGTCCTAGGACGGGAAGCTATACATTCTTGTTAGTCAGGGATCTTGTACCATGCCTCTAGCCACTGGGAATAGGTGCCAGTGGTCTTGCAGCTAGGGACTTTTTAGTTACGGTAGGGCGACGGATAACTGTAGAACCCGTACATCTGCCCGTACATGATGATAATGTGTAGATATACGCCGGTGGAGATTTAGTAGTCATCCTCTGACTGGCTACGTTGTAGATCGGACAAATAGAATCGAGATGGATTGCTATGCTTACGGCTCCGGAGTAGATCGAAAACCAATCGTCTTCCAGAAGCGGAAACGCTAGATGCTTGAACCGGTAACCCTTTACGAGTGAGCTAAGGATATCATAGGCTGGAAGTCGTTAGCCCTGCTGGGTTGGGCATCGATGACCTTAGGTGCAATTGCTACCTAAAACCATGCACTCAGCACCCACGAGCACGCTTTTTGCGCCCACTAACAAGACGCTGAGTTCGTTTTGGGCATCCCATTGCTCAGTACATCGTGGTGGGGTGACAAGAGATCTTTTTTTACTAGGCACTATTGCACTTACGAGTCCACCGGATCTGTCGATACAATAGACTAGTATCCTGCTTCCTGCTTTCGAACGGCCAAGCAGACTTTCCCGAGCCGTACATTAGTCAAGAGCAGTTTTTTGGAGTAGCTATGGGTCGTGCCCAAGATACAAAGATACGGTTCAACGCGATGGGCGCTGTGAGATGACGAATGTCCAGATACAATCCAGACGCAGAGACGAGGCTGCGCCATACAAAACGCGACGTGCTTCCCCGAGCTCCTACTGGAGACCTGAGAGCTCGGATACTAATTCTTCAACTGTTCAGTGCGACTGGTGTCACATGATTTTATGACTGATTTCTCTGTTGTTGTTTGTGCTGAAGCCGTGAGACGCCTGAGAGCCGGTTCATAAACATAAAGATTGCAGCCCGATACTTTGTGCACCCGAGGCTCTTACAGCTTATAGTCATGTCATGACTGTCAGCTGCGTCTCGATGTTAAGCAAACACTAACCGCGTTGTACCTAGGACTGCTAGGAAGCTATGCGGCGCCGTTTATCATACCTAGTTTGTCAGTAGATCACGAGATAGTTACGACTACATACAGTACAGCCATTGATCGTTGCATTGAAGGGCCCCTCTATGTCACTTTCTACACCTTCCTCTACGGTACCATGCTCAGATCTCGGAACGGGACGGCGGCAGTATCAAGTGTCAGATTGGACCGAGACCGGGAGCCTGGGGCCGATCTTGCCTCACCCATGCTCGGAGGCAACTCTGTTACGACCTCTCAGCGTCACTACAATTACTTGGAAGAATATTTGACGTTCTCCGTTCGGCGACGGCCAGATGAGTTCCTCTCGCCCGTCCGCTTTTCATGCTGATTATGAGCCAGTCCGAAAAGGTGTATCTAGTTTTTCTTGGTTGGTAGGTTCACGCACGGGATTCTTGCGGTGAGGGCGATATTAGTCAAATAACGTTAAAAATAGCCAAGAATAAGAACGATTAAGCCGTGGAATCTTAAGCACAGACAATGGGTCCATCTTCTAAAATCTTCGAGTTCTCCTCCTAACGGATTTGACACGATGGGGCATGGCTCCCCCTGTTGGCCGGCGGGTCTTCCGGAGCCAGGGTCCAGGTGCGCTATCGAGCGTTGGAGAGATGCTAAGAAGAAAAAAAAAATTGCACTTTGAAAGAATTCTCTGGAAACCCAAGCTCTTCGGAGTTAGTACCAATTCGAATGCTAGCTTGAACTGCTGTCGCGAGAGACGCGAATACACCAGCAACGACAATGATCGATCAAAACACGCTCAGCCACCACCACCGCGTATACGGCAGAAGGAATACATAGAGTAGCCAACAGGAAATTGTCCGGTTTGAGATGACGTACAGGTGTAGATCCCCGACCAGCTTAGTTAATGAAAGCCTTGTGGAGGCTCCGTTTTGAGGTTTTACATTTTCCTAGTATCTCCTAGTATCATGGGGACGGTTAATAGGATGGATTCCAAGATTCTGTTATAGGCAAAGATTGGAACGGGTCAATTTGAGAAGAGTATAGGCATGGCCGATATCTTGGCTACAGCCTTTCAACATCAAGAACCGGTACAAGTAGATATTTTCTGCGAGCCACCGTAACCGGGTTTGGTGGTAATGGGCTCAGGGTGTTTGCAGCCGAGACAACCAACCGGAGAAATGATGAATAAGTCGTTGGCGACAACAATGTAATGCAATTGACGCCTGAATGATACGAGTAAAAAAATTTCATGATCAATCAGCTCTAGTCGATTCAACCCGAGGAAAAGAAGCGCGAGGGAGAGTTTCAACGCACGTGTATTCTGCTGCAACTTCATGCTGAAGCGTTCGCCTCGTCTGAGTGATTGGCTATGAATGAAGCAAGCTCTTGCGGGTCGGCTGAGAGCCAGGCCAAGCTTGGCGCATCGCGTTTCTGCTCTACCCGCGATACGCAAAACTGAGTACAAACCGGTTGAATATGAACCGGACGATTCTAGATCAAAACAAGGAGCGCCGGTAGCTTTTAGGCCTTATCTGCTTCAATGACGCACCGGAGACCTCACCACTGCTCGCGGACGCGACGCGGTGTGGACGAAATAAGCCGTCTTGGTTGGACCGGAGCTCAATGTATCGTACTATCTACACCGACTGTGGTTCTTATTCCGGAATACCGACGAGACCTCAAGGCTTGAGCACTTGCTCAGATTGGAATAGCTCTTGGTTAGGCACGAACTTCATACATCTTCATACATGCAGCTACTGTGACACCTAGCGGGCCGGCTTTTATGCGACCAGAGGCACATAAGATGGATCACATCCCCTTCTGGTACGATCTGAAGGTGATGAGAGGACGAATTTGGGGTTGATGGAGAACACTAAGTTTAACTGCTCTCGTCCGTGCAAGACATGTGCGCCAGTCGGGGATTCCCAATGCCAAAAAAGGGATAGTTCGTAAGCAGCGGTGAGTGGCATTTTCGACCAACCAGCTTTGGGAATCATCGATCCTAGTATGGAGTACTATGGCAGATAGTCAAATACGAAACCACCATTTCTGCCCAAAGGGATGCAAAATCAGGGCGCCATGGAGCCATCGACATTTGAATATGTCGATTTTCGAGATGATCCTAAGCCTGCTCGGGCGAGCCTGTCCAAAGAGTTCAGCTGCTCACTGCGATTGTTTATGCTGCTGATGTGGACGTGTTTGGAGGATGATAATGGCCATCGGGTCTATTTAGCGGCCTACGTACTTTGCAGCCGTTTCTCAGATCTAACTTTTCATCGGAGACCTGCAGCCTTCATCGCGACTCGTCAGTAAGGTACCGTCCGGCTCCACTAGCCACATGCGGCATTACGTTCAACCACCAGGACCCCGATAATCGCTTGCAGTATGCCTAAAAGGGGGAGAATAATGAGTCACATCTATGTAAAAATCTTGTCACACTAAGGAAGAGCGACGTTGATGTTCTCTTGCTGTCTTCGTGCAATTGTTATTTCATTCTGCCAAGTTGAACTGAACTTTGTGTTTGCTCTAAAGGAATATCATGTTAGGACTCAGCCAACATGGCGGTGTAGTTCCGATAGTTCGGGAAAGCCCACGCAGACCTGGACTTTAGACTAGGAAGCTTCTTTGAGAGTAATGTAGTTGAATCCTTCCTGCGCATTTCAACCACTTATCTCCTTCGAACTTCAGCATTCTGAAACGAGTTCTTCTCCCGACTCGAACACCTGAAATAGCGTTTTTCTCCACTTCGCGTTACGTAGTGCAAAGTGGAGTTCTGAGGCTGCGCGTCGAAGCAAATTTCAAGATCGAACGGTACGCAGCAGGCTGTCATTCCTGTACCTTGCACTAGAGGGTACTTGAGTGATACGGTTATAGTAGTACGAAGCCGCAAGAAGCCGCGAAGTACGATGGCAAATTCATAACAATATCTCGCGATCCCGAGCGGAGAATATGGACCGCGACGGTGGCGACATATATTTAGTTGGTTGAGGCGGTGAGTGGCTTTGTAGCCAGATCGAATCCGTCTCCTCAGCATCGACCCGCGGTGGGCTCTCCATCGAATCGATGGCGTGAGTATCCCTGGATTGATAGCCGTGATAATCTCGAACCTAGCAATAACAGAAGGGTAGCTGCCGAGAACTCTAGGTTTAGGTGACGCACGCTCCGAGACTATCCTAGACGTCAAAGCGGCGATCATTGGAAGTCCCAGAGTTTCGCCAGAAGATTGTCCTCTACCCCCGAGTCTAGATCCTGAGGAAGGAACACTTTTTTGGGTATCATGAACTCCACAACAGGAGCCTTTTTCACTTGCTTGGATAACTCCGCATCAAGTAGCTAGAAATACGTAAGCAAAACAAAAACTAGTATGTGGGACGGTGGCACATGTGACTTACGCTGCTATACGAATGATCTAAGAAATCCTCAAGGTTGTAGGACTGCTTAGTGAATTGCTCCGATACTATTTTCGCGATAGTCGCAACGTTCGGGTGGTAGTGTGACTGCAGCTGAACGACCTCCCATAAGCAGCTATCGATGGCGCAAGTCTCCATTGGGTCTTCCTCGTCAGCAATGAACGGGTCAGCCATCCCTTCATTTTCCAGTGCCTCCTTCTCTTCCGGTGACCTAGGCACGCGATGCATCATGAACGTGCAAAGCGGGTGCTTTTTGAATAGATTATAAATCCAGGGTATGACTACAACTATAGCGGCAGGGGGGGCGCTAAGGCACAGCCTCGTAATTCGCTTGATGAAACTTGCGACAAGGACGGCGGGAAGATGCGTAGAAGAGAGGAACGTGTCCAACAGTCGAAAGAACCTGGACCGATGTTTCGAATGTAGGATATTTGCATCCAATAATGAGTACAACTTCCGATAGAACGACGGATAGTCCAGATTTCGCTCTTGTATGAGATAGAAAACTCCTGATAGAGCTAACAGAGAAATCGCGCCTCCAGAGTTATACGAATCTGTCAGGAAGTCCATCAGAAGCTCTGGTTTAGTAAACCATGGAACGATGGACTTGGTCATGATTTGAAGCACCTTTTTCCTTTGCTCTCGGTTGAGGCCTAGGTCAAGCAGTGCTACCCAAGCTTCTTGGGCTTGTTTCTTCTGTTGGTTCAGGGATGCGACGGGATGCGACTTCTTTCTCGGCGCATCAATATAGAACTCGCCCATTTCTTCAGTGGAAGTCGGAACATCTTCAAAGAAGGATAATAAGTCGAACACGCTATCAAATAGTATCTCATTAGAGGATATTAAAGGTTCCTCAGAAAGAATATCCCTGTAGATATGTTAGTACTACACACATGTCAAATAGGAGTCAACTACGTACTTCAAGGCTTTGAACGTGTAAAATCGTATATCCGCATACTCGCCTAGAAACTTCTCGCAGAATTCTTCTCTAATGTCTTCAGATTCGCTTAGGATAAGTGCTTCCACCACTTCTTTAAGGAAGCCTTTTGGAAAACTGTATTCATCCTTATCGTTCGTATATTTGCCTTCAGCTTGCAAGATGCGCATAGCTAGAGTCAACGCAGTAGACGCGGTGTCCTCTTGCCCCAATTCTGAGAGGATAATTTGCTTGAAGTCACCGAGTCTTTTTTTAAGCCATTGAACGACTACGATATCTTTTTCTGACTGTCCGTTCCGTCTCGCTATATTTCCTGATGCAAACAGACGTAGAAATACTCTACACAGAGATACTACTGCAAGTTGGGTAGAATCATCGTCGTTATCTTTTTGAGCGAGGCCAAGAAGAGTTGTTATGTTATTGTAATTCTTCTTGGATTCTAGGATCTCGTTTTCGAGTTGCAAGATCTCAGCTTGGGGATCATGTTCGTCGCGTTCGTCGCTTTCGTCGCTATCCTTTGGTTTAGCTCGTTTATTTGCCTTTTTAGGATCTTCTGATCGCTTCCTCTTCAAGGACTCCTCAGTAACGGATCCTGACATTTTCGCGTAGTTATGTAGTTGAATTATATAACTAGGCTTTTGCGGACATTTGAATAATGAGGAAATGATTAAAAAAAAAGTTTATTTGCTAACAGCCTTGAGAAAGAACAAATGCAAGGCTGACCTAAAAGTGATAAAATCGAGATTGAAGTGGGGAGGAATGTATAAATCACGTGCCTGATTGACCAATCACGGAAGTCGGTTGAAACTGGGTTGAGGGTTCAATTGGGTTAAGTGCAAGTTCGTTAAGTTCGTTAAAACCTCATCGACTTCAATTCCGAAGCTCTTCTAGACAAGCAATAATTACTCCCATCTCCTCTCACCCAAATCCGTTTTCTCTTGTCATTTAATTTCGCAATGGCCTCCCGCTTGGCTATCCGTGCCTTCGGTAAGTTTTTGCATTGCTACAAGCAAGCCAATTAGGCCATGTAAAACTTATCGCGAATTGTAGGAGCCGCCCGTCTACGGCCGTCGGTCCCTTCGCGAACTCTTCCCGCAGTCACTACCGCATTGACTGCTACCCGACCGGCATCCAATGTTCCCGAACCTAAGGTTAAGGCACAGTCTATCATTGACTCTTTACCTGGAAATTCCCTCGTTTCCAAGACCGCCATCCTGTCCTCCGCCGCTGGTCTGTCTATCTACGCCATTAGCAATGAGTACTACGTCGTGAACGAGGAAACCGTTGTCGCCTTCTGCTTGCTCAGCGTTTGGGGTGCTTTGATCAAGTATGGTGGTCCCATGTATAAGCAATGGGCCGAGGCACAGAATGAGAAGATCAAGAACATCCTGAACGCCGCGCGTGCCGACCACACCCAGGCTGTCAAGAACCGCATCGAGAACGTTCAGCAGATGGGAGGTGTTGTCGACATCACCAAGGCTCTCTTCGAGGTTTCTAAGGAGACTGCTAAGCTCGAGGCCCAAGCGTATGAGCTCGAGCAGTCTACTGCTCTGGCGGCCGAGGCCAAGTCAGTTTTGGATTCGTGGGTACGATACGAAGGCCAGGTCAAGCAGCGCCAGCAGAGGGAACTGGCCGAGTCGATTATTGCCAGGGTGAAGAAGGAGCTCGAGAGCCCTAAGGCTCTTCAACAAATCCTGCAACAAAGCGTTGCCGACGTAGAGAGTAAGTGTATTATTGACAGTCTTATAGCACAAGCTAACAAGTTTTCAGGAATTGTGTCCTCCAAGGCTCAATAGACAAGTCAGTTTAGACAGATACTCCATGGCGCAGACAAAGATCTCTTTTGTCCCCCCCTGTGTTTATAAACACCTTGTGCATTAGTCAAAAAGAAACTATCCTTCCAATACTGACTCTGCAACGTTTTGTGACATATAATATGGTAGTCCTGCATACAGGCATGGTGCGGGAGCTTAGAAAATATTTGAACATAGATTACGATAATGGAAGAATCATCTGCTCCTGTGTAACGAATATTAGTGAAGATGGGCTGGTCGTTTAATTTTTAAGCTACCCCTAATCTGATTTAAGAATCAGCCTTGCGTTCTAGACCCCTTTCATTCGAGTCTCGCTTAGTGTTCTTGACTTCGTTTCTTCTATAAGATAAGCGTGAATTAATATCCGTACACGAATGTGCCATCACCAACTAGAATCATTGGATTGTCCTTTGTAGCTTATTGAGGTCATACCTATGGAACTTGGATCATGACGAATACCTTGTGTAGGGATACATGCCATGTAAGTAGACGAAAGCTTAGGTACATAGCTCAGCCCCTATCTAGTAGTCTTCACCCGTCTTTTCCTTCCCACTTCTCCAGAAGACTTACTTTCCATTCCTTGAATTGACGGTCACTTTGGGGCAATAAGAAGTTGTTGCGGTTTAGGATATCCTTTACCTTTTCGATTGCCTCAGCCGGTAGGGTAATGTCTTGTACATCTGACATCATAGAGTCAAGTAATTTGTCTGCTTCACCTTGACTAACCATGCGATAAAACACCTTTATAGCCTTCATCGGTGACCTTCCCTCCCCCGTGGACGAGAAGGAGATGTTGTTGAATACCCAGATATTTAATAGAGACTGGGATGTTCCGTTTGCTTGGGAAACATTCTGCACTGGCTGGTCTTTTAGTTTCATTGGTAGTAAGATGGACTTTGAACAGCCGGAGCGGGCTATCGTCGCAAGTAGAATAGAGCTGACCCAGTGGAATAGATTGGGCGAGTTATCAGGGCCTTGTGAAATCTGCTCATCCACGTAGACCTGCCACTTGAACAGAGTAACGGCAGCTCCCAGTTCGTTCAGGATTCCTAACTGATTCTTACAGGATACACAGGAAATGGATATGTTGTCTGGGTGTAAACTATGTGGTTCTCCATTTTCATGTGTCTCATCACGATTTTCTGATTCACTGCGTGACTCTAAAGAGGATGGAACTTTTGTTATCTAAAGAAGCTTGCATTAGCAAAACTTCCTAAAAGACACTTGATTGAAATGTTTAACATCTAGCTAAGAAGCGTAAGAGATGTACCTCTAGTTAATCCCGGAATTTCCACGTCCAAGGGAATTCCTGGTGGAAAACAGAGGGATTCCTCTAATACATCAATGCTAAATCCCTAGGGCAAAACCTCGGATTCGGCACTTATATACCAGTATAGGAAAGTATGTTATTCTAGGGTAAGAGTATCGGTAACCATGCCACTGAGGAGCAAAAATGCCAGCCTGGCCACCTTCTATATACCCATTTCAAGAAATTAATAAAAAAGAAAACACTTACCGCCGATACAGAAATATCCGTCTCTGATAGTAGAAAAGAGGAGAGATCCACAAACCCGACACCTGCTTGGGCAGATATCCTAGAATTCGCACCATATGCTTTAGAGGCAACACCATCATCATCATGTTCGTGTCCGTGTCCGTGGTCATGAGGTTTATGGCAATGCCAGAATTCCATCATTTCAGCCCAGTTCTCACTGGGCAAATCTTTCCATACTTTAATTAAACCAGGCTCAACAATGTTGGCGTGGCATCTTCGACAAGTAATGTGTGATCCTGGTTGAAGATCAGTCGCGGACCACGGAACTGTTTGTTCTCCTGGCGTGGAAAATGCATGGCGCTCTAGACTTGAAGCAAGAGGCAATCGACAGGAGAGATGTTTCTTGCCGATACTCTGTATTGGTAGTTGCTTAACTGAGACGACTTGCCCGGGGAGATGTATGGAAGTCTGTATGCCATCGTGATGAATTGTGAAGAACCAACCATCAGATGAGATGGTGGCTTTAGTATCGGGTGAGCTTGGTGTATAAAGCTCGCATCCGACGGATACCCCTTGTATACGCGATAGAAGTTCGGCGTATATAAGAACCGGACGTGATTCATTCATGTTGCACACGGGGAAATGGTTAATACTCGAAAAAATGATCGGACGCGATACATTTTGTAGTATTTCGAAGATGCACAGACCAACATTAATTAAAGACAACTGCCCTGCAGACGACAATGGCTTGTACTTTTTCCTTAGCGTATTATTCAGCTAAAACATTTTAGCCTCATTTAATATACCTCTTAATTGTATAATACTTTTCTTAAATGCGATATATGCATTCGTTAACCTTCATTTAAATGCATATTTACATATAATAACGTCTTTAAATCATGCGGGTGGCACTTTCGATTGTTTCGATTGTTACGTCACTTCAACTTCAACCACTTTAGCCTTCAGACAGTTAATTATCGTGATGCTCTAATTTAATTTATTTAAGATAAAATATGGCTTCTGTACTTTCTTACGTTCCAATTGTGAACCGACTCGTCTCTAATACAGGTCGGACTCGGACCATTGACATCCCACCTGTTGAGGTTCACAATGTGGAGACGGCACCTGAGAAACGACCAAGAACACTTAAGCACCTATTAAGGGCAAACCACGTCAATCATTCTATTCTCTACCACAATTTGGAGTTTCATAATCATCTACCCCATATCCTAGGTTCTGCTTATATCCTCGGAGCAGATGTTCAGCAATTACATAAGATCTACGATGTGGAGGCACAAGATCTTGAGTCGTGGAAAGAATCGCCAGCTGAAATAGCCCAGGAGGACTGGAGAGACTTTCTCGGAGAACCAGAGTACCAACGTGCTTATGTTGATTTCTTCGAAGATTCTCTAGCATTGAGGCACAACTACCAGTGGAAAGGTGTAGTAGAAGAGTACATATATGGGGGCAAGGAGCCCTTGGTAAACTGCCTCATCGGAGGCCGTACGTTCAACCCCTAAAACTTTATATAAGCATAAACTAACTTATATTAGTTGGACATCCTCTCATTCATCTGGGATATGCTTATGAGGTAGACAGCCGCGAAGTTGCCATGGAGGCCCTTGGCATGGCGGCTACGCAATACAACTTCCTTCATAAGTACATCGACAATGCTTCATATTCGAAGCCATCCTCGATCAAGCCGTCTTCGCCCTTGGAACTGCTCCTAAAACTAAGGAGTGATAGTCGTCTGGACGGAGTCTTCAAGGAACCTGGACCTGACAATATTGAGCCGCTATTCAAGAAGTACGAGGATGTTGTTATGGAGTACTGGAACGCATGGACACTCGATGATCCGGTGAAAGACTTTGAGCAATCGCAGGAGGCTGCGGTTGCTATCCTAATTGCCACAGTCCCGCCTGGAACCCATTCATATAACTTCTTCCTTTGTCATGTGCTAACGACGAGTCATGCCGTCAGGATATTGCTTCCATTCATCCCATCGGAATTCCGCATCAACTTAGTTAGGCAATGGTGGCTATTCGCAATCGCCGTCTATATCGCTGAACTCCGCCCGAAAATTGATCCTGACTACATCAAGCCGGAAGATGTTGCTGGGAAGCAGTGGAATTATGTGGAGGACAAGGCATTAAATGGACATTATGCCACTGACGCTCATTTTGTTAAGGGTAAGACCTTTGATCAATTTCGATATAGGTTACCAAGGTACTAACTTGTTGTATAGTTGTGCGTGCTATTAAAGAAGCGGCTCGTACTTGGGGCGACGTACATGAACGTTATTTGGCTGCGGCCGTCCGGTTTGCCGATGATTTCCAGGGATGGACCTTTTCATAATATTGAGTCTCTTGATATCTGTGTTGTAGTACGGGCTGTGAGATATATATGAATCATGAGGATATATGGACAAAATTGATCTCCGAGCTGGCATGTTCTTATTCTTGTCAATTATACTTGGGCTTCTCACATGAGACTATTTTAAAATGTAATGATCGAAAATAAAATAAAATAATGACAAACTATGGTAATTAAAGCAGAATCAAACAAGAGAAAAAAGGCATAAATAAATATTACTGGACTATATCACGAATGTACATACTAAGGCCGACTTACATGCGAGAACAAATAGGTAAAGGCACTTCATGTAGCTGTACATATCAGATAGCGTGATGCAGGTTTAATTGATCACATGATGGCGCATCGTAGTTACAGCGGGTTAGGTCGCCTGGAGACGCGCCATAAGCAACCCGCCCGCGACGAAAGGTTCCATTAGGCTGGGAATGACGGAAGGTACCTAAGTTTCAACTCAGTTGTACCATCTTTTTTTTTGTCCATGACAGCAATCAAACCAGTTCTTTCCAGGTAGATATTAAAGTTTTAAAGGTTAAATCTCCGCAGCGGAGCGAAAAATAATATTACAAAATCATATTACAAAATCTTCATTCTTCGTTTCCATTCTCCATGTGAGCAATTACACCCACTAATAGATGCCGTGCATCTCACATCCACCCTATCGCCATGGCGCCACCCACAAAACGTCGGAAGCGAAACATCGTTCATGCCTCTTCAGACGATGAAGAGGAGCCAAAGTCGAAACCTAACACTCTTACCAATTACCTTCTTTCCTCGCCTACTCAAAAGTGCGCCTCTACCACAGATGCCTCCCGAGCTACAACGCCCTCTCCAGGTCCTACAAGGAAGTCGTCTCGCTTGCTAGCCACTAAGCCGTCGAGCTCGACCTCGAGTTCTATGCCTCTTCACCAAAGGAACAATGGATTTCGGGGTTTTAGTACGAGTCCGGGGAAGCCTAAGGCCCAGCCATTTGCAAAAGGGAAACGAGTCGAGAAAGAGAAGACGGCGGATCTTGTGACTATGTTTTCTAAACAGGCTCAAAGAGCTCCGACAGCGTCTCCGACAAAGAGGGACGATATTATTAGCGATCCGATATCAGACGATGACGATGTGGGTGAACACAGGGCGGTAAACACTAGTCGAGTTGGGCAGAACGCCCGTAAGCGTTTTCGGGATACGCCTCAACCAAGTAGCGGCCCGGCAATTACATCGAGCCAAAAATTCCTCAAACCACCCCGTCCTCAACAGGACCCAACTACGGGCGATGAACAACGGCCCTGGTCGGAGCGGTTCGGCCCTACGAATATAGAAGAGCTTGCAGTTCACAAAAGGAAAGTAGCAGATGTTCGCCGGTGGCTTGAAGATGTTATGGCCGGACGAATGCGACAACGGCTTTTAATTTTGAAGGGCGCTGCCGGAACAGGGAAGACCACTACGGTTCGACTCCTTGCTAAAGACATGCGCTGTGAACTACTCGAATGGAGAAACCCCGTCGGTTCCCTAGGGGCAAATCAAGGGCTCCAGTCAGCTTCGGCGCAGTTTGAAGAATTCATGGGGAGGAGTGGAAAATTCGGTCAATTAGACACTGATCTTGACTCGACTCCCCCGAGTCTCGGCAAGAACGATAATAATGATAATAATACGAAGAAAATCATTCTCATTGAGGAATTCCCAAACACTTTTACACGCTCGTCAGTAGCTTTGACGACATTTCGAAATACTATCTTACAATACCTAGCCGCTAATACGCCATCCCTCGCCACTTACGATCGGCCAACTTCCATAGACCCCATCACGCCTATCGTTATGATCATATCAGAGACTCTACTAACTACTACATCAGCGTCTGCGGATAGCTTTACGGCCCATCGCCTGCTAGGACCTGAAATCACTCGACATCCAGGCTCTTGTATTATAGAGTTTAACGCTATTGCGCCTACTCTCCTCGCGAGTGCGCTCGAGTTAATCGTACAGAAAGAGGCGCGGAAGTCTGGACGGCGTCGGACGCCGGGCCCGCTTGTTCTAAAGAGACTGGGGGAAATAGGGGATATAAGAAGCGCAATCTCCTCACTCGAGTTTCTTTGCCTCAAAGGTGATAACGATGCGGACTGGGGCTCAAAGGTAGCCTTCACAAAACCTAAACGTGGATCTAAGAATGAAGTATCTTTAACTAAGGGTGAGGTGGAAAGTCTAGAGCTTGTCTCGCAACGCGAGGCAAGTTTAGGAATATTTCATGCTGTCGGAAAGGTAGTATACAATAGAAGAGATGAGCTTCCGATGAGCCAGCAAACTCTCGAGGGTCAGGCTGAAATATTACCTGACTTTATGGCTCATCATTCTAGGCCAAAACGATCCGAGGTCTCCGTCGATAGCCTCATTGACGAGACCGGGACTGATACGCACACATTTATTTCAGCACTTCACGAGAATTACGCCCTGTCCTGTGAACCTAGCGGGCTTTCCGATCCTAATTCCTCGCTTGACTACGTAAACAATTGCATCGAGTTCCTTTCCGAGAGCGACCTACTCTCCCCATCTTGGGATATCTTCTTCCGGGGCCGTGGATTTGGCAGTTCAACATTCTCGGGACGAGATTCGGCTGGCCATGTGCTAAGACAAGATGAGATTACTTTCCAAGTCGCGACAAGAGGATTATTATTTTCTCTACCAAATCCGGTGAAGCGAATCGCGAAGACCTCCGGACGCGGTGGTAGTGATGCTTATAAGATGTTCTATCCTGCAAGTCTCAAGCTATGGCGAGAGAAGGAAGAACTTGAAGGAGTCGTAGACCACTGGGCATCAAGATTGCTAAAGGGGGACGAGACTGGTCAGAATCTCACTCAAGGTGCTTCTGCATTTAGACGGCCTAAGTCAGCATCAAGCGGCGGTGGAGATTGGATTGGTAAACACCAGGCTTCTATGCAACGTAATAGCAGCCAACAAGCCAAAAAAACCGAACAGAGCCAAGACCAACAGACAGCCCCGTTGCTCTTCCTTGGGAACTCAGCTCGTAGGGAATTGTTACTGGAACGACTGCCATATATGGCCCACATAGCACGGGGACGTAGAAGCGCAGTAGGTAATGTTCGGTTAAAGGAGATTGAAAGGGTAACCTCGTTTTCCGGGATTGGAGAGGCAGCGGATGATGACGCCCTCGACGGAGATGATAATATGGAGCAGGCGGGAGAAGCATGGGCAACTGATAAGCCTACGGAAGAATCATCACCACGAAAGAAGAGCGTCGCCTTTGGCATACGGCAAAAGAGCGATGTGTCTTCCCTTTCTACCACGGGGATACCATCCATACAGAAATTGGTTTTAAGCGACGATGATATAGAGGATGATTAATCCACCAATTTGTTTTGTCCTATCCTAAAATATGCTACGCGGGATATAGCTCACACGGTGCTTTTCAGGCTCAGATGTCTTGAAATAATAGCTATTCTCTCAGGTTAGGCTATATATTATAGGTGGAGTGGACGGCGTTTTGGTGTTTGTACGTGGAAAGGGTATGTCTATATACCTACCTAGGTATATAGAATTGGGAATTAGGGCCGCTTCTGTCGAAGATTCGGGGAGTTTGTGTGTGGAGCGTACCGTTCAGCTGCGAGATAGGGACAAATCGCGTTCTACTAGAGCGCGTGTCTCAAGTGTATAAACAGTGTTTTGACTGGTCTAATGTGCTTGTTTTCCCTAATAACTGTCCTAGCTGATGTGAAACTTTGTGTCTTGTTGAAATATAGGTTTGTATCTGTCCATAAAAGGAGTGATAGGTCCCTGGGGTGATGGATACAGCCAACCGTATACCCGGCCGGTTGGTTGCGTCGTATTTCGTATTGCTCGCTTTGGACGCCGCGGCTCGCACTTAACCTGGTCTAAACCCGATGGGGCTACGAGGAAGAGCACGTATGGCCACCAAAGACCAAGGGGATCGGGGAGTGATGGGTGACAATTGTGCTTCCGGAATTTTGATAAACTGTTGGATGTAGTTATTTTCTCTTTCATATTTATGATTTATGTTTTACTGGGGTGTCAAACCATCTCTTTCCATGCCTTCTTTTTTCACCCTCGTTACGCTGATCTTGGGCTTATGTGGTTGGTTGGTTGGTTGGTTGGTTGGTATGTGTTGAATTGTGGCTGCGGTAGAGCTATTGTGTTATTCGTCCGTATTCTACTTATACGTATACGCGGCGGCCCGTATAGCTCGCGATGTCTTGAGCGGAGGGATCGATCGCCGGTCTATATCCTAGGTGCTCCTTGGCGTTACCCGGGTAGATTCCCGGACAAGCTGAGGCTTTTTTGTGAGAGCCGTGCTGTAATACCTATATCATATACCTGTATATATATACCCGATCTTCGGTGTATTGGTTAAGGTCAGTAGTATAAGAGTATTTCTGCCCCAGACGTAAAAATAATCACCATTTCTCTATATAACAGTCGTGGCTTTGTTGGTCCTATTCCTATGTGTTAGTTACCTGACATATCCACGCTTTTCTTAAACCCCTACCTACTTCTCTAATACAGCCGAATACTTTCGAAAGCGTTTATCTATCACGAATATCAATTATCAACTACAAACCACTGCCCCTAGAACAAACTTTATATCCAATTTCAACGGAGAACACCAAACCATGAGAACCAAGGAAACATCATCACCCTCAACCCCCATCTTCAGAATCCGTATCCTCGACGCCGTCATCGAGGTGCCGTTTAAACACCATATAACAGAGAGCCATATAATAAGAGATGCAGGAGGACCAGATCTCTTCCAACAACGGGAACATTCTCCATCCTCATCAAATAGCAACCACATACTCAACACCACTACCACCACCATCACCAACGACAGAAACCGCACTATCTCCCCACCGCTCTCCCCGTTACGCACCAACCGCTTCCAAGAAGAGTTCCTAGCCCTTTTCACACTTTTTCCCGCACAGAGGTATCCTCCATCGCCAACACTCTCCTTTTATTCAACCGACTACTTCGATCGCGAAGGAGATGCAGATACGAGAGAAGAGTACCCTAGTAGCAATATCAGTAGCGACGGCAGTAGGAGAGAAGATGACAACCAAACAGCATTAGCGAGAAACAAGTTAGAGGAGTATGTGTGGCCATGAGTGCAACGTAGAAAGAGAACAGTGGCAACTAGGGACAGATATGATAATGCCGTTTCACCTAGTTATTATTATAATATGATGCTAGGGTTTTCTATAGACAAGTCACGTCAGATCATTAAAGTGGCGACTGTAGTGATGGACATGCTGCTCCTGAACGAACGGAATTCGACGTCCCGTCAACTCTATAATGAGAGCACAAAGTATAGATTATCGTCACCAAATAATAAATATTCACTAAATTCGAATATCTGTAGAGGTACGACAAATTGGTATCTTTATTTTTGTCCCTTTGGACGTATTGCCGTGTTGAATAAATGCAATGCGGATGTTTAAGGTATTTATCCGCCTTTACCAGACCGGTGGCCCCATGGATGCCACTTTATCTGTGCCTTTGCCCAAACCAGGTATGTTGAAACCGTACGCCATGCTGCCATGCCCAAAATTTTCATGACATTTTCCGATGAGGGAATCCTATGTCTTCTAGATAACACACCCAACAACGCCAGTCGCAATGCAGAAAGAAGTTGATTCTTCCGCTACTATAAATGTGACAAGATCCCCCCAGCGGAACTCTACAATTCATTAGCTTAAAACTTGAGCGCCTTAGGCTGCTCCCAGGTGAATTCCTGGTTGGTACCGAAGTGACCGAACTTGGCTGTCTGGTTGTAGATGGGGCGGACTAGGTTAAGTTCCTTGGCGATAGCGCCAGGTCGGAGGTCAAAGTTAGCCTTGACGATGTCGACTAATTCCTCGGCAGTCTTGTCAGAAGTACCGTAGGAGTCGACGTAGATAGAGCAGGGCTCGGCTACACCAATAGCGTAACTGAGTTGGACCAGCGCTCGCTTAGCGAGGCCGGCAGCAACGAGAGACTTAGCAACCCATCGAGCAAGGTAAGCAGCAGATCGGTCGACCTTGGAGAAGTCCTTTCCGGAGAAAGCACCACCACCGTGGGCACCCCATCCACCGTAGGTGTCAACGATGATCTTTCGGCCGGTAACACCGGCGTCACCCTGAGGGCCACCGATGATGAAAAGACCACTGGGTTGTAGCTGTAATAATTGTTAGTATTGCGTACACGGAATCGAGGACGACAGCCGGAGTAGCCGAATTAGGGTTTTAAGACTTACGTGGAGGATAGTCTCGTCATCAATGTACTGCTTAGGGATGACAGTGTCGATGATCTTGGACTTTAGCTCCTTTCGGACTTGTTCCGTGTTGACATCACCACTGTGTTGAGCAGAGATGACGACGGTGTGAACTCGTAGGGGAACGACAGCGCCGCCGTCGTGCTTGTACTCCATGGTGATTTGAGTCTTGGTGTCAGGTCGGAGCCAAGGGAGAGTTCCGTCCCGGCGAGCATCAGACATAGCCTTGTTCAGCTTGTGGGCGAGAAGGTGAGATAGGGGGTGTAGTTCGGGGGTTTCGTTGGTGGCATAGCCAAACATGAGACCTTGGTCACCAGCGCCCAACTCCTCGAGGGCCTTCTCGTAGTGAAGACCCTGAGCGATATCGGGGGACTGTTGCTCAATGGCAACGAGGACGTTGCAGGTCTTGTAGTCGAAACCCTTCTCGGAAGAGTCATATCCGATTTCCTTGATGGCATTTCGGATGACGGATTGGTAGTCGATACTGGCCTTGGTCGTGATCTCACCAAATACCATGATCATACCGGTCTTAGTAGCCGACTCACAGGCGACCTTAGAGAGGGGGTCTTGCGCCAAGCAGGCGTCTAGAATAGCATCGGAGACCTGATCACAGATCTTGTCGGGGTGACCTTCACCGACGGATTCCGACTACAATTGATCAGTTTACTATTCCCCGAACTTGCTAACGCCGAGGAGGAAATGCCATGTAATTGCCATGTAATAATTCATACTTACGGTGAAGAGGAAAGCCCCGGGGTTTCGGGGGGTGCTCAAGGAGCTAGCATGACCGTTGGTAGCAGGCATTGTGACGGTAGAGTGTGAAATAAGGAAGTACGAGTTGATTAATTCTATGCACCCAAAGAAAAATGCGTAGCCCAAGAGTGTCTCTCGGAAGAAATAAAAAGTTGGGTTGGATGAGGGGGGGAAGGAGAGGTTTATGAAGGGAAGAGTAGAAAGCGGGAGTTTTTCCTTTAGGGTTTTTAATTGGGTGAGAGAAAAAAAAACGGAGGGGCAGGAACTGAAAATAACAACTCGAATGGCGCAATATCCGTTCGCTTGTCGCTTGTCGCTTTCACTATATGCCGATTGTATACATGCCCGTACCTAAGGTAGATTATGTTAGGAAGTAGACTTATGTACTAAGGCATTACTTTTACACACTATATACCTTAATACCTTATGGTAAGCTGCGAAGCTAGTGGGTTTAACCAAACCTAGCATTAGCGGCTCGCTCTTGTCCCTGAGCCGTGGATCATGGCGTCTGGATTGACTGCTGGTAGGAAGGAAAGAGTACCTGGAGTGGGGCAAGCCGAAGGAATTTTCTCAGAAGGAGTAAGAGGGGCGCAGATAAGTATTATGTATACCAGTTACTTACACCTACAAACATTACATTACAAGCATACTTATTACAGGAAGACTCGGAGTAACTTCACTAATACATCTTAACCAAACTACATAAAGTAACTCCATTTAGTAAGGTTAGTCGATATTTTATTTGATTTGGCTACACTTATAGAATAACTAATGTCAAAGTAACCGTCTTATCGGATATCAATAACTTTTTATATTTCTCCGGGTGGACGTGTAGGCTTATCTTCCAACACACACTCTTTGCGGTCCCGAGCACACGCAGTATCTACGTCAGGTTTGGGAACGATCTTTACCCAAGTAGACCGTCGAGTATAGAACGGGAGTGTTATACATAAGCTCTAGAATGTAAGGCTTTTGTGCCGCTCGTTCGCATCCTGTCAGCATATACTTGGATTTCGTAGTAACTGAGGAATGTTCCTTTGAATTCGATAAAACTAAAGCTAAGAACCTTTCGTAGGTGAGCTAGTAATAATTAGCAGTTACTAGGTTATCTAGATATCTCTTAAGATAATAAATAGGCTGTTAGATAAGTACCTACCTCTAATATCTAACAATTGATAAGATGTGTAAGAGCCATCCAGGTCTTTTTCCGACTTCCGTTACCTCCGTTCTTCTTACCGCATCCCCTATGAAGACAATGAACGCATGTACTACTTTACGCGGGGCAGTTCCATAAACTAAAGCTCATTCTCAATTATCCATTACCATTGATCCATTTCGGGGACCCTTGGCTGCCACGTCTGCCCCTCTCGAAAACGTGCACTAGGTCCCACCGATTGACAGGGGTTCCAACTTCGGCACCTGTCTTCGAGTCTCGAAGGTCTATGAGACAAAAATATCGGTCGAAGACTTTCGGTGTTCGGCCGGCAAGGTTTATATTCATATAATACAGCCCGGTTCATCGTATATCCAATAACTTCCCTTGCAGCTATTGCGTAGTATGTAAAGCACTAAATCGACTTTACTAAGCAAAGGATTCTCAGCTTTCCTTCGCTTTATCTCTCGTACCTTAGGTTATTATATCTAAGAAGCAAGGTCCGCAACCGGTGGTCTTATAAGCTTGCTTACATGTATTACATGTACGTATCCCACCTATATTTCTGTAGCATCTCGGGGAGTGTGGCATCTTAGTACGGTGCAGGGTAAAACAATTTACCGGGAAGCGGTAAATTCCACTACATAGAATCGGAGCGGCTCATATTCCGGAATTTTAGAGTCAAATTCCGTCAAGGCGGTGAGAGAAAATACCTAGTTTCAGGTACCGTAGTAGCAATAGGTAATGCTTATCAAATGTCTATCAAATGTTTTATCAAATCCATATTGCTTCTAAAGCTAAAGATACTTTTATACTTGCAAGGCTACCTAATTCATCCCATTATTTATGCAGTAAGAGAGGAAGCTTACGAGATAACTTGATCAGCTCGGCCCCACTCTATATTTTAGACCCTTCGATCCTGACCCTTGACTCCACTGTCTTAACCTTGCGACATGCAGTACCTAATCGTTTTTACCCCACCATCTAAGAAAAATTCCTCGACTGGCGCCTAGTGTTTACTATGTACGCCGCAGTCAAGACGAGGCTGAATACTTACATACTAGATCCAGTCCTACTAGGTATTCCGTCATTCCTTTATTCGATCAACCGAATCCGCCTAGGCTGCAACGTAATCATCTCATCTAACTAGATATTAAACAAATCTTGGTGATACATCATGAGTAAGTTCGGAGTTATGGTAATGGGCCCCGCCGGGGCTGGCAAGGTATGTGATGGACTCTTCTTTGCGCCACTTGTAACCTTTCTTTACTATCACGAAGCTTGTTGAGCTTGTCGAGATGCTTGCTGAAGCTTTATGTTATCTGAGGTTCGGATAATAGATCAATGTTAACATTACTGTCTAAAGTCCACCTTTTGCGCCTCCCTTATAACCCACTTACAACTTAACCGTCGCTCGTGCTTCTACGTCAACCTCGATCCTGCCGCCGAGTCCTTCGAACATACACCAGATCTAGATATCAAAGATCTAATATCGCTCCAAGATGTTATGGAGGAGATGGGCCTTGGCCCAAATGGCGGTCTTATCTACTGCTTCGAATTCCTCATGGAAAATCTCGATTTCCTAACGGAGGCATTAGACTCCCTCACTGAGGAGTACCTCATCATTTTTGACATGCCCGGCCAGATCGAGCTCTATACCCACGTTCCTATCTTACCCGCGCTCGTCCGATTCTTGACACGATCCGGCTCTCTTGACATTCGGCTCTGTGCTGCCTATCTCTTAGAAGCTACTTTTATCGTGGATAGAGCCAAGTTCTTTGCTGGTACTCTGAGCGCTATGAGTGCCATGATCATGTTAGAGGTCCCCCATATCAATATTCTGTCTAAAATGGATCTTGTAAAAGATCAGGTCCGCAAGAAAGATATGAAACGATTCCTCACGCCAGATACTGGCCTACTAGACGATGACCCGGATGATATTGCTCGGCGAAAGGCAGAGGGTGTGACAGAAGAGGAAGATGAGGCGGGAAACCCCCAGGACAAGGATGCCGTCATGCGAGGTTCAAGCTTCCGACAGCTCAACCGGGCAGTCGCAAACCTGATCGAGAATTTTAGCATGGTTAGTTACCTAAAGCTAGATGTGCAAGATGAGGATAGCGTCGGGGCCATTCTCAGCTATATCGACGACTGCATCCAGTATCACGAAGCTCAAGAGCCAAAGGAATTAAAGGATGATGAGTTTGACAATATGGATGATGGTATAGATGGGTGATTTCTTAGTGGCAGATAAACAGGATTTGCCCAAATATAAATCAAAAAGGAATATGGCATAAGGATTAATCACGAAGGGCAATGTTGGACACATGTAATTGCATAGCGACGGCGTACTGGCTTGAGGCAACTCAGATATACCAAAAATTCGAGTACATTTGGCACATACTGTTTATGCTGTTTATTCATTCTGTACAAAAAAAGAAAAAGCAATTCGTAGTCATAACTCATTCCCAAACCGTGATAAGACATTAAACGACGAGATGCCCCAACCCCTTTTTATTTTTCAGTCACACGCATAGCACTAACCCAGTCCCCAAATCATCACCAAGCACTATTTCTCGACCTAGTGTAACCTCCCGAAGGTGCTCCTCGGGTCCCAGCAGGGGCTCCACCGCGCTTGGTCTGAGCGTCGAACTTCTGGTATTCAGACCACCAGATATCCTTGACAAGAGACGCATAACCCGCTAGCTTGCTAACGAAGACGACCACGTCTCGGATTGTGGCTTCAGGGCCCCGACGCCATATAAAGGCCAACAGGGCGAAGAATAGAGCCCAGCCCATAAGTCGGAAAGCTAGACGCGTCACGTACATCATGGTGCGGTGTACGAACGATATGACCTGGATGACGAGTACGAAGGCAGCTAGCACGAAGGCGAGGACGACTAGGTCGGGGGAGTCGTGTAGAGCTTGCATGCCGCGCTGGACGAGAGGCGCAAGAACAGGTGATAGTGTCGCGGTTGCTTTTTGTGTGAGGGTAGTGGTCTGTTGCCATATGGCTCGGAGGGCGGTCTGTGGGTCCTGCATGTGGGCTTGGATGAGGGTGAGGGTCTGTTCGGGCAAGATGCCTGGGGAAGGAGGATGGGGTTAGCGGCTTGTTCGGATAGATATTTAGGAGATGAAGATTGTGGAGTATGTATGTATGTAGGGTAGGTGTATGTATGTAGATACACTATGTTAAATAATATATACGGGATAAGAATAGAAGAGGGGGGAAGGGGGGGAAATGGGATGATTGAATAAATGAATGAATGAATGAATGGAAATGAGGTTATTCTGAAGGAACGTGAAACGCGGTGAATGAGCTACGTACCTTGTAAAGCGTCAAATAACGCGGAATCACCACCTCGGTCCATGATTGATAATATGTGTGTATATGTGTATTTTTTCGTCTGGACTAGCCCTTCTCTAAACAGTAAAAGGAATGTGATGGTGCGACACCAAAAGCTGTGTTGTGAAGAAAAAAAAAAGTAAATATCGATGGTAGAAGGAACGAGCTGAGATGGGCTCGTCTTCGCTGAGAGAATCGGGTCACCGCTATTAAAAACCCCTAAAGCTAAAGCTGGGTACCTAGGGTAGGGTACCTAAGGTACTTTGATTTGAGAAAGCTAGAAGTGACAGGTTACGAAGACGCTAACAGTGGCGAAGGACGAACAGAGCAAAAAAAGGTAAACACGGCGTTGGCTGATGTATGCGATAATAGATGGATTGTTTGGTGAAGAAAGAAAGTATAACACGGTTGACTGGTTTGTGGGAAGAAGAACAAGTTTTACCAGGCTTTGATGGTGGTAATGGTGGTGGTGGTGGTGTGCAACTCTCTTCTTTTTTTTTCTTCTATTATTTACTGACCCCAGGTCGACAAATGGGTTCACGCGATTGGTAATGGGCGGTGATGACGATAACTGGCGATAACTGGCAAAAAAGGTGGAGGGATTTTCGTATGCCAAGATATGATTGGTCTAGTTGTTGGTTCTAGAGCAAGGGATGATGTCTGTGCCCAGGGTTTATTGTGGGTCCAACCTTTTTTTTAAGGGGTCGCGCGATCTCGATTTTCACGTGCTGTAATTTACCTTTCTCTTCCTTTCATTTGTTATTCGGAGAATTAAATGTAACCAATGTTGCTCTATTCCAGGAGAATATATATAGGTAGGTAGATACCTCATATATCGAAAAAAACAATCTTGATGAGTTCCTCTTAATTTTATACATTCGATGAGGATCCTATGTATGTAAGGCAGGAAATGTTCAGGGTTATAAAAACCTAATATGCAATCTTGGATCCCTGAATGCATCGTCTGGTTCCTTCTGGGGCTCTCCACGGTCTTTGTCTACCATTCTGACCTATCAAACTCCCTAAGCGTTGACCAGCGTTGGCCAGCATTGGCTTGCTTTAAGAAAATCAGGCGTTATTGGCGACATGCCTGACTTCCTCTGCAGCATCATACGTGTAAAATATCCATTATTCAACATTTCTAATATCTTCATTTGATGCCTGAGTGGAACCTCGAGTTCGAGACCATAATTCTTTCGCGCTTTATTATAGTGCCGAATGCTGTTGATGGTGTTGGTTTAAGACCCCATGACTCTCCACCTGGGTCACTCACGTTTGTCTGTCACGTTCGCGATATAAACTTCTATTAGAGTATTGACATTATAGGTATGTGATCCACGGGTTATTCAGGCATATAAGAGTGTTGTAAAATATTTTCTAGTAAGGCCAGGCACTTTTACTGGATTGGGCTTTTCC
Source organism: Daldinia childiae (assembly GCF_008694065.1). Lineage (NCBI taxonomy): Eukaryota > Fungi > Ascomycota > Sordariomycetes > Xylariales > Hypoxylaceae > Daldinia > Daldinia childiae. The sequence goes on along the minus strand of NW_022984654.1, from coordinate 849,221 downwards.
ATGTCGATCTATTCAATGTTAGAACTACTACATGATTATGCGGTGAATGATATACTACTAGTATTTTAGATTGTCTAGGCTTCGTCTACTTGAAGTCTTTTGAGGGGTTGTGATTGATATACTAACTATAATTGCTTAGTTGAGAGTGTGGGTACGGTAATTGCCTCGGCCAAATCTATCTAATTGTAAATCTAGAATTCCTCACAAGAATATAAAAGTTGTAATTTAATAAGTTGTGATGAGATATGAGAAAGTTACGGTTCAGCATATGATAGATAAATCTTACATGCCACTCCTGTATCATATTAAGCGTTAATCAACAAGTCAAATCAAGACAAGAGACATCATGACAGACACTCCTTTTCTTCCCCCAAGTTCGCAGTAACATTGGCGAAACCCTGATAAATGACTTATCCAAGTTCGATGTTGAAGTAGTCAACATTGCTACCAAGGCTAAAAGTTCTTTAAACATGACATCGCAGAGATATTTCAAGACTTGAAAGTCTTTGCGGTTGAATTAAAGCTGCTACAGCACCCCGCATAATTAATACTTAGCTTAAACTAGGCGAACTAGACAATGTTCCAACAATAGCCCTCATCTCTATTCTTTATTATATAAGGGTTTATTATCTTACATAGCTCATAGAGAGTTACCAAGTAGTAACTAGAACTAGTAATAAGCTCTCAGTTCTCCTGATAAATTACATTAACAATGACAAGATTCGAACATGGGTTTTTGTCTCTTCACCTTAAGATCCAGTTAGTTAGACAACTATTTATAACGTATAGATACTTTCATACTCTATTGTAACATCTACCTCCTATTATGACCGTAGAAAACCTGTATTCATCATAAACTTATTCTTCTGAAGTACCAACTTAGGGGTATACCTAGAATTCCCAAATATCTATATAAGATACATCATCATATCCCTATATCCAATTAAACATAGCTATGTCAAATACCTCCTTTCCCTCGAAATAGGGGTCATCCCAAAGCACTCCTACAACCCCCCCTCTCTTAACTAACACACCTCCTAAGCACCCCCCCCCCCCCCCCTTTCGCTCAACTTAAATCCCCAACTGCCCATTCGACATGAAATGCGAGCCCCCCGCACACCTATACCCATCGCCCTGCGGAATCCAATCGTAGCCCATCGGGCACCTCCCGGACCTCTTAAGCGTCTCCTGCACCGCCTTCTCCTTCCGCAGCCGCTCCTCCTGTTCCCGGCGCGCCCGTTCCGCCCGCTCGTGCCTCACCCGCGCCTCCTCCAGCTTCCGCAGCTCCTCGCGACGCTTAGCCTCGTCCTGCTCCCGCTTGAACGCTTCCGCCTGTAGTCGGAGCTGCCGCTCGAGCTCCTCGGCCTGGCGTTTCGCTTCGGCGAGCTCGAGCTGGCGCTGCTCGAACGCTGCCCTGTCCCGCTGCAGTTGCTCCCATGTCGCGTCCGAGACGCCGGCGTCGCGCATGCTGGCGTTGTTGTTCGGCGGGCCTCCTGGTCCGTCGTTGTCTTTCTTGGGGGGGTCGGCGTCCTTTTTCTCCGCGGACGTGTCTATTGCGGTTGCGGTGGCGGTGGCGGTGGCGGTCGAGATCTTTGGCGGCGGCGGCGGATCCTGGGTGGCTTCTGGGGCTGGTTGAGGTGGGATTTGGGCTGGGTTGGCGCTGGTGGTGGTGGTGGTTTTAGCCCGGTTGGTACGTTCGTCGATCATGGCTTTGATAACCTCTATGACGGTGTCTTCGGGTACCAGTCGGCTTGGATCGGGGGTCTTGGATTTCATGATCTTGGAGAAGATAGACTTGGCGAGCGTTTGTACGTCGCGGGCGTTACCCCAAGATGCCGTTGATGCAAGCGTGCCAAATAAACTTAATAGTTTTCCGTCTAGAGTAGGTGAGGCTTCTAGATCCTTTGTGTCTAGTTTCCTCTTTTGAAGACACTGTAGTAGAAAGTCTCGACAGTGGCGCGGCGGAAGATTGGGGAAGCAGATTGTCTCTGGGAATCTGCTGGTCAGACCGGGGTTCTGGTTCATCAGCCGATTAATATCATTGTCGTAACCCGCAAGAACTATGGCATTTAGAGTCAGTAGTTGTAGTTTATAATGGTATTGAAAGTAGCTTTTGAGCTATAGTTGATATTTCATAGTGTTGTAATGATGAAACTTGTCTTTAAAGATGTAATTTGAAAATAGGGGTAGTAAGATATGTACTCTTGGGTTATACTTACTGACTACAAGTTTATTTTGGTACCGTTCCTTAGTTAGACAATCAACAATCTCGTCCATTGCTTCTTTGGCGAAGCGACCTTCGCCGAGCCTATAGGCCTCATCGATGAAGAGCACCCTTCCGAGGGCTTCGTCAAACTTCTTCTGGACTTTGGGACCGGTGTGGCCAACGAATTGGCCTATCAAATCCGTCGCTGAGCAGTCCACTACAGTAGCATCGGAGAGGAAACCCATATCATAATATACCTTACCCATCCTTCTGGCCGTCGTAGTCTTACCGGTTCCTGGTATGGATTAGAAGTAGTTCACACATTTGCAGGAGAAGGAAATTACCTGGCGGCCCACGAAAGAGAAATCCAAAGGGGATTTGCTGACGAGGATCTAACTCTTGACCGGCTTGGTCTTGATTCAGGATTTTTATATTCCTGACTTGTTGTTGATACCCTTCTAATTGTTCGATGATGTCGTCGCACCCAATAACATCTTGGAAAAGCATACGAATGTTGGTTTCATTTTCACCTCTGTTGAACTCGGGGTCGATATCCTTAGGGATCAGGACGTCGTTGTTCTTTTTCTGAGGAGAGGCCGACAATCGTTTTTGTTGATTCTCTTTGGCTCTATCGAGGATAATGTCGACTTCACCCGCGTTTCCGAAGTTTGGTCTATTACGCGCACGTCTGAGGACATCAATAACGACTCTCTTTGCAGCTTCTCCAGCCCTAAATCCCTGCTCCTTCAATTTGAGATCAAGGATCTGTCGAAGTTCATCGTCATCATAGTCCTCAAAGTCAAAGCCGGACGAAATGGGAAATCGTCGTGTTAAACCTGGATTCACCTTCTGGAACATATCTTCCATCTTCTCCTTGTATCCAAGCAACAAGACGCACCTGTCCTCCAATGCGGTACTTTGAACTTCAGCGACGATTGTATCTACGACTGCCGTTTTAAAGGAGTCACTGGTAGCTCCAGGGTGTGAACTTCCATCGGCAAGCATATATGCTTCATCGATGATGAGAATCTTTCCTTTTGTAGACTCGAGAATAGCTTTGGTGTTCTTCTCAGAGTGACCAAGGTACGCGCCGACGAAATCTGATGGGTTCTTAACAATGACTTCACCATTGCTTAGGAGACCTAGAGCCTTAAGAATTCCACCATAAAGTTTAGCAACTGTTGTCTTTCCAGTTCCAGGGTTCCCGACGAAGACCTTGTTTAACGAGCATTCGACAGTAGGTTGCTCCTTCATTTCTCGCTCATAGTTCCTTTGTAAGCGGTCTATGAAAACCTTGATTGACTGTTTGACAGACGTTAATCCTATCATACCTTGGAGCTTCTTCCAGTCTTTATTGGTAGAAAACTCCTTGCTTGGTTCTGGTCCTACAAGGTCGATCTTCCGTAGCAGTAAGTCATCTGGCATCATACCTTTGCGCCTCTCTCGCTTAAGACGGTCTGCTTGTCTTTCGTAGATAATTCTCGCCAGTACGTTCTCTACCTGACGAGCATTACCGAATCCTTCTCTTCCTCGACCGCGACCAATACGCCGCGCCACAATCCTCATATACAACCCATCAGGTCCACCTTCGACTTGCATGCGACCGTTGTACTTCTTTCCTATCTGATAGTTCATGATATTTAGAAGTTCGTCGTCTTCGTAGTCGTGGAAACTCATCTCGATGGGAATACGACTTGGGATGCCTGGATTATGAGCAAAGAAACCCTCCATCTGCTTCCGGTAACCGGCGAAAACGAAGATGACCTTTCCTGTGAGGTTCTCTATCTCTGCTAGAAGGAAGTCGAGCACCTGAGTTCCTCCAGTGGAGTTCCCGGACACAATTTGGTACGCCTCGTCTAGGAAAAAGACGCCGCCCCCCTTTTCAAGGATCTTATCTATTAATGCCTTGCAACCTTGTATCCCATCATTAGCTAACCGTGAGCCAGTAGTTTCTTCAAAGTGCGCCCCAGGAATTACCCCGACGGACGACAAGAACTTAGCATATAGTCTGGCGACTGTTGTTTTGCCTGTCCCAGGATTCCCTAGCAAGGCTGCACTGAATCTTTCATCTTTGGTGTCCACTCCCTGGCGAATGGCAGTATCAATTCTTGCCTTTATTGCCAGAAACTCTTTCTTCACGCTCTCCAATCCTATCATATTAAATAGAGAGTCAAGAGCTTCATTGAAGGCATTCTCGTACTTCTTCTGATACTGCCAATCTGTTTCAGCTACTGAAGGTCCCCTAGATGGGAATGGCCGGCCTTGAGGGGTCCCAGGTGTGCTGTCATCGGAGCTATCGTCATTGGGATCAGTGTGATCACTGTTATGGCCATCATTACCGTCGTTTTTACCGTCGCTATTACCGCCATTGTTATCGCCATTGTTACCGCCACCATTGCTACTGCCATTAGTACTGTCACCATGATTATTCCCACTACCATTATTACTATTGTTCTTGTTGCCGTTGTTATTATCATCATCATGTTTCGTACTTGATGTAGACGTATTCTCGGTGGGCAATTGGCCTGGCATGTTATCAGCAGGTGGGTTTTTGGGTCGAGGATTCTTGTTGTCATCTTTGCTGGGCTTGACTGAATCCTTAGTCGGTTGTTGCTTAGCTTTGGTATCTGGTACGGGATTGTTATTGCTAATGACGGGTTTGCGGGCCTGTTTTGTCAACTCGGCAAGTTCAATACGATGCTGTTGTAGAGTTTGCTCCTTTATTCTCTCCTCCTCGGCATCTTTGATCATCTTCCTCTGCTTCTCGATGTCGTCTTGGATGACTTTCAGTAGCTTAGCATATGCAAGCTGCTTTGCTTGCCGCTCAAGTTCCAACTCCTTGTCTCTGCGGGCTCTTCGAGCCTTCTCTTCCTGCTCTCGACGGCAGGTCTGACAGGCGGGTGGAGTCTTGTTAAAACAAGCCCATACCAGTTTATGCTTCTGTGAACAAACATCGTTGATGATCGCGTTGCAAGGCATCTTTGAGTGATCGACTCGTATATGACATCGCTTTGAACATGTATGCTTGCCGCAAGATAACAACTCATTGCACGGCAAATTGCATCCTCCGTCTGGGCAGTAAAACTCAAATTCATCAGGTGAATGAACAATATTCTTCGTGTCTGGGTGCTTTTCACATTTGATTGGAAATCCGTCCTGGATTCTTCCATCCCTCTTCAAATGGTCAAATAATCTTGTCCATTCATCTCGTCCCTTCTTAGCATTCATGAAGGTACTCGCGTTGCCGATCATGATTAATGCATTTCGAGCTCTGGAGATAAGTACGTTCAGCCGCTCTGGGGCACACATGAATCCAATATCCCCATCATCATTACTGCGAGTCAATGAGGCAACGACGATATCACTCTCTTCTCCCTGGTAATTGTCTATAGTTGAAAGCCGGATAGGTGTTTTATTTACGTCTGCACTCGCGGCTGGTATTTCTCCGGCTTCGACAAGGTCGTGGGAGTCAAGATCGTTCAAGATTGGATCATGGTCCTCGCTGAGCTTGTTCCTGAGCAATGATAACTGACCCTATGGTATATTAGCGACTTAATGCTATACAGTTATTTGATTGAGGCTTACTAGGTACGGAGTCAAAATTACTATATTTGATGTTTTATAATTTTGCTGTCCTAAGTAGCGGACACACTTCAAAACCATGTTCGCTTCGAAGCTGTTCTGCTTACTTGATCCAGCGGTGGGATCAAGCTTGTCGACAAGAACATTGTGCTTCGCTTCAGGGTCATTATGATTGACGAAGATGACGTTATCTTGAAACCCTAAAAGTTGTGGTCGGTTTTGTGTATCGTTTGCGTCTTCCAGGTCAGGATAGTTATGTCTTATTAAAGCCGAAATCTCTGGCCTCATTCTGTGTTGGTTCAATAGCGTGCAGTGTGGTTGCCCCTGGAGTATGAGCCGTTCAAATAACGACCGATTGAGATCGAACCCGCGTCCAGCTTCCACGGTAAGCTTGAAGTTCTTTACCTTCGGCCGAAGCTGCTTGTGATCACCGATTTGGATGAGCTGTTTCGTGCTGGGACCCATAGCCGCGAGGATGTCTTGAATATCTCGGATTAGCCATTGACATTAAGAGGATAACGCAACGAGATTTCTCGGTTATAGCAGTCGACATATACTTTCATAGATGTGGATGACCACAACTTGAAAAGGGGGTAAGGATGGGTAAACAGCTTTGGAATATACATACGGCTTTCCAAGATTTCTCCTGCCTCTTCAACAACGATAATCCCAGGCGCAGCGGACTGTATCTCTTGCGCATACATTGAAGCAGCAGTAGTAGTACAGCAGATAATACGTTTGCTCTGGAGAGTTTGCTCTGTTTTCTCCTTCCGTAAGCTTTGCAGGGTCTTGTAGGTTTTGTTGAAGTCGGTAATCCACTTGGCGAGCGTGGAAATCCTCTCTCGATAAATTTCTTGTTTCCACTCCTCGATCTTCACCTGCCGGTCTGGCTTCTTCATGTTCCATACCTCCTTGGATGAAGCATCTGACTTATCCTTAGCAAACGGACCGGGCTGCTTTCCGTTTGCCCAGAGATCGAAGAGATAGTCGGGTTTCATCGAGGCACCCTTCTTTCCAACACGGGTCTCTCCATCCACCGCTTCTGGAACCTCGAGCGCATCAAAGAAGTGACTCTCTGTATCCGAAAACTCGAGAAACTCTAACAGGTCATTATGAGAGATATATGCCTTCGAAAAGGCATCGAAATGTTTTTCTACTCCTTCAGCCAATGACTGCAACTTGGATTTCTCGGCGTTGATCAGGTCTTGACGAGTCCTCGTTACTCTAACATAGCCGGCCGTCTGGGATTTCAAGGTGAGAGATTCGGTCCGATCAGTGAACTTCGATCCAAGTCGGACAATGACATTGCGGTCGATCCCAATGTCGAGCAAGTCCTCAATGAATTGGTCAAGTGCATGGTTCGTAAATGATAAAACTAGCAACGTCTCCTTTGTTTTATCGAGTAGGATCTTAGTTAGAAGAGCACCAACCAAAGATTTTCCAGTTCCTGTATTATAAGTCAGAATTTATAGCCTTAAAGCAGCTGCTCTTGGGACTTTCACACCTGGTGGACCTTGTATCTGGCATGTTTGATACTGTAAACCGTACATGAGGGCTCTAACTTGTGATGGGTCTAGGTTGATGTTCTTCTTTGCTTTAATGAGCTGTCGTAAGTCAGTCGGGGTGGTTAAAGATGCCTCTAAGGCATCGATGGTGGCATCCGGCTTAATTGGTGACTCTTGGGGTTCCTTCGAACGAACCAGAATATCATGGTCGAGTTCAACATCAGTCTTCCGCTTGAGTCTCTCCAGAATCGGTTCGTAGGCGAAAATAGGGGTTGAAACAAGTAAAAAGTCAACTGTACCTCCTTGCAAAGCTACTAACAGATCTGCTAACATATCTTCGCCTACGACCTGTAAGCAGATGCGAGGAGGGTGAAGCGATAGTTTATCTTCGTTCCTGTCCAGAGATGCGAATGCCAGGAGAGTATCATCCTTCATAAAGCAACCAAAGCTTTGGTGTTTTAGGAATCCTTGAGACTTCTTCAACTCCTTTTTTCTATCTTCGATACTCGCTTTCTTCATGTTCAAAATATCCTCCGAGCATCTGAGCACCAGATTGCATGGTCGGTCATTAGCCATTGAGTCTCTGTGTATATCCTCTAACGAGAGATCTTTGATGACCATGTTTCTCCAATTTTGCCTCCTAGCTTTATTCTTCATATTTTTGAGATCTTCGCGCATATCTGCGAGCATATCTTCTCTAAGGAGACGGAACTGATTATCGAGGTGGTCAAGCGCTCGATTTACGTTCCCCTCCTCAAATGCTACCCCTGCCTGCATATAGAAGGGCATCTCGGTAGATTCCATCTCGGCCCTGGTAGGAAGGATTGATATATCATGGTAATTGGCGAAGTCGTTATCATGACGACCCCCTGGACTAAATTTATTGACCAAATGAGAATTCGCAACAGACTTTGAAGGCTGGACTAATGCCCGGATCTTCTGAAATATGCTCCCACATATCGGAGATGATGATTCCTCGAGTTTCTTGAGAGTGTCGTCCTGGCAGAGTGACAGTGCAGTCTCCCGGAACTTGGACGATTGCGGCTGTGGCAATAGTATTAACTGCAATAGTAACCAAGCGAAGCCCTCTACGGCTTGAGTCTCAAGTTGTTCAGACTTTATATTCTGGATTAAACTATCCCAGAATAACGATGGGTCAACCATAACCCAGAGGACTTGATTGAGGAGTTCTCCCTCGCAAACCCTCTGTAGGGTAGGATCCGTGAGGAATTTCAAGAGATTCGAAACATGACTGTTAATGAATTGGGCAGAGGTATCTATAGTTAATGATTTATGGAGGGCTTCTTGACCACTTTTTGACGAAGCTAACCTCTCGATGCAGTCTGGCCTGTCAGTTCTGTTCACAATGGACTCGAGAAACTTTTGTGCATCTCTAACCCCAGTGACTTTCCCTTTCCCTTCAAGTATTCTGTAGAAAAACTTATCAAGCGCTCGAGATCGGAAGCTGGTGTCCTGATCTTGATTTGGTGATGGCCCGCTAGCAGCTGCTTGGTATGACATCGCGCCGTCGTCAATAATGAACGAAATTACCTAACTGGACAGAAGATTGGCGTAGCTCTAGGATAAAGAAAGGACATTACTTCTATAAAATAAAGTAAAGTAATAAGGCAAACAGTTGAGACTTTCTATTAGGTAGTTGTAGTGATAGAGTAGATGCCCCTCGGTTTTCGAGTCTCTTTGTCTCAAACGTGTCTTTCGAACCGGTAGGCCGCATTATCTCATATCTCATATCTCACATTTCTATGGCCAACCTGCATTACATGTAACACAGTACCATGCGGGATTCAACTCAATAATATAACGGCTCTCTATCAATTGGCCTAAGTGCGGAGTAAATTATGCCTATCATGCGGGCACACGAGCACAAACACGTAAATGCGCGAACGCGCAATAGAGAAACCGGGGGATTCCTTATGCTACTTGATACTACTTGAGGCCAACACATTCATCTTTAGGCACACTTACCGCAATATCCGCAACTGGTGTCACACGCTGTGAAATCTAACGAGAAATTATCATCAGAATCATCCGATTCGTCAGATTCTCCCTTCCGAGAAAGCAGGCTGGGATAACTGTCGTCCTCATCCTCATCACTCAGGCAGGCTGTGCCATCGCTTCCTGGTCCATGATTCTGCCTAGCCCATATATCCCTCCAATCACTTGGAAGTACTTCCCGAGGTTTACCGGCTTGCTCTCTTAATTCGAGTGGTCCTGACTCAGTTCGACACAGTTCGAGCTTCAAATGACCTGCCCGTTTGACCTCAACAATTAGTTGTCGTAGAATGGAAGAGAACTTTTGAAGTTCGGATTGATGGTTATTTTCCCAATCAAGTAACTCTTGCTCGACGGCTTTTTCTTGAACATCTTCAAAGTTTCCTGTAATGTGATATGCCGTGACGAAGTTAGGGATTTGACGAAGCCATAACCTAGGTAATTGCTCGTCCATATCAACTGGTGCACCGACTTGAGATCTTGCCTTAGATCTCGTCTTAATTTCAATGATTGATTGCTGAGGTATGACCGCTCCGGCTGTCTCGATAGCGGGGGAGTTTGAAAGGTTCAAGCCATCTAGTTTAATAGCCGTAGTAGTGAAATCCTCTCTATCACTTGCTAAATAACCATCGCATTCAAAACGAACGAGACATTTCAACCCGCTGAATGAATAAGAGACGATGCGTTGATGCGATTTAGTTTCTTGCATCTTAGGTTCATAAGAAGTGAAAGAATCTAAGAAGGAATGGCCATATCCACGGACGTCAGGAATGACTTGATCGCGACAGTTACGAATCATGAATAAAGTATCTCCAACCATTTCAACATCGAATCTGAAGGTCAAATTGACCGATCGTACGAATCGGAGAATGTCTCCAAGGGAACTCGCGCAACCCATAATGTCAACTCCTGACGTGTCAAACCCTTCATTTAGAGAAAGGAGGGAATGAACAGAAGGCAACATGGGATGCTCAGGAAATCTTGCTCCGTTATGATCCCGAAGATAATCGCCATGATCTCCAGGAAGTTGTGAAGGTAATTGAGGTGGCGTCCATTTTGCTGGTTCTCCTATTTACCGTATTAGCATTCTGGTGGGCATTGATCTTGGTGACATACCTGGAATAATAATTTTGGGCGCTTTAGAATCGACTAGAGAGTACGATGCTGCGTATTTGCAATTGCTAATTTTTGCATCACCCGCCTGTGTACTATAATTCGAAGTAATTTCTGAAGTAATCTTCGTGATAAGTCGACCGAGAGGGGCATCATCAATAGTGCTCCTAGATGGTTGATCTTTGCTTCGGCTCGAGTTAGGGCCTTGTTCTCTCCCATCATTGCCTCGTCCTCGCCCTCGCCAGCTACCGCGGCCGCTACCACCGCGACCACGACCCCGCCATTGACCACGGGCGGTGTTCGAAGGCCCCCTAGGAATCAGCGTACTCATATTTTAATGGTGTAAATCGAGAATTTGAATAGATGGTGAAGAGTGTGTTGCTGAATATCTTTGGGATAGTAACCTTGGGATCACAAGATATATAAAATGATACCTACCTGTTTTCATAGGCTCGGACAAGTAGAACAGCGACGATTGCATATGAGGGACTGTGGCATGTTTATTGGACACGGATCCATGCACAATGAAATGCAACTTGCCGTTACACAACTTATTATTACCTACCAAGATTTGGTAAGACGAGTGACAGCTTTCTCTCGCCTTGCCCGCCATACCCCGCGAAAAGGCAACCAACCTCACAACGACCAATGGCTACTGAGAAGAGTTACGTTGGCATAAACTTCAGATTAACATTCGGATCGTACTTAACATTACCGAATCGAAGACTAACTTATTGATTTAAACATGAACTGCTGTGATGGGTGAGCTAAATAAGAAAGGGGGTTAATTATGAAATCGAATGAACAAGATAGTCAACCTACCAGCAATACACCTAAGAGGTACCTATACAGTGTTACTGCTTCAGGCTTTCTCAAAAGATAGTGCGAAAAGTGCATAATAAGTAGATGATCAGATATATTTACGAGCTTCAGCTATAGCAAGACTAAATAAATCTGGGATAAAAGATTTCTCTTTAGTATTCACCTAGTTGCTCTCCTACATGATTTTCAATCTCGCGTATCTATCCTATTCGTAATTAGGCACTTTTGCAAAGGAGTCAGATTAAGACCTATGCCTACCTCTTATACTACCATACTATCATCATGGACTTCCAAACTGATCAACAACAGCAACTGCCTCTTGATCATTACCCTCCATCCTCACCGTGTAACTTGCCACAACCTCGATCTAATGAGTAACAACAAGAACTTTCTATCGAAGATTTCATTTTCTGCTCTGGATCTTCGACAACGAAAATGGACCAATAGTTCCCTATTTCCGGAAGAAGAAGAAGAAAGATACCAGCCTTAGCTACTAACGTATTGTGTCAAAGAACCGTTCCAAGTTACTTTCTTGCCCCCGGAAAATGGCACAAATACGCTGCGCAATCAGAAACCCACTACGGTCTTTGGGTATAATAATCTGCGTGTACATGCTATGCGGAGACCCGTTCTGGGAAACCCGGGTTACGGACAGCTCAAAAGCATGCGTGAAGGACACGTTTGCTTCCCATACTTAATCGTAGAACCAAAAGACTACGACGGCGACATGATAGTAGCACAATACCCTATCTCGCACATCTTTACGTCATGTGGAGAGAAGTAATCGCAACTACTACTCCCACGGAAACGAACCGTTGTCCTGGTTACTACCTATATAATAAGATTGATTCATTTCAAGCTTCGCCTTGGCCAATCTCGAGCAATTCAAGAAATTTCGAACAGCTATTTTTCATATCCAGCATTGGGCAGTACACAATAGGCTAGAGCGGATCTTGGCTGGCATTGAGAAACGGAAAGCTGATGGATATCCTCGGCATGAGAACCAACCGGTTGGGCGTCGTGGGAGGGAGGATGATGAGAACGAGGGCGAATATTACTATGACGAGGACGAGGATGAATATTATTAAATAGGGTGGTTATATGGAATATGTAGTTGCTTTTGGGAGATAAAACGCGTGCGAATCTCATATCTAGTACTTACCAATCTGTGTATCTCTCTCCACATCCCCCTAACCCTAAACGTACTACCAAAACTAACCTGTATATGTATGTATAACCAGCCTCCTGGAACAGAAGCAAGGGGGCAGCATCGAGGGGCAGGATAGGAGGCTGGGGGCGATCCTCAATGCAAGTCATATGTGCGTATAGACTCAGAAACTCAGACACGACCACCACCATCCCTTTCTAGGAATGAAGAAGGCGGGGGAGCAGGAGAAAGGAAAAAAAAAAAAAACACTACCCCCAGACTTTTCAGAGTGAGTTAGTTTATCTGCTTCGCGGCATGAATCTCCCAGCCTCCCGTAACCGAAATATGGGAACACCCCCCCGGTCCCCCGGGACCCAACGTAACCCTAGCCGCCGCAGCGGAGCCGCGGAAACTTGTCATGCTAAGATGGGTCGACCAGTAAAACTTGGCCTCGAAGCGAAAAGAGACCTAAGCAGAAAAAAAAAAAAAAAGACCCTGGTGGCCGTTAGCGATAATGCTGGGTACCGAGAGCGCTTGGTAGTCCGTTTTCGGCTGCGAGGTGTGCGGATTGTGAGGGTTTTATCTACATACAACTTTGTAATAAGGCCACTGATCTGCCCTTTTTGGAAAATACCGGGGTTGGAAGTTCGTAATAGCTACTCTAATTAGGAGGTTAGCCAGCCCTGGGAGGTTTACAATAGTGTAGATGTCTACATTTGGCGTGTAAGGGGGACTTGCATGCATGAAGAATCTAGTGTCTAACTATCCAGCTACAAGTCACAAGTAAAGATTTCACACTTAGGAAGAAGACGAAGAGAATAGTAAGAGGCAAGATTATTGTATTTTCAACAATAGTTGATATCCAAAAGTATAACCGACAATTACCGCCAACCTATCAAGCGCATTTCGCGCGATATGGGATATCTTATCCAGGTATCCAGTACTCTAAAGCGCCTAAGCCTTTCCCTTTTGCACCACAATATTTGTCCAAAGTACAGCTAGGACTCGGTTCTCGAGATCCAGGAGAATAATAGATAGAAAAACAAAATAAACAGGTGAATGAATGGATAGAGCACGTGGACTTCACCTCCAGGTGCTGTGTAGTTTGCTTCGCCGACTCCTCGACGACTTGAGCCCGACATCCCCATTGATCATCAAACTCCTCCACCTCCGCCCGATGCTACCCCGGTCTTTGCCCAGACTCCGCGCGCAGTCCTGCCAATCCGTCTTGGAGAGTTTGAGCTTCTCCAGGACAAGCTCGACCAATATCCGGTCGTCTTCTTTGCTCCACCGCTCGCCGTCTGCTTCTACTTCTACTTCTGTGCCTTCTACCATACTCTCTTTGTCTCTAGTAGATTGTAAATTGTGAAAGTCTCTCCGCCCTAGACCCAGTGGTATTACTTCCGGCGCGAGGCGAGCGCGTTTTGGCGTACTAGGTCTGGCGCTTGATTCTTCGTTCTCCGAACCACTTATTTCTAGGTCGCTGTCCATGTCCTCATCACGACCCATGTCATCCTCGACGGCGCGGCGTCTTTTATTGACGCCGCGAGGTGGTGCTGCTGATCGCTTTACAACTCTCTTCCTAGGGAGAACTTCCCCATTGGTGTCTGTTTTGCGCGATCGCAGACGTAGTTTTAGAGGAGGAAGAGCGGTGTGGGCCATTGGCGGTGTAGGTAGCGGATCCCGACGCGCATCGATGTTGTCATTTGAGGGAATTGTCGCGGGTACTGTAAGCATAGATTGGAGCGCGCGGCATGACTGGAAAATGTTTCCGAGAGTGCTATTGTGCGCGCTCGTTGGGGGACTAGCAGGCGGCGACGCGAAAAGAGCAGATTGAAGCCTAGTAACAGGCGGGTGCGACGAGTCGCACGAAAGTGCTGACGGCATCAACATTTTGACGACGACTTATTCGAAATATTGCTTTGGTATTGCTTGTGCTGCAATAATACGTGCCGAGACGTTGCTCCAAGCGGAATGTGTTGCGAGATTTCGAATGCGACTGTAGCTGGAATGCGATGCGCGCAATGTAGTTAAATAATAATAGTTGCGTAAATAATTATATAACTTTAATATAAGTAATATTTAAATCGTCTGGTAGTCTTAATATTCAAGAGCAAGTCGCGATAGTAATGTATGTTATGTTGGAGTTGAGCGATGATTGTTATGCGACGGGAAACGCGGGCGATCAACGGACGGTTGCTAGGAGATGAGGTGTAAGTGGGAAAGTGGAAGCTCGGAGTGGGAAGACGGGAGGGCTGGAATAATGCGCCTAATAAGACCAACAAGAAAGAGAAAGAATCCCCCAGGAACGGGTCAAAAAACTGCACTGCCTGTCCAGGTTGCACGGATGGCCCACATGATACGTACCGTTTTCGGTCTAGAGGTGTACACTATGGGGCCAATACCTTAGTGGATCGGAACTCAGGTACTGACCTAGCTTAACCGCTATGGAGAGTGACCCGTCCATTAAAAAGTCAGGTACATCAAGGGAGAAGGTTAGGTACATAACCTAGACTATGAATGTACTATAAATGTACTATGTAGCTCAGACGAACCAGGGGGTAAGAGGAATAAGAGGAATAAGAGGGTAAGAAGGTGAGAAGCACTTTTACAAGGAAGCACTTATAGCCCGATTAAGACTTTTGACACAACCCTTACGCCATTGATTCTAAACCTTCTTAGTAATTTATCACCTCCTAACTCTTTAGCTCTCCTTGAAGATGGTGTGCCACGAGGAGCACGAGGGCACCTTGTAGGGCAGAAGAAAGGCCGCTAGACCTGATTGACTTATTCAGGTCCACTGCCCTTAAAAACTAGACGTTGTAGCTTCGTCTACGTTGGGAATAGTCTCACAATATAGTCTCAACCAAAATCTCCTTTTGCGATGGTGTGCTGCTACCTTGAGTAGCTTATCGTCAGATTGACTATTATATCTTCCTATCTAGATGTTAAAGTGTTTGACTGCAACCGCCCTTTGCGCCCTGCGAGTATCGAAGGGAGCTATTCTCAGGAATGTAACCGGGAATGAAAGCGCGTAATGGCATTTGGCGCGAACGGTCACCGTACGGTCACCGTCAAATTCCAGTCAGCTTAGGTGACGAAGCCTTAGAGGTAGTTAATCACTTTTCACCTATATACCTAATCTAGGTATTACTGGTCATCCTGTACATACATACTACGTAGTCCGATATCATAAGGCAACCAGATCTCGAACTTCCTGTCGATCCCTGCGTATTGCATGACGATTTCTTTGATTAGGATAGACTTGTATGTCGAGGTATATCCTATATTCGTCTCATCAAGTAGCAGCGGGAAACAGCCCGAGACCTAGGTACTTACACGAGACCACTCACATGGACTTACTATCAAGATGGATCACCCCTCCTTCTCACAATGCCCTTGCTTTAGATAATGCACGCAGGGCAATAGACATTAAAGAAATGAGTACCTAACTTTAGTAGGTACCTAACTTTGCATAATGTACCTAAGGTAGGCTCTGCATGCACTTTACGCAAAATTTCCCGGTTGGCTTCAACCGGTATTTGGTGCGATCGCTGGGCATGTCAATCATTATGGGGGGCAGTGGAAGACCGGCGAAAGCTTTGGGTTGAAGAGGAGGGGAAGAAGTGGAACTGAGTAAAATGTGGGAGATGTGGAAAATGTGGAAGACGCGTTGAGACGCGAATTCGACGCGTCAAATATTCATTCGCGTTTAATTGGATTTGAAGAATTGACCAATCAGTTCGTTTTATCTTAAAGCCATGTTCGTCATCTAACTTCTGATTGGTTTCATAGACCCTAGGCATTTTCTGACCGTAACGTCGTCCGATCTTCTTTTCCTTCACAGCCTGCATGTACTCATATGCAAGAGAGGATAGATATGGTTACATTTTACTTGCACGTGTCCTTCTTTGTCACTAGCATATGTAAGTTCATATCAAAGGAAAATCTGACTGATGACAGTTTAGATTACAATTTGGATAGCTAAGTGATAAATGGTAACACCCTCCCACCGTAAGCCAAGATGATAATGATATTCTTATGACCATGTAAGACACGAGAAATACTAACTTTTTTTCGCATTACTTAGGTACCTATTGCGTCACCTTCATTTTTAAATTTATTTCCCTCGATTTGATTTAGCTATGAGTTTCATCAGCCAAGCTAATGTTTGATCTACCCGTCGACTGCCGTAGCCAATCAGCTAAAGAGTCAATTCAGTTTCAAGAAAAGGTAATTAAGGGCAATTTATATTTAACTACCTTATTATAGAAAGTAACTACCTATCCCTATTGTCCAACAATAGTTTACCTCATATGGGAAGTTTAACAATAGACTAACTACGACTATTCTCTTTACCGTGCGTAAATACTCTTCATACTGTGTCATATTATTTTTACTGTCTTTTATACTGTACGGGCTTTCGTTAAACCTCTACATAGGCCTTCACATCGACATGTAACTTCATACAAATGATATTTCTTTCTTCAAAAAAAGGACCAGCTAAGAGATTACGAAGTCATTTGATACTAGATCAAAGCTCAACTCATATATCCTCAATTATTATAAGTGATGAGGTTATGAGTTCTAGTAATTAGGTAACTAACTAGAATACTGAATACCTACATGTCATTGTGTGCCTTTTTCCGACAGCTTGAACAAATGATGGCTCATAACTTGCCAAATACATTAGATGAAAGTCATCGTTTATAAGAATCATTCAAGTATATAATAATACAACTATAGTGCGTCATTACTATTATTTGGGTTTAAATCAACTATTTAATTTAGAGTCTGATATAAGACTATTAAAAAGGGAGAGAAGACCCTACGAATAGGTAAGTAGGAGAGTTGAGACTTAGGATTTAGAACCTCTACTCCTGTCAACGCTGTCTCTATGAAATATACACGTGATACTCACGTGACGCCTTATTCCTTTGAATTCGAGTTATAGAAAAAGCAAGTCTTATGCAAGATTAGAATTAGAATCCTATCCTATTGCATTGATACTCGACTCCAAATCGAGCTGATTGGCAAGAATAAACCTTGTGACTCTGTCTATCTGCACCACTTGGCCAGCTTATTTTCCAATTGCCTTGACGGCTTAAGTAACAAGAGAATCTTACATACAGGATGCCTTGATTACTCCAACCCCGCGTCCGCGTTCGCGTCTACGTTTGTGTTGAGGTGTTTCATGACTTAAATATTTACATTAATAATATAAAAAAATTTACTCTCACACACACATTTTCTATAAAAGGGGCTGCGTCTATTTCAAACCAAATTCTAGATTAGGAATGAACTGAGAAGCAAATAGTCGAAAAATGGCGCTCTTACGATTACCCAATGAACTCCTTACTCTCGTTGCGGGACACTTGGACACCAGGGATATTTCAATATCCTGTCGTTGTTGTCATGCTCTCCACCAAGCTTTAGATCACGTCCTTTATCGTCGGGCTGGTAAGAACATTAGCGTCCTTTTCTGGGCTGTTGAGTTGGGAAGAACCCAAGTAGTTATGAAGTTACTAGCAGCAGGCACCAACCCGGACCAGGCCATGTTCCTCTATCCTTCCCCTAATGCTTTTGGAAGCTCATCGTGTCTACAAGACTATGGGCTCCAGCTAGCTCTTTTAGAGCGGCAGAATCACATGCGGCGGACACTCATGAATAATGATAATAACACGACGCCATTCACGAATAGTGGGATTCGCACGATTCAATCACAACAACAGATCAATCAACTACCTTCACGGCTATGGACACCTCTCCATCTTGCTGCTCGTTTAGGTCATGACGATATCATCAACTTGCTATTGGATCATGGCGCGAACGTCAACGCCCTCTCTCGTGGATTCTGTGAATGCGGAGGCCCATATGAATCTGCTTTCAGGGCAAATTTAGACGAACTAGCGCATCCGTGGTGGATGCCTCTTCACACAGCTATAGTAGGTCCATGGACAGATATACCTAGCCGGGTATTCACTACATTTTCAATCGCTTATCCTTATATCTACCTAGTGCTATAAGAATTATTCTTCAGCCCAGATCCTAGTAGCCCGAGGTGCCTCTTTCCAGGTAGCATCAAGAGAATTGGGTTCTTCGAGCAATTACATAACAGCTCTACACATATCAAGCTCTGTAGATGCTCTCGACCTTTCTCAATTCCTCTTAGACCACTATCAACCATCAATCGACATTGAAGATCGTCATGGCATGAGCCCGCTTCACTGGGCCTACAAGGCAGGTCGTTGGAATATGATCAGCTGGCTGGTACAAAATGGCGCAAATATCAATGCTCAAGATAATAATGGCTGCACGCTGCTCTTGGATGCATGCGCGAGAGGGTGTTTCCGGGATGCACTCACTCTCATCGAACTAGGTGCTAACTCTAGTTACGACTCTAGAGCTACTTATTTACATTATTGTTGCGAGGCTCCCGGTACGTCCGTGAACAATTCAATTCTAGAAGCCGAGCGAGGGTATGCATCGACGAATAGTCGATTGGCGCTCGTAAAACGGCTTGTCGAGGCCGGAGTGGATGTTAATGCGAGGAACCTCAATGGCACTACCCCTCTAGCAGTCGCGGCCGCGGGGGGCTTAGATCTCATCGTGGAGTATCTACTCAATGCCGGAGCCGCGGTTGACGCCCGAGATTCTAATGGAATGACTCCGCTCATGAAAGCATGTACGTTTATAGGTGACCTGAATCATCTACTCCCAACTATTAGGTTGCTACTTCAGAGGGGTGCCTCGACAACCGACGTTGAATCCTCTGGGAAGACAGCTTTAGAGATATTATGCCGTTCAGGTGAAAAACATCCCGACAAGGTTACCATGGTCAAATTATTGTTGGAGTATGGTTCACCTCCCAATGCGACTAGCGATCCTACTGAATCACTAATTCATCCGCTATTTATGGATGGTCATATAGAAATCTGCGAACTCTTGCAAAGGTTTAACACCAGGCTTCCGTCGAGGACAGGATTGGCCTCGATGATAATCAAGGCTATCGACAAGAACCAGGTTGCTTCTCTCCAATATGCTTTACAGTTCGAAGATGCAACTAAGATTTTATCTACAAAGACACGTTTATTCAAAGCTTTGGAATCTAGGAGTTATGCTGTTGCAAGCGTCATCCTTGATGTCGGCGCTCCTTGGGAATATGTATCGAAGTCGGGATGGACTTCTCTGCTTTATGCATGCAGGGGTAAAGACATAACGGTTGCGCGGATGCTACTGGAAAGGGGTGCGGACCCAAACCAGTCTAATCAGAAAGGAGAGACTCCGCTTGATCTAGCCATCGACCAAGGAAATTTGGCCATGTGCGAGCTCCTACTCGGCTATGGCGCAAACCCTTTCCCCGAACTCATCAACAGATCGACCGGCAAGCCTCATACGGGAGCCCTCCTACGAGCCGTCCTGTGCGGAAACCCCGAGGTCGTACGAGCTATGGTTCAACGGGATTTATTCCGCTCGGCACCGGCGGTCGAACAAATTCGGTCTATGTATCATGTGTGCGATCAAAAAACGACCCAATACTCAAATGCATGCCTTGACGCTCTCCTCTGCGGAGGAGCTAATCCGAATATGCCTCTCATGCGACCCCTTACATTTGAGTATTGCCTTCCCTTACAGATTGCTATGGCGAAGCAAAACCAAGGAGCAGTGGATTTGCTACTTAAGTACGGTGCGACTCCCCTCTAGTGAGTGAAGCGAGCGAAAGGATTATCTTAAAGGCTGGATCTTTAGTGGATGTTAAGAATGTATGAAACAAATTATTGATGTAAATGGAAAAGCTAGGTTTGGTTTCTTGGATATTAAGGGTATATGGATGGTAGAATGTATCTCGAGTCAAAGATGCCCGGAGCAGCCTATATTCTATAAACACCTGTCACTCATTGCCTAAATGGAAAGAAAAAGGGGGCGGGGCAGTAAAATGGTGGTCGCTATGGACTAGGCTGGGTTAGATGATTTGGTATTCGATTGTCTCTAGGATCGTCTTCGGGCTTGAAAATATGGGGGATTTTTCACATTGTTTCTAATATTACATATAACTACCATATTTCCCGTAAATGGAAAAATGTTTATTCCATAAAGGCAATGCTTATGATCTTGTTATGGTTGTGTCAACTATTACTTATCAGACAGCTGCTACACTTATGAGGTTAGGTGACCACCCATATTTAACACAATTATATAGAATTGCCCAAAAATTAAGTAAATCCGGGGTTTAGTATATAACAATAGAAGTAATTATCAGTGGATGATTAATAAAAACTCTTGCTCAAGTACCTCTTCTTCAAGCCGCATTTCCTGAGGGGCTATCAAACGGCAATGCTGACGTCGTCCGGTGTATTTATCGTCCGGGGGAAACATAGCAACAATCCAATTGTCAAGTTCAGAGGGTAAGTCTGATTCCAACTTGCGAATGACAATTCGCGCCGGGAATTCCTGCTCGCTTGTACGAAATCTCCCCCCCTGATAAAAATAGATGCTCTCCAATTTGACAATGCTATCTCCCGCGCGTACCTTCTCATTAACAACGGTTGCTATTGAGTTATCGAGTAAGGCTAGTCGGCAGGGACTTTTAGGATCGTGTATATCCTTATTGTAGAGCTTCAATACTATTTCACAAGCGTTATCATCACCAACACTATCTAACCAATCAATAGGGCGCGAGCCTCCCTCTTCGAGCACACTCCGTAACCAAGTAAACTCCGACCATAATTTTGGAACTGAATCTTTGATAGGCTTATGTGAAAGTTTCGCGAAATAGACACTACCCCCTATTACGGTCATATTGTCCATGCAGCTATCCTGGGGTGGTCTCGGGGGTGGCAGAATCTCGCTGACGTGAGTAACAACTAGCGGAGGACTTTTAGATCTGATTAGCAATACATCCTTCTCTGATGTTAAAAGGCTATGCTCTGTCCCATCGACCCCTTGGACATTGGTGGATTCCAACTTGGCGTCGAAACCCCAGTCAGGCACCCATGATGGGAGAATAGACCTGAGAGGGGAGACGGAGATATTAGACAACGCCCGATTAAAACCAAGATGTTTCATCACGTAAAGGCCAACCTCGATGAATATCTCCCGAGCCGTCTTGTTGTAATCGATCTGTACGAATTCTCCGACCTCTTGACGGTCCATGTGAAGTCCCATGTTCGCATATATCAAATCCCTAGGGTCAGTTGCCTGGCTATCTCCTCGGAGCTCGAGTATTCGCCAAAAACTGAGTATTTCGGAGTCCACATTACTACGGGTGTAGACAGCATCGTGGACTTTATTTATACGCGCCAATGTGTTTTCCGTTCTTGATAACGTCTCTAATAGGGGAATGAGAAATTTGCAGAGGTCCATCCATCGCACCTTTCTTGAACCACATTGAACCCAAGGGTCCCTCGACAAAACCAGTTCCTGAAATGTCCAAGCTCGACGGAACCAAGGTCTAATTAGCAAGTCTTCAGTTCCCATTACAATATCTGAGGTGCCTTTTGATACTTGATTATCGTTGCTCCCTCGCAGCTGTTGAGGAGTCACACTCGCATCAGGCATACTGTCCGACGCCCCAAATATCCATTCTGGTACCTGTTCAAGAAGAAGCTCCACACTCGGGCTCAGTACGCCAAGGTAGGCTATCGTACTACTTGCGCTAGAGTAGATATCCCTCATCAGAGCGACTTGTTGATTTCGTTCGGGAATATCCTTCTGATTTATACATAGCGCATCCGCCCACAGGTGGTGGACCTTCACGTCATTACGGATATCTCTCAATGCGGCCCCGAGATTAGCAGTGATACCGAACACATGGCCATCAACAAGTATTGTATCTGCAGCTGTAGCGTCGCCCCAAACATATGATAGAGCAGTATAAGGGTCGGTGAAATAATGATCGGGAAGTATGATATGTTCGAATGAGCCTTTGAGAGGCGCTTCTCGGTTAGGCGCAGGCTCAAGGCAAAGGAGTCTGATCTCTCCAGGCTCTATCAGAGGACAATAAGGGGATGATATAGACATTTATGAGCTCGATACGAGAATATATACTGCTATGACTAGCCCGGTTACTCTTCCTAAAGCTTTACAGTGGGGTTGGGCCGAAGGATTATTATGCAGGTCTATAGGATACCTCTGACGAATCACATCGACATAGCGGCCCATAGAGCGGCCCACAAGAAGCTCCATTAGACAGCCTGTAGATCTCTGCGAACTAGAAGAAGTAAAGACTTTTTCTAATGTCACGATACTCATATATCATCTAACTATTACGATACACACGGCCCTGATACAATAAGCAGTGGCCCTTCGGTGTTAATCTAACTAAGTCTTATTATAAATAAGAGTATGAAGATGTAGACCTAAGGCATGGTTATCGGTGAGTTTATTGGTTGTTTGGTTAAGATAATATATCGAACCAATGAATTTCTTAACTTATTATAGCTTTTTGAGCAATATTTTATCCTCTTTTCGCACTCGCGTCGCTCGAGATGCAAGTTGCGAGCTTCCTAGGCGCCGACCCATCACTATGCTAATCCTTGACCAAGACTACTATTTTCGGCGTGGCTTTGGATGCGGTTGAAATTACGGCGGACTTTGTAGGAAAAACTCTTCGCGCTCAGAGGCTGAGGCTGCCGGTGCCGCGATCGCCACCGCTACTAGAGTAATAGGGGTCGCAGCGTCAATTTGTACTACTTTTTCAAAACTCGGACAGAGGGGGTGTGAGTACTTATTAACCTTTAATTGAGGTTAAGACTAGGTTAGGTATGTATATGAGTTTGAGATGGTAGTGTTGAGTCATCTATACCAGCCGCTTAAGGCTTATTTACTGCAACGAGGCATTGCAATATCATATAGGTACCCCATAAAGGGGTTACCTACTACCAAGCGTCTATCGGTGTTGATATATCAAAACTATTGACCAACAGAGTTACGTTGCGACCCAAATGTGTACCGGACGAAATGATATTGATCCCAACAGGCATTTTAGATGGTAGACTAGGAGTCTAGAACCCTACCTTCGCTACGAGGATCAACCATGTGTGCTTTAGGGAAGTTACTGTTCATAGAGCTTTTCATTGAGATGTTCTAGGCTGTAATCTACTCTAGAGCAACCCGATCTAATGGTCTAGTGTGTGACCCCTCAATCTCCAGTCCCCACAGCCCTTTTAAAAATATGTCATGGACGATATCCCCATCGTCTCATAACTCCACAACGCCTAGCCAGCATATTGAGCGATCATGCATCTAGATATACCAGAACCCATACCCCGAAACTACTTCAAAACGCCGTGAATGCAATGCCTAATAATCGTAATTCGTAATTCGTAATTCGTGATGTGGCAGAAAGAAACAAAGGGAGATGCCACCTCTTTATGACTTTACGTTGGGAGGGGGTGTTATTGGTTCGTCATCGTGGGATTTGAAGTGTCCGATCATCGGATCGGTGCTCATCTTTGACGATCTAGGAGAAGATGTGGGCGAAGACGTAGGTGAAAAGTCGGTCTCGATGGATTTCCTTGGCTGCGGCCATTCTGCTTTTTCGCTCTGTGGTTCCGCCCAGCGGTTGGGAGCAATTCGTCGTACCAACTTAGACCAGTTGAGGGCGAGATAATAAATTAGGCAAACGGATACCACGACGACGACAGCGCAGACGACGAGTCCGATGATTAGGTTCTTAGGAAAGTCGTCCATGATTTTTTTTTAGTAGTTCGGTAAGTTCGGATATATGCCAAGGTTCTTTCAAGCGGACGTATAGATATTTTGTGTGTTGCGACTAGAACAGCGAACGAACGAACAAACGAGTAGACAAGTTATTGTCAATAGGTTATATTAGGGGGAGCCTATTCGATGCTCGACGAAAACGAGAGTTGCGCAACGAAATAATACGGAATCAGATACTTTACCTTAGTCGAGATACTTCACCGTAACTTATATTGAGTGATTTTGTTGTACGTCACGGGCTCTGGGGCGAGACCACAAAAGAGTAAGCAGGTTTCTCTCTTCCGAGTATCCGACGATGGACGATGCGGCACACGGCACACAACATTTTTATTCATTCATTCATACACTGACACACGTAAACCTACCCAAAGGTACCAAGACCAGTTGGCGCTAGGAAGAACCGGACTTTGCGGGTTATCCGGAACCAAAGTAGGTAAATACCTCCTATCTTTATTCATCTTGTCATATCAGCAGCACCCAGACCCAGAAGAGCCGCAGAACAGGGTCCGCACTGATGAAATTTATTTGTGTAGATCCGCGCATCTTTCGTCATTCCTTGATCAATAGTTCAGCCGCACTATGTACAGGATGTTAGCCGGGATTCTGGAATAATCATATAAAGTCGCAGATGTGGCTTTTAAAACTTAACCCTTCTCGGTCTGGCGTACAGCGGGATGTTGTCATATCGCGCACCATCCCGCAATATTATCAGTGCCTATGATTTAAGAGACCCCTTGATTTTTGATATCAGGAAATCGACGTTTGCTTGTCGTGATCGAATGGTTACATAGTTGATTTTTAAACTATTCGCCACTTGGGCACACGTGCATCTTGTTTGAAGTATTATTAGAGAAGTATGTATTATTAGACTGAAGATCATGTCTAAATTAATATTTGATTTATCGTATCTCTACGAGTTATGCTTCTTTACTTGTCTAACCTACTACTCATATTATTTTACATATTTATGGATGGAAACTGAAATCAATACTCCTTTAATGCATCTTACCAAACCCAATCATTTAAATACCCAAAATATAAAATATTATATTTGCTACTCAACCGTAGGTATCTCCCACTACTCATTACATACCACAAGGGCGATCACGTGACATGGGACCAACGAACAATAAATCTAGGTAACTAGGTGATCAAATAACAATATAGAAAGACCACCTAATAACCTCATGTGATAGAGCATACATAGCTGAATTGTAACACTATTAAATGTCTCCATATAAAGAATCACTATGTCGTAGCTGTCTCCACCCCTCAAATTTATATATAACTCTGCGACGACGTAGATTAATATCTCCTTAACGTTATAGAGTTTATATTTAATAAGACTTATGTCTACCTAAGGTACCTGAGGTAGGTAGAGTACTCAATGTACACTAGTAAAAGCCACGTACGAATTCAGAAAGCTAAGCTATAATGGTGATCAAGATAAATATTCACATGTTAGCCACCACTTATTTATGTGTAATACAACCTCCCTAAAGAAGTTACGTCTGTTTATCAATTGAAGTTTTTTTCTCGGCCTATTCCAGAAACTACAAAGTGATTCTCGAACAAGGTTACATAATTCATTAACCACGTAGAACACCAAGGGTACGATGTAGATCTTTACCAGGAATGTTGCTGTAGTTGCAATATAGCAAATCACGCAATTTCCATTGAAGCCCACAAACTAACTGGTTTACACCTAGTGTAAATGTTGTATATTGTCACGGTAGAGAGATCGTGGGTTAAAATGAGAGAACTAAGTGTTGATGGGCTCATTATTAGCAATGAGATATCTATCATGGGATACTCATAAAGGATGTGAGGACCGACTTAGGTAAGAAAATAGTGGCAACCGCATACGCTTTCTACTGTGATCAAGATGAAACATATTTATAGCCCCTGTTTATGCCTCGATGATAGGCTCGACCCTAGAGGCGCTTCCATGAGTACGTTTGAAAATAGGCTGTTGAGGTTTATAACATGTCGCATGTAAATCGTACAATATCTTATACATAAATTCGGCAGAGCTGTTAAGTCCTGCTAGGCATAGCTATTGCGGGTATCATAAATTAAGGCGACTTCCTTCCCATAGATTCCATCTCGTATCCTTGTTCGCTGTCATTGTCGCTTCGGTCGTGATAACTCAACCTGACTTCTTGTGTTTGCATAATCCCTCTACTCCCCTCGGAGGATTTTCCCGGTGCGTGTGCTCCATCGAGAATACTTTTATCGCTACTCGCGTCGCCGTGGGGATCATGTGGATCTCTCCGAGAACTGATAACTGTCGTTACAACATTGCTAGCATGTAGGCCCCTCGGGGTGCCTTTCGTATGACTCTTTAGGCCTGATTTATTGCCAGTGCTACGGTTGTAACGGTCCATGGACGAGGATATTTCTTTGATCAAGGCTCGTAAAACAGGGATTGATGCCGCGACGATGGTGGCCGACGATTCAGCTACGTACCATATTACCAGTGTTGTGCCTTGAGCTAATCATGAGTCAGTCATCGAGTTTACAAGCGCACATATTATAGCGCAATTAACTTACTCGAGAATGTCCCGATAGTGAGGAGTGGCAGATAGATACATCGCATCACGGCGGTTATTCCAGCACTAGACGGTAATTAGCAAGCCGTCGAATTCTTAGTTGTAGTGACTCATACATTACACCGCAGCTCATAGCAATAGCAACGCCGAATCTTTCTCTCGTCCTCATTTGAAGGTTCATGATCAAAAACCAGGGGATAATCGCAAACGAGAAATCCACGAAAGCGGAGTAGCCTACACCGCGAGTCAGCGAACTAGTTCACATCATACATTTAAAGGATAATATAGAATTCACTTACCACCAGCAAATATACCGTAGTGAATATATTTCTCGGTGCTCCAGCAACCGGGCCCTTTGATCCAAGAATATATTTCCGGCTTGCATTTAAAGAAGGTGAATATAATGTATAGAAACACGGCTATGTTCATAGTGACGGTGAGAAATAGGACAAGCATTTTCATGCGGCCTTCAGTGACTCTCATCAGTGTAACTCCGAACGAGGTCTTGCTCAAAACCGTGGCCAATCCGAAAAATACATTCTGTACACCTCCGTGGATTTGAAGTCGAATGGCAGCCTCAGGGGTTTGAGGTCCTGCCGGGCTGGTAAATCCTAATGAAATCGAGCTGGTAATGAACCCGACAGCGACGATAAGGCATACCTATAACGTCGCCATAGTAGGTTAGAAAATGTCTTGTTATAACCGAAGTCGAGATTTCATCACTTACCCAAGCGAATATTAAGATGTGATCGTCCCACCATAACCCCCTGTGACGACTGAACTTGCAATACAGTCGTAGACCAAGAAACGTTCCCGCCAATGCTGTCAACGCCCAATTAACAGCATTCATCATGGGCCCTAAGGTATCCTGTACTGCCGCCATTTTGACCTGTTTGCCTCAGGGACCGAGGCGATGTTGAACATAAAGTTTAGGGGAGTAGAGTGGGCAGCAAGATCCCGAAGGGACGGACTCCGATCAACTGAGTGGCGCCGGGGAATATGTATATCATCAGAGCACGACCCCCATCGCAAGTCCAGTTGCAGATGTTCGGATCTATAGCAGGGGAGTTCAATGCGGATACTTGACCTGTCGTGCCGCAACTCCTAGACAAATTGCGAAATGATCGCCGGCCCGTTACAAGCAAAAAAAATTAAAATAATAGAAATGCGTGGTTGTAACGCGGTATCTCAGCGACTTGGGACGCTCCGAGTAGGACCGTACGCTAGACTATGAAGGGATTCAACGTAGTACCCTAGGATGATCTAGGCGATGGCGAGCCATGGGTTTACAATTTTGCGTTCGCTTGGATGAGGCCCCTGATGTCTTGGCCGAGTCGCTCTTTTCTATAAACGTATGTCGATTAAATATGATTTACGATGTGCAGCGATATAAGTGGCTCCGTATCTCAAGTACATACCATTTATGGTTTCCTATCCGGGTCTCATTATACCCTCTTGAAGGAGGATATTTCCTATATATATATACTAGTAGTTGCTAACTTGGCTCTTTCTCGTTAATAGTCATATAGGGCATCAGAGTAATGAAACCGGGTGTTATTCTATACTACTTGGCGTAACACCTCGTATCTGGGGCATAACACCATCTTCTTCCCCGGCCTCTATGCACTTGGGGGTTCTACATATGTAGTTGCCCTTGTTTATATTGTGAGCTGGGGTCCCTTGTATACTCCCTTGGAGGAACCATTGGCTAGCTGGTTCTTTGTGGCCAATGAAACGATAGAAACGATTCGACTACTATGTATAGGGAATGAGTTAAATGTAACGTACTATACACGAACTCCTATGTAGTATGCATATGCGCCACGAGCTTCCATACATATGCCATTTTTCTCTACCTACCATCTCGGTATTTAATAAGCCGCAAAGTTACCTAATGCGTACCAACACTCATTTGAAGTGGCGTGGGACGCCGATGTAAATATGTTTACCTTTGGTAGCCTCGTGAGTGAGACGTGGAACGGACTCGCGCAAAGACATAAACTGCTGTGCCACGCCCCTACGTTCAGAATTCGAATTTGGCAACTTTATTTAAACGATTCACAAGCTACTGATATGCCCGCATTGATAACACGGATTAGGGGCTTTGGGGGTTAACCGATGAACTCTATCGTGTCTGATATATGTAATAGTCGACATCGCCTACATAGGTGGTATCGCCTTTCCCCCTTCTCTTCCCTCTCCGCTTCTGTTGACACTTATAACAATGAGAATAGCGAGTGTTACTGCGAATGCAAGGCACGGCGATGATATCCATATCGGTTGAAGAGTTTGTCCACAATTTACGCTTAATATTCTCTGCCGAGTTCCACTCCCCTTGGCGTGGTGATCGACAGCCTAAATCGCTCGAAACTACGCGAAGTCACTGACTAACAGCGACAAGACGCGCAGGGTGTTATGGTTATGCAGAAACATATTTATTTCTTATTACCTACACGTGTCTCCAGCGGCCGATGTGTTGAGTTCATTTACATGTCATCTACGTATCCGTCCTGCTGGACTCCGGAATCCGAGCCGTCAAGTGTCTCATCTACTAGGCTTTACCTGTTCCTGACGACATCGCTAACATGTGTCTCACAATGCCTGCTCGGATCATAGCAGCCCGATTTGAATCTGCGCCGTATTGCTGCACTTCAAGGAACGACCCCACCTCATGGAACCCCTGTAAATGTGTCGACATTAGATCGAACGTGTATGCTTAACTCTGCCTGTGAAATCTCTTACTGCGAACGCAAATATGTACATCATCCAAGGTCAAGGGCTGATGAAAGATACTTCGCTTTGTATTTGAGCCATCCGCTACATACTAAGTATTTACATTAGGTACACTCTTAACCCCCAGTCTCAGACGAATTCGGAAGGCGATCCGGTCCGCCGGGGTCGGCCAGGATACCTAGGTGGCATTTGAGTCTACTCTTGGAAATTAGATCGTATACCACAAGAGAAGTCAATGGTAACATCGTAGAAGAAGGAACAGAGAACAGCTACCGTCTAAATGGGTAGCGAATGGTCTGCATACTTTAGCGACGGTAAATCTCCGAATATGCTATTGGAGTGTTCGGTTTCATATTTTAAAAAACATTTAGTTCGCTATCCCCAGATTATAGATTTGACGGCTTGCCAACTGCCGGACGTGCGGGCGAGTTTCGCACTTTCGTGCCGAATATTACTATCGTGACGACTTTTAAACTTCATTCCGAATAGGTATTACAACATCTGACTCTAGGAAATACTCCCTTCACGATTGAGGTCAAGTGTTATATACCTATATTAATGCACCACGTCTGAAATGTTAGAGTGCAAAAATATTACTCTCATGTCTAATTCTTAATAGCATTTGCTTTTCATATTGAACTTAATCACCCTGAAATTGTACTGTAGGAGTTATACCTCGCCGGTCAATGTGCTCTGATGCTCGGTCCCGACGTTACTGAAGAATTGGCTACATGACTGGGCTTGAATGACTTCGCTTGGCGGCGTAGTTGATTTAGGTAGCTAATTCCTTTAATCGAGGTAAATAGAAACCATGCTAGCTATACTCTTCAGTATCATGGACCTTGCTGGCCACAGTATCTTCCAAGGGATTAAATACCAAACCAACCGATATTAAACGTACCAAAGTCGACGGCATTTCTACTATGTTATGTGCCTGACAGTTAGAACGACCGACGGGAACATATTCCCTGACTACATTGTCCCACGGACGTGTTCGAGACCGTCTGAGCGAAAATACCAGAAGAGGAAAGGAAAAATTGCTTAAATACGGCCGAAGCGAGAAGACGGCGTCCTTCCACCTTAATATGCGGACCAGGGCCCCCGAAGCCTGCAGCCGGCATTGTCACGAGGCGATGTTACATGCCCAGGTGCGCTTGGACGCTCCCAAGACGTTATGCCTGCACAACCGACCGCGACCTGCCTACCTAGTTGTGCCCAGGACAAGGCCCCACGGGCTGCCCATTCGGCGCAGCATATTTCTCTTTACTCCCCGGCCACCGGATTTCTTTCCGGGAGGGCAAAGAATCGAGAACCCCATCTCGAAACCCGATGGGAACTACCTACCTAAGCGAAGCGAACAAGTCTTATACATACCGACCTATGTCCCCCCCCACGAACGAAGCGTGAAGCGCGGAAGACTTCAATCGTCCCTTGCTCCTTGGCATGGGGTAACATACCCTAGGCGCCTGCGGCGCTTGCTGTTTTGAATCAACTCACCTCGAGAATGATGAAGGAAAATATACCTGATTCTTAGGTAGGTTTTATAATGCTTTGCCGAAGCTGACATTGCTGGATACGTGTTTGACGACGTATGTATACGAATTCATCCATTACGCTCTGGCTGAAAAAAAAAAAAACATACACATCATGGATGTCAGTGGAACTACGCCTTATTAATGTCTCAGTTTTACCACGAAAGGAAGTTATGTCAAGCCACATTTAGTAGGTGATAAATACGTGGAGTACTAATACCGGGGTTGGGAGCATCAGGGAAAGGGGCGAGTGAGAGAAAGGATTCTCGGTCGTAGACATATGAGATTATGTTGAAGCCTCAATTATTACTGAAATTTGTTAACAATCATATCCAAGGTACTAAGTGTCTCCTACGTATGCTGATATACACAAGATAAGGATGCGTATCTATAGTGCGTGGTATATGTGAAGGGAGTTAATGCCTTCGGAAAGAGAGCTAATATAATTATTTGGGCGGTTTCTGTATTTCGGAATACTTATTACGAAGTTTGTATTGAAGAGTAGGTAGTATAGTAGGTTAATTATGGATGTTGGTTTGCGCCTATCTACTCTGCACAATGACGGTGGGTAAATCCCTGATATCTACATGCTCATTATTGGTGAGGTCAATAACTCTCACAGCTTCAACACTTACGATGCCTTCTTTCAAGGCCAAAAACCTAAGCTCAGCAATGTGACATGCTCCGGGTGCGAGCGGTCCAACTCTCACATCTGCGCTTAGGCAAACTACCTCTGCGCCTTCGACAATACTGTTATGTTGCATGGCGTGGACCACGTTCTCGTCAAGAACAGCATCTGCCACGCTTCGGTCCCTTGGCGTCTTTAGCTGTTGAGATAGGCTATACGAGACTTCAGGCAACCGAGAAATCGAGGGCGGTCGATTAACTCGGGATTCATTACGCCTTCGCTTTGGAATCACCACTATTGCTAGCTTTCTTGGTGCTGCCGACGGCGCGGGCGATCGGTTAACGACGAATACATTCCAGACGAATTCATCGCCGGGGAAGATCTGATGACTTGGGGGCGGGCCAGTGAAAGTCATAGCAATTCCTATATCAGGTACAGTGGTCTCTCGTGTCGTCGCGGCTTCGAGGGAGGGCAATGCGTCTGGTCGGGCAACGGATGGTGCCGTTAAAGATATGGTACTGTCACCCCCGATCGAGAGTTGACTTGGTCGATGCATGCGTTGGATCGGTTGCATGGTGGACCCGTATCCTGGATTTACGGGGACCGTGAAATCAACCGTAGTAGTCCACGCCATGCTTAATCGTGGTTCGGATATATCTGGACGAACTAGAGCCTTCGCAGAGATAGCAATGCTAAGATCCCGTATCGGATTTTTTGATACAACATTAGCTTCAGCCGGTGAAATACGATATAGAAACGTGACATGGTCGTGAGCTACACATGATATAGGGAGCGGCATTCCAGACTGATTTGCTAGATCTTCTACTAAACCCTCCACGACTGTAATTGATATGCTGTCAAGGATTATCTCACACTCAAAGAAGGGTGTAAAGTCAAGTTCTAGCATCGCGAGAACGGTTGCTGTAGAAGGGGTGGTATTAAGATGGGTAAAACGCATGCGCGAATGCGCCGCTGGGTAGATGCGCATAGAAAGTTTAGACGAAGACTTGATAGGTCGTAGTTGGCCCTTGGCTTGTTGTGTGACTGGCGCAACACGAGATACTCGTAGTGCCGATAGATGGGGCTTGATCCCGTTCATAGCAGGATCATTTCCGAAAGATTCGAGCAAATTGAGACCCCATGCCATGCCACTTGGTAGATATCCATCTCGAGGCCCATCTGCCAAGGATTGGTTTCCGATTTGGAAGCTCGCTGTCGCATTGAAAATAACAGAAGGGCTTTGAAGTCGCATCCTAGGCCGACTAAGAAATACCGATTGCTTCCATACGGCCACGGAATACTGCTGAAAATTGTCTTCGGAGTGGGTATCATCTTCCCCTGAGAGCCTGAACAATATAGTCGGATCCTTTTGGTTCTCTACTGGCCCCGTGAAAATGACTTCGGAGGCTGGTTGGCCGTCGCGGTCTAGTGCGGTTCCATTGACGATTTGCGCCTCGAGAGAGAGAATTACATTTCGTAGGGAGGATCGTAAGACGTCTTCTTGGATATGAGGATTTGTAAGGACGAAGTAAATGTCGACGGATTCATCTGGGGTCTAACAATGAGCATGGTGAGAAAATGAACCTCTTGGAAGAGATATAGAATAACATACCGAAGAAAAGAGACTCTCGCCGTTCTACAGAACTGAACGGTTCTTCGGTTTTATTCGCATCATTTTTAAAAGCTTCCTCAACATCAAAATTCGTGGCAAGGGGTATGAAGTACGTAAGGGTTGAATCGTCAACAAGGTCGAAAGTCGATGCGGGAGTTACGTTAACCGAAGGAGTGGACATTTTCTAAATGATGCTATATTAATCATAAATATGCTCAGAACTATTTGTAGGAAGTTGACGCATTTCGAAATTAGATATGTCCAAGTATCATGTAGGATGGAGTTGGGAGATGTGAATACGTACCTCTAAAGTACCCTTCACTTATTTGTGTTATTGAAGCTTCACGATGAATGCAATATGCTTAATTGGTCCGTGCGTTTTGCTTGTACGCATTTTCGGGTATGCGCCTTTCCGTCTTAAGCTTTTAGTACGAAGTACGAAGTACTAAAAAAAGTTACCTTAGGTAACTTAAGGTAATAGGTACGTACCTTCCCTTCCCAACTCCGAACCTCTTGAGCTAAAATTTCGTAGCTTTCTGAATCTTCGCATCCCTCATTCCGTTGGCTCAGAGATATTCATCTCTGTCAAAACCAACCGAGATCCTTCACCGACCGCATTTTCTACTTTCTAATTTCTTAGTTTCCATCAATTGCATTTTCCCTTTAACGGGAGAAAGCATTTAACTAGGCGTCTTGATAATAGGGAAATACAAAGCGCTCGTAAAGTTTAGCCATGATGAATGGAGCCAACGGCCATTATGGCCAGCCAAACCCTTGGCAAGAATACAAAAGTCCTGATGGACGCGTTTATTACTATAATTCAATTACTAAAGCGACACAATGGACAAAACCAGAAGATTTGATGTCACCTGCCGAGGTTTGTTTTGCGCGTCTATAATGTCCATGTCGCTTCAGTATACTGATCTTGTTCACAGCGCGCTTTGGCGAACCAGCCATGGAAGGAATATACCGCCGAAGGTGGGCGCAAGTATTGGTATAATACTGAAACGAAGCAAAGTTCTTGGGAGATGCCCGAGGTTTATAGAAAAGCATTAGGCCATGAAGCTACACCTTCGACACCCGCGTAAGCATCTGATCGAATGTCCTCTATACTTTATTCTAACTTAGGCAGGCCGGCTACGCCACATGCTTCCAATAACTCATATTCGAACTCCAACTACGATCACTATCGCGATCACCGAGAGAGTTTCCCCGAGTCTCGTCAGTTGACACATGGTAGTGACTTGCGTGTCCAGGCATTTGTTCCCGCGAGCAACGAACCCGAATATGCGACCCCTGAAGAAGCTGAGGCTGCTTTCATGAAATTGCTACGCCGGAGCGGTGTGCAGCCCGATTGGACCTGGGAACAGACTATGCGGGCTACGATAAAGGATCCTCAGTACCGATCTATCAAGGATCCTAAGGATAGAAAAGCTGCCTTCGAGAAGTACTGCCAAGATATGGTTATTCAAGACAAGGAGCGCGCAAAGGATAGGTTGACAAAACTTCGTGCTGATTTTGCTACTATGCTCAAGAGCCACCCTGAGATTAAGCATTATACACGTTGGAAAACCGCCCGTCCCATCATCGAGCGCGAAACAATCTTCCGCTCAACTAATGATGAAGACGAGCGACGTCAGTTGTTCGAGGATTACATAGCAGAGCTGAAGAAGACCCACGTGGAGAACCAGGCCGGTGTCAGGAAGAGCGCAATGGATGGTCTCATTGATCTTCTCCCTAAGCTCAACCTAGAGCCCTACACGCGCTGGTCTGAGGCTCAGAATATCCTCAAGGCAACTGCTCCTTTCCAGAATGATGAGAAGTACAAAACTCTTACCAACTTTGATATCCTGACTGCCTTTCAAAATCATATCAAGTCCTTGGAACGGAGCTTTAATGAGACTCGACAGAACCAGAGAAATAAAAAGCTCCGCGTCGAGCGGAAGCGACGAGACGCGTTCACAGACTTGCTTCAGGAGCTTCGTAGAGCTGGTAAGATCAAGGCCGGAACTAAATGGAGTCAAATATATCCCCTGATCGAGAATGATGAACGATTCAAGTCGATTTGCGGCCAGGCTGGATCAAGCCCTCTTGATCTCTTCTGGGATATCGTCGAGGAAGAGGAACGAGCCCTCCGCACAACACGTAACGACGTGCTCGATGTCATGGATGTAAGTCGTATTTCGTTGCTCTCCTTCGATGGTATTGGTTAGCTGACGTTGAATCCAGGACAACCGTTTTGAGTTTACCCCCAAGACCACTTTCGAAGAATTTTCATCTGTACTGAAAAATGATCGACGTACTGCTAACATTGATGGCGATATAATAATGTTGATATTCGAACGGGTATGTTCAAGATATAACTTGTTGAAGACTTTATTATTGACCTATTTAATAGCTTCAGGAAAAGAAGTCCAAACGGTCCGATGAGGATAAACACTCTGAGAGACAGCAGAGGAGGGCCATTGATGACCTCCGGTCTTACATTAAGCACGTAGACCCACCAATTACTGTAGACGATACTTGGGAAAAGGTTCGACCCCGTCTTGCCCGCGCAGCCGAATTCCAAGCCGTCAAATCCGAAGATGCGCGCCGTGGCGCGTTTGAGAAGGTCCTTCGCCGAGTTCGTGATCGGGAAGATGAAGATAGGGATCGTCATAAACGCCGTGAACGGTCTATTGATCGTGGTACGTACCGAGATAGAGATAGGGGAGATCGTTCTCACCGTAGTGACCGCGCACGACCGCCACGCCATAGCCGCAGCCCGGAGCCAGATGCATATGAAGCAGACCGCCGCAAAGCTATTGCTGAGCGCGAGAAGAATTATCGTAAGTCCAGTATGGCTGAGAGTTTGTTATCTGACCGTCGGGCGTCGGATTCTTATCGAGACCGTGATGTCCGGGACCGTGATCGAGACCGTGAACGTGACCGCGACCGCGACCGGGAGCGTGAACGTGAACGGGACCGAGATAGGGACCGAGACCGGGATAGGGAATACCCACCTCGATCTCGACGTGATGATCCACCGAGTCATTATGATAGAGAAAGACGGGATAGGGAAGAAGAACGAGAGCGGCAGTATCGGCGTCGCGTTGAGAGAGGCCCCGTCGAAGAACTACCTTATGGGGATGAACGTCCGACCTCATCTCGACGCCGCCGAGCGGAAGACGATGACCTCGATCGTCACGATTCTAGAGACTCCAAGGTATGATTCGATTATCCCTATCATTAATCATAACCAGCTAACGCGAATACAGAGACTAAGAAGAGAAAGAACACCCCGTGAGCGTTCCCCCCATCGTGAACCTCGTCCTAAAACTAGGACACCACCGCCAGCAGTTCAGCCGCCTACCAAAGACGACACTGGTGTGCACTCCGGTAGCGAAGAGGGTGAAATCGAAGAAGACTAGCCTTTTGATTGATCTATACAATGTATCTTTGATATTATCCCCCACCCCCTAATTGATTCATACACTCCAAGCTCCAACGATAGCCTTAGGCCGAGATTAGACGGTCAAGGTCCACTACATAACCGCAGCATTTGCCATACTTAGGCGTCTCCAAGCAAGACATGGGCTGCTCCGCCCTAGTATTGACCATCAAGGCTCATCAATAAACTGAAAAAGTACGTGTCAATTTCCGACTACGTTCTTTGTGGAGCTTAGATGATTTGGGACACCCGGATGCAGCTCGGAAACTCGCCATCGTATACTTCGCCCTCCCATAGTATCGCCGTTGAATAAAGCTAAAAAGAAGACTCGCGCACATCTCTCCCTGTACGTTCATTTATAACGCCGACTTGGTCGTTTCGTTTTTTTACGCATCCAGAGGTTTCTCACGCTTCTGCAGGACTTAATACGGTGGTAATAGGTCTGGCCCGGGGCCAGATAGAAAAAAAAAAGACTCTTTGGAATACGATCTCGGTGTGTATACTTTCCCTCCTTTGCCCTAATAGAGAAAATCGGACTTTAGTAGATAGTGTAATAATCCTGGTTTTATCTACATTGCTTATTCGCATGTTTTTCTTTTCCTTTGCTGTGTGAAATGAAACTTTCTCGACGGTTGAAACTAGAAGATAGCTATTATCTATTATAATACGACCTAGTCTGGTGTGCTACGTGCAAGAATTACTTACTACCTACAACCTACACGTTTGTAATATCTTAAGAGGGAGTGCCTATGAGGTAATTGAAGCATTAATCATCCTAGAGAGTTCACCATATCATAAATAAAACAGTCTAGTTCACTAAAATACACCGAGGTACATTCTGATGAACAAGCCGTGTATTTCTTTCCCCGTCTCTTCTCTGCGGGCGAAGTCTCTATCTACCTATCCTTAATAGCAACGATGATCTCAAAGCCCCAACGACACATGTTATTATATATATGCCATCGGTAGATATGGCGACAGTCATCCGTTTGGGCCATTCGTCCCTCACTCTGCAGCCAACGGATCTAGTAACGCCCTAATAAACTTATGCAGCAAGATAAGTCGTGGCTAGAACGCAGTCTTGCCTTATCAAGCAGCAAGAGGTGCTCCCAGAACCTAATATTTGTAGGACTAGACGAACGGGGGTAGACTGTCGCCGCACTCGATGTTCGTCCGGATCATCGCATTCCTCCCCACCATCCGCATCCATGCCGGATAACTCATGCGCGCTCCCGTTCTCTCGGCGCGTCGACCCCCCTTTTTGTACGCCTAAAATGCCGGTATCCGATGCTGATGGGGTATTTTTATGATGCTTGCGGCCTTGATGGTAGCCGTTATCACGTGGGACGCCCGTTTCAAGAGCTGTCCTCTTCCAAGAAGAACTATGTATTATATTAGCGATAAGCCTCGATGAAACATTAGAAGCAAATTTAACTTACGTAGTTTCCAGCCAGTTTCTGTTCCTGGTCCAACTGACTGTTCAGCTTGTTGATACGAGGCCTATAGTTTGTCGGGTCACGACGGAAGGTGACATCTAGGTTCTTTAAGAAAGCGTTGCATCCAGTGAGTAGCGACTCGGGCGTGTTAGCATGGGCATCGAGACCCGGCTTTCCGTCAAACACAATAACGCGATCTGCTAAGTATGTAGCCATGATGAAATCGTGCTCTACGATGAAAGCCGTCTTCTTAGCGTGCATGATAAAGCGCTTGATCACGCGTGCTGCAATGATACGCTGCTCGGAGTCCAAGTAGGCCGACGGCTCGTCAATCAAGTAGATGTCAGCTGGTAATCCGAGTGCCATGACAATAGCCACACGCTGCAGTTCACCACCGGACAGGTTCTTGACTTCTTGATCGATGAAATCATCCAGTTTAAGAGGCTTGACGACATCAGTCTGGAACTGCGGGGAAAGGAATGCCTGCTTGATTCGCTTGAAAAATAGTTGTCGGACGGTACCCTCGAATTTAGGGGTAATAGTTTGAGGCTTCATGCTGATTCTCATCTCGGGAACCTTCTCGGCATTATCAGGTTTAAGAGCGCCGGCCAGAAGCCTACAGAAGGTCGTTTTTCCTGTACCATTTTCACCCATCATGACGATAATCTCCGAGTCGGTAAAGTCACCGCCGTCAATGTTGAGCTTGAAGTTTCCGAGAGTCTTCTCCATTTTAGGGTAGCTGAAGGCGCGAGCCTTGTCGGCTTGGAAGTCATCAGTGCCCTCCGAGATACGGAACGTCAAAGATTCTTCTCGGAACCGCAAGTTCTCGGTAGGAATATGACCGTCAAGGAAAATGTTGATGCCTTCACGGACCGAGTGGGGAAGAGTAACGACACCATATACAGCGGGTTTACCGTAGAGAACACAAATGTAGTCGGAAAGGTAGTCAAGGACTGACAAATCGTGTTCGACAACAATAACATAGTTATCCGGGCCGAGCAAAGAACGGATCATTCGAGCTGCAGAAAGACGCTGCTTGACATCGAGGTAAGAAGAAGGCTCGTCAAACATGTATACATCAGCCTTCTGGACACAGACTGTTCCAATGGCGAATCGTTGCAATTCTCCACCAGACAAGTGGTTAACATCGCGGTCCAAGATATGACGAAGCTCTAAGGTGTCAAGGACCAAGTCCATATTGCCCATTGCGGATCTGTGCTCGAGGAGGAACTTGACACTCTTGTCGGGCGTCTTGACAGCTCGCGGGAGCTGGTCAACGTACTGGGGTTTGACAACGGCCTTTAGGTCATCTTCAAGGACCTTGGTGAAATAGTCTAGGTTACGTGTCAGTTAAAATTCAAAGAGAAACATGCTTGCTAGTGAAATGGAAATGCTGACTGACTTTGCAACTCGGATCCTCTGAAGTACTTGATGACATCTTCCCAGTCCGGCGGGTTCTCATATCTTCCTAGGTTAGGCTTAAGCTTGCCACTGAGAATCTTCAAAGCTGTGCTCTTTCCGATACCGTTGGTTCCGACAAGACCCAGCACCTGGCCAGGTCGCGGCGTCGGCAATCGATGGAGCTTGAAGCTGTTCGCGGAGTATCGATGGGTGACCTGGGTTTCGAGGTTGGTGGGTAGGTTGATGATGGTGATGGCATCGAAGGGGCATTTCTTGGGACAGATACCACATCCAATGCAAAGACTTTCGGAGATGAAAGCTATCTTCGAATCCGGGGCAACTTCGATGCAAAGCTTTCCACTACGAACGACCTGCCAAGTATACAATAAGTTACCGATTTACTGAGGATTATAAATTCCACTATTTTAGTTCTAGGGGTCGGAAAGGAGAAAAAAAAAAAGAGAGGGAATATATACCGGGCAAGACCTCTTGCATTCCTGTCGACATTTCTATAGAATGTAAGCATCATCATAAGGTTTTATTGCTCGGGTCTCAAGTCGCTTTACCTTGGGCTTACACTACGAGACATCATATATTAGCTTAATCCTAACGCTATCAAGTAGAAGAGTAAATATTATCAAACGCACCTTGTCATCGTTTACGATGGCGATACTAAGATCAAATAGTTAGCATATATATAGTAGTACAAAGCAGGGGATGAATTTCAATGAAATCGCATAGTTTACGTACCGAGTAAGCTTAGAAGCCATAGTAGGGGAATATGACGACCAATTCCTTGTAAAGGGATATGAGGTAGAAGGAAGAATATGTTAAATGTCACCTAATATCGTGAGGCCAACGATATAAGGAACAAAGGGTGACGTTGAATTTGGTGCGACAAAATGTTGCGACAAAATGCGCCTGATAGAAAGTTACGAGTTATGTATTTCAAAGTTCGGTGGGGTATCAAAAATTACACATAGGGTCGGCAATGAGGGGTGATTCGTGGCTGAATCACAAGTGAGCCACTACGAACGATGGTAAACCTGAAAATTATGAACAGGAGAATTCTGATTGGTTTGTTTGTCTATTTCATTATGCTGTTTAACTGCGTAGTGGAAAAACTAGACGCTACATGTACCTTATGTAATTTGTACCTGAGGTAATCCGTATATTATGTAAGTACGTGAAATACAATGCACTGTGCTTCTCGCTTAAGTTTCAAAGAAGGTTTAACCAAGTCAAACTCTTTTAAGCTTAAAAAGTAAAATATCATAAAATTAAGGCAAGTACATATCAAACATAGTAGAACTAAAGTCTGGATCTAAACAAGAGAGAAAAAATGCGAAAAAAAAAACCATCACAACCCCGAAAGATCGAATGAAGAATGATACAAGATGCGGTGAGTGTGGATCGAACACACGGCCTTCAGATTTAAAGAATGAAGTGGACTTCAGTCTGACGCTCTCCCAGCTGAGCTATCCCCGCTGATTGGATGATATTCTTGATTGATATTTAGTTTTATATACCATTACTCGTAGAGCTCCCATTTACATTGCATGACTGGTAACTATAACACTTAAAATATAGGTAAATGCGCACTATTGTTAGATTATGTAGGCAGCTACATATAGTTAAGTAACTTGAGGAAAATTTGTTTTCCTATAATTACTTACGTGTTCAACACATTTTCCTACGACACTTCAATCAATTCCACATACATTTTTCGTGCATGATACTGCCGGGCGGTCTGGTGGGATTGGCCAATGACAGGGCGTCGATCTTGAGATATCAAAACTTTCGTACTTACAATACCTAACTAGAAAATCTGCGCAATGAGTGTTAGGCTTTACTAATGATACTTACTCCTACTTGATTCAAACTTACTAATTCATTTAATCTTACCCGATAGGGATTATACCATCAGGTTTATTAGTTATTCAAAGAACGAGAACGAGTAGGACGGGAGTCGCTCTCGAGATCCGTCTCTGGAAAGGATATTATTCCTCAATTCGACACTTAACCGCCTCGTCTGAGAAAAGCATGGCTATAATCCAGCAAATTCACTATGGAAGCTAGAAAAGTTACACGTTAGGTACTGAGTCTCAGATCTCAAGGTAAAACAGGTCCATGATGAGCTACCTTTTGCTTCGTGTCCCAAGTGTAAAAGTCTTCTCCAATGGCGGTTCTTTTATATCAACTATCATCTATGCGCTATGATGACATAAATGAACTTTAACCCTTTTTACCCTTGAGGCCCGACTTGAAGATGAAAGAGAATATTAAATACGAGGCATTGAACAAATTATCTAAGTTCATGGAGTTTATTTATGGGAGGAGTTCGAAAATCTAGAAGCTTTTAAAACCAACGAAAGAATATTTCAACGTTTACGAATTTTTCTCAATGATGAATTAAGATCCGATGAAGAAAATAAATACCTACCTAGGTACACATTTCTGTCTGTTTTCTTTTCTTCGTCTTCTTTTCATCGCCGAGGACCTAGGTTGCATGCATGATTTAACTTAAGAGTTAAGTTGGTAGATTAAAGTTTAGATGATTCGAAATAACCTAGAACTTCAACTTAAGGCCATGCTTATCTCTATATGTTTCAATCTCTCGCGAGCAAAATCGTTAGATATAACAGCATGGCCTACGAAATAGCACCACGCGTTTATAGCTAGACAATTTTTTTCAATGGGTACATTAAATATGCTACCCGTAAGTAAGGCTTTCCAAGGAATAGATCTAACTTATCGTCTCGTAAACTTACCTATGCAAACTTTCTAGCAGACTTTCGGCCTGGACTTTTGAATATAACCTTTAAACTTAGACTGACAATAAAGCGGGGATAGCTCAGCTGGGAGAGCGTCAGACTGAAGTTCACTTCATTCTTTAAATCTGAAGGCCGTGTGTTCGATCCACACTCACCGCAATCTTTTTTTTTCCTTTTTTGATGTTTAGTTGATGATAAATGACTATAAGGTATTATTTTATTTTTATTTTTATTTTCTTAAGGGACTCGAAGTAATGAAGATTAGCTTAAGCGCCTATACTACTTATATACGCGAATTGTGTGGAAGAAATTCCTTTTTACTCATGCAACTAACTCCTCTCTTGTCAACCCCTTTTATTTGAGATTCAAAAGCAATCTCTACAACAATTGAACTAGGCGAGCATATTCCAAAAGACTTTTTTTCCTCTTTTTATTTTATTCGAAGCTAACATATTCTACTACATCATCATAGTGTATAACTTGTTACTGTAGTGTTTATTGTCCGTGACTATCTATCGTCCATTGGTGTTGGCTTCTTTCTTCATTAAAGGTAGGGATGTATAAGCGCCTTATTAGAATAGGCTAGGCGCTGGCCCATAGGAATATATAACTCAGTTATACATTCGAATATATGTACTCGTTAGGGATTGCCCTCCGGTCTTATTTATCAAATGGCCGTCGGACTCAAACAAAATGACTATTTACCTAAACGACAACCTATTATTAGTTCCAAGATGACTACAACAATTATGCTCTACATAGCCATCATCTAAACTCTTGATATACTTGGGGAAGCTACTTCACTGGTCTCGACCTGGTAGGACAGGGGCGGCTCTTGCATTATGCTGCAGAACGCTCACGGGAAAATACTTTTGTTTTCATTGCATCTTGGAACTAAATACTATCAAACGATAGTGATCTTCTTCTCTGTACATTGACCGAGCCAAGCGTTGCATATTATCCTACCTCGGCCAATTCGTCGATATCTCGTAGGGGTATCCGCTAGTTTCTCAAGTCCAATTATATCAATGCATTTTTCCTGGTTATAACCGTAACCTTCAACATGCCCACCATACGGTCTTTCCAGCGATCCATTAGACTCCCACAGCTGAACTCCAGCACAAATTACCGAAATGGGCTCGTTATTAGATCTGCTCACATCCGGGACGAAATAGCCTATAATACAGCCAGAGTCCTGCAGAAACTCTGTATGGCGGGGCAAAAACAGATTGCGTGGACTGTATATAGTAATTCCTCTCTCAATATCGTATCTAGGGATTGAAACGCCTAAACGATGGACTCCAG
Source organism: Daldinia childiae (assembly GCF_008694065.1). Taxonomy (NCBI): domain Eukaryota; kingdom Fungi; phylum Ascomycota; class Sordariomycetes; order Xylariales; family Hypoxylaceae; genus Daldinia; species Daldinia childiae. Next base: position 805,709 of record NW_022984654.1, on the reverse strand, counting down.
AGCCGAGTACCCAGATTAGAAGCTGGTTAGGCGCTCTTTCAATTGGACCATCGAAACCCTCAAACTCCATATCGTACAGTTTCTCGTACCTAAAAAGTTCTCCTATTGGCGCAACGAGAGAAACATCCCCCGAGGTGCAGGTACCCTCGCACAGACCGTACGAATTATTAGAATCGCAATATGTTCGCGTTTGGAATGACATGCTATTAGTTAGACTTCTTGAGGTTGCCTCATGTGGCCAAGGAATATAGTACGAAGGCTTGCCTGAGCGACCGATCCAGGTCCAGGATGGTGCATGGAAATCCTTATATTGCGGCATAGAATCCTCGTATGCATGCCAAAGAAGGCTTTGGCCGGTGCCATCGTCCAGAATACCCGCATAGAATGCTTGTCCATAATCTCTGAACTTGTTACAAACTCCTAAAATAGCAGGGAGATTATCCTTCCGCTTGGTAAGCTGGCAAGTGGAGTATTCCATAGCCAACATCTCCGCAAAGGACTGGGCAGTGTGTGCTGTTATATTCTTCGGAGAAATCAATGCATTTCTTGAAGTTTGACGTATCTCTACTCCTTGTTCATCGCCCTGTTCTTGAAAGCAGTCCCAGTACACTTTGTCTCCTGTATAATAAATGATTCGCCTTGAAAGCACTCTTTCTTGAAATACCCATCCACGATTATACCATTCACTCTGCTTCATTTTATAAGGAAGACTGACGATCCGAGGCCGCAATACAATGGTGTTATGACGAATGATGTTACTGACGTCGTCCTCACCATGTTCTTTCTTGAGCCACTTGTACTTCCAGACGAAATCCCGTCCGGCTGCATTGCGTATTTTAGCAGAGGCTTTAGGAACGGCCTCCCTACTGAAAGGGCAGCATATTCTCACTGCTAGCGCATCGTTATGAGGGGGGAAAAGCCCTTGATCGTTAGAATCGTCATCCAACGCATGAACTACCGCAAGGGTACAGCTTGATGACGCAAATATGTCTCCCATTTTTTCCGATTCACGAAGCCAGTCTTCATTGTCATCTTGGATGATACATAGAGAATCAATCCAGATGTATTGAAATCCCAATTGACGAGTTACCATTATTGCGTCTTTGAATGTGCGTGGTAGAGTTTCTTGTGGGAGAGCCTGCTTGAAGCATTCTATGTTGTCTTTTGTAGTTTTGTAGTTTTGGCGTTTTCCCCATCGATGACTCAGTGTGAGATATGAACCTTGTTTCCCCTCGGTTTCGACTAAGAAGGGGCATATTTCACCATCAGGAGAGCCTACATCGACTAGTCGGGTAGGCAAAGTAACAGATTCGCAAGATGGATCGGAAACTGAGTTCTGTTCTAACGGACGACATTCTATGTGGGTTTCCATACAATTTTTCATCCACTTGCGCAGCATAGTATAGTTCCGAGATGCTGTGCATGCAGTAACATCTCGCAGAGGAACCATGTCGGATAAATGGTAATAGGAATCTAGCGAACTATTAGAAATGAAACATTTTAGACATAACGGAAGAAATTCACCTTCACATGCGTTAACCTGGATTGTGCTCCCGCCACCAAAATTTCCGGATGTCAAAACGAGTTTTGGCCCGAGAATGAAATCCATATATTCTCTTCGGTTCCAAGACAAGTATTCCACTGGTCTTGCCAGGGTCTGAAAGTAAGGTAGGTCTTCTCTTCCAACTACCCATCGTCTAACCGCTGGTAGAGAAAGAAGGGAGTCAGATATCATATCATACCTCTTTTCAACTTCATACGGACTCCAAGGGCTCTCCAACTGCAGCTTCGAATACATACACACCATCAACCTGCACAGCTTGCATGTCCTACCAGATACAACAGCGTCTGCGAAGGGTTTAGAGTGAACGAAGCCGTAGAGCAGCATCGTAAAAGTTACAGCCTTGCAAGAACCACAAAGTGGAGAGGTCATATCATATGCCATTTCTTTTTACTTCTCTTGGTTCTATATCTTGGTGTTATCGGTACTGTACTTTGTCAGGTATATACTTTTGCAATGAATGGAAGGATACTAGAATTTTGAGATCTAGGATATTCAATACTTGTTTATAAAGGCAAATGATCCGAATTAAAGGTGATATTTATCCCATGTTAAGAATAATGACCAATCACATGTCGACACCATGACCCCGCTGCCAGGTCGTTACACAGCCTGATCTTGACTCAGGTGTCACTTAATCGAGCCTACTTGTCACGAACAACTTCAAAAACGTAGCGAACCGTTCGTAGTTAGCTACTTCTATTATCAGCATGCCAGTTATACGAAAGATAGTAGGTCCCAGAGGCAGGGGATTTTGGAGTTCTATCGATCAAAACGACAGCAGATTAGTGACAGAAGCCCTGAAGGAGGAGGTATGTTAGTGATTCGTAGCGGGATACGTTTGAATGAAACGAAATATAACTTCTAACAAGCACGTAGTTCCAAAGATCGGAGCCGGCCCGTGATATTCATTACTCCCACAGCGGGCCCGATCACCTCCCTCCTACCGTACTTATCATCAAAATCCATTTTCCATGCCTTCACGATTGCCTGATATTTCTACTCCGCGGCGTAATATTCATTGATGGACAAGGGGCGGTCATTGAACCTGGCTACGCATATGTCGTCAAGAACGAGGAATGGATAGGGCTTGGCGGAAACACTTCTGTATTTATCATGGAGGAAGGGGAGATGAAGGGAATCTGTGCCCAGAAGCTGAAAGAAAAGCAAGAGAAGTATTGGGCAGAGAAGGAAGCTGCAGAGAGAAAACGAAATAGGCCGTGGAACAGGGTGCTGACCAAACTTCGCCGAGAGAAACCAGAAGTACAGCAAGTGCAATGTGTGACACAATAAGCTTGGAAAGGGTATGGGGGCTTATCGCGTCTCTTTCTACACTCGCAGATTCGTTCTCAAAAAGCCAAAATAGTACTATATCGATTCAACGGCTACTTGGCTTGAAGCATACAGACCATAGCTAATTAGTAGTTAGTTTCTAATAGAGATATCCAATCTACTTTCTAAGGCACAAAAGGACTATGGGGTTACATTAGAGCCATCACTAACTGTATATCCACTAGCGACATTTATCTCATACTTCGTCTGCTTCATCCTTCTATATCTCAGATACTACTGATGACTTCTCAAGGTATGCCTAAACTCCGTTGATATATCCCCAAGTACACAAGAAAAGAAGACGCGGCTATTCATCCCTACCCCTTTGGGCTTCCTGGAGGACGTCATGTTAAGGCGATGAGTTTAATTAAGAGTGATGCTACTTATAGATTACGATTATTGGGGTATCATAACGAGTCATGGATATTATTTAGTATAGGAACATTGAAGGGGAGAATCCATTTTGAAGGAATGTAATGAACAGGTGCTGCTTTAACGATACCGGCACTGGCTGGCTTATAAGACTACCTGCCATTTACGCGGCCGAGAACTGTGCTAATATCTTATCTAATTGTTCATGGCGCTTTGAGGCATGGTCGAATGTAGGATACTTCGTCGCATCGCCGGCGGCAAATGCTTCATAAAGGGCGCCAACTATTCTTGCGGATATATCCAGCTCTTCTCTTCCATGCCAATTCCACTCCACATTCTCTACTTTATCCGTATCAAAGTCGTGAACCTCAATAGTTAGCGGTTTTCCGTGGGAAGCTGCTGAGATTCCTGGTCCGCCCGAGGCACTGAGACGGATCTCGCCCCTTTCTCCATTTACTGACCATACAAAGGGGTCTTCTCCCTTAAAAGCTTGCCCTCGACGGAATCTTAGATGGACTGTTGCGCCTGAAGTAACGTATTCCGAAGCTTGTAGCGATCCGATCACGAGAATTAGGTCAGGGACATCCGAACGAACTGTTTTTACGACTTTTCCGCTTGATCGGTCCCAGATTTTCACGTCCGGTCGTTGGAGTTGTAAATGGGAGTGTAGAACTTGGATATCTCCAAGCACGAACTGAACGAAATCGAATACTATGATAATACATGAGTATTAGTACGGGGCATAATAAGAATTTTATACAAACTCACAGTGACCAAATCCAATCGTAAATGGGTTTCCCCCAACTTTCCTATCCGCAAAGTACTCCAGCCCAGTCGGCAAGGAAAGCCTATCCACTGATCCCCCAGACGCACGAACCTCACTACTCAATACCTTTCCAATGCGACCACTCCCTATTAACTCTCGAATTTTCATAACTGCTGGTGCATGCCAGCCTTGCAGTCCTACGACGGTCTTGCCCCCTTTCTGCCGTGCGAGGGTTGCTAGGTCACTTGCGAGTGACGCATTCTGAGCCAAGGGCCATTCCACGTATGTATCTTTGCCTTGGCGTACGCTTGGAAGAATTGTCTCGTAATGCTTATCCACACGTGTCGCGCATACGACGAGCTGAACATCTGGATCCGCGGCAAGACTATCTGGATCACCATATGCGCGCGTCTCAGGTGGTAGCTTGAAGGTATCAATAGCACGCTTGGCAGCATCTACGCTCGAGTTGCATAATGCAATGATTTGAAACTTCTTCTGGCCTTCGGGGCTGAGTAGGTACGGGAGATGGGCATGACTGGCCCAGTTTCCGAAGGAGGAACTTGAGAGCCCGATGATTGCAGTTCGAATTGGAGGCATTATAATTGTTTGTTGGGATATGGAATGTATAAATAAATTTTATAACACATGACATCGGTGAGAAGCCCTCGACATTTTGAACAACATTACTTATATCTGGGCTATGAATATTTTGATTGATAAGCAAGGATTGCTTAGAAACTACCCGCCCCCTTGAAAGCGAGATTAACCAATCAGAGACCATTTTCCGTTTGTATATGACCCCTATACTAGTATTAGTGAGTATTAGTGAGCCGGCATAATTACAAATTCCATGCTCACTTACTCCAAGGACCATTTTGGCCGGTCGAAGCTATATTTTTATTGTCCATCCATACATGTATTCTTTTGGACCAAACGACTATCTACGAAGACCATAAAGTTCCAATGTCAATAACTGCTATGGCCTGCATATTCTTCTTGTAGGTCACCAAGGTCACCCCTAAGCTTCTTGCCATCTATGGTAACCTCCTTAATATCAAGGAGAACCCACAGCATGCGTCCTGGCAAGGTGCCATTGCCGGTGACGTTCTTCCACTTGTGTGAAGTAGCCCGCTGAATGCACACATCACTCTGGCGCAAGATTCGTTTCTCGCCCGAATCAAGAGTAAGTTCGAAGACCCCCTCCAAAACGATTCCATAATCAATGGTTAGTGTTCGATGAAAAGGGGACTCTACGCCCGGACCGAAATCAATCATGCGGACAATTGAGCCGTTGGGATAGTGTAACGGGGGCTAGGATAATTCGTTAATGGATAGGATATACTCCATTAATCTAGTATGGGTTAGGAACGGCAAACCTCTTGTTCATGGGCCTTGATGATATCTGCGTTGGCATTCAGATCAACAGGGGTCTCTCGGGTAGAATATATGATGTTGGCTACTGCTTGATGCTCCAGCATGAAACGATAATGTTCCCCATGGTCTGAACATAGGAATCGAGATTCACCATTAGCGTTATTTCCAGTAATATGCCTAACGATCTGATTGAGGCCCGGCGCTGGAAAGCTGTGGACGTAATATTCGGGGAGAGGCTCCGTATTTGTTGCTATGATCTCGGCCATCTTGACTTAGGGGTGGGCGTTAATTGATTCAAACCCTCTTAGGAGCAAAGAGAGATTATAGATGTGAATATGCAAACAAACTGTCACAAGAAATTAAAAGGTGAGATCCAACCATTAATACAACCTCAATTATTTCTTATTCGTTGGCAGTTAAGATACGAATGGCAATGGAAACTAATAATTGTTGACCACGCAATATTAGTTGCTGATATGTCTTATCTACCTCCTATGCTTCTCATGATTCATTAACCGCAATTTCAATTCGCGCTTCCATGACGTGGACAACAACTGATAAACCCGAGGGGTAGGTCGATAGATGGTGGGCGTCCAAAGCCATACCCATATTGAGGATTACGATACGTTGCGATATATTAACGCGGCAGCATATCCCGTCTTGGATCTGCAAGAGAATATGGCTGCGTATGGCGTTCTCCTTACCAGTTCTAATGTGGCTTTTTACAAGATAAGGCCGTCGTAGGAAAGATCGTCTATCCGTTAGTAGGCCTCCTTGTAGCTATTAGACGGACTCGTAAAGAATTGCCTCTCGTCGTGGCCTACGAATTTGAAGGACTTCCCGAAACCTGCGCGAGAAAGTACGTATAGAGATAGCGTGCGTAGATCGTCAGCTGCTGATTTGACGGATGCTTTCGACGTCTAATAGCTAAGCATATAGTTAGCTAGGCCGATAGTTTCTGATTATACGACTTCATTGTTATCTTCGTTGGAACAATGAGTGACCGTCTCTCTCTGTATTTTATATTTCTCGCCTTCAGTCTGTAATGCAGAAATCTTCATTAGTAAGTCTTTGTAGTTGAAGGTTTCGAGAATGGCCTTGCAGTCAGTATGTTAGGGTCGAATACATCTAACATTTCTAAAGTTTGATTAGTGTTAATGTTTCAAACACTGGATTTATATAAACAATCCTCAAGCGTCAATGTCAGTGTTTCGGGTAGGAACTAATTTTCCGCTTCCGGCCTTCATTGATGGTATGTGTCAGGGTATAATGGGTACTGGCATGAATTTGGTATATATCTAAGATAGGTAGGTAGCTATAGAAAGGCACTACGCGCCCTCGAAAGAAAGTAAAAGGTTAAATGTTAGTAGATTTATACAACTACACGGCTACTATGCAACGGCCTTTCTGCTGCTTTTAACATTTGCTCTACGTATGGCATATATTAAGGGGTATATAGCGACTGGCATTATTAAGACTCAGATATCACCCATCTCAGAGTGAGATCGATATCAATCCTCGACCTCCCATGCTCGCTAGTTATACCTGGTGAAGCTGTTATCACCAAAGGCAGGCGGCGCAAGAATGAAATGACCTTCTGGCCTACTAAGGTCCAACCCGGGTTTAGGGGGCTGATAGGAATAATATGGGAATACCGATGGAATGAGCAGCCCAGAAGTTCTACAATAGGCTCATTCAAGTGCTGGTAAATATAGTCTCTATCATTAGAAGGTAGATTCTTAGTAGCACTAGGAACCAAGCCATGCGATTGCGGTGAGTAACTCGGCATTGTATAGGATGGGCTGTGTCTTGCGTCAATGACTACCTTAGGTACTTATTTGGCTACTTGTTCTCAATCAGGACATTTAAACTAGGAAGCCAAAATTGTGCTGTTATTGGATAGGAAGGGAGAGACGAGAAAGAGTAAGGGAGTTCCCAGAGGAGTGCTAAGGGGGTGCTAGGGACCGACCAGATCAGGCAAATAACCCTAACAAGGGATGAGGAAACTCGTCATAACCAAGAAATATTTGATAGGCGAATGATATGCTCTGTCAGGATTCTTGGCCTCACCACGTAATAGTAAATGCAGAGAAGTGTCCCAGCGAGTAGCCAAGATACTACTTTCAGGTACAACTCGTTAAGTCTTCTTTTTGGAAATCTGTATAAGGACCTTCCTTTTTCGTTTATACGATTAATAGAAGAGTAAATATACTATTTGAAGCTCGTATCCCGTAATTTTCAGCACGAAGTATACACATTCTGCCCAGTGGCCGAGCTTATTGAGCGTAAGAAACATCATTTCAAGGCGGCAAGATTAATTAATAGAAAAGGAAGATATCAGGGCGCCCTGGAGTACGTGAATGGCAGAATATATGAAGAAACTAACAGACAATTGACTCGGCAATGAGTATTTGGGTACGAGAAACACAAAGGTTTATTCACGATATACAGCCAAGCATAAGAGATACATATACGAAAGTAAGTTAAAATCCAAAGACCAACCCCAGACCGGTTAACCAACTGTGGCGTTACATGTTGGTGTAATCAGAACAAGTTTAGTGACCCGGCCCGTATGGGTGCATGCGTCGAAGGAGTTAGTGGATTGCTATCTTAATCTACCTAGTAATGGGTTATATCTGTGGTGTAACTAATGCCAAGTGTAATTAATTAAGAGGTACCTTTAAAGTAGAGGTAAGTTAAGTACTCAAACGAAGAGGTATCATGCCGTACGACGATGATGCGGAAAGTCACTTCAAGTATCCCGCCCTTTCTAGGTTAGAACGGAGATATCTGAAGCAAATTTAGGCGGCAAACATCTCTACTCGAGGTTCACTACCTTAAAAGGGATATCGCTGAGAGTGCCCGAGTCTTAGATCCTCGCGCCGCAGGATGCGCAGTTGTGCTATGTGGGGTTGTGAGGTAGCTATAGTAATATCTCCGTATCTGTGTGTGTTGGTTTGTGTGGCGTTTATATCTACATAGTATTGAAGTTATGGCGCTGAGATAAGGTATGTCAGGGGCAAAGCTAAAGAATATCGTACAAAGATGAGACCCTCCACGTTTACCTATGGCATTACTTCACCTGATTGGTATCAGATCTGGGGCTTAGTAGCAAACATTACGAAAAAATGAAATCGGAAGCATCCCTACTACTCCTATGTTATGCTAAGGGCATGATCCAGCGCGGACGTCCAGGGGTTTTAATCACCACGTAATGAGGAAAGCTTTACCAGATCTCATATATTAGATAAATTGAAATCTAGCCTTGGATATGATTCGATATACCAGGTTGAATTCTCTCCAGTATCTCCCGTAACTCGATGTAAGCCCTTTTTTGCACCACCTGCCCCTCTTGGCTATACACAAAGCCGCTCTCCCTACTAATTTCACCATCTTCCATGTATCTTCCGTGGCTTTCCCGCCCTGCAGAAGCTGCCAGTACGTACGTGCGGGCCCCCATCTCAGCTGTTCTGCCTACCAAGGTAGAGGCTATAGCAAGAATCCACATAAGAGGGCGTGAATATGCATTTTCCCGTAAAAGGCGAGTTTGGCAATAGCCTGGATCAAGTGTGTTGAGGATGACCGAGGGCTCTAACTCTTTGTCAAGAACCATGTGCTCGGCTAATTCTCTTACGATAAGCACCGAGAGGAGCTTTGTTGTGCCATAGCGATCACCCATATTCGAGTCACCCCTGAGGGCTTCGAAAATAGATGGTTCCTTTCGCTCTGGGAATTGGGTATAGAAATGAGAGTTCGAGCCTACAATAACGATATGTGGTACATCAGTAGTAGCTAACCTCCGTGGTAACGATATAGGCGTGTGTTGCTGACTATCCATGGCCTTCGTCCGCCTCATCATTGGCAAGAGTAGAAGGACCATTAGAAACGTTGAGATGACATGGACTGTTAGTTGGCGTTCATAACCCTCAAAGGCTTCGTAACGCGACGCTATGAGGCCGGCATTTGCAACGACGATGTCCAGGCGACTGAGCTCCGTGGTTACTCGGCGGCAAAACTCCGTCACGCTATTGTATGATGCTAAGTCGATTTTCCACACTTGAACGACATCTCCAGGTTTATTCTCTGAGACCTCGATATCGCGCTTTGCATGCTCGCCGCTTTGGATATCTCGACAACCGAGAATTACGGTCTTAGCATTAAACCGCACAAACAGCCGGGCCGCCTCAAGCCCTAGACCAGAGTTGGCGCCAGTTATAATGACGACCTTTCCAGTAAGATCTGCATCAGGGGTTTTAATGGGCCTGAGCTGCGCAGTGAGAGACCGGAGAGGGTTTCTCCACATCTTTAAGTGTTAAGGCGTCAAGGGAAATCTAAGACATGAGATAGGTCATCTTGATGAGTATTAGTAAATTTTGAGTTGATAATATTGTGGGGGATGATGAACATCGGTTTGTTCAGTCGCCTTTGTCTATTTAGCAGCAAGGTATTTAAGGCTATGCTACCTAGTCTAAGCCATTTCAGCTGATTAACTGGTACGTGCAGTATATTTACATGTATGTAGCCAAGCATTACCGCGTTGGGGGCTTCCTGGAAGTAGGGAGGGACCTACATGTACCTGATCTATTATCCTTCACCGGGGTATGAATGTCGTGTTGACATATGCTAGGTACCTTTTTGGGACTTGTAGACTTAAGTATGTACATGTACTCCTATGCCCAGTTGTTGGTAAGTAACACCAAGTGCAATACTGGAAGTTATACATTTATTATGAGGTGAAACCAAAAGATACGCTATCAACTTTGCTATTGGAGATCATGATTATACATATTGGATGAATTACTGTTTATCCTCTGCAGTGATACCTGTTATCTTCTCAGGATTTGCGATAGAATACCCTAGCCGATGTAAGGGCTTTACTATTCTATCATAAGCTGCCAGGACATTTAGTATAGTTGCACGACATAATGCTTTAGAGTTATACTTTTAAAGACATAGGCTTGGTATGCATTTGCATAATGTCATTCAGCTTTTACAAAGAGGTATCTACCTGTCTATTCTGAAATTGCTATTACGAAATATAGTCACTCAAACGATCAGCCTTACAAAAATCCACCATTCCGTTGCTCTCCATATAGCCGACGCCATGAGTTTCAATAGCAACGATACTGAGCACATGGTTCACTCTACTGACGAGCTACTATCGTCGGATGCCTTCAAAGTGAGAATTTTAATCCATGCTACGTATCGGCGTGCTAACTTCTCAAGGGGATTATCTGGGGCGGGCTTGTTTTATGCGCTATATCATTCAGTGCTCGCGCCTATATTCGATTTGTCTGCTTCAGAAAATTGGTCCTTGAAGATTATCTTACCTTCACTTCCTTGGCCTTGATCCTCGCCTCCTCGGTTATATGTCAACTTTACATCGACGATGTCTACGATCTAATGGCAATCGCCAACCGTGTTATGATGCCGGGCCCCAACTATATAGAAGACACACGCAGGGCACTGTATGGAACGCTACTACAAATTGTATTTGGGACCGTATGCCTTTGGACCGTCAAATTCAACTTTCTCCTATTTTTCTACCGTCTAATTCACAATGTACACGGTTTCAAGATTTTCTGGTGGATAGTCACTGTGACCACGGCAGCTTGTGGCGTCGTGACTCTCGGTCTCGTGAGATATGATTGTCTCGTCGGCTCAAATGAACGTGTCTTCTTTGGTTATTGCTACACAGCATCGGCATTTAGGCTAGAGTATACTGCCGCTATCGTTTCATGTGTCGTGGATGTCTTCTCAGATATACTTAGTTAGTTGTTCTTCCGCCCACGAAGCTAATCGCTAACCTTCATATAGTTATGTGCTTTCCAATTAGCGTTCTATGGAAGATTCGCGTCAGCTTTCGCAAAAAGCTCATATTGTCAGCGATATTCTCAGTCGTTGCTTTCACTATAGCTGTTTCCATTATACGCGGAAGCATATTCGGTGGTGTCTATAAGTCTATTGACTACAACGATATGCAGTCGATGAACATCACTTGGATTTGGTTTTGGCTATCAGTCGAATGTATTGTTTGTGAGTTTGAATAATTGCCCTAGATATCCAACGTTGCATCAAGAAGCAACTAATACTGCATTAGCCTTTATTGCTTCCTGTGTTGTCTCTTTCAGGAGTCTCTTCGCACATAGAGATCGGGAGCGCAGCGCCAAAGCTTTGCAAGAAAGGCAAATGCTTCAGAAGAACACAAGTCATTCGAGGCCGTCATGGCTCCAAGAAAAGGTAAAGGCGGTCCATGACTCACTGCTTACCACATGCTTGGCAATGGAGGGTGCGAGTTCTTACCTCGAGATGAGCGTCTTGCCTCATCCTGTTTTAGACCGAATGAGCTTGGACCTCTCACAGGAAAACCTTTGGGCTCAGAATTCTAAGACTCTGAATAGTCATACCGAAACCGAAGTTGGTCACAGTAGCTTGATTGAGGATGAAGGTCGACACTGAAAACATGTCAAGTGGTTATTGTACGATCAGTCATCTAACGGTGCCAAAGATCGAAGTGTATCACAGAGTGTAATAAGAATCTAAGTCCATCTCTTTTACATATAAAATGGATATCATCTCATATTAGCTCGACTAGTGGAGAGGCAGTGAAATAACAATTCGTTAATAAATATCAGGTACCTACTTCTTAACGTACATACATGTATCTAACCCATTATAAACTGTTCTTACCTTAGGAAGATACCTAATTGATTTAAATTGGATGCCCGATACATAATCCGAAGAATTATGTCCCTAATATGCCTAGGCACAATATCGTTGCTTCAACTCTTCCGTCCGCTTGTATTGATGCTCGGTTCAGAGATTGGCAGACTATTGACCAGGTATCCATGATAGTCCATATCGATAGACCGCAAGTTAGTGTAAGGGCCCATTTCGATACTGAGATCTTGAGTCATATCTGCTTGTGATCGCTTTTCATGCCTGCCTCGTGGGCCCCTGACATATGACATGAGAGTTTTGAGGTACCCGTTGGGTACATTTGACCATCTCCATTTAATTACCGAGACATCACTTTCGGAGCGATCCAACTGGTCTGAAGATACAGGCTTTCTATAAAGATGTTTTCTCCAATACGGTCCCACAGAGTCAAGCTTTTCGACAAATGTCTTGCAGAGAGGATAAATAATAGGCACACAAGCACATATGATGCCCAAGTTGATCTCAGAAACTCTAATTAACCGCGGTTAGAAATATAAGGTCAAAGAAAATACTTATTTAAGTATGTACATACGCTAATGCATAAGCTGGCATAGCTGCCCAGAAAGGATCAGGAGCATGATGAATGGTTTCATGGTATGAACTGACACGAAATGCCAAACCAACAGCGGAAAAGGTACAGGCCCTAAGAAAACTAATCAATACGTCCAACCAGATTAGGTCTATATCATAGAGAGGTTCTAGACGTACAATAAACCTGTTGCAAAGAGAGCTGAAATGCCGATCTTTTTACTCAATGACATCCTTAGGCCAAATATTGTAGTTAAGGGAATAGAAATGATATAGAAGTCAGTAAAGGTGCCCACAGCGCCGAGGCTAAGACCAATTATTGGAGCTTGCTCAGTACTCCTATAGGCAAATGATAGATCATCCCACCCGGCATCATCTTTGTGCGGTACGCTATACACGATATAGACGGTGAAAAGAGTAGCGTGGGATACGGCAGTAAAGACAATACCAAACCATATCAAGATATTAGAAAGACGTAAGGGAGAGAATATCCGCCGGAAGAAAGCGAGAAGAGATATTTTGACTAGAGAAGATGCCAAACAAGAGGTGACTGTGATAGCGCAACTCTCCTGTTGAATGTGAGTTTTTTTACTTCCAAAGACCGACGTCGTAGTATAATGAATAGTAACATACCTTCATATATGTTGGAGTAAACGCAGAAAGTGGTATATTCCAAGAGTGACGCCCATACATATCGTCAACGACTAGTTGAAATATTAGGTGAGAAGAACTGATCATGAAGTAGTTGGTACATTACCCTGCGCAAGCATCACCCCACAGAAACCGGCACTAGCGAACTAGCAAAGATGATCAGCGACATTCATTAATCAAGTGTAAACCAAGAGCATCGGTTATTACGCCAGAAGCTACACAAAAATCTAGATGTAAGTACCTAAGTCAGCAGTGGTAAGGAGAAACAAGAAATAACTGATTACTAACAATCATCTAGACCTAACTTATGTTTTAACCTCAAACGAGCATAGATTCGTAGGACTATAAAACATATTGATACTGGAAGTGTTGTATAAATAGCAAGTCGAGGCATCCAAGCTTGGGATGGGCTATCATCGAAGTTATACTCATAGCCTGGAGGAGCGACTCCTAAGGGGGTCTTGGATGGATCGGAACTGTTCATGGTGTTTTTATCTTTATCCTTAACAGCCTAATATAGGCGTAAAAAGAAGTTGAATAAAAATCCAAGAATTACCAAGAGACCGATCTAATATTCAGTGCCTTCGAACCTTGGTACCTAATTTGATCAACCGACGATGCAAGCCTTTAAATTATGTTTTCAGCCCATAAGCACACGTAAGATGTTCTAGCTTCACGTTTTGTTGCTAATAGCCAAAATAAGCACTTAAATACTTATTCGCTGCTTCAAGTAACGCCTCCACTAATAGCATTGAAGATCCTACATGTAAGTGACCTGTACGGATTATGTAAGACCTAAATCGCTTTAGGTTAAGGTAAATATTCTGGTTTATGCAGGTCTAGTCTATATTTCAAATTTGGGCAAGTATTAGGTAAGTGTATGTAATACGCTTATAAATTACATATAAAGGAGTTCAAGTCTTAATTTAATACCTTTACGAGTAGATATAAGGCAACATTTTATTTTGCTATAGTTCCAACATAGATCCAATTCACCAGATCGAATTCATTTCCACAGACACCTTATCACAAACTTCACTGAGTACCTCTTTTATACCACTCTATCAAAATGTCTTCCTACGTCATTACCGGTGTTTCCAAGGGGATTGGTGTAAGTTTAAATTCGTAGCAAATGGCGAGCAAAACTTGATAACCAATTACCCCTAATAGTACGAGTTTATTCGTCAGCTATCGCAAGATCCGAACAATACTGTTATCGGAATAGTCCGAGACAAGCTTTCCGTAGAGAAGAAGATATCTGAGGATACAATCTTGAAGGGACGTTCCAATATACACATCTTAGAAGCCGACGTAACCGATCACGATGCCCTGAAGGTGAGAATCAAACATGACGTAGCCATCAACTTCGGTAAAGTATTAACAGATTTTGGTAGAGAGCTGCAGCCGAGACTGCCAAAATAACAGGTGGGAGCCTCGACTACTTAATCGGAAACGCGGGTTACATCTCGCATTTTGATTCCTATGATCCACTCGGAGTATTGTAAGTTTTCTCTACTATTTGAAATAGATCCATGACTAATATGGCAAAAATGAAAAGGGGTTATGATCCCAAAGGGCTCGAGGACGACTTAGGAAAACTTATCAATATCCATGTCGTGGGAAATATTCACCTCATCAACTTATTCATGCCGCTTGTCCTTAAAGGGAAGGCCAAGAAGGTTATAGTTATCTCGAGCGGCTTCGCCGATCTGGATTTGACCACCAGATTCGACCTGGACCTCAGCCCGCTCTACTCCATTAGCAAGGCAGCGTCGAATATGGCAGTAGCTAAGTTCAGCGCCCAGTATAAGAAAGACGGCGTCCTTTTCCTAAGTATCACCCCAGGAATGGTAGAAGTGGGCCACTACACAAACTGTAAGAGTTACCCCAATCCTGCTTGATCATCGCAATAGGAGACATCTAACATATTTCCCCCTTTTTTTTCCACAGCGACCCCGGATCAACTACAGAAGTTGGGTGGGGGTCTCGGGAAGTTCGCCGAGTACGCACCTAATTTCACTGGTCCGATATCACCAGAAGTCTCTGTTAAAATGGTGAGATCTGTTTGGGATAACGCCAGCCTCGAAAATGGAGATAGTGGTGCTTTCCTTTCGCAATATGGTAATAAGCAATGGCTCTGATTTATTTAAGATGGTTTTCTATCTCTTAGTACTATGGAGTTGTTAGTAGTCGCGGATTACTGATATTTGGCCATTATCAATACTCTACTTACGACTTGTCATCGGATTTATTGAAAGTCATTCTCTACCTTCCATGTAAGCCGTGTCAAATATATTCCTCAATATCCCCTATTTCGTACCTGTTGGTTTATATGTCGCGTCAAGTCTTTTGACTTTGTGCATATCTCAATAAGCTTTGTACTATAGCTAGGTGTTAATTTGTTAGTCAGATACTAACACAGTTACGACAGTTGTCAGCGTGAAAAGTCTTACCTTTATGAAAATATTGACTTCTGATACTAGTCATTGACAAGCAACGCAAAGCATTTAATACTCTAGCTATTAGAATTTAACATCCAATATTGGCACCTATTATTTCCAAAATTCTTCTAACTCAATATAGGTCTAGAAAGTGTAAGAAGAAAATAGTCAATATCAGAAATCACCCTTAGTACACTATACCGCTTATAAAGTGATGGGTAGCTAACTAATAAAAAACCCAAGGATACAGTCCATTGAAATGAATCTTAATGCCTTCCTTTACATGAATTAAATAGCACTGAAGTGCTTTAGATAGACTCTTATCCTGTAGCTAGCTGGTAAATACTTAGTTACGTTTTGTTTGAACTTTTATTACGATGTCTACCTAATCAATTCTAACTACTTCATTATAACGTCCTAACTAAGTAAAGAGAATTATCATGAGACCAAAAGGTCATAAAGGAAAACGATGATGTTCTGGGGAACCCAGAACATCAAGAGCCTTGCAGCGAGCTGCAAGGCTATATATACATAAGGATCCAAGATGCCTAACTCAGGACTAAGTCACGTAGATTGTCTGGCGGAGCCAGACAACTACGTGACAAGAATAAAATTTCAAAATTATAGGCCCTTAACCAGGTATTCATTCGGGGTTTTCATCTTGGAGACATTGGGGACGTCGAAGCGAAAGCGGTTATTAAGATCATAATTATTCTTCAGCCCACGCAATCTTTTGAGGCGCCACAATTCGTATCTATATATGTAATCTATCAACTCATACTAGTTACTTGCCGCATAGCTTCTGTAGTAAAGGCGAGAAGTTTCCGCAAGCTCCGGATACGAAGCCGCGTTTCTGCTTAAAATTTCGTAGATCTGGCACTGCGCTGTGATATTATAGGTTTGGGGCAAAACTGTGGTAATAGCGTAGGTGGTAGACCTCCAAGATGCGGTGTTGGTGTTTTGAGGAGTAATTATCTTAAAATAGAAGACATCACCCCTTTTTTCTAAGATAGCCTCGATTTAGTTAAACGGGCGCATGATATCCTCAGCCCTAAAAGTAGTGCCGGCGTAGGCGAAACTTTACCAGAAGATAGCCAGTTAGAAATAAAATTCAAGGGTTAAGGGTTAGGGGATATCACATACCGCAGTTTTGCTCAAAGATTGATCTATCTAGATTTGCTTATAGCTCGATCCCACTACTATGAAGGTTTTACCATGGTTTTAGATCTTGTTTAGCGCTTAGAATACCGTCTTGAGCTTATTTTACGCCTTGAAATAGTTGTGATAGTGTTAAGTTTTTTGATAAATCTTAAGTTTAAAGCTAGTAACGATGCCGAAGTTGTAAGCAGCTTTTTTTGTAGCCTGAAGTAAATCATTATGACTACCTAGGTATTTATTTACCAAAATTCCCGAGCCGTTAGTTAGGACAACATACAAGTAAATGGTATTATCGGCCATTAAGCTATAAAGTCATTTATAATGTTTTACTTTAATAGTTATAAACAAGTAATTAAATTTAATTTCGTTAAAATTTTATCGTTTAAAAAGGAAACATTAAAAACTAAATTAAATAGCCGATATACTTTTAAATAAACTTAAAATTATAAAAAAAATTATAAAAACCTAACGGTTAATAAGTTTTTCTCTTTTAATTAAAGTAACAAAAAAGCCGTGTATATACCTTGTATTACATAAGGAAAAATAAAAACGATGAATTTTGATTTAAGTTGAAAGAACGGGAGATCTACGAAGTGGGGAGAAATGTTGTCATGGTCACATGACATGTGGAAGTATAAATACCTCGTGTATCATAGCACCCCACATTAGAAAGTATACAATACAACATCAATCATAACATTCATGACAGATGTCTATCTATTAGGTACCTAGGTACATTTGTGGGTTGTGTGTGTGGGTAGGTCCAGCCTTCGGTTACAAAACAACAGTCATGTGACTGTTGTCACGGACCCATGGTCCCAACACTTTCGATCACCACTCAAGCTCTCTTGGGCCCTCTTGCGGCTGAGGTGTCCAGTCATCCCCGTAACCGAAGTATTTTCGAATTTTGGGTATGTACTCTGAGTCTGGCGGGCAGAACTTGAATCGCTCTAGATTCGATAATTTGGAATCTCCTGGCTTAAGATAGCGATAGCAAGGGTCATGAGCTTCAACAAACTCTTGCACTTGACTCCAGTTGCGACACTTGCGCAACTGGCCGTCGCCTGGTCGAAAACCGTGGGCCGAGTTAAGGGGCACGTAGCGGAGCGTGTCGTCCGCACTGCAAATGGTTTCCACGCGAAGACTATCTAGACAATGAAGTATGTGGGGATAGTTAATTGTCTGCGGTGTGTTTGTGCGGTATTGTTGGATCGAAATGTAAATATTTCTCTAAAATAGTAAATGGTCATTAGCTTTGAACAGAAATATGTTGATGGATTCTCTTGGAGGATCTTACTACACAATGGAGGATATGGTGGGCATTGACGATATAAATCCTTTTCCGGCTAGCATCCCAAGGAAAAGGCTGGGACTCTGGAAGATCCATTGCACGTGCTTCCTCGTTAGTGAGCGCAATGATACCACTTTCCCAGGGGATATGGGTATCCCAAAGTTCGTTGAGTCTAGTGTCTGTCGCATTTTCGCTGCTATACTCCGTATTCCACCAAAGAGTATCAGCCTGTGTATGGCCAAGATTCACTAGCGATGGGATCAGCTTTTGCAAAGCTTATATTCACACCTCATCCTTCTACACTCACGATACGGTGAGATACCCGTCGTACCCATAATAGTCCGAATCTCATATCCAAGAGTGAAGCTAACGATCAATAATAATAAAACTGCTAGAATAGCGAAGAAAGTTCGCCAAGGAAGAAGAGGTCTGAGCGATAACCAGTAGCTAGAGAGGTTTCCATGGGTTTGAGGCAAAAGCTCATTTACTGCTCCTTCTTCCGGAGCGAGGAGATGATATTCCTCGTATTTTCTTTCAGATCCCATAGTTACGGCAGTGAGAATTGCAAGTTGGTCTACATATGAGACGAAATGGAAAACCTAGTTTGGATACCTAGGGATCGCGGTGGTCTGTCTCTGTACTTAGTATACCAGAGGTTGGCTTTTCTCACGACCATCGCTATTTCTATCAATATCACAATTACAAAATGAGCCAGTAAGATTGAGCAATAAGGAGCAAAGGGTGGACAAGTTCCAACGCTCGGAACTCGGGATCTAGCTTTGCAAGAGCTGAAATGTAAAATGCCCTTTTAGGAGTTGTTGGGTTACACAAATTGAAACTACAATATCGAGGTATTTTCTCTGATAGGTATAAGTTTATTGCAAGGCTTCGGTGAATGATGCGGAGATCATGCCGCGCATAAATGTGACAATGCACGACATAACTAACCATCCTAGAGGAGCCGCGCGCGATTAAAATATCCTTGCCGCCAAATCAATACATGTTTCAATGCATAGGTAGGTAGGTAACCAACCACATATGGGGGCTTCTGCAGAAAGATGGCTCTGCGAAATGCTATTAGCTATACGCATCCATGTAAAGTATCGATCAGACAAATCACCTACATGAAGGCCGTAGTGTAACTCTATCGTATAAAAGTAGCTACCTCCACAACTACATGTAAGCTTTTAGTAAGCTCTTAGGTATGCATGTCATGCAGCCTCACAGTCTTGGCATGTCATACCCAAAAGCTAGACGCTGCTCGTGGAAGTGCAAATTCTCTACTTTTGGTGTACTTCGCTCTGGCGAGGCTCGGATGATGCTAAATAAAGGATCTTGTCATCAGCACGGAAGTTGGAATGAATCTGGATTATTAGATAACATGTATGTTGCTCTACTTGTGTACTATGTGGGCGGTATAACGTGTATAAGGAGGTTTGAAATATAAATTATCATCCTAGGAATTAAATCAGCTGTTTAGGTAAGTCTCGTATTGTTTGCCTTGTTTATTTTCAAGAATCAAATTTCTTCAGGCTTTCTATTGGCCATGGCATCTACTCAATGGTTACAACTCCCTTTTGATTTTGTTTCCCCAGCGGAAGTCCTGTCAGCTGGTATTGTGCTGCCCATAATATGTATCGCATTAGTAGGCGTACGCTTCAATACTCGCAAGCTCCAGAAGGCTTCATTGGGGATTGACGACTGGCTTATTGCTATTGGAATAATCTTTATTGCCGGAATGGGTGCCTGTTTGATCGCCGGAGAACGACTCGGCGTAATGGGATATCCCACGCCTGTCCCTGCTGGTACCGTAGCTTCGGAGGCATATGGACTATTTCTTGATGCCTACATTCTCCAGGCAAAGGTGCGTCAAGAACACAATATCAATAGCATAAACTAATTAGACACAGATACAATTCGCATTTCAATTCCTCATGTGCTTTGCCTACGGGTTCGTGAAAGCTAGCATTATTTTCTTCTGTCGGCGTATATTCGTTGGACACAAGGGGTCAACTTTTGATTGGGCGTCAAAAGTCGGTATATTCCTGGTGACTTTATGGTCTGTTGGGTTCCTGATAGGTCTTGTTTTCGGATGTGGAAAGGACGTCTGGCTTCATTGGGCTCCCCTTCAAGTATTAGAGGAAGCGGGCTGTGATGCTGTCACACCAGAGGAAGCAATGGTTATATCGGACTTCATTCTGGACCTTCTAATTATCACACTTCCACTTCCAGCAGTAAGGGCATACCTCGCCAGTAATGTACTCAAGTATCCTATTCTTACAATATGCAGATTTGGAGACTCAGCATGTCTATCAAACGAAAGCTTGCTCTCACGGGCATATTCCTCATTGGATTGATGTCCTTGGCTGCATCAGCAGCTCGGATGGCAATATATCTGACAGTCCTTTATCAGGGATACAGTGCTGGATATGATATAAATCGTAAGTTATTTTTTTTTATTGCTGAGATAACATTTGAGTAATACTTCACGGAGGTACTGACCAGTTAAAAAGGGACAGCGACGACTATGCTTTGGTGGAGCATGCTCGAGGTCTCCTTAGCTTCTATGGTTGCCTGTCTTCCAACGTTAAGTTCCCTAAGCAGAACGGCGGGTATGCAAAAACTTTTCCATCGCTTAGGTAGTGTTACTAGTTTTACATCGTCTTGGAGGCTTTGGGGAATTAGCTCCAAACCCAAGAAGCGCAGCGAACTTAGTCAAGACAGCTTGTACGGCGATAGTATTTCCAATACTCAAAGGGTGGACTTATCCGGAGCACAGAATAAACCATCGCAAGTATACCAGGTGGACTATACTGTCTAATTGAGAGTCTGAGCATTCGCTATGTATTGTTAAGGACTTCGTTGCCGTGAAACTTCGGAAATTTGTTATTTCATAATTATATAGAGATAGCATCACGCATAACTGTTAACTGTCAAGAGTGAATGTTCTATAAGGTGATTAATGTGATATGTACCTAACCTATAAACTCAGTGTGTGAAGTTGCCTTGTATATTGGCACTTAAGAAAGGGGGGTGGGTGGGGACACCATATACTTGACCATTGCTCTTGGCACGCCGCTTGGTAAGTTCGTACATATAAAAGTCACCCCTTTCATCATGGGGTACCATCAACGCACGATCGTCTACACATCCTCATTATTCTACTTCCTTACATTGCAAGTAAGATAGTCTCGGTTCATTATTACTTCGCCGCAATGACTTCACCTCCAAACTTTGTGGTCTCACCCGTCGATTATGATAAGGACTGGGATGACTTGTTTACAACGTACTGGGATTCATGGAAGGAACCCCTTCAAGCCGTTGGTCAGTTGACTTTCTCGGGTATAGGTGTTGGTGGCCCGCAGGAGGCGGAAGCCTTCGCTGCTACCAAACAAGCATACCTGGCTGCGGCATTGGCCAATCCCAACCAACACTGGGTCAAGATCGAAGATCCAAGTCGAGTGAGCCGGGGACTATGTCCGATTATTGGGGGCGGTGGATGGACGGAATATCAAGAAAACCCATTTCGAGCTCACTCTGAGGTGGCTAATCAGGGATGTAATCGACTTCTCGGGCCAGGCTTCGAAGCAGGCTCTGAGCGCTATCACCTATCAGCAGAGTTATACATGCAGCTCTGGAGTTGGCGCCCAAGAATGATGAAGACAGCGCATGTCTGTAAGTGGTCTCCTAGTTCAAGGCTTATTATGCGAGTTCATTTATCACTTTCCGCCCCTGCATCGTTAATGTTTCCATCTGTATGCATGCATCGTGGTATTCGTCCGGCTCTATATTATCTTTTAGTTCATTTTAAGGTAGTAATGAGGCTAACACTGGGCGCACTTTGAGCAGACGGCCAGGCTTTGTGGGTAATTCCTGAGTACCGCCACCTAAGTGCGACAGCATGTGGTATGGACTACTGGATCCGAAGGATTGATGAGTTAGGTGTCGAATCCTACCTCGAGGGTTCCTCCTTAAGTACCTCGCTGTACCTCAAGCATGGCTTCATTATCATTGGATATCCAACTATGGTATTCCATCATAAAGATAAGCCAAGCGCAGATTGGACTAAGCTTGTTCACGACATTCAAGCTCATCCTGTTAGCGTCATGTGGAGGCCTAAGGGTGGTGTATATAAAGAGGGTGAGACTGTCTTACCGTGGCAGGGCAAGCCACGACAAGCAAAGCTCTGAACATTTTGGATTCGCAAATCCGTATAAGCTCACGTTACACTGCTTTCATTGTATTACATTTGGGGTGCTAGTACCAATACATGATTTGCTACTCATGTACGTTATAACTATCCCAGTCAGTTTATGTACTTTTTTGAGCGAAGTTGTATTTTGAATTTTATGCACTATCCTAGGAACTGTTGTAAGAGGACCCGGATAGATATGACTACAGTGTATTAGGATCGGTATAAGTCTCTGTATAATAGTGTCTATATTAGCTACATAGCAGGCTTTATCACGTGATTGTTAGTTGTTCATAGAAAAGGTACATAGCAGAGCATTGACGTATGTCGAATTGTTATAAGGTCACAACCCGGTCGTACCCATTCCGTTTGGTCCCCGATGCAGCCCCGATCAGGCATATATAAGGAAATAAGAAACCTAAGCTGGTAGTACACGAGGTGATAGATTGGCATGACAGCCTAGCCGAAGTAATCTAATAACATGCTCAACCGCGCCTTCAACCCCATCGGTGCACATGCATAGACAAATCACTCCCGCCTTTTATATCGAACATTGCTTATGCACACGAGCCTACCCGTTAGAGATACAATCCATGTAGCTGGAGAGATATATACAATATAATTACGAGAGTAGCCTTCTGGTTGGAGACCCTAGAACCGCCACCAAATCCTCACTCCCCCACCGGCATGGCGCAGTGGGGTATCCAAGACTCGGTGAGTCTGAACCGGTGAACGACCGCTACGTTCCCACGATCAACCCCCGCACTTGAGGCTCTGTTGGCAGACCCGGTAGATCATATTGCCTTATCATAGAGCCCCTTGACGATTTTATCAGATAGCGTAAAGATTATCGTTGGGAGTTCCGACCGCTGTTGGAGCATCACGAACTCTTACAGCATAATGTGGCAAAGGGGGAATCACAGCGACATGCTTCACTCCTAGGAGCAAGCTTTAATTACTGCTGATCTTATACTATTTAACAATATGTGCTAAATAATCCTTACGTGCGTGTATTTTCTAAGCGCCTTGCTTCTACGTAAACTAAGACACCAAATAGGCACCTACCTAAGTATAACTATGAATGTTTCTTAATTTAGAGCTATTACTGGAATTACGTAGCCAGCCCCTCAATAGTACTTAGGTATGTATGCACTCAAAACTCAGATCTAGATGTAGAACTGCAGATAGGTAGCATTTGCTTGTGGACAATCCAAGCAATGTTATATTTCTCAATTGGCGTTACTCTGAATTTATCCCTCCTTTCTTTTATACTATCAACCATACAAGCAGTCCTTCCAAAGGACACTCTTCCAGCACTGTGCTGTTGGTAGGACTCATAGACAGCAAGCCTTTGGTTCGATAATATCAGGCTCGGGTGCCGCTTTAGGAAGAGCATTGGGCTCAGCATTAGGGTTCGGGGCTGCAGCTGCCATCATAGCTGCGATGGAAAATGTGACGATGGAGATAAGGCGCATTGTAGCTAAGTTTCATATTAGTCACTACTCGGATATATCATCTATGGCTGGGGGAAGGCACCTTGAATGTAATATGCTGTTCTGAAGATGGAGTTGAGAGAAGGGTCTTGGAGTGTAATGATAGATTTCTTGTTTACTTGATAAGAGGAAGAAGGAGAGAGAGTAGTAACTTGATAACAATGATGTCCTTTATATACGTTTATTTCTTATTGTTGGATGCTCTTAAGAATTCCTATTTTACTAGGTACTGACTTATCCGCGTACAATTGATTGGAGTGTACATACCTAAGGTACCTACCTACCTTAGTAGCATTAATTACAGGATCTCCTGAAGTTGGAGTTAATATTATATGCATTAAAGTATATTAACTAGTGTAACACACCATAATGACTATCTACATGTGTAACCTTCTCTTTTTCTCT
The DNA here is from genome assembly GCF_008694065.1 of Daldinia childiae. Classification (NCBI taxonomy): domain Eukaryota; kingdom Fungi; phylum Ascomycota; class Sordariomycetes; order Xylariales; family Hypoxylaceae; genus Daldinia; species Daldinia childiae. Next base: position 781,425 of record NW_022984654.1, on the reverse strand, counting down.
TGCTTTTTCTGTAACTTCGCAATATTGGCGCATAATATACGATATGTTATCTTTGTTGCTGCCGTGTTTCCCGACAAACTTACATTAATATCTGCAATGTATTCCTAAAAAAGTGTTTGTAACATATCGACGCATGTAAGAAGAAAGGCAGTTGACCAACGTCGAGAGGCATTCTTACTGGTAATTCACGTAATCCTGCTAGCCTGCTTAAGTCTGTATGTATCTTACTCCCGGAGCCTTTCACCCTAATATTTGAAGTAGAATGCACTTTAAGCCAAATTCCAAGCTCTGGTATTTTGCTCTCTGTTGACTTGCAGAAATAAGAAAACATGAACCAAGGGTCTATTAGGCGACTTTACGTGATACCCTTCTCTATTTTAGACTTTCTAGTATCCAATCATTCGGGGTGATAATCCGTGTAGATATATTAGTGCTACAATCTTTTACCATTAATTTCATAATTCACATTCATGAGTATCAGCAATCTAGACATATCTGAACCTGTAATTGGTAGTTTTCTATTTTTGTGTAGCTAGCATCTGACTTAGGTACCAAGTGCCACATTAGAGGGCTTTCTGTAAGGAATGATTGGTGTTCACCACTCGGGTTCGAAGTCAAGCAACGAACTTAATACGTACATACATAAGGAATTATCCATCTAAATGTATTCAAAACATGGGTGGCTGACCGTACTTCTCGGCCTGCAACTGAGTGCTAGCTGCCACCGCTGCGTTACAACCGCTCGAAATGGCGCCTGGTGTCACCTTATATGGTGTAATGCAATCGCCGGCGGCGAAAACACCACGAACGCTAGACTGGTGCACTGGTGCGTCTGCCTGGATATCACCCATGGGTGTAAGGGCAACCCCAAGCTGGCTGACAAAGGGGCCCTGAACACTAGTCTGAGGGTTATGAACCAAGAACTTCTCTTCTTTGCTAGATCCGTCCACGAATTCTACAATAACTGAATTGGCTTGGGCGTTATCTCGGAGACGTTTGATTTGGCGAGGCTCCACTTTGAACTTGGAATTAGCAATGGTGTTGAGATGAGTTGCCATTTCATCGTTGCCATGTGTATACAGGGTGACGCTGTCACTAAGTTGAGCCGCGTTTTCCGCCATATGGACCGCCATAGCGGCAACCAAAATGGGAGAAACAGCGAGCACACCGGATGATGATGCACCGCGATCTTCATAGCCATGGCAGAATAGGCAATGAAAGCTAAGAGGCCTACTGTTAGCAAGCAATCGATATCTAACGGTCATAAAACCTTGCTCACATTCGCTTGGCCCATAACTGTGCATAGCCTTCGATGTTGGGGTAAGTATCAGACGACCCGACGGCAAGTATCACTTTACGAAAGTTCCAGTCCTTTCCTTGGCCATCTCGGACCCTGAAGTGGGAGTCACTCTCCTTTTCAACTTTGGTCACTTCGACATCGACGAACTGAATAGTAGCAGAATAATTGGCCACAATGTCATTTCTCGTCGCGCTGCGGAAGTCTTTGGGGTTCCTATTCTCCCAACCTGGCACCATGTGCATCTGGGATGCCTTCGCGTTTCGATAAGTTTTGGAATCGAAAACGACGGCAGTGTGCAGCTGGCGAGCTAGTGTAGCTGCGGCAGTTAGACCCGCGGGTCCTCCTCCAATGATTGCGACATCGAAGAACTCCATGATTAAAACAATAGGTCGTAGTTAAAAAGAGGATTTTTTTAGATAGTAAGATAGATGGTAAGAGATAATTGTTTGGCGAGAAGGAGGGTTGGTCTAAGTCTTACATCCCTTACTTAGTAATAAAACATATACTGCTCGGACCTGTGGGTTAACTCGCCACCTGACACACGGATCAATCATGTTGTAAGTATAAGCTTGCCAGCCTGCCTTGCGTAGTATGGAAGGGAGGTTGATGTTGGCTGCTACATTACAACCCAGCAGAATCACTTTGCAGCTTATATAGGTACGTACCTATTAGGGGGCCGGCTACCTGCATGTATCTATCATATATAAGACCCATAAATAGACCCACTTATATATTTCGATGTATCTTATTACATAATTACCTCATACTAAGTAATTAGATTGAATTGTTAGCATCTGACATATGTACAGATGTCTCTAGGAACTTACACAATACATCTTCATCTCAATTATAGCCATTCAATGTCTAGGTACAATTAGTAGCACCTCATTCCGTTTCGATCAAAATCGTCAGCACCAGCATCTACTTCGGAAGGCCTGTTCTTGGAAGCAAGCGGCTTATGTCCCACTTTTCCTATATAGGTATATATAATTCGTAGTTGGGTACCTAGGTACACAGGTACAGCGCGCATCTGGTGATTTCTCCATCACATATCACAAATCTAGGTACCTCCTATAATTTATCTGTACGACAACAGTTGAGGTACCTACTTGTTGGAAATATTGTTTTCTTTAATTAGGTAGATACACTGCCAACATGTATAAATCAAAAATGACAGTCTTTGTCTCACGTCAACCAATGCCATCCGAGGATACGTAATCCCATACAATGAGTGCACAGAGTGCCCAAGCCTTGCATTCAATATTCTTTCCATCAACCACATCACTATTCCTTTAATCCCCCAAAATGGAATCACAGGAGAACGCCGCTGAGAGTGCCGTGCAGCCTGGGAATCTTCGATTGACACTGATTGTCGTCGCGCTTTGTTTAGCTGTCTTCTTGACGGGCATGGTACGGACGCAAGGCTTAGTGGTCGAAACGACACTAACGATCATCACAGGATCAAACCATCTTAGCTACAGCTACACCAGTAATCAGCGACGAATTCAATGCTCTAGCGGACATTGGGTGGTGGACAAATGCTTATCTCCTCACCTTGAGTAGCTTCCAACTATTCTATGGAAAACTCTACAGCCACTTCTCTATTAAGCTGGTGTATTTAGCTGCTATTGCCTTATTCGAGGTCGGATCTTTGATCTGTGCCACAGCTCCGAACTCGGTAGCTTTGGTAATCGGCAGAGCGATTGCTGGCCTCGGAGCCGCTGGCATTTTCTCTGGTGGTATATTGATCACGACTAAGCTCATCCCTCTCGATCGCCGCGCAGCTTACTTAGGGATCATGTCTGGTGTATTCGGGCTCGCAGCCATTATCGGCCCATTTCTCGGCGGAGCACTAACTGATAGAGCTACGTGGAGATGGTGCTTCGGGATCAACCTGCCTCTAGGGGCTGTCACAGTCGTCCTGTGTGCCCTGTTCGTTCGTATGCCTAAGGAACAGGAGACACAAGCTACCAGCTTCGTCAAGAAATGCCAGCAGTTAGATATACCAGGGACGGCCTGTATGGTTGGGGCCCTAATATGTCTCCTACTCGCGCTACAGTGGGGAGGGTCAACATATCCTTGGAACGATAGACGTATCATCGCCTTATTTGTTGTCTTTGGTGTCTTGACGATCGTGTTCGTTGCAATCCAGACAACGTCGATTACCGGAACTGCGCGTACAATCCCTTCAAGTTTAGCACGGAACCGTGACATATGGCTCGCTGCTAGCTATGCTATGTGTATCACTGGCGGTGTTTATGTCGCTGTAGTCTACCTGTAAGTTATTTCAAGAGTTATTCCTTACCCCTTTAGTCTGTCTTGGGAGTCATTAATCCCTAAAGGGTCCATCTGCTCCTAAGACGTACCCCACTATCATTGCTAAAAAGTAGTAATTACTGACTGACTCCCTTTGATAAAGTCCGGTCTGGTTTCAAACAGTGCGTGGCTCTTCAGCGCTTTCGTCAGGGGCGTTGCTTTCTCCTCTGATTGCTGGATATGTTGTGTGCTCCATCGTTGCAGGTGCAGTTACCAGCATGGTTGGGTACTATAATCCGGGGATGATCGCAGGCACTACGTTAGCAATAGCCGGAGCCGCACTATTAACGACGATAGACCTGAACTCTTCTACAGCTCGAATTGTCGGGTATCAGCTGTTATATGGGTTCGGTGTCGGCTTCGGGTTTGGACAGCCCAGCTACGTAGTCCAAACCGTATTGCCAAGTGCTGACATACCTGTGGGTGTAACATTTATCACGCTGGTCCAAAATCTCAGTTCTTCGATCTTTGTGGCTGTGGCACAGAGTATCCTACAAAGCGAGCTGCGGTCCAATCTTCAGTCCATAGTTCCCGACCTGGATGTCTCCTCGCTCCTAAACTCAGGTGCTGGTGACTTAATATCTACGCTACCGCCAGAGAGCCAGGGGGCAGCAATTGTGGCTTATAGCCGCTCTCTCATACTAACACTTTACATTTCGCTAGCTTTGAGTTGCGTGTCTGTTGTGGGTGCTTTGGGGATTCGATGGGGCTCTATGAAGAAAGGCAGGAGTGAAGCTCTTAGTGGCACAGAAGCTCAAACGATTGGACAGCAGGAAGAAATAAAGAGTGAAGAGCGCCAGATGAACGAAACAAATGAAAACAAGTAATTCGAAGCAAGAGGCCGATACAAGTAACTCAACATGTCATATATTAAATAACACATCTATATGTTCAGGATTGGAGGTACCTAATATATGTTCTAGATAGAGCCATTCGATATCCTAATTCGTTAAGCTGCCCCCCTCAGCCAACATGGACAATTTGTATCATCTAGTTACATTTTCCTATAACTACACTATTTCCATGGTATACACACGTCTCCATAGCGCAAAAAGCTAAGTTTAAAAAGGTGTCGAGTAATAATTAGAGTTAATGCATGATCACGACAGGAGCTTATGTCCCTCTTCTTTACTATCAAATCATCAGTAGCCCTTATATAAACCAATAGCACCAACATGATGACCTCGAGGGCTCAGCCCGTAGTAGATAGATGGTGATTACAAGAATAAGCAAAGTGGACTCTTGGATCAAAACAGTCCTTTGTGTTTTTAGTCTAATCCTTATCTTAAAGAGGTAGTCAAGTAATACATTATAGTCTTATAGCACTATGGATGGATATAGGGTGACGATACTTCTACGCGATACACTAAGTAACTAAGTAGGTACCCTTCTTCTGTCCAATATCTTCATTGCTACCTGTCATCGTGCTTTCATGTCCTCTATAATCTTCGACGCGCCAACGAAGTTTAGTTCTTGCATTGTCTCTTCCCATAGTCTTTCATTGAATTCCTTGCCTTCCGCCCCATACCAAATCAGGGGGTATCTGCTAATATTAGTGCACCACATCTACCAACTATGAAATCACGAGATACATGGCAATACGTACGGTTTAATAGCCCAGTCGCTGATAAAACTTCCATGGCCTTCTTTATCTTGAACGATAGTCGCATCAAGATACATAGTGGCACCGACCTCTACTCGCCTTGCGAAGAGAAAATGGAGAACCGCTACCACTTTCCCGGCAAGTGTGGGGAATTCGCGGAAAAATCCCGTGCCCTTGATAGTACCGGGGTTCGACATGTTTATGAGGACATCATCGGCGTCGACAAACTCGGCAAGTTTGGCAACGAAGAATGTGAGCAATAATTTCGATCTGGAGTACCAGAGAATCTGACCATAACCCTCGGACTTGTCCAACTGCTGTAGTATAGGACCCTTGGTCTCGATATCCACCCGATACGCCAAGTCGGACCCCACAATACTAAGGACAGGAGGTCTTTGGGCATCGATAGCCTTTCTGGATTTAAGTATGGGGAGGAGTAGGATAGCTAGAAGCACAGTCGAGTAGTAATTCACCTGCATCGTGAGCTCGTGGCCAGTAGTGGGTACTGTCGTATGAGCCATCTTCATCAGAGCGGCGTTTAGGAGAACTATGTCGATACGTGGCAGGGTTGCGCACCGGTCTGCGAAGGCACGGATAGAGTCGTACGATTCCATTTCAACGGTCCAAACAGATATGTTAGATGTCGGAAACTCACTTCGTAGTTGGTTAGCGGCCTCGTCGCCTCTCGCTTGTGAGCGCACGGCCATGATTAGATGAGATAATCCAAGCTTTAGAAACTGTCGACATGCTTCAAATCCTAGCCCCGTATTGCTTCCCGTGATTATGGCAACTTGGTTTGTGAGATCAGTGCCTTCTGGCAGGGGTTTTGGTTTAGTAAATTGTCGATAGAGGAAGCCAATAAGTGTGGCCTCAAACCCAGCATGGTTTTCAAGTTCAGATGACATAGTAACTTATCTTCACATTGGAGATAGTTAAATCCTAAACGACAATTTTAACAAATATAGAAAATCAGAAAAGGGGAAGAAACCAAAGTAAGCATTCCCACGATTGATACTACTTGTTCATATACAAATTCTACAAGTTCACTTGACTTAGTCATTGTCTATAATAGACCAAAACCGACTCTTGCTATCATTCAAGGTTTCTATTACGGTAGAGCTTACAATGCATATCCGAGAATGCAACCCAGCGGACGAGATTGATAATCATCGAGCTGAGGGGGAAAGGGGAGGTCCAATTACATAAGGGGAGGTTTAGATATCGGAATATATGTCCGCAGACTAACGAATAAGCTACTAGTCGCCGCAGCAATTCGCTTCCGATCTTACCTATTTGAATACTAAGTATCCAATATTCCGTAACCATTGTAACGTATGGTCACCCCTATTCTGGATAGTATAAAATTCGGGGTTTAGTTAGCCCCTAAGCCATTTCTCCATTTCTCCGATGAACCAAGGGTTCAAACGGACGCGGCTCCGAAGGCCGCGTCTTCGTATCTAAGCCTAGGTAGTCAAAATACGCGCACTTTGCGCACATAAAACAATTTTCTTCTCATGAATTTTCAATTCCTTATAAAAAAAATACCCATAAAGATCAGGTACATGCAAAGCAGGGAGGCTCTATACAATAAGCCGCTTAAAACCGCAGGCGATATCATTGGAGGATATTCTAATGGTGCGCTAATGCACGATCCCGCGTATGCATAATAAGTGGTGATTCAATACATCGCATCTGCTCGACTCTTACTCCGAGATCCGTACCACAAACACATGGAATGTAAGAACTTTAAATAAGGCCACAGAGCCGGGCCCTTTTTAAACCATTCGGATAAAGATCTTCCAAATCGGCGGTAAAATAGTTTACCTAATATGTCTAAACCGACAATTTTCCACTTTTCTTATCGGTTTCCTATAAGAGATATCCCCTCTTCCTTCAGGGGTAATTAATAGGTAGTCCGTTATTGTAACTGAATATATGACTCGAATACCGTGAGCTTTGAATACCCTGATGTAGCCTCGAGATCATCAGTTAACTCCAGCCCGAATGCAGTCGAAGCGCTTCGCGTAAAATTATCTGTCTTCAAACAGCATGTTAAAGCTTCAGTTATGTTGATTCAGCAGATAGAATTCATGATACCCACGAATACATTATCTACCTTAAGTTTGTTCCATAGGTCAATAGCCATTCAGGTAAACTCAAGATCAAGGCTAATTAGATTCAGGGCTGCACGCGCTTTATCTTCATGTCCCTTATACGTCCATTGGGATTGTACTTGCGTCTAAGACTCAACATTCGTAGAATAGATTCCAAGCATTAAAATCTTTGTAAGCTTGCCTTTTTTCTGTAGTGATGTGAAGTTAAATATGCGGGCAGGGAACTTATAGACTCTGTTACAGTACGAAAATTATAGACTAGATGAAAAGCATGATGTATCATTAAAGTTATCACAAGAAAGTAGCCAATGAAGGCTCATCTTCATAAGTGAACTCTGCTGAGACCCGAAGTAAATAGCCTTGGTATTATAACTTTAACAGCGGTTGACATTATGTTATTAACCTCGGGACCCATATAAACAGGGGTAAAGGGGGTAATTATGAATATAATGTCACCATTCTAACCGAGCAATGGCGTCTGAAATATGGAAGGCTTAATGTTTTGTGTTTGGCGGTTTCGAAGATACCCCAAGGTGAGACTGATGTCTCAATATTTACCCACATCGCGGAATGACCGATAGTAAACATGAAGCATACTCGGAAATGCTATTAAAGGTTTATACTGTACTGGCTTATACGTTTATAGGAGGCATATATAAATTAAACTTAAACCTAACAAATCAGCATATAATCGAGCCTCATGGGTGTGGTAGATACACTCGATCTTCCCCTACCCGCTTTTGCTGACTGTAATTCCGATGTAACGTCGGATCGGCTCGTCAAAATCGGATGCGATTGTCAACGACGTAATCGGCCAGGAAATGGTTTACATAGGTATGTACCAAATAACTTGCTTGATGTACTATTTCCACATAGGGGTAAATTTAATAACGGCCCAAAAGTGGTCTTAGATCAGGGGGACCTTTTCCGAGAAACGGGTGATTGCTAAGACATCACCAAATTGGCCGCAGCTTCAAAATCTGGTGGTATCACCATATAAATGCTTTTATAAGATGTATTTCCATGTTCGACTCTGTTTAAACTAGCATCGCTAGGGGGCTTAGGTATTATGTACCTAACCTATACTACTTAGTCTTTGATACCTCGTTAACGATGTCTCTGACCCCCGCGAACGAAAGTTCATCCAATGTTTCCTCGTAAACCTGCTTCGAAAGACGCTGTCCTTCGGGCTTATATACGATAACCGCCATACTGGAACATTCGTGTTAACTTAAGAGGTAATCTGAGACATTGGATGCAGGGTAAAACTCACGGTTGGATCTTTGCGTCCTCAATGTACTGCCCATGCGCCTGCTCACCGAGAGTAGTCACAGCATGAACTAATATACGAGCGCCAACAGAGCTAGTTCGGCTTAGCAAGTAAATATGGATCTTGTACATGACGTGGAGGATGCCGTGTATTTCGTGGGTAAGCTCTGAGCCGCTATAGAAGCTAGGGTTGGCGCAAGAAAGAGTAATAATAGACGGAGAGACATGTTTGGCTAATTCCGTTAAAAATAGTTGTCTGAGAAGCTTCGTTGTCCCATAGCGATCCCCCATATCCTAATTTACCGCCTTCCGTTTAAAGGCGGCGAGAACAGGCATTGGGTTTCCCTCCTCAAATTTCGTCCAAGCAGCCGTGTCAGATGATGCTATACAAATGTGGCCGGGGTGGCTTCCGACTCTCTTCTCTTTGATAATAGGCAATAATAAAACCGCGAGGAGCATGTTTGCCAGGAAGTTTATCTGCACGCCCTCCTCATAACCACTTGGGCTGAATGACTCTGTAACCTTGTATATACCTGCGTTGATAATAGCGATATCGAGACCCTCTAAGCGTTTAGTACGCTCCACGAAGGCTATGATTGAGTCATAGGATGATAAGTCCAGTTTCCAGACCTGAATGAACCCAGATACAAGATCGCGTCCATTGGAGAGATCCCGTCGAGCTATCTCGCCCTTTCTTTCGTCGCGAACGGCTAAAATGACTTTGCAGCCAAGATCTAGAAGCTGCCGAGCTACTTCTAATCCTATTCCGCCGTTTGCCCCTGTGATTATGGCCGTCTTCCCACCTAAGTTGATATCGCGCTGCAACACGGGCGGGGGCGTAACGAAGAGCTGTCGATATAAATGATGAATTAAGCCTGCCCTTGTCTCAGGTGAGATGTCAAAAGTCATAACCATGTTGCAAGTAGGTTTAAACCATTGGGAGGGTTTTACGAGGATGAACAGGATATATGAGGTTGTGGAAAGATTTGAATATTAGATGATGAAGATGAGATGTAAAGCAATGGAAGCCAGTATTACATCTTTTCTATATGATGACCTACAGTACATGTATTTTACGTATGACCAATACTTATAGATACATGGCAGCGGATACATGTACGTATTCGGATAGCTACCTACCTCCGGGTACCTACATGCAACATTTGAATGGTTTAAGGCACCTTTACAGATAATTAATAATGTCCTCGGCTTTTAGAAGTCGGATTCCGGGCGTTATATAGTGTAATACTTGGATTTATAACAGAATACCAAGGTAGGAATGTAAACTTATGGAGTTTATTCGATTCACCCGATTCGTTTTATCCAGTATTTCAACTAGACGAACGTAGGGAGAATCGAACAACGACTAATTATATAGCTTAGATTGTTCCAATATTCGATATCACCGTCAGCTAAGTGGTCTTGCGCCCAAATTGCCTGCATCAATATCTTGACGTGGTTGAACGACCGAGAGGAATCTTTTTTTTCAAACCTGGAAATGAGATCCAGAACCACCATCCGTTGGTCGTTCCGTCGAGCCTCACATCCTAAGATAAAGACAGGAAAATTCCGGACACAAGAGCCCAGCTCAGAAAATATAGTAAATGCTCTATCAATATACCGCTGGGTCCCAATTGTCTGGTTAAGTAAGTTATTAGATGCGCGATTGAGATATACCAACATAGCTAGCTGATATAATTCCATTATTAATGGAGTATATGAAATATGATTGACTATAACTTCCACTGGCATGCTCCTAATTCTCCAGTCACGGCACGAGTTTACGAGCCCGTATCGGTAAAGTTTAAAGGAACCGTACGAACTCACAGTACTCGTGTCACCAACGTCTAGTTTTAGAGGATTCCATGATAACGGTATATGTAATGTTAGTTCGATGGATCTTGTAGTGTGTTAAAGTGTGTTAAAGAGATGACTGCCGGGTTCCTATTAAGAATAAATTATGGGGCGGCTTACTATTAGTTACTGAGTGTGCGATGTGATAGTGCATTTTGAAATTCGTATATGACACGTGAGTAATACGGGTATCAGAGGAACGGGTTCTATTATTCTGCGACGAAGCATACGGTAGAGTGTGTGATGGTGACTTTCCAACGACAGCACCAATACCCATGCCATTCTTGAGTCTGAGGAGAGTTACCTTGGCCAAGATTACCTAGAGATTCATAGTTCCTCGAGAAATGACCTGGACGCACGAGATAATCAAAAGCTCACAGTGCTGCTGGTGACAGGGGCGTCACCAAGTCACTGGATGTGCTTATCCAGTAATTCCCCCAAGCTGTAACGCAATTCCACAAGGAGCCGGTACTTGATTTCAGCCCATACCCTCACTAATAGTACTAATAGTCGAGATCACTTCCGGCATAGAAGTTTCTTTTTAGCCAAACACGAGAAGGTCAGAGGGAAGTTAGTTTATATAACTGCAGGCGAAGCTGCTCTAAAAAGAACAGTTAATAAACTACCCCTTCTTCGTATTCACAGGTCAAGGAGCACAATATGCCAGCATGGCTAAAGAGCTGTTGTTAAAAAGTCAAAATTTCCACGACACAATCTGTCGGCTCGATAGTGTACTTCAGGCCCTCCCCCACATAGGCCTGACTGGACACTCGTATTAATGAAGTCACCCGTAGCCAGCCTATTTACAATACAGTTAAAACCGGGCTAGTCGACTTGCTACATAGTTGGGGAGTCGATTCAACATTCATGGTTGGTCACTCGTTTGGCGAGGAAGGGCTGTGCTTCAGTCCTCACTTCTCTTGTCTACAAACTGACGGTGAACGAACTCGGTACGAGACCATCGGGGTCACGCTATTAGAACCCCCTATCCCTAGAACGGACAGTACATACTATCACGTACACCCCATCACCATGAACGCAGCACTCCAGACGGCCATCCTCAGCACAACGGCGGGACACGTGTCCGCGTTGGAAATTTGGCTCCCTGTCTTTATTGCGGAGTGTAGGATCCAGCCTACATGGAAAGGTCTCACCTCGGACACTGATAGTGCAATTGATTCTGAGGCCGAAACTAATGGTGAGATTCATGATCACTCTAAAGAGATTGGCCTCTATAGTAGGCGAATCGATGGTACGCTGCGAGATTCGCGCGGGATTCCCAAGGTCGATTTAGAGGCAGGCGCATTTCACTGTATATCAAGAATTCTGAGCAGCCCGAGGGCAACAACTAGCCTACCTGCAGACCTGCATACTCAGCGCCAGCCGATTTTGAGAATCCACCGGAAGCCCGATGTTCTATGACCACGTCCGGAAGCCGAAGTGTCGCTGAGGGACTACGTGACATCCTTCGTGGACCAACAACACGACGACACGAGGGACGACGAATTCTGGGCTACCATTAGCGCGCTTCTAGATCTTGCTGTACACAAGAACCCACGCAGTCGTGTCTTAGAGTTCGGCGGCGACGCGTTCGGATACAAGGCTAGAGAATGGCAATTTATGTTGGATAAAGAGACGGCCTTCTCGCGTGACGGGTCCTATAATTCCGCTAGTCTGACCGAGAATGGTAGTATTTCGGTAGAGGGAAGGCGATGAAGGCTAATATGATTTCCTCCTCATTCCTAGAATGAGTCGTACCCTAAAAATAGATAGTTGCTCCTAATGATACCCCCTATATGTAGGTTGGATACTCAGTTCCCTTTGAAGTATTTTATTACTTACGCGGGTTTATATAGTATACTACTTCGAAACGGGTCTAGGACCAGCATCAGGCACTAGATCGCCAAGTTGAAATCTGATCATGGGATTTCATTGCACGAAAATCAGATACTGCAGTATCAAAGTTGAAAACCGCCGGCTTCGACATATTAGATCTCAGAAAGTAGGTCCCCTTAACTATATGGCTAGTATAGACGACAATCATAGGCCGCAATGCTATAATTGTGCCAAGTATCTCTTCTCCTGCGTAATGTAGCTTGTATGACGTGGTCATGCAGTAACTAACTTGTTGGCAAACAAGCTGAGAACTTAACCTCCGCTGTAATAGAGCTTGCAAACACTTTAGGAACATATATATAGCAGATAGCTAGCGTACCATCGGTAGACCTCGCTATTTTCTTATGTCAGGCGATACTCTAGCTCTGTTCCCTCAGGGAGTACTCTAGACGTCTAGAAGCGCCAAAGATGCGCGTTGTATATACCTAGGTAGCATACAGCAGACAAATAGACGTAAACGATTTCATCATCATCATCATCATCGGTAGACCTCGTCAAGCTCTATCAGATTGACGGCACACGGATTATCGAAACGGACATATGCATATCTCTGTTAGAGATGGAGGGCGAGTTCCTAATATGAACTGACTGCGCGTCATGACTAACACGACAACAGAATTGCTCTGGTTCGGGAGTGTAAATATGCTGGGTAATACGCTAGATCCTAACCCAACGCTTTCCAGCGGCCTCTCGCGCACATTGATGCTAGAACAACCCACGTTGCGATATTCAGTCCTTAATATCGGGACCCTACAGCAGTTCAACTTTACTATGGTTTGCGAAAATGCACTGAAAGCCTTTGTAGCCAAATATGACAAGAACGATTGCGAGTTCGTCGAAAAAAGACGGTCTCCTACACATGAATAGATATGACCCTGACTTTCAAGTAAATTCCCTTTCCCGACAACGACTAAGATACCATAGCGAGAAGAAGCTAAACACACTTATTGAGGCGAATCCAGCGCGGCTATCCATTGACCGAGTCGGGATGATGTACATGCTGGACAGCGAAGAGTTTACTGTCGTGTCGACGTTGCTGCTTGTCTATGGCACCGCGCTCTACGTTATTAACAAACGCGCGCGTCTGCGTCCCGGAGAATTTGTGCTGATTCACCCTAGCCCGAAGAATAGACGCCATAATCCACACCACCGCCGGCTCAGAGGCCAAACGTGACTATTTTATCAACGAGATGGGCGTTCTGCCCCCACACGTCTTAAGTTCGCGCAATCCGTCCTTCGTTCAAGCCGTTATGCAGGCTACGAGCGGTCGGGGCGTCGACGTCGTCGGCAACTCGCTGGAGCTGGCCTTGTCTAGCCGAGTTTGGGCGATTCGTGAAGATCGGCAAGCGGGAGCTCATTGACGCCGGAAAGCTGGACATGCGCGCGTTTCTTCGCAAGGCAACTTTTACCGCCTTCGATTTGTCCGATCTGTTCTATACCCAGGACCCCTTCCATCGGCTCGTGTCCCGGTAAGCCACAACTTGATACAAATCGTAATTCCTGTAAGGCAAATCATGAAGACTAACACTACATTTATTACGGGTCGCTCCGGCTACGTATGCCAGTGTGTTCAACGCCGAAAAGGTCTATCTTCTGGTCGGATGTCTGGGTGGCTAGGGTCGTAGTCTCATTTAATGGATGATAACACAAGAAGCCCGCCACTTCGCCTTAGGTTTTTAGGCAGCCCCGGAGCTAATAAACCCAGTGCAAAACAGCTTGTATCTCGGCTGGAAGAGGCCGGGGCCACGGTCGGAATCATCTGCGGTGATGTTTCCAAAATTACCAATGTGACCGCCGCAGCTTCGACCTGCATGGCTACGGGGCGGCGTATCCGTAGTGTCATCCAGGCAGCCATGGGTCTCTATGAAGCATAGCACACAGGTATTGATCCCAAATGGCAAGGGACCTGGAATCTGCATAACGTGTTGCAAGTACACGTCGAAAAAGACGCGCAAACTGAGCCCGACCCCTTCTTGCTTACCTCGTCGGTCTCGGGAACCGTGGGCACGGTAACAGAAAGTAATTACTGCTCAGCGAACGGCTTCCTCGACACCTTTTCTCGCTGGTGTCGGCCACATGGCTAGGCTTGCGTTTCGGTGGGGTTAGGGATGATCTCCGAGGTAGGCTATATACACGAAAACCCCGAGATAGAGGCTCTTCTGTTACGGAAAGGGATCCAACCGCTCAATGGGGAGGAGTTCCTCCAAGTAATCGATTTAGCGCTGGCCAGTGAGGCAGCCCACAGACCCGAGGAATCGCATCTCCTCATGGGCCGAGAACCAGCCGCTATTCGAGAGCTAAGCGCCCGTGGATTTGACGTAATTAGCCATGTGCTGGTCGAGGCCCGCCCTTCTGTCTTGTTGGCTTCGTTGGTGGCTGAGAAGGAGGCCGCCCCAACGCCTCAACAAGGCGGGCATGTCGCTATGATAGTAGCAGCAGCTTGGTTCAAAGACATGCCTGCAACTGTATCAGCAGCTTTTACGTCAGAGGCCGACACTGATACAATGCGTAAGGCTATTTTGCGTTTAGTTAAGAGGCGATTCTCTAACCTTATCATGATGCCTTCCGAGCGGAAGAGATAACCTACTGTCATTCAATAAAGAATGGTTACTGCTTAAGGGGAACCTATTCTTTAGTATAAACTAAAATGCATGACTGTGTTACAATTGTAGCCATGATATAATATTCAATTTAACCTTGAATTTTGAGCGTCTCCTTGAAATTATTCTCTAACTTTGGTGTTCCTGGAGCATTGCTGGGTAACAATACTATAGGTATGTTGACTCTAAGTCAACTAAGATTGATAGAAAAATTTCGTGACATAATTCATCAATGACTACCTAAATAAATTCTATTCTTGAGTTACGGTAATAAAAAGACCAATTCACTCCATACATTATGTCCTCAGGCATATACTTGATTTGGAAGAGTCTGATTGGTTGAATAGCATTATTCATTCCAAAGCGCGTCAGGGGTTGAGCGCGACAAACGAAGATTTGCTATGTATGTCGAGCTGACTAATATATTTCCTTATCGGCCAATTAGCGCTTACTTTGATAAGTTAGTTTCCGTTGAATCAACCTCAACTCAAAGAAGCTTCTGCTTTAGCTCGTGTTCAAGCCACCTCATCAATACTCGTTCTCATATTTAGCTTAAGTTTAGTCTATTCCTCAAAAGGTCATATACCTAGGTAAGTACCTAATATTGAGATACCGAAAGACAATAATTTTAATATCAAAGTCCTATAAATTTTCTGTTAGTTTAATGAGAGGCTAGTTATACCTAGATACAACCTTTATCTATAAATATATCACGTGATTGCTACAAATATACATCTCAATAGGCTTCGGTCTGTCAGGTGTTTGTGTCATTTTTCCAGCTTGTTTGTAACTTGGCACCGTGTCAGAAGTCACTCAAGTAAATGAAATAACTATGCAGTTATATTGAATATCAGCGTAATTTCCGACTAACTATATCTAATTGATTTTGTAGTTATAAAGTTTTTCTAATCATGTTTATTCTAAGCTGTAAAAAGATCTGATAGATTAGGTACCTTACCTTTTAGACTCCGTCACTGCAATCACAGTTGCTATAGCCATTGACACGGACTTATACAGTCGCAAACGCAAGTTAATGGGAGGGGTTTTACTTTGCAATGTGTAATAAAAAGCTTAATTTGGTTGGAAACTTACACGTAAGGTACATTTACTCACTTCCATAATTCGCGTCGAACTTTCTAAGCACAGTCACTGTGGCTGGTGGCTGTGCGAGCTAGTCTATATTTCTACTAGTGTCTTCAAAAAGCTGGGCAAGGTAAGGTACCTCCCACCGTCCGTCCCGTCCACTTTCAATGTTCCCCGACCACCAATTCTTCCAGGTCGATTTTCCGCCAGTTTCTCATCACTATTGCCCACAACACGCACCATACGGGGCCGCACCCGTACATCATCAACCTCATAGACCCATATCGTATTACTTCTTTTCCTGTCTGGGATACTCAAGTTGATGATTCGTAAGTATTTTAATTATACCCCGCTGCTTGTATTGTTGCTGGACAAGGCTGGAGCTTGGTACTCTGCCGCGTACTTGACATCGAATCCATCTCGAAGACATGTCCACGCGACCTTACTATCCCTTCTTCACTTGCATCTGAGCTACTCGGACGCTAATATTGGGATGGAATCCGTCATTCTCGGGTTGTCTGACGCGTTGAGACTTCCTCACACGTCACGTCAACACCGGTAGACCGCAATTCCTTTTCCATCACCTATCAGCCTTGTCTTCATCGAAGCATCACTTGATATGCGCCAGATCCATTGCCAGGTTCATTTCTCATATTTGATAGCTATTCATTTCGTTATTATGATCGCTGATCTCAGCGCTATCCGTCAACCCTATATATGTAGCATTTTCTCTGTAAATATCTGCTAACCTTGCTGTCACGTAGCAGACAGGCGTGTTCGATCCCATTATGTCGAGCTCACCAGAGCCTAGTCCCGTCAACGGCCATTCGTCGCCGCAGGCGGGAAGGAATGCAAGAATTATTCTAGATGATCGCGTTAGCGAGAGCGACCTATCGGACGTGAACGATAATACAGCCCTTCGAGAATCATCCTCCCCATCTTCCCCTAATAATAATAATCAATCACCCCAAGATGCCGAACAAGACATAGACTCCCAAGGCGGTGCCGAGTCAACCGATAATGATGAAGCCAATAATGCCTCAGATGATGCCGACTTTGACATGGAGGATAGCCCTGCTCCTTCTCAAAGTGACGCTCCCCATGATGAAACATCCACTTCGAATAGCTCTCGTCGTGTTCCGAAGAGAAAAGCTGGAGGTGGTGAGGATGAGTATATACGGGAGAATCCAGAGTTATACGGCTTAAGACGAAGTGTATGCAAATCAAACCATTATTCTAGACTCCTACTAATTCGTCTCTACCAGTCTCGCCCTACGAAGCAACCTAAGATCGTAAGTTACATGTTTACTGCCAAAGCCTATTTATGATAACTATAATTCTAATATCATATTCATAGGTTGAATCTGATGACGAGGATGACTCCGGCTCTGACGTTGTTCCTACTAATCGTCGGACGAAGAAGCTCCGTGTGGAGCAAATCTCACGACAATGTAGGTTTCCTGTTAAGTGTAGATGGGGTTCTTCATAAAGCTGACAAACTGGTGCTTATAGCCTCAAAACGGGGCACGCCTGCTAGACAAACGCCTGCTGATGATTCCGACTCTGATACTTACGGTGGAGCTCGTGCTCGAACATTCATGAAGAAAGCTCGTCGCCAACAAGCCCAACCACAGTCCTTATTGTATGCCGAGAAACGATGGTCCAATAGAAGAGCTGTCCAACAAGTTCAGACATACCACGAGAGTGATATTGACGACGAGGATGAATCCGAGTTGACACCCAATTACTGGGCTGGTGAAGATCTGACCGAAGATACTATGTACATTGAAAAAGTTGTTGGCCATCGCATGACGGATGGTGGTGAATTAACCCCGGACGCGACCCGGGAAGACTTTGAGTATAATATCAAATGGCAAGGTAAATCTTACCTTCACAACACGTGGGATACTTTGGAGATTCTCCGCGGGTACCGTGGCTTCCGAAAACTTGAAAATTATTACAAGAGGACCATCGAGTACGAGATAGAGCTCAAGTTTGCCGGCGAAGATCTTCCACCCGAGACCCGAGAGCAATACATGCTCGACAAGGAACGCGAACAAGACGCATTAGAAGACTATACAAAAGTAGAGCGTGTTGTTACCCAGCGGAGCGGTGATGAAGGACGAGAATATTTCGTCAAATGGAAGGGTCTCACATATGAGCATTGCACATGGGAGCAAGCCTCAACAATTGCCGAATTGGCTCAAGACAAGATTGACCAGTTCCTCGACCGGCAATCACGATCGTGGACGTCTGATCGAAACGAGTCGAATCCCTCAACGCGAAGCAAGTTTTTGAAACTTGAAAAACAGCCGAGCTACATACAAAACGGCGAACTTAGAGGATTTCAGCTTACGGGACTGAACTTCTTGTGTCTCAATTGGTGTCGTGCAAATAATGTCATTCTTGCAGATGAGATGGGACTTGGCAAGACCGTGCAAACCGTCTCATTTTTGAGTTGGCTCCGAAACGAGCGCAAGCAAGAAGGCCCCTTTTTAGTTGTTGCACCTCTAAGTGTCATACCTGCTTGGTGTGATACCTTCAACTTGTGGACCCCAGACCTTAATTACGTTGTTTATCTGGGCAATGCAGAGGCGCGAAATACGATACGAGATCATGAACTTATGTTTAATGGCAACCCGAAGAAACATAAATTCAATGTTCTTGTCACCTCTTATGAATACATCTTGATGGATGCCGACTTCCTAAGAAGCATCAAGTGGCAAGCTCTGGCTGTGGACGAGGCTCATCGCCTAAAGAATAAAGACTCTAAGCTGTATTCGGAACTTATGAGTTTCGGTGCACCTTCTAAGGTTCTGATCACTGGCACTCCTATTCAGAATAACTTAGCTGAATTGTCATCGCTTCTCGACTTCTTAAACCCTGGCAAGGTTCACATAGATGAGGATCTAGATACTCTTGCCGCCGCAGATGCTCAGACGAAACTTCGGGATCTGCATGCCGCCATTGCACCCTTCATCCTGCGAAGAACTAAAGAGACGGTAGAGTCAGACCTTCCACCCAAGACCGAGAAGATCATCCGCGTAGAGCTTTCCGATGTCCAACTTGAGTATTATAAAAACATCCTGACCAGGAATTACGCTGCCCTTAACGAGGGGAACAATGGTCAGAAGTCATCCTTGTTGAATATTGTCATGGAGTTGAAGAAAGTCAGCAACCATCCATACATGTTTCCTGGTGCTGAAGAAAAGGTTCTGAACGGCAGCGAACGTCGGGAAGACCAAATCAAGGGCCTGATTGCCAGTAGCGGAAAGATGATGTTGCTAGATCAGCTTCTTAACAAGCTGAAGAAGGATAATCACCGTGTCCTAATTTTCAGTCAGATGGTGAAAGTACTTGATATCCTTGGAGACTATCTTCGACTACGTGGGTATCAGTTCCAGCGGTTGGATGGTACTATTGGTGCTGGCCCAAGACGCTTAGCGATCAACCATTTCAATGCAGAAGATAGCTCAGACTTTTGCTTTTTACTCTCGACACGAGCAGGTGGCTTAGGTATCAACCTTATGACTGCTGATACGGTTATTATCTTCGATTCAGATTGGAATCCTCAGGCTGATCTTCAAGCTATGGCAAGAGCCCATCGTATCGGGCAGAAGAAGCCTGTCACTGTTTACCGCCTTGTTTCCAAGGAGACCATCGAAGAGGAGGTTCTTGAGCGTGCTCGGAACAAGCTTTTACTTGAATACCTTGCAATACAGGCCGGCGTTACTGACGACGGCAAGGCATTTAGAGAAGAGTTCAAGCAAAAGGGCCTCAGGATCGATGAAGCAAAGTCGGCAGATGATATTCAATGGGTATTGAAGATGCGATCCCAGAAAATGTTCGAACAATCTGGCAACCAAGAGAGGCTGGAGCAGCTCGATATCGATTCCATACTAGAGAATGCCGAAGTTACTAAGACTAAGGTAGACGACAAGATGAACCTCAGTACTGGCGGTATCGATTGGGACAACTTCATGCAATACACCGATGTTAAAGTTGATGACCTTAACCTTGATTGGGATCAAATCATCCCGGCAGATCAGCTGGCAGCAATTAGAGCTGAAGAGGAGAAGAAAAAGGAAGAGGAATATCTTGTAAAGGAATTGGAGGCCAGTGCTCCACGACGCGCTGCACTTAAAAGTTCGAGGCCCAACGGCGACTCTGAAAGAGCCGAACGGATTGCGAAAAAACGAGAACGAGAGCAACTGAAGCAAGAACGCCTAGAGGAGCAACGCGCTATGCTCTCTGATCCCCGACGTCCGCTTAACGAGAAAGAGACGCGTAATCTCATTCGTGCATTTATGCGGTACGGTTATATTGAAGACCGTCCGGACGAACTACTCCGTGATGCTCGCTTGAGTGATCGAGACCGCGATTTCATAGGCGGATTACTTCAGGAGCTTGTCGACATGTCTCGTGATGCCGTGGAAAAGAATAACGAGGAGATCCGAGCTCAAGAACAACAGTCAAAGAAAAAGCTGACTAAGAAGGATATCAAGGCTGTCATGTTTGACTTTGGTGAGGTGAAGAAAATTAATGCTGAAACTATACTTGACCGCCCGCCACAGCTACGACTCTTACGACGTGTTCTCAATGATCTCTCTGATTTCCGACTGTTCCGTCTCCAAGATGCCACGAAGGCAGCACACTATAGCTGCGAATGGGGTTCCAGGGAGGATGGGATGCTTCTAGTTGGTATTGACCGGTACGGCTTCGGTGCCTGGACTCAGATTCGCGACGATAAAGAACTGGGGATGCAAGACAAGTTTTTCTTGGAAGAGCATCGGATTGAGAAGAAGCAGGAGCGGGAGAATGCCGACACCAAGGGTGCTAAGGCGCCTGGAGCTGTTCATCTGGTTCGTCGTGCGGAGTATCTACTGTCGGTACTCACCTCCATTCACTCAGACGATGTGAACGCTCAAAAGATCGTCGAGAACCACCATCGCAATAACAAGAAGGCTGGGCAGGCTATAGCTAACGGGCATCGTCGTCCGGAGAAGGGCGGCTCCGTCTCTGCATCCCCTGCTCCTCAGGGTTCGAAGAAGTCTTCGCATCGGGACAGGGACCATGATCGTTCTCATTCTCGAGGAGACCATCATCGTTCCCGTAGCAGCATTGGAGATGGTGGCACACCGAGACCGGACACGAAGCGGAAGCATAGCGGCGAAGCAGACGATCGCCGGCATAAACACCGTCGAGTGGAAGAGCTACGAAGATCTGACATCAACCAACAGCAGGCCGAGGACGAAGACGACGAGAGAAACGCGCCTGTCATTGAAGCACTAATGCAGCCAATATGGACGCACGTCGAGAAGGTCGAGTCGTGTACGAAGTCAAATATTCCTGTAGCCAAGGCTAGAGCCAAGGTCCTGAAATCCGAGATCACTGCTATTGGCAATTTCATTGAGGGTCTTCATAAGACTTCAGGGTTATCTTTAGACCAGCTAGAGGAACTAAAACCAAAGCTTTGGTATGTAGCCACAAACACACAGTATCAACAGAAGCTAATTTAACTATAGGCGATTTATTTCTAAGAGAATACCGGCCTCGGAGAAACAGTCGTCTGGGAAGCCGGACAAAGAGAAGGATAGATCTGGGTCGGGCGGGATGACCGGACCCCGGTTAGCAGCGTTATACCAGCAACTTAAGGAGGCGGAGAAAAACGGCGATACTACCCAGAAATCAAAGAGTTCCGGCACAGCCATCGCCAACGGGGGTTCTCGTGGCGAACCGTCCAAGGTAGCTAGCTAGAGATACTATGGTGAAGCATGGCCCCTGGTCTTAGTTGACCAGGAATGGTAATAGCACACACAAAAGCCGAATGGCCATCCATTTTTTTTCTGCATTGTATGGCGTTTGGGTTCGACATATTAGATAGGCGAGGCTGGAGTTAAATGAATCATACCCACGAGAAAACCATCGACGTTACAGGAGATCGGGAGTTTTTTATGGTCGATACGGTTAATCATACTCCACCTTGTCTATATTTATAGACGTCCGGTTCTGGCCGTAATCGGAGCGTTCTAGAGGGGACCTAAGAAACAAGAAGGGCCATTATAAAATTTGCTATTCGAGCATGATTTTTCGCATTGCATTTTTCTTTTACCCTACGAGGCTGCTACGATATGAGGTGGTCTATCCATATGACAATCAACGAGCTATCTCGGCAAAGACGGATATTGAGCAGAGCAGACGGGAGGGGGAGCGGGGAAGTTTAACATGAAAAAAAGCCTTTGCAGCATATCAGCATTACATCGCAGGGCGTTGCGGATGGATTCGTTTACCTATTGGAAGAGGGATCGATGCGAATAGGCTAGCTATGGGGGGACACTCCGGTTGACTTCGACTTCTATTAGTTAGCTTCATACCTATTGAGTTGCGCGAGGTGTATGTCAATGGAGATTTTGAACCAATATGCGTTGTCTTTCTACTTTCTTCTGCTCTTGCACACGTGACTTGTATCTTACCGGCTGTGTCTAATATATTAAGCCTTCCCCGTGACATTCTTACCAGTTAGGTCCATACCTATGTGTATCTAAGTACTTAGGTACAGTGGCTTGTAGCTATGCCCATAAACAGCAGAGGGAGAACTACCGTACCAAAGCTTGGTAGATCGAATAAACAGTTTAATAACCGTTTACCTTTTTAACCTATATTTATATTGTTTATTTCATTTAAATATTTAAGATTAAAAACGTTAACCATTTTTAACGTTTATTATTATTTTAATATTAAATAATATTTAAACGTTTAAATTTTTTTAAATATTTAATTTTTTAAATATTTAATTTTTTAAATATTTAACTTTTTAAATATTTAATATGTTTTTAAATATTTAAACATTTATATTTTTTCTTATTATTTCCGTTAATTTAAAAGCTTTTATTACAGTTTTACACTTTTATTAAAACTATATAAAATAAAGTTTAATTTAAAATTAAAATTATATAAATAAATTTAAAATAATATAAATATATAAATATATAAATTTATATAAAAAGCTTTTTTTTTTTTTAATTATTTATTTTTTTTTTTAAGTTTTTAATTTTTTAATTAATTAATTAATTTTTTAATTTTTTAATATTTTAATTAATTAAATATATAATTAATTTTTTAATTAATTTTATATAATTTTTTATATATTTAAATAATTTTATATAATTAATTTAATTAATAATTATATTTATAATTTATTAATTAATTAATTAATTAATTGGTTAATTATTTATTTATTTATTTATTTATTTTTATATTTATATAATAAATAAACGTAGGATAATTCTTGGAGTAAGATTATATATTTAATATATTAAATTTTTATAAAAAATATTTTTAATAATTAAAAATAATATTTTATTTTTAAATATATAATAAAATTATATTAATTAAAGATAAGGTTTAAATTTTAAAAAAAAAGAAATAAATATATTTAATGTAAAAAAAAATATAAATAATATTTATTTATTAATTATTAATAATAAAAGAATTTATATTAATAATAATAATTAGGAAAATGTAATATTTTAAAGATTTTATATAATTTTAAAAGTTAAGATTATATAATAAATTTTTGTATATAATATTATTATAATATTATATTTATTTAATATTTTTTAAAATTAATAATATTAATTATAATAAAATAATTTTAATAAATAAATTTTATATTTAATATAAAATTTATTAATTAATATATTTTTAATAAAAATAAAATTTTTTAATAATTTAAATTTTTTATATTTTTATTTTTAAATTTAATAATTTTAATTTATTTTTTAACTTTTATAATAATATATTTAATATAATTTTTAATTTAATTAATAATTTTTTTAAGTTTAAATTTAATTTAATTAAATTATATTTTAAATTTATTTTAATTTAATTATTTAATTAGGAAATTAGGTTATAATTAAATTATAATATTTTTATATATGTTAATAATTTATTTATAAAATATAAATTTTTTATATTTATATTAATTAATTTTATATAGGTTAAAGTTGTAAGAATAATGTTTATTTAAATTTATTATGGTTAAAAAATCTTTAATTAATATATTATTATTATTAGTAAATAATTTTATTAATTATTTTAGTATTTTTGGTATGTTTAAGGTTTTAATTAATATTTTTTTAAGTATTAAGGGTTTAGTTTAAATAATAAGAGTTTTAGGTTGGGGTTAAAGTTTTAATTTAAGTTTTTTTTTAAATTTTTTATTTTTTAAAAATTATAGGTATATTAATAATTTTAAATTTTTATTTAATTTATTAATTATTTTAATATTAAGGTAAATTAAAAATATTTGTATATATTATTTGAATAAAGGGTAAATATTTATTTTATGTTTAATATTATTAAGTAAAGTTTTTAAATTTTTTATAATTAAATATATTATAAAGGTATATTAATATTTGTATATTTATTTGTTTTTTTATTTTATTATATTAAATATAACCATTTTTTTTAATATATAAATTAATTTTTATTTTTTAAATATTATTATTAATTATTTATTAATATAATTAATTTATTATATAATTTTATTTTTAATTATATTAAATATATAAATATATTTTTATTTAAATGTATAAATAATAAAGAGGTAATAATAAGTTTTATTAATTATTTTTTTTTTTTTTTAAATTAATTAAATTAGTAAATATTAAAAAAGTTATTATTTTAAAAAAGTTTTTTAAAATTTGTTTTGTTTTTATATTAAAATTATTTTTAAATAAATAATTAAGTGTTTAATTTAATATTAGTTTATAAATTTTAATATAATTAAGAATATTAAGTATTATTAATTTTTATAAAATTAATATTTATTTAATATAAAATTGTTTTTTTTTTTTATATATTTATAAAATATGAATAAATTTAAAAAATAAATTATTTTTTTATTTATTTTTATTAATTTTTAGTAGTAATATTTAAGTGTTAAGTAAGTTATTAAATTAATTATTTAAAAATATAATTTTATTAATAATAATTGTATATTATTGGTTAAGGTTAATATAATTATTGGGATAGGGTAATAAATTAATATAAATAATTAACGTAAATAAATTAATATTATTATATGTAATTAATTAAATATTATTTATTTTTGGTTTAATAAAGGAAAAATCAAATATTTTAATAATAATAAAATAAGAAGGTGTTATTAATAGGTAACGGTGTAATATAATATAATAAATTTGAATTTAATATTAAGATAAAAGCTATTTTAATTAAAAAAATAAAATGTTTTTAATAATATTATAAAAAAAAAATAGGATAATTATAAAATAGTATAGTTAATAATTTTTTTATATTATATTTTAAGATTTTATTATTTTTAATTAAAAAAATTTTAATTGGTTAATAAATTAATTAAAAGATATTATATATATGTATAAATATTTATATTTTTTAGTATAAAATAATTATTATAATATTTATAATTTATGTAAATATTTTTTTTTTTTTTTTTTTTTTTTTTTTTTTAAAAATATTTTATTTAAATTTTTTTAAAATAAATATATTTTTATTTTTATAATTATTTTATTTTTTTTTATTAATGTTTAATTAATTTTTAATTAAATTATAAATTTATTTTACCATTTTTACAATTATATATTATTTATAATAATTTCTTATTTTTCAAATTTTATTATTTTTAAATAAATTAATTAAAATATTTTTTTTTAAAATTATTAATAATAAAATTTTTAAAAAATTTATTATTTTTTTATTTTTATATATTTTTTCTTTTAATTGTAATATTTTAATTATTTTATTTAATAATTATGATAATAATATTTATAATAATAATAGTAATAATAATATTTTTATTTTTAAATTTTATTTTAATTTAAAAATTTTAAAATATTTTAATTAAAGATTTAATAAATTTTAAACGATAAAATATTAATAAATAATTAATAATATAAAAAAAATTTATTTTTTATTTTTTTGGTTTATAAATAATTTAACATTTAATAATTAGTATATGTTTTTAATAATTAATAAATATAATTATTTAAATATATAATTATTTAATTTTTTAATAATATAACAATTAATTGATATATTTATTAAATAATTATTTATAATTAATTTTAAATATTATTAAAAATTTTAATATTATATATTAATTATATTTAAAATTAATTTATAAATAATTTATTTTTTATTTATATAAATATTTATTAAAATAATTTAATTAAGTAAATTATATTTTAGTTATAAAATTTAAGGTATATTTAAAAATTAATTATTTAAATTTATAATTATTTAAATAAAATTTTATATTATATTTATAAAAAGTATTTTTGGTTTTTTAAATTTTTAATTTATATTAATATATGGTTATTTTTTGGTTATTAATTAATATTTAATTAATTTAATAATAATTACAATAATTATTTATTTATAATAAAATAATGTTTATTTTAAAAGTTTTAGTTTTATTATTTAAAGGTTAATTATAATAAAAATTTTTTTATTATTAAAAATTTAACGTTAAAAAATTTATTATATTTAAAAAAATATTATAATAATTTATTATTATAAAAGNTTTTTAATAAATAAAATAATTTTATTATAATAAAATTTAATAATAATAAATATATTAAATTAATTAAATTACGTTTTATATATATATTTTATAAATTTTTTAATTAATTAATAATAAAAAAAAAATAATTAATTTAAGTTTTTATATTTTTATTTTTAATAAATAATAATTTAATTTTTTTTTATTTTTATTTGGTTTAAATTTATTAAATTTAATATTAATATAATTATTATAACCTTTTTTTATTTTTTTAAATATTTTAATTTAAATTTATTTTTTAAATTATTAAATTATTTTATAATTATTTTTTTAAATTTTATTATATTTATATTTAATATTTTAAAAATAATTTAATTAAAATTATTAATAATTAATTTATTAATTTATTTATTATTTTTAAAATTAATAAATTTCTAATATTTTTAATAATTTTATATAAATAATTTTAAATTATTTTTTATTACTATTTTTTAAATTTTATTTTTATTTAAATTTTTAATAATATATTTATTTATCTTTAAAATATTATTAATTATATAAAAATTTTATTAATTATATTATAATTAATATTTTTAAAATATATTTATATATTTAAAAATATTATATTATAATATTAAATTATTAACTTTTAAAAACTTTTTTTTTAATTTATATATATTTTATTAATTATTCTTTTTAATTATTTATTATTATTTTTTAATAATAATATAAATAATATAATTAATATTAATTAATTATTATTAAATTATTTATATATATATAATAATTAAATTTTTTAAAATTTTAATTTTTTTTTAATTAAATATTTTTTAAAAAAATATAATTATTTTAATTAAAAAAATAGGATATTTATTATAAATAATTTTATATAAACTTAATTTATTAATTTTAATAATTATTTTATTAATTTATATTATAATATTTAAATATTAAATTTATTTTTTATTAATTTCTTTAATTAATTTTATAAACCTAAATTTAATCGGTTTATAATTTACTTTAATTTATTTTTAAATTTAAAAAAAATAAAATAATTTAATTATTTTTTTAATTCCAAATTTATTATAAATTTTAACAATTTTATTTTTAAATTTTAAATTTTTATTTATTTTAATTTTTAACAATTAATTATATTATAAAATTATCTTTTTTTTTATAAATTTTATAACATTTTTAAATTTAACTAATTTTAAAAATATTATTTTAAAATAATTAAATAATTATTTTTATATTTTAAAAATTATTTTATAATTATAATTATTAAATATATATTATACATTTAAAATTTAATAAATTAAAATAATATTTAGGTTTAAATAATTTAATTAATTAAATAATTTATTATAATTAATTTTTTAATATTATAAATAAATTTTAATTATATTTATAATATATTTAAATATTTTTTTTAATAATATATAATAAAAATATATTAATATATTAAATTTTATTTTTTATAACTATATTAAATATAAAATTTAATAATAAATCTTTATTTTATAAATTTATAATTAATAACTTAATAATTTAATTAATTTTTTTTATTTTTTTTTTAAAAGATTTTTTTAAATATAATATATTTTAAAACCTTATTCTTAAAATTTATATAAATTTTTTATCCTTTTCCTATCTAATTAATAAATAATTTTTTTAATAATTTTAATATTATTAAAAATTAAATAATTTTTTNATTTTAATTATTAATTAAATATAATATTATAAATTAAAATTTATTTTATAAATTAATATTATTATTATTTAATAATTTTAAATTAATTAAAAATAAAATAATTATATTAAATTAAATATTAATAAAATTATTTAAATTTTTTTTTTATTTTTTATTTTTTTAATTAAAAAATTTATTTGATTTTTTTAATAAAATATTAATTATTATATTACATTTATTTATAATATATTTTATTTTAAAATTAAATATTTTAATATAAATAATTTATTTTAATAATATTATATTTAATAAATTAATAAAATTATTATTTAATTAAAAAATTAAAATTTTTATATTAATTTTAATTAAGAATTTAATATTATAAAAATAATTTCTTAATTATTTTAATAATTTTATAATTAAAAAATATTTTTATTTTATAACGTTATATCTAAATTTAATTCTTTTTTATATTTTTAATTTATAACAATAAAATTTAAAATTTCCTTAATTATTAAATTATTTTAATATTAATCCTTATCTTTTTCTAAATATATTTATTTTTAACATTATTAAATAATTTAAAATATAATTAATTATAATAAAATAAAATAAATTTATTAATATTTTTATTAACTTATTTATACTTTAAATTTATAAAATTCCTTATATAAATAATTCCTTTTTTCGTAATAATTTTATTAAAAATAAAATTTTTATAATATAATTTTTAATTTAAATATAAAAATATATTATTAAATTTAAAAATAATTAAATTTTATAAATATTTTTATATATATCCTATTTAAAAATTTTTAAAATTTTAATTTTTTTTAAAAATTATTTATTAAATTTATATATAAACCTTATAATTTTAGTTATAAATTTATAAAATTTAAATTTAATTAAATTTATTATAACTTTAATTAACTTAAAATTTAATAATATTTATACTACATTTTTAATATATTTAAATATAAATTATTAAATTTTTAAATAAATTTTTTAATTATTATATTTAATATTTAAATTTTTAATATTAATATTATTAAAAAAAAATTTATAAATATTTAAAATTAAATTATATAATATATAATTTATTACTTTAAAAAAATAAATAATTAAATTTATTATATTTATTAAAATAATTATAAATTTTAATAAATTAATTAAAATAATAAATATTATTATATTTTAATTATAAATAAAAAAGTTTAATTAATTATAATTTAAAAATAAATTTATATATAAAAATATAACATAAATTATAAATTTTTTTATAAATAAATTATAATTTTTAAATAAAAATATATTTTAAATTATTTAAATATTTAACTTAATAATAAAATTAATTAAATATAATTTACCATTTTTTTTTTTAATAATAAATTATATATTATAGTAAAAATTATAACTTTTTTTTAATATTTTCGTTTTAATTTTATTATATAAAATTTTAATTATATAATTTTTTAATAATATTAAAATAAAAATATTTTTAATTTATTAAATTTTATATTAAATAATTTTAATAATATATAATAATATAATTTTATTTTTAATTTTATTAAATTTAATAAAATCTTATATTAAAATTTTTTTATAATAATATAAAATTTTAATAAATATTTTTTTTTTTAATTAATAAACTTTATATTTTTTAATTTAATTTTTAAGGTTTTAAATTATTTAAAAATTAATTATATTTTTTACAATTTTTTAATAAATTTAAAAATAATATTTTAATATAAATCATTTATTTTAAATAAATTTAAACTTTTAATATTTTTTAAAATTTTTTTAAATATTTTATTTTTTTAATTTAATAATTTTAAAAATATTAATTTATTAAAAAATATATTATTTATTAAATAAATCTTTTATAACTTATTTTTATATAATATATTAATTTAAATAATTTAATTATTTTATTATTTATTTTTATACTAATTTTAAATATTTTAAAAAATTTTTATTATAAATAAAAAAAATTAATTATTAAATAATATTATTTTAACCTTTTTTTCCTTCTTTAAAAAAAATAAATATTTATTTATAAAATAATTATTTATAAAAATTTATTTAATAAAATTTATTTTATAATAATAATTAATATTTAATTAATTATTAAAAATTAAATTAATTAAATTATTAAACCTTTAATTACTATTAATTAAATTTTAATTATTAACAATTAAAAATTTTTTTATATATAATTTAATTTAATAAAATCTATTAAAATCTAATTATTTAATAATTTAAATAATAAAAATATTTTAATTATTATTAAATTAAAAATTATAACTTTTATTAAAATTTTATTATCTTTAATTAATATAATTAATTAAAATTAAAAAATAAAATTTAAATTTAATATAAATTTATTTATATAATATTTATTTTTAATAATATAAATAAATAATAATAATATTTAACCAATTAATTATATTAAATTTTTAATATAACCTATTATTAAAATTATATTATTTTAATTAAAACCTTTTAAAAATATTTTATTACATTTATAAAATAAATTATACTCTTTAATATAAAATTAAACTATAATAAATAATTTAACTTTTATATTAATAATTTTAATAATTAATTTTTTATTTTTATAAAATCTAATTTTTATTATTAATTTTAAATATAATTTAAAATAAAAATTTAAATTATTTAATAATAAAAAAATTAGTTTTAAATTTTATTAATTAATTATAAATTATTTAAATTTATCTATTAATAAAATAAATAATTTAAATTATTTTAATTTACTAATTTTTAAAAAATTAATATTAATATTAATATTTTTTTAAATTTATTTTTTAATAATTTTAATAAATAAATTAAAAATAATTTTTTAATCCTATAAATTTTTAATTAATTTTTAAAATATAAATTTATTAAATTTAAATATAAATTTTATTATTTCGATTTAAATTATATTAAATTTCTTTTTATTATTTTTTTTAAACTTTATTTTTTAAAATTTTATAACCTTTTTATTATATAAATTAAAAAATTTTATTAATATAAATTTATTATTTTTTATTTAATTAATATATTTATTCTTTTTAAAATTTTTTAAATTATTTTTATTAAATATAATTATTTTAACTTTTTTAAATTTAAATAAATTAAAATATTTAATTTTAATAATTTTACTATTTAATTTTTTTTAATATTTAATTATATTAATATTTATTAATATAATTTTTAATTAATTAAAAATTTTTTTTTTAATTATACCTTTAATATATATAACGCCATTATTATTTATAATTTTAAGAAATTATTTATATTTAAAAAAAAACTAATTAAATATTTTATTATAATTTTTAAATTTAATTATTTTAATTTTTAATATTATAAATAAAATATATTTAATTTAATTTTAAATAATTATAATATTAAAAATAAATTATTATTAATTTATTTATTATTTAATTGCAATTTTTTAATATAATATTTAATTTTTTTTTTAATATAAAATTTATTAATATTTTAATTAATAATATATTTATAAATT